>NC_088203.1:29034063-29642333 GCF_037126465.1 Ornithodoros turicata | reverse complement strand
GCATCTAACATGCGCTGAAGACGCTGACGGAGTGCTGGACGGGAAGTGCCTGTAGTCCAAATACAGATGTCATCGGCATACAGGGACAAGTTGACTTTCCGCTGAATGCAGGTTCGAATGCCAGCCATATAACGGCATTAAAGAGGAGCGGACTTAGGACGCTTCCTTGTGGTACCCGCTGAGAGATGGGGAATTGCTCTGTGTCGCCTTGTCTTGTCCGGACGAAAATACCTCGTTGACTGAGGAAATCAGCTATCCAAAGCAACGTTGTACGTGAGAGCGCAGCGCTGTATAAATCATGTAAGACTGATGGATGACTGACGGTGTCGTATATGCTCTCTTAACATCAAGAAATACCGCCGCCGATTTCTTCCCGCCTCGTCGTGCCTCTTCCACTGACGTGACCAAGTCGAGGACAAAATCTATCGAACTGCGGTGCCGTCGAAACCCAGCTTGCTCTTGAGGGAAGAAGGCACGGCTTTCGAGCCACCACTCAATTCTACGCAAGACCATTCTTTCCATAACTCTCCCCAAGCGTCCGAGGTCAGAGTTACTGGGCGAAATGATGCCAATTTGGATGGGTGTGGGAAAATAGTGCATATTTTTTACTAGGGCACAGAAAAGCGCTGCGGTTTCGATTCTAGCGGACTAGACTCCTCAGGGTTGTGCTCTGCAACTTTGAAATTGCGCGGTCAACCTGTTTTCACGAATTATTAAGATTAATTATGAAAGTTAACTAACGGCTGCACTACTGATACACCACCATCCTTGAGTAGCCCTCGTCAGGAATTGATATATTCAATGACTATTCCGAAAGAAAAACAAATCGCGAATTTCATAAAATTCAGGTCAGTCCTACGTGACGTATACCCTGTATACACTCTAAGAAAAAAGGGTGTGAAAAGGTGGTAAAATTTATAGCTACCACCTAGGTGAACATAGCGTCTGATAAAGGGTGTAAAAGAGCGGTAAGAAGCATCATCATATGTTCAAATTGCTACAAAAAGGCGTATGCCCTCCTCGCTCACCGAATCGGAAGCGGTAATCCTATCATTCGTGGCAGAGAGTGTGGTAGCAGGTAGAACATTACAACCTTTTAGGCACAATATATGCGACAACTATTACCTCCTAAAAAGTGTAGCTCTACTTCAGCCTTTCTTCTAAGAGTGTAGAGTTAGAATACGCGGAACGATTGGTCACATAAGCTAAAAATATAGGCATCGTTGACGATGTCTCCTGGCCGGACTTGTGCGTAACGCGATACAGGTAGTTGCGTCAATTACATTTTCGAGCTGAGTTGAGTTGAAAAGAAAAAAATGGAGAAATAGACACTCATTACGAGAGCCGGCTACTCCAGATCACTTAGTAATTTTGCGAGTAATCTATTAATTTTTCATGTAAGTAATTTTTCAAGTAATCCGATTACAATTTTCGGTAATCGATTACTTTTCGACTAATCTTTATTCATAGACGAAACCAACCTACAGGCTCCATAACAGCCCTTTCTTATCTGGTTTACATTCCACTGCCATGGGTGGGGTCATTGGTATATGATTCCGCACATGCAGTCCTTAGAAGGAGGCCCATAGGGAGCTTGCTCAGGATACTGAGTTCGTAGTTGTTATTGTCTTTCCTCTTCCATACCGCCATGTCGACTAGCTCTCCTAATTTATCGCCATGGCTTTAGCTTTTCGGAAATGTTGATAGCGATGGAGAGAAAAGACGAAAACAATGTGTTGTTTAAATGCATAATGTGTTTACATAAAGAAAAGCTTCTATCCCGTTCAAAGGCGACGGGCTCCAATCTCACACAGCGGGTCAGGGTACTTGATGAATTTTAATTAGCCATATGACTTATCATTATTGAAAGTAACGCCTTACTCTTTTAGTTATTACTATAATTATTACAATTTTCGCCGAGTAATTTGTAACTGTGAAAAATTACTTTGGCAGCCAGAGTAATAATAACAGTAACCGATTACCTTTTTCGAGTAACGTGTACAAGTCTGCTCCTGGCATGTCCTGCGAGAGCGGACGCACGCGGGCGCAGGCGCACGCGGCAGCGGGCGCGAAGCCCACCTCCCTCACTCCAGCTCTGGCACGCTAGCGGACATCCTCCACCCCGGTGGTTCTTATGCCGAACGTTCCGCTAAAGCAAAAAATATTGTTCTCTTTCTGCAGGAGGCGGGTCTTGCTCAACGACCCCTCTAACACTTTGCTCTCCCCCGACGAACTCACGCACCCTCTACGCACCTCCACCCTTCATCCTTGTTTTCTTTTTTCTTTCTTTTTCGCTATAGTCGTGACGACGGCCACTTCTCTGTGGCCAACAACGGCGAGCCGATCCTGCCATTACCTCCGCTCCCCCCCACGATGTCTCCCGATATTTTGTTCCTGTTATTGATACCTGTGCCACTTCGCCCCATTGTTTTACCTGCACTTTAACCCTCGCCCATGCATGGGCTCCTCCGGACTTGTGGCCGTTATGGGTCGAAACGCCCAATAATTCGTGTACGTTTCGTAAGAGGAAATGTTTGTCAAACAATGAACGTATATAAGCGTTGCAGAACACTTCATGCATACACATCATGAAATGTTCGTTTCTTTGGAACGGGACACCACTGTAGTTATCTAATGTAAATAATCTGCGGTGACTTCCTCGTTAAGAAGGGATTTCCTTACTTATGCCTCTCGCCATTAATGGCTTATGATAACTCCGCGCCTAGGAACTTGGAAAAGGACAAACACACGCAGTATCATATGTTGAGACTTTGTGTGTGCTTATCCTTTTTCGCGTTCCTATAATCTCGGGGTTATCATCATGCATCAGTATCATCTGCTCGGTTGCTTCTTAAACATCCTTTCGCTTTCACCGTTAAATGCTGAATCGGTACGTTCGTCAGTACACTTTCGACGTATCGTGTCTGCTATCACTGATCCACTAGGAATTCAATTTCGGAACTGTATTACACCTTGTAAAGCGCGAAATTAATGGCATGCGTATAGACCAGTTTGCGCGCAGGACGTCACACAAGCGATGGCGCTGCTGTCAGCAGATCGTTTGCGTGGTGTGGGAAAAACAGCGATCAGTTGGAGTAATTGGAGTGATCGCGCTTTCATTAACCTATCCGACTAAGCTTGATCAGGTTTGATTACGTTCGACTAAGTTGGATTTGCCTCGCTCTCATGGCCGACGAGAATCAGCGTTAGCGGGCGTTCACACGGGCCAACTTTCTGCACCAACTCGGACCAACTTTGGAGTTGGTGGCAGTCGGCCGACATCACCGACCATGACCAACTCGAGTTGGTGGGAATCGGTCGCCGAGCGATAACTTCGGAGAGTTTGTGGTGGTCTAACCAATCAACGCGACGAGCATTGCCACGTGACCCTCGAGGGCGTCAAGCGATTTCGTTCCTGTCGTACTGCCTGGCATGGGTTCAAATCCTACAGGGGTACATGATAATTTTTAAATTTTTTTTTTGTTGCTAGCGATATCAATAGGCATTTTTTGAGATACTGGTGACCTTCTGGCGAAATAAAATGACTTCGTTTTGATTAATGACAGTTAAAAAAAAGTCACAAGCGGTGGGACTTGAACCCATACACCCCGATTGCCGTAAGGTTGGTTGTGGGCGGAGCTAATGAGTTGGTACGTGTGAACGTGGAGACGGTACCGTCTTGAAGTTGGTCCAAGGACGTTGCTTCGAGTTGGTCTGAGTTGGTGCTGAAAATCGGCCCGTGTGAACGTCCCCTTAGCGTGTAGTCTGTTTACAGGGTGGTTCAGTTAAATCACCTGGCTATATCATTCGCGTACTGGTGCGCCACTCGACAAACTTTCTTTTTTTACAGGTATCTGTCCGATACCATCCTACAAGCTGCGCACCGTGTGAATGAGTGGGAGGCGCTCATTATTTAAATAAAAATTCAAATGAGTTTCGTAAAAAAAGCGTAACTTCTAAAGCAGGACGCTGTCGGCATTAAAATGGGTACTACCCCTTTTGAGACCTTAAGGGGACACCTTTTAGAGAAAAATCTGCCACCGAAGCGGTCATTTCTTGCTGTAATTAATTGGTTTCGGTTTACATATTTGTCGCGGCTGGTTGCGATGAAGCGCAAAAAGACGTAATTCATTGGTGTAAGGACATAATTCATTGGTAGATAAGGGAGTGGAGCATCCTTTTGCGCTTCACTGCGACCAGCCGCGACAAAAATATGTAAACCGAAACCAATTAATTACTGAAACAAATGACCCGCTTCGGTGACAGATTTTTCTCTAACAGGTGTCCAATGAAGGTCCCAAAAAGGGGTAGTACCCATTTTAATGCCGACACCGCCCTGCTTTATAAGTTATTATTTTTTACGAATCTCGTTTGAATTTTTATTTAAATAATGAACGCCTCCCACTCATTCACACGGTGCGCAGCTTGTTGGTGCTATCGGACAGATACACTCTTAAAAATGAACTTCACCGCATAGCACGCTCCTAGCCAACCATTGTCTCGAATGATATCGTTATCTGCCCTGATTTGTTGAAAACACGGGGCGTACGCCTTTTCTGTGACAATTATGAACAGCATAAGTGTCACAGAAATGGCGTACGCCCCCCGTTTTCAACAAATCAGGGCAGATAACGATATCATTCGAGATAATGGTTGGCTAGGAGCGTGCTATGAGGTGAAGTTCATTTTTAAGAGTGTACTTGTGAAAAAGAAAGTTATTCGATTGGTGCACCCGTTGGCGAATGATTTAGCCTGGGGATTTAACTGAAACACACGGCATACGGTCGAAAAAGTTGAAAAAATTAATGGTTTTATTTCACAGTACCAATTATCTTTCCTGCTAATTACGGAGTATGCCGAAGATTGTGTGTGTGTGTTTTTTTTCTTATTTATTTAGCGGTTATTAGCCGTGGCGATGCTGCAAGTGAAAGAACGGATGCGCGTACCACTCGGTGTCAGGAAACCCTCACAACATTAGCATTGCCATAGCTTCCTAAACCATTACATGAGATATGGACTCTGGAAAAAGAGAATGTCACCGTTGAGCACGCTGTGCGCCAACCTTTGTCACGAATGGTACGCTCTGAACAGATGGTGGTGGTGCTCGTGAAAGGGCTTGGGATCTGAACAGAACTTCACCGCATGGCTTTTCGTGCGACACCCACTGCCACGAATGATGAGGTTATTGCATCTGATTTGAAGAGAGAGGGGCGTACGGGGGGGGGGGGGGGGTGTCGAGGTAGCTTGCCGTTGTTGGCCGCACTCAAGTGGGCATCGTCACGACTATAGCAAAAAAAAGAAAGTGGGAGAGGGGCGTACGGCTGGCGTGCTCCCCCCTCACTCATCGAATCGGTAACCCTATATCATTCGTGGCAATGGTTGGTGGACAACGTGCTATGTGGTGAAGGTCTGGTCTGAGAGTGTAGGGTCACCGCATCTGATTCGAATAGACAGTGTGACGTACGACTTTTTGTGTCAATTTGGATATATAATAATTGGCACAAAAGTGCGTACGCCAACCACCCTTCTCTTCGATTCAGAAGCCTGAAGCCTATCATTCGGAGCAATGGCTGGTGCAGAGAGTGCTTTACGCGGTGAAGCGCTGTTTCAACAGTGTATAGATGTGCGCGCGGGTAAGGTTTCATCTGCGGATCCGCGCAGATACCCGCGTGACATCCTCCTTTGCGGAAGTTCGCGGGCCTAAAATAAATATCACCACTACGTTAATACTATCTACCACTCTACCTGCTGTCTAAAATAAATCATTCCACTCATCATTTATACTACGCACATCACTTGAATGGAACCACCTGCACGGGTCCCTTACCTCTATATCCGATATTAAAGAATCCAAAAAATACCTGTTAGATTATTTCAGATTGAGACCAACGCCCGCATCTCTCTCATTGTTTTCCTTTTCGTTCCTCACCCTCTCCCCTTTGTTATTTATGCTTGGAGTTGGACGGACTAAAAATAATAATGCTTGTGCCCTGTATCCATTATACTATGCTCACAACCCATGATCAGGATGTTTATAAGTAATGTTTTTGGCCGTCAGTGTTTCATTATGTACCAATATTGAACCTATATTGAGCCAAGATGTTGAGCTGCTTGGGTCGGTCCACCACATAATATAGGTGACGGAGTGAATCCAAAATGGTATCCAAGTGTGTCATCCTCTGCATTGCTGTACCTTTAACTGCTGTTATTTGGTTATTAACTGATGTGCCTTCAGTTATGGAACAACTGTGCATGACGTAGCATAACCGACAAAGTTTCTATGCTGAAAAGTAAAACGTGAAAATTTTCGTCGTAGAGATTTTTTTTTTTTTCTATAAAGGCTACAACCGCGGGCGTGCTGATGTGCCCAATATATACATGCGGATGCGGATAGACCTATTTAGAGCCGCTGCGGGCACGGACGCGTATCGTCACACGTATGCGATCGTATCTTCACGCGCGTATCTTTACATTCTTAAAAAAAGGGGTGTGTTCTAACTCCTTTTCGAAGAGTACACCCTTGCTGCATATATCACTCCTTTTGGATTGTGTAGGAAGGGAGTTGCCACAGGACAGAAGCCGCCGATATTTCGAACAGAGACTGTTCTTCTTCTGGGTTGGATTGTGTAGTTAGTCTCCATTACCCTAGGCAAGGAGAGAGGACAAGGGAACATATATCACTTCCTCGAAAGAGAGTGATATATGTGGCAAGGGTGTACTCCCAATTAAAGAGTTGCAACACACTTTCTTCTTTCCTTTTTTTTTTTTTTTTTAGAGTGTACACGCTATCACACGCACGGATACCGCTCGGATGCGGATACTGCCAGTCATATCCGCGCTCGCCTCTAGCAATGGCCCGGGGATAGGGCCTTACTCTTCTGTCCCCTTTGCTCGCGCACTGTGATCTCATACCTTTTCGGTAGCATAGGATGACAATCAACCCTACACTCTTAGAAGTGAACTTCACCGCATAGCACGCTCCCAACCAACCACCATCTCGAATGGCGCGTAGATTTATGAACTTCATGCGTTGCCCGGAAAATATATCGTAATACGAGGAGTTCATAGATCATACGAGTTCATAGAGGAGTGAATCTCGATTCACGATGAGTGTGTGTGTGTGTGTGTGGAGTGCACGGCGACCTCCGCCACGTTGTCCTAGCTTTTGGGCAATATCACGACGAGCGTGCACTGATGGAAGTTTCTCTGCAACGTATTGAGAAACGGCCGTTAAAACTCGCGCAGATCATCGGACCGTGGTCGAACGCTGTCCACCCGCTTGGGCACGAGCAGCATACCGGCGACGTATAGACATACGGCAGGCAGAAACAGTAAGGGGCAGATGTACAGTGGCATGAGTCACACTTTGTGCAGCACCTCGTGCAGCCGCGTCTGCGCGTGAGTTACCGGATAAGCCCACATGGCCGGGAATCCACTGCAGAGAAAGAGCGTGACCATTTGCACAGAGCCGATTGTATATGCCTGGATGATCATGCTGGGCAGGTCACATATGATGGCAAGGTGGGAAGACAGCAAAAGAAGGGGGGACGCCCTGTTGTCAGTGAGGACAACCCAGCACGTCTCAGGTGGCAGGCCAGCAAGGGCTGCAAGGATGGCATACAGTTCCGCCTCAGTAGAAGGAGGGAGGGTATGTTTATTAAGAAAAAAGAAAGGAAAGGTCAGCCAGACGGAGGTCGGCTTGCTATTCCAAAAAAGGAAAATGGGGAAGAAAAGAAAAGGAAAAGAAAAAGGAGAAGAAAAAAGGAGAAAAGGGGAAATAAAAGAAAAGCGAAGACAATCACAAGGCGTTTAAAAGGTTGGAAACGTGGAGAAAGCGGAAGAGCGCAGTTGTGACTGCCCATTGGGTCGACTGACAAACGGAACCCAGTAAGGTGGCCAGTGTCATAGTGCCGTAGCCAAGTTGCCACAGACGACGACAGAGGGCGTCATCATCATCCACCACGCCACAGCTAGTGCAGAGGGGAGTGCTAGATTGACCCATTTTGAACAGTTGCAGCGGTGTGCGGGCGACGTTTAGACGGAGAGGACACAGGATAGGGCAGCGTGTACGCTTGTTCGTGGTCCGTATCTGTGACGTAAAAGTCTGCCACTGACGTGTCAAGCATCACAGATGCGTCTGTGAAGATTTGACGAGATCAAGGGTAGGTAGGAGTTGATGTGTGCCAAGGAGAGCTGATGGGCTATTAGTAGAGGAGCTTCGTGTTTTCGAGAAATGTCTGGGATTGCAGGTTGAATGACGGGATGCTCAAGGGTCCACATAGCTGGCACAAAGGAGCGAGTAGATGTCGTGGGCGAGAGATAATCCCGTAGGCGGGCAATGGCAGTACTGAAGGTGGAAGCAGGGCAGCTTTCTGCTGTCTGACGAAGGGGATGGGAAGGGTGGGTCAGAAAGCGGGCATGTGGCGGCTTTGTCATCGGCATCGCGGCGCCGCTGTTGTTGAGGCGCGAGCAAAATAAACGTTCGTACACTTGCTCCCTTGCGAGCTACCAGGAAGGTTGTCTCTTACTTGTGTCACTTGTCGCTACAACTGGTGACCCGAACGTGGAACCCTAACGTTCCATACGCCATTATGTCTACTGGCGATGCTCCCCCAATTGGAGAAGCCTTAGCGACAACCTCAGTTACACCCGTATCCTCCATCGCCGTCAAACTTCCTCCGTATTGGGATCGCAACCCCGCGACGTGGTTTATTCAAGCGGAAGCACAGTTTCACCTCTTCGGCATCTTGGCCGAACGTACCAAGTATTACCACGTCATCGCGGCCCTTTCACCATCAGCGGCAGAAGAAGTGTTTGATATCATTGCCAACCCTCCCGCCGATACCCCGTACCAAGCCCAGAAAGCGGCACTCTTGAAGCGTACATCGCCGTCCGACCGCGCCCGTCTGCAACAGCTGTTGTCAGCTGAAGAACTAGGCGACCGGCGCCCAACCCAACTGCTGCGCCGGATAAAACAGTTACTCGGCGAAGGAAGCAATGCCAGTACTGACAGTTTCCTCCGCGAGCTATTCCTCCAACGGCTCCCTAAAAATGTCCAGATGGTTCTTGCCAGCACTCACAACCTCGGCATTGAAGAGCTAGCTAGTTTGGCTGACGCAGTCATGGAAGTCGCATCACCTGCTACTATGACCTTGGATTCCGTCCAAGCGCCTCAAGTCGATGCTCCCCCAAGTGTACCTCCCTTCCCTGACGCCAACTTGAATTTCGCCACTCTTTCCCAACAAGTCGCTCACCTGAATCAATTAGTTGCGGCTTTGTCCACTCGATCCCGCTCTCCGTCGCCACGACGCCAGCGTTTCCGCTCCCGCAACCGGTCTCCTCGCCATCGCAGCCCAGGTTCACGCGACAGGAACGGGCTTTGCTGGTACCATCACCGCTTCGGCCAGGAAGCCCGACACTGCTTCCAACCTTGCGCGTGGTCGGGAAACCCGCCGGCCAACCACTAGTGGCGGCGAGTGGACGTGGCCCTAATGATTGCCGCCTTTTTCACATCGTGGACCGTACCTCCGGCATGCGTCTTCTCGTGGATACTGGCGCTGAAGTTAGCGTAATCCCTGCCTCGAAACTCAGCGGCCGCTCCCGAGAACCTTGCTTATCCCTCAAGGCGGCCAATTCAACCACCATCCCTGTATACGGCCAAAAGTCCTTAACCGTAAACCTTGGATTGCGACGAACCTTCCGCTGGCTGTTCCTGATCGCCGATGTTCACCAGGCGATCTTAGGAGCAGATTTCTTACACCACTTTAACCTGCTCGTCGTCGTTTCTGGGAAGCGCCTCGTCGACTCTTTGACACACCTGTCTGTGCACGGAATTCGCGCCCCGGCAAGTCCCCAACGAGTTCTTTCGCTTGCTGAGCCATCTCCTCCTTATGCTCTCATACTAAAGGAGTTTCCCGCACTCACCAAACCACCTGACTGGAACCAGCCCGTCCAACACGACGTTTTACATCATGTGCTCACTGCTGGCCCTCCTGTTCACTTTCGACCACGTCGTCTCGCTCCCGAGAAGTACAGGATTGCCAAGGCCGAATTCGATCACATGTTGGAGCTCGGCATCATTCGCCCATCATCCAGCACCTGGGCATCACCCCTCCATATGGTGCCTAAGAAAACGGGCGACTGGCGGCCTTGCGGTCATTACCGCGCTTTAAACCGCATCACCGTCCCTGACCGCTACCCCATTCCGCACATCCTCGATTTTGCAGCCAGCTTGGAAGGGGCCACAACGTTTTCGGAAATTGACTTGGTTCGCGCATACCACCAGATTCCTATGGCGCCGGAGGACATCCCTAAAACAGCCCTCACCACCCCATTTGGCCTCTTTGAATTCTTACGGATGCCCTTCGGGTTGCGAAACGCGGCCCAAACCTTTCAAAGGTTTATAGATTCTGTCACCCGCGGGCTCCCTTTCGTGTACGCCTATCTAGACGACCTGCTGGTGGCCAGTCGCTCTGCAGAAGAGCACGCCCAACACCTCCGCGCCCTCTTTGCACGCCTGGAACATCATGGCATCGTCATCAACGCTGCAAAGAGCGAGTTCGGTGTAGCAGAGCTCGATTTTCTTGGCCATCGCATAAACAGCGCGGGAATCTTACCACTACCATCCAAGATAGCTGCCATCCGCGATTTTCCCCGCCCAACTTCAGCCACCAAGCTCCGGCAGTTTCTCGGAATGGCTAACTTCTACCGCCGTTTTGTGCCCGCCTGCGCCTCTACACTCCAGCCTCTGGAAGCGCTTCTCTGTTCACGCAAACCTCCGCCACCAATCCTACAATGGACAGCAGAGGCTACCAAGGCTTTTGACAAGATCCGAGAAGATATCGCCGCAGCTACACTCCTTGTCCACCCTCGGCATGACGCCCCCACGAGCTTAATGGTGGACGCCTCGGGTGCCGCGGTTGGCGCCGTGTTGCAACAACAGCTCTCATCCGGGTGGCAACCTCTCGCTTTTTTCTCGAAGAAGCTGAAACCAGCTGAGACTCGATATAGCACCTTCGGCCGCGAGCTGCTGGCCGCTTAAATCTCGGTAAAGCACTTTCGACACTTTCTGGAAGGACGCTCTTTCATCATATTCACCGATCACAAGCCCCTTACGTACGCCCTGTCATCCGCCAGCACCAGTTATACGCCACGAGAAACCCGACATCTGGCCTACATTGCTGAATTCACATCGGACATCCATCACGTCACTGGCACCAACAACCCAGTCGCTGATGCCCTCAGCAGATCTGTCTCAACCGTTGACTCTGCCAAATCCCCGTCGACGCTGTCCTTGGACACCTTGTCCGAAGCCCAATCCATGGATTCTGAACTCGCCACGTTCCGCGCCAACTTGTCGTCTGGCCTGGTCATCCAAGACATTGCGTTGCCAGGCGCGTCCAAGCTTGTGGCCTGCGACACTTCCCAAGGACGTCCCCGCCCTTTCCTTCCTCGGGCCTTCCGTCGCGCTGTGTTCGACACATTCCATGCTTTGTGCCATACCGGCGTCCGCGCGACGCGAGCGGCCATTTGCGAGCGTTACGTCTGGCCGCGTATGAACAGCGACATCAGCCGTTGGGTGAAGGCCTGTCTGCCCTGCCAACGAAACAAAGTTCACCGCCACACTCGCCTGACGCCTTCTCCTTTTCCCCAGCCTGATCAACGTTTCCACCATATACATGTGGACCTCGTGGGCCCGCTTTCACCAGCTCAGGGTTTCAGATATATCCTCACTATCATCGACAGATATACCCGCTGGCCGGAAGCAGTTCCTCTCTCAGATTCTCAGGTGCTCGTGTTGGTCGCGCGAAGCAGAAAATGGAAGTGAATGACATGTCTGTGGCTGCTGTGTCACGTATTAGAGAGACCTACATATGCCTGGTGTAGTTTTGGTGTTCGGGGATGCGAAAATCATCTTCGTTCATCTTCGACGACGGGCGTGTTCTAGCACAAGATTCCTCAGGACAGTGCGCGAAAACGAATGTGGTTCGAAGCACTCGGCTATTAGATACAGCAGTCGTGTCCTGTGTGCTGAGCTCATTTTGCTGCCGATGACTACGAAGATGTTGTAGAAGGCGAATTGCGAAGACGTCCGGAGCGAACTGCCCTTCAGTAACCAGTGAGGCAGAGCAAGCGTTTGGGCTGGTTGGTTCATATTCGATTAAAAACAATTAAAAAACCCCAGTGCTGGGTAGGACGAGGGCAGAGGATAAAAGGACAAGGACCGGCACTGAAATGCAACCAAGTTTATTTTTCGAGCAAACCAGTGACACCCCTCTCACCCCGCAAAAACCGACCAAAAGAGAGCGCTATACACCAGAAACAAGTTCTTCCAAATCTGCTTGCCTATCTGTTGTTTCGTGCGTTGATAAATTCTTCGATTTTCTTTGTGAAATCGATGGATGCCATACTAACACAATTATCCCCTTCCTCTCGAATGAACCTAGCCTCCTGATAAAGAAGCTTCCCTCTTCCGTGCCAGTGAAAAAGAATTTGCGTTCCGCGATAATCTGGGGGCTGTTTTTGCAACCATCGCAATCTCTTACGTGATCTTTTAAAGTTGAATATTGGGAGCTCGGCCTGGCATGCTCCTGCAACCTGACGTTGACGCATCTCTGCGTTTGCCCAATGTAAGCACTGGGGGGTTTTAATTGTTTTTACCAGTGATTTTGCTTCACCGAGGTGACGAGTTCAACACAACGTCTCAGGTATGTACAGGTGTCACACATGTATAAATTATAATATAGCGATGACGTATTCCATTTCACTTATGTTATCCTACTTATCCCGTGCTAAACATTGTCAACATCAACAAATTTAATTTTAGGGGCCTTCCAGTGTTGAAGTGGCGCAAGACTGCTTCGTGTGTGTGTGATCCAGGCACTCAAGTTGACATGGCAGAAATAGCTGCAAACAGGTATGCAAAGTCGACAGGTGGAAGCACTGGATCTTTTACGTGTTGCAGACTTTGTGACATTTTGGGGGTCTTTGGACAGGAGCAGAACATTAGTATGACGTCAACAGTAGGAGAGGAAACCGATGAGAACTACTATATTCTTTGAAAGGTAGAGGAATACTTCCTGTTGAGCTAGACTAAGGAACGCTAATTAATTTTCTAGAGATGCATCCTCTACACTTGAATTCCCAGTGAAGCAGCGGAAGTTCATTGTCTTTGAAGCCCCACTTCAGGAATTTTTCAAAGTGTGTCACAGCTGCAGTGAGCCATGCAAGGTTACCACATGATATTGGTCCTAAATTTGCAGAGTTCCTCTATCTTGGACACAACTGTCATTTTTCTTAATTGCTCTCCAGATCCTACCTTCTCATTGATTAATGTGGTTCTCCATGCATTGCATTGACACTGCCTTTTTCTACTCATGCTTTCAGTTTCTTGTTGTGTTGAATAAATGTTCAATTGAGAGTTTGCAGCCATCACGCTTGTCTACTGTATTTGCCCCTCATCTATATTGACGTGCTATAACGGTATAGCACATCAACATGCCAACAACCTACCAGCAACAACCGAACAACCTTGCCTAGTCCTACTTGTGGATGGAAGCTACATGTGGTGACATCCACATATGTAAAATTTTAGTCAACGTAGATTTGCTGTTTTTGTACAACCTTCATTGTACATTTCTTTTGTCTCACTTAGCACACGTGAAGAAAAGTTATCATCTTCATCAAGAAGACAGGCCATTGTTGGATCTATCTGCAGCATTATTGTTCCTGTAACCTTTTCATCAACACAGAATATAAAAGTGCACAAATGGTAAAATATAACTTTCTTGTTAAAAGGGAAAGACAAAACTGTTTATACTTGTTTGTACTCTTGTTTATTTGTTGCAGGTTTTACAACTCTATCAAGCATGTCAAAACATCAGACGGCAGGAAGTCCTGCTCTGTTTCCTAAATCCCTGGACAATAAAAAAGAAGGCTACAGTTTGACAAAATGTTGCTTTTGCTCTTACATTATATTTCAATTAAATGTTACGATGCGTTTGTCGTGTACACTGAAGCCACTTTCAATTTGCAGGGCTGTCAAAAGTACTTTACAAAAATGCATCTCAATTACAGTAACAGAGAACTTACACAATAAAGTATTTAGCCATTTGGAGCATTATTGCCCACAACAATGATGCATGGTTAACTTTGAACCCAGATTAAAGGTTGCAATACTTGAAGTCAGCCCTGAAGTCCTTCTTTACGAATGTTAGTTGGTGATATGATAATAAATCAGTTACAAGTACTCCTTTTAGCAAAACAGAGTTAATTAAGTGTTAAATCTCAATCTCGGTTCAGATATTAATTGGCATTTGGAAATCTGGTCAATAAGAAGTATATTCAAACGTTATGAAACAGTTCAGCTGAGTGACACTGATGAAAATTATCTTATTTACTCCTCATATATACAAGACATGAGTATAATCTACAAATACAGATATGCCCCAGGTTACTGCATCCTCTAGGAACAAACTAATAATTATAATATGCTGTGACTGCAAAGAAAAAGCAATGAGAAAAACTTGCAGCAAGCAAGAAATGAAAATTTTCTGATATCAATATATACAGATGAAAGATGTTCAATATGTCTCATGTTCAATATATACATTTCTACAAGTCTGATGTTTCCACTGATGGGGAAAGCGTCCCTAATAGCATGCACGACGCACGCAGGAAGAATAATTTCTATTGTACTTTTTCAGAGCACCCCATATCCTCCTTGTGAATAGCCGACAGGTGATATGACGGAATTTCCTGCAGAAATAAGGGTTTTCCGTCCAATTTGCCGTTCAAGTAGCGCGTAAAGACCACATGGCGCTTCCGCGTATGTTGCCATGCTCTTCAGTTTCTCGGATGTATGTAAAAGACACTTACAGTACTTCGGTGTCCAGGCGCAGTATTTCGAAATATTCGTTAGTTGTGATGCAATTGTCTCTGCTTTTCACACGCATTCTCTACCTCTCGGCAGCAAAAACACTGGTCCATGGTATCCATCGGTTAGCATTTCCCACATGAACATCTGCACGACGAAAAAACAGCGCTTGTTTCGGCTTACACAACTGTTTCTCCCTGATACATGTAAATTTCACAAACCAGTCCGTCTTCACGGCGCGTTGAGCTACTGGTGAGGACGAATGTGAATCCGGTAAATTTCTGGACGAGAAATCTTCTGCTGCGAAGAACGTACTTTCCAGCACGCTATCGCTCGAACAAAGTTGTGTGAGCGATAGTTCTCGAATGCGGAATTCCAGCGCACTCATGTTCAAGAAGTTCGACATTCTCGACGTAGAAAGTGGTCACAAATGCTAAGGCCATTTTCGTTTTCGCCGGATTAGCGGCCGGAAGCGCGCGTGCGTCCTCGACGAATTGTTGACAGACTGCTCGGTTTCCTATACTAGGTCCCTGGACATGCCATCATGGAAAATACGATTACAGAAAAACTACAGCGATTTCAGCGGAGTTATTTGATATTTGAACTTTTGAAAGCTCAAGCTTTTCGCTGAACAAAAAGTTTCGATAGATTTATATTCACTTTTCGGTCCCTTTAATTTGGGTTCTGCATCTTGTACCGGTATCGGAAATACAATTTTTGAGGGTATCGAGTATCGGTATCAAAGATACTTTCCGGTAGTATCGTGCCCAGCCCTGCTTTTGGTACGGTCGTCAATAGAGCCATCAGTATGTGAGTGGTAGATGTCGCTTATAAAGTTCTCAGCCGCCACTCTAGCAACTCGGGGGTTACACTCAATCTTTTTATGAATGCCCGGAACGTAGAGCGTTATGCCAGGTACAGACTCCCGCCATGGCGCCGAAGGTAATCTAGCAGAATGGTGAGGCGGTCTCTCATTTGGGCCGGGGCGCTAGTAGCGTATTCGCTGGTCTAGCGGCCGAGGGACGTGTGTGACCTTCTTACGGGAGCAGAGAAAAGAGAAGAAAGGAGAGTGCTTGCTTCCGGACGTGGCCAAGTTGTCTAAGTACCCGCGCCCCCTAACCTCGGAATGGATGCTAACAGGGTTTTCCTTGGCTTCCAGGTAAGTCTGGGTAATTCCAGAGAAGCTAGGCATTCCAAGCGCCGTTCTTATTCCCGCCCGATGGAGCTGCTCAAGAGCCTGCCATTGTGTAGGTCCCAGGTCTACGTACGGTGACACGTACAGGATACGCGAGAGAATGAGGGCTGTGTGCAGCGTGAGCAGCGAACATGAACTCCAGCCCCATGTCTTGCCACTGATCATTCGGAGTAAATTAAGAGTCTTCTTGCCTTTACACACCGTTTGGTTCACTAGCCTAGACCAGCGTAAGGCACTGTCAATTGTGACGCTAAGATTACGCAAGCCTCACAATGATGGAGAGATTAAGGAAACCTTCGCCCACACACTTTCGGCGGGAACAGAAACAGGTGGTGGAGGTGGTGACGAACGGAACAGAAACAGGATTTCACCACATAACAGGTTGAAGACCAATCATCGCCCTGAATAATACCGTTATCACTCGTGATTTGTGAAAAGCGCAAGGCACACATCTTTTTCTGACACAACTGGATAAGCGCCATGAAATAGCTTATACTCCTCCTGTTTTCGACAAATCTACAGAATAGTCTACAGATCTACAGAAGACAAGTCTACATAACAAGAACAAATCTACAGAAAACTGCGTCGTTAGGGATCATGGTTGTCTAGAAGCGTGCCATGTGATCAAGTTCCGTTTTAAGATTTTGGAAGGGCACCCCTTTGACTAGAATGGATCCCCACGACAACTCCGTGACCGCGTATACCCCCTGTACGATTATCTTATTCGTTCTGCGGATCTAAGACAAACCTCATGTGAATTAGTTGTTTTCTTCTTTAAAATCAGCTCAGGTAAATTATGTGCATACTCATCCCGACGTCTGTCGTGCTTCAAGCAGACAGAGAACGCCCCCGAGGTGGGGTTCCTGAGCTTAATTTATGCGGGCCGGGCAACATTCGCTTCGCCCTGCCACGTATCGTTTGAAACTTAAATCACCATATCGAGAGGAAACTGGGGTGCGGTCCCAAGCTGATTTCACGTTTCAGTTGGGGTTTCCTGCCGTGAATAAACTTGGACGACGGAGGACAGGAGGTCCCGTCTCGCGCGCCGTGGATGTGAATAAATAATCGCTTTTTAAAGCCCACCACGGCTTGCTCATACACTTTTAAAACAGAACTTCTGAACAGAACAGATGAGATTGATATACCCGTACTACAACAGCGGAAACGTAGAGCTCGCCTCAGAGTTAACATGAACGCTGCTCCGGCCTGCGAAGCGGAAAGAGAGCCACCCTGGCAGCGCCTAGCAGAAAACAACGCCTTCATAACGATGGTCGCCCCTCCCACTGGAAAGAGATGACCTAAACACTCTCTGCCTATATTTCTTCTAAGCACCATCATGGACCGCATGCCCTGGATGGCGTTCAAGTTAACTCTGATGCGAGCTGTACAACAATGAAAAACACACCCAACGCTGAAATAAAACACTTTGGTGAATCTGAGAGAGCGCTAATGCGAGCAAGTTGGATGCGGTTTGCAAAAGAGGTAATAGGAAAAGCGAAGACACATACACGAAACGGTGTCTCTGTTTTTCGTCCCTCGTCGTTCTTCTTACCTATCTGCAGCGATGACGAAGTTGCTGCCCTTGTCATCGAATTGCCCGTATATTAGAAGTAAGCAGCGCAACGTAACATGTCCTGGTGCCAACCTTGACTGCGCATAAATCCCCAACGAAGCAGGAATTAAGACCTGGCCCTGCCGTCTTCTCCCTACGGCCTGTTCGGATGCCGGTCATGTGACACCTGTCCTGAGTCTACCTGTGCCCGGCACTTCAAGGGACGGTTGCATCTGGAAACCCATCTATGAAAACGATTCCACTATGTTCGGCATCGGCCGACAATGTACCCGGCTATTTCTTTCGTCCGAAAGGTGCTGAGATATTAAATGAACGAATTTTAAATATCAGCCCTGCTTCCGCACCAGCTGCCGCGGCATGACGTCACTCCTTAAACGGAGGAGTGAGAGCGCGGCGCTCTGTGGAGGAAAGGCGCCGTCCAGACGCCCCGCCACGTCCCCACCACCGGGCGAGCGTCCGCAGCGGCGTCCGCGACGGCAGAGAGGCCGCTCAGTGGTCACTGGAGACCCGTTTTCCCGCGCCGTTCAAGCAGTCGCTCCTTGTGCGGCTTGCGAGTTGCGAGCCCATACGGCAGTAACCAACCAATCAAAGCGAAGAAGAAAGCGAGGGTCCATGGCGGATGTAAACTAACGATGTAAAACAACGGGGCGTTGTGAGCAGTGCTGTACATAAGCCTGTGTCTGGTGCATTAGAGTATGTTTGTCAGTCAGTGCTTCGTGTTCGTCTCGTCCTTTCGTATCCCCTGCACTGGGGTTTTATCGCTTTTAAAATTCTGGTTTGCACCTTTTTAGTTCCCAATGTCGTTGAATCTCTCAAAGACAACAGTGGAAGAAAGGCCTGCGAGCGCCAGAGGCCGTAAACGAACCTCTGCTCCACTCTGTATAAAATGAGAGCAAGACACAATGTCGGCGTAGTGCAGCACAATTCACTGACAATCCGAGAGGTGCGCATGTGTTCGATTCGCACCACGACACTTGGTGACACAGGGGTGACACAAACCCGCCGTTATTCAAACTGCCTTCAAGCGGGTGCTTTTCGCAAAACTGCCGTCTTGTCCTGGTCAAACGTCATACGAAACGTCATTTTGAGCTGATGTGACTGTGTTTACATATCGTTTGAGAACTTGCCGACGTATTCCGATCGGCATAAAGTCAAGAGATGAACGTTTTTTTGCCAGCGTAAGCTATACGGTGTTTCTGCCGCGACATGGTAGCCCAACGCTGGGTCGTCATCGCATCTGTCGAATTGGTCAACAGTACGAGGCCTGATGTACAAAACTCAAACAAAACGCGTGTAATGCGAGATTATCGGATAAAAATAATTACCGAGGCCGAAAGACGCCCGAAACGGTGCACAGAAACAGTAAACGCTTTGTTTACGAACGATTTTGCAGCCGATCACGGGCGCGGCCATCTTTAATGCCACGTGTGTGTTGACGTTTGCTGTGACGTGCGACCAGGACCTGTCCAGAATGCATTGCGTTCCCGCAGCACGCCTTCGTCTATGGAGCAATACACGGGATGCCACCCCTGCGCTCGGTGACTCCCCGTCAACTGCCATCTTTGACATCGTTCTTTACCCGTTTTGTGGTTTACCGTTAACCAGCAGACAGACAAGTTGCGTTGGCGAAGTAGTTTGACAGCTTGTTTGCTTGCAAATCCAGCACAACAAGTTATGCATGTGATACGCTAATATTTTCTATTTGCCAGTAAAATTGCGGGAAAACGACTTGGTGCGACGTTTGATGGGAAATAATCCCAAATTCGTCAAGCAACTGTGATCTATGTTCCCGACTGGCTTGCTGCTCGTGATGCCTGCGTAGCCGACATGTAGACGACTTCTTCTCTATTAGAGACAGTGTTGTGCGCATGTAATGTAGTTTTGCTGCCCTATTTGACGAGGAATGCGCAGTTGTTGACAACCTCGACACAGTGTTGATCTTCATTTACTATTCAATTTTCTGAAAAACTATGAGCGCAGTTGAGACGAAAATTGTGACGTTAGAGTACTGAGGGATCAGTAGATAACCCAATCCAATCCAATAGATACATTTTCTGATATTGCAGCTCTACTGCGTTACAGTACCTTCAAACGTTCTCGTTGTCCTGATTGTTGATTCAGCCTCTGTAATTTTCATGACATGGCTCATCTCACGGCACCAAAAATTTCCTTCGGAGGAGCACTGAGGTGGTGCCCAAGATCTGTTTCGGAATCGCGCAATATAATTTTATGGCACACAGCAGGACGCGCCATTGTGAGAATAGAGATGGGGTGCAGGCAAGCTGGTACTTCATCGTGATGTAGGAAAACCGAGAGGCACGAAAAAAAAAAAAAAAAAAGAACAACACACGCACACACAGCTCCTCAGCCATGTTCCCACAGCTCAAGAGACGCACGAGAACCTGCAGCGACACACTAGTAAAAAGAACAATTAAAAAAAAGCTCCAACATTACAGTCACATCGCGCGCATGCCTCGGCTTCTCGCTCGTGTTCCGCTGGTGTTGCTCCAAGGGAATTGCTGGCTCGAAACCTATTGCTACTTGGAGCACATTTTTTTGCCCATGCTCTGCAAGTGCTTGCACACACACACACACACACACACATACATTGGATGGTGATGGGGTGGGCCAGTGCTTGAAACATTCAATGCATGCCCCGATTCTCTCAATGTTCTCTCAATGGAAGAGTTTTTGCCCCTTCCCGGGTCAAAACTTTGACCCAGCTCTGCGAATGGAATGCGCAGTAATAATTGCTCGGGGACCGTTTTCGACGTCGCTCTAGCATCGTGTCGGTCGTCCGCTTTCTCCGACTGTTTTTGTAAATTGGATTGCGCCGTCACAATACACAGCAGAGGTAAAATATTTTACACGGTGACTCATGGACAGCTTGACACATGAGACAATGCTTAGGGCCACGTTAAATGTGACGTTAGTGCTCCTCTCATACTGCTGTGAAAGCATGCAGTCGAGTTATTCTTTCAGCGCCTGCAGGCCACGAGACGTGAATACCTTTGGCCACATTTTGCAATAGCACGCTTCCTAAAACGTTAGCGCCGTGTTTACTCGCGTTCTTCCTGCTTTACAGAACGAAACAGTGTGCCGTCCCTGACCTTCTGCGTGACATATTCAAGCTGTCCTCTTGCGCTCACCTCGCGCGCGGAGTCCTTCGTGCTGTACTTTTTCTCCGTGTATTTATGTAGGAGATTCCAGCCAACCCTTGCCCGTATTTACATCGTAGAGCTCCTTCCGGCGTCCCACCCAGGGCAGGACTTGTCACCGAGCACCCACAGGTCGGCAAACACAAGAAGGTCATTGCCAGAAGTCGATGAACGTCGACCTCCCACTTCCAACTTTTTTTGCACTTTTTCGTCGACGCGGAAGTGGGCGCTGTGTTTATACACGACGGTTTCCGGCCTTCCAGTGCAAGCACGATGACGATGCCAAAATGAGAAGTGGCGCAGTTCACTATGCTCCCACCACCTCCCAGGTATTGCGAATTGAGCGACCCCTACAAATCAGCCGCTGGGGACATCTGCCATTTTTTAAATGGTCGCATGGATTACATATCTGCAGATGACAGCGTACCTTCAAGAATAGTGGTTTGCCGTGTTAGCGCCGCGAAGCAGTGTGGCCAGTGCCGTGTACGCCAAAGGGAGTCTGATCATTAATGAGACCTGGCTATACCTGAGGCTCCACCCACTTTTTAAGGTATCTAGCCAATCACAGGTCGAAATACAGCCGTCTATTATTACATCCATCCAGTACTTATCCCTCACCCTTATTTACTGAGTGCCACCATTTCGGAGAAACTCGATTGATTCGGATTGAAACGGATACCCCGGTAACAGACCGAAACAACGGATTTTGCGTCCACTTTTATCAACGCCATCTGCATGGAGAGAGGCATGTTGGGAAGGCTCTGAATTGCAGAAATGGTTGCTGACAGAGGTGATTGGCCTGGAGAGCGGTACAACCGCTTCTTCGTAGCAGACGACTGCCGCTATGAAGTTTTAAATCACGTCATGTAAGTAGATCGAATCAAAAAAGAGCAGTGATGTAAGTATAAATAAAATGCAATTATATAATGCAAAATCCTACGTATAAGGTCGTCGTTCTTGCTATTTTCTTGGTATCTTAACTATGCCTAACGATAGCGACGAAACACAACATTTTCGCGTAAATAATGATGGCTGAGCGAAAGTTGAAGCTGATTTTGCAGATGCGTACATGAGGATATATACTCACAGTATGAAATTAAAGTAGTCTGTGAAAATTTTTTGTCACGAGGACTCCGCTTCGCCGGTCCAAGCACCATCCTCCGTATTGGAGAAAATTTGGTGTCATGGCAGCTCCCATGGAAAACAGTAACCAATGAAATGCACCTAAGTTTGATTGACAGATCGAGCCTCTTTTTTAGGCTCCTCCTAGTGGCCTTTGTTTGGCATACACGGCAGTGAGTGTGGCTATGAACGGATAGTTGTTTGCATTGCACTTTTTACACATTTGCATGCAAACTAAACTGGTAATGTACTTGATGAGTACTTCAAAGTGCGTTGCCTAACACTTGAGCTCTACTTGGAGTACACTTACAACGTGGTACTTTTGTACGGTATACTTAAACTACAACCTATGTCAGGTACTAGGGCCCGGTTTCGCCAACGTCGATTAACATTTGAACCGAGATCAACGATCACTTAACTTGAATTTAACGCTTAACTCTGCTTCACTAAGGGGATTTATTGTCACTGAAACATTCATCAGGTCACCAACTAACGTTTGTGAAGAAGAATTGAGTGTTAACGTCAAGTTTTAGCAACCCTTGATCTCGGTTCAAAGTTAACCAGCGTTCGTGAAACCGGGCCTAGGTGTTTTGCTTTAAGCACAACTTTGAGGTACCGCTTGAGACACGCTTACCTATAAAATCAGCACCCCGTGGTTTAATCCCATCTCGAATCTCCAGGTATTGCAAGATCGTTTATTTTGAGTAATAGACACGAGCGGTATATGCTCCACCTTTAAATACAATATTCGAATAACATTTTCGAGAGCAACCAAGGAAATAAAATATGGGCTGAGTTGATAACAGCACTCGCTTTCCGCATGCCGGCACATATCTCTTCTCACAATGCCGCATTAGTTCATCGAATGCGCCTCGATGTGGCCCTCACAGCACAGTGGCTTTACCGCTTGAGACAAGTTGACTCTCCCCACTGCAGCCACTGCGGTGCTGTTGAAGATCTAGAGCACATTCTTCTACATTGCCTATATTATCAACCTTCCCAAACCGTACTCTCCGGGTCCTTTAACGAGCTAAACTCTCGCCCCCTGTCTCTCACAAAATTGCTTGGTCCCTGGCCACCATACGGCCCACCAACGCTCTGCCCCCTTCACCTTTCTGCGCACCACAAGACTTCTATCCTTATTGTGAAGGGGCTCGTTATTTCATTCCCCGCATCACCACCAGCAATGGGGTATAGAGTATCGCCCCTGGCGATGAAACTCCACATCCATCATTTCGAAATAAAGTTGTTGTTGTTGTTGGGTTGTAAAAATACTGACACAGGAGATTCCGGACAACCGTGTCACGAGCACTGCTTTGCCCGTCACTTCATTGGGTCAGTCAACCATGCCAGCGTGAACGGTGCATAAACTATTTCAATCATCTGCACTCGTAGCGCTTCTCTTTCATTACGCTACAGATCACAGTTAATGATCACGCGGTCGATGTCCGCCAACACGGCACAGTTGAAAGCGTACCATCGTGTCGGGGTCGCCAAGCCTCTCTCTTCCGCTCTTGATTTTTTCGGCTTTTTTCATGTTACATTTATTTTCTAATTATGTACTCGCGTAATAGGAAGCCGACACTCTTTCCCCCTTTCCTCGATTTCTCGTTGTCTTCTAATAAATATATCCCTCCCCCCGCCAAGCCTGTGCTTGAAATGCGGGGTAAAGGCGACACTAAACGCTGCCTGTGTATCACAAATTCAAGGTGTCGAGGCAGCTGATTTAGCAGGAATGTGGAAATGTAAATTATACGTTGTAGTGGCGTGACGATGGATGAAGACCGATCGTATACGTTCATGCGGATCCACAGCTCCAGTTGGTTTAGTAGTGTTCTGCCCAATGGCAAATCCCCATATAAATCAGAAGTCCTCTTAAAGGGATAAAGGGACACTAAAGTGCAGGAATCCTCCCTTTTGGAACAGCAGATGAGCTTGACACCAATACAACGAGAACGAGGTTCGTCGGTTGCTTCGTTCCTGATTTATGATCGATGGAAAAAACGCAATTTACGCCTTTCCCTCTCCCTCTCAGTCTCAAGAAGGCCAACAGTGCGGTGTGGCATCTCATTGGTCTCCTCGAGCGATTGGTCCAATCGTCGCGGGAGGTCGTTTGAGTAGACCAATCCGAGACCTCTCCGTACTGTCACGCTTCTTGAAAAGAAGGAAAGCATCAAATTGGCGGTTTCTTTCACTCCCAAGTCACCAACAACGCTGACCGATGACACTTGTTCCTTTTATGTTAGCGTCAAACCAAGATAACTGCATCTTTTACTCGGCAAGCACTTCTTTCTTTTTTTCTTTTTTTTTTTTCGCTTTCGTGCACATTTAACGTCGTAACAACTTTTTCTTGAGACACTCGCACAGGTGACCTCGCGCCATCCCCACGGCTACAGGGGATATGTCCAGATCGGCGTTGCGGACTGCCATTATTCGCGTACATCAGATCCAACTCCATCGATAGGTGGTCGTTGTATAAATGCTCAATTTGAACGTGTACTCGAGTGATTACCACTATGAAACTCCTCTGTGTTGTGGGAGATAATATGGTCGGGCAAAACGGACGATACCTCAACTCGAGGCTAACCTGGGACACAACTGGGAGGCACTGCCTTCAGGACACCTATCAGCTCGCTACGTCGAAGGTGTGGAAACTGTGGATGCTCCCCGTCCATTGATATAGAACGGGTAGTGTTACGAAAGTTAATAATAGAGAGTTTTAATGCATCGTACGCTATCGCCCTTGCGTACGTAAGTGATAGCGCGTTGATGGGTCTGGGCACGTCCATAACAGAAACAGAGCTTCGCGCAGTGCGCAGAACCACACGCGCTATCCCTGGCATACGCAAATGCGACAGCGTACGATGTACTATAACTCTCTAATAAAACACCGAGAAAACTGTAATATGGGGCATAGAAGGCCGTCTGCAATGTGTTTGCTCTCTGCGTGATTCTATCACCTGCAGAACTATCACATCTATGAAGGATGGAAGTCACTGAAAAGGTTAGCCAGCTGTAGGACTCGAACCCACATCTTCTGGATTGCCGGTCCAGGGCTCTCGTGTGGGTTCGAGTCCTACAGCTGGCTAACCTTTTCAGTGACTTTCATCCTTCATGGTTAATTTCTTAGGCAAATTGATGCTTTGGATGTATTTGTCCCTTCTATGTTGTTCGAGCCTCAGAACATCAATTCTTTCATGTTCTATCACATCTAATTGGTTATGGTGTGGGAAAGTAAAGTATCTATTCAGATATGATCCGTGCCTAACAAATGTCGTCATCTACTAGATACGTCTGTGTGATATAAGATGCGAAAAAGAAATAACAGCAGGAGCCGTCGCGTTTAAGTAAGAAGAGGTAAGTTTGCCCCCGGGGCAGGGCAAATCTGAACCCCCCTCCCCCCTCCCGTTACCAGAAGGTGTGTAGACAAAGAACAGAAAACTCTAATTTGCACTGCAGCGACCGTAAATTCAAATTCTCCCATTCCCGCTTTATACTGTCCAACTAACCTGCCAGGGCCTGCCGTTCGACGCCCTCTCTGGCGAAAGCGCCCGGGGCGGCTGCCCCTCTCGCATCCCCGTCGCTACGGCTCTGACAACAGCAGCAACAGGTTAAAGAGCATCGCTAGTTAAGAGCTCAGCACCCTGTTGTCTGTGTCTTTCTTGTCCGTGTTCCCTTGCGCTGTTACAATCATGTTGACATCATCACGAAAGCCACGACATTTTAAAAGCTCATCGTTCATTGCGGGACAGGTGATCCCGCAGCCGGTTGATTGACTGGTAAGAGCGAAAAACAAAGTTGAGATGTTACTCCGAAGGCACTCGCAGTTCCTCTCTCAATGAGTGATGCAATGATGAACCTCTTCCCATACGATACCTCCTCAATCAGGCTCGCAAATTTCTCGGCGAAAGCTTCCTCCTTCTGTAGAAGCGTGCACCTTTTATTGGGCAACATTGGACGGTTCATGCGTGACAAGCAAGTTAACCCCCACCTTGTGACCGCGTCGACCTATCGAGACCCGACGCGCCGTTCATCCATCGTGTATATGGCCTCGTGGAATTCGCGACTAACTCAATCGAAGCACGGGTTAATTTGCTCGTCTACGTTGTCGTTTCTTAAAGTGTTCATGTGGAGAGGAAGTGGATTCCACGCATGTACGAGCTTTACTTCCAAGCTGGCATAGCGCTAATCAAACTCATTACAGAAGCACATTTAAAAGCGAGTGCGAAACAAGAGAAGATTGCATCCAGCGCCCTGTGTCGGAGATTTCCAGCGCTCGTCAAAAGAATCCCCGGTGGCCGAAATTATCCGCAGTCCTACACCGCGGAACATGCATCACGTCGCGCCGCACAAACAGGCTGACTCACCTTAGGTATAAATCTACTCCGGGTTATATTATAATGAGTAACAATCATATTTTTCGTTTTTGTATACAGTGCGTCTTTTTTTCCATAAAAATTTCTCATAGAAAAACTGTGAGGGCTATAGCTATCACTTCTATCATCTGTGGGCCGGCGGACGTTCTTGGCCATCTGTTGCTCAACCGTCGAATCGTTAATTAAGTAATTGTAAAAAGCGTTAATTAGCTTTTTAATTATATAAGCCACAAGGTCCCCCCAGTTGAGAACATCTGGTCCCTTCGGTCACCTGAAACCGTTACCGTTTTCGGAACAAAAATCCGTTCGATAGATCGCCGGCCAAAAAAAAAAAAAAGTCGTGAAAGAACACTTTTTTCTTTATTTTGTCCATTGCGCTTGTTCGGAGACGCGTCTTTCCTTGACCCCCAATGTGAGAGGGTGAAGCAGCACAGTGACGCCTCATGCATCGAAGATGAGCTCGAACTTGCGGAAACACAACAAAAAGAAATGTATCGGGTGACGCTATCCGAACTGCCCTTATTTGGGCCCTCCTTGGGAACTGCCCTCCTTCTTGGTCTGGTGGTGGTGGCGATTGAAGTCCTTGCCGTAGTCGGTCACGCTCAGGCGGGGCGACTATCGCACGTGGGGATCGTGCGTTCTGGACCAACTTTACAGTAGCTGCGCCGGCATTTGTATTAAAGCGTCTGAGCAAAACCCAGGAAAAAGAATAGCCTGCGCCAGGACTCGGACCCAGGTCACCTGCCAGTCTCGGCGTGGGCGGTCCTGGATGGACTCTTGCTCTGGCATTGGGGTAGCCCCACATGGCTACCAACCACAGAAAATACATGAAACAGGAGGCTTCATGAGATGCTCCCTGTATTACCACGACGAGGTAATGGCCAGGATAATTGACATTCGGCATTCCTGAACAAGTTAAGGCGCCCCGCTCGTTAGTAGCAGCCAAGGTCGTGCTGAAGACTAGGAGAGCTGCGTTCGAATCTTACCGCTGACTGGGCTGTCTGAGGTTTGCCCCTGGGTTTTCTGAAGACTTTCAAGACGAATTTCGGCAAGCACAGTTCCCCCTGAAGTCGGCCCATTACGCATACTAATCCCCCCCTGTAATCACTAATCACTCTTTCCTGCTCTCTTCTCTCCATCTTCCCACGTCTGTACGCCGCTGTAGCCGCAGTTGCCTCGCTGCACTAACGTGGAATTAAAAAAAAATTGTCATATTAGGAATGATACAGACGAAACGTTTCACGCGGTAATTGGGGTCTCTAAGACGGACTGACATACTCCACCCTTCCTTTCAAAGTCACTCCATTCCACTCACATGATTAGCAACAAGGAAAAGGAAACAGAACGAGACCAAAATCCGGACAAACTTTCGTCGTTTTTTCACAGACGCCGTTGTGACACATTGCCTGGTATGGATGGCGTCTCTCTTTTCAGGGCAGTGTCTGCTGCACCAGAACCATCACATAATACCGATGGTGGTGGTGGTGGCGACGAGATCTGTTTGCAGTTGTTGGCCTCACTCGTGTGGGCAGCGTCAGAATTGTAGCCTAGATCAGTGTTCCCCAAATTTTTGGCGGTGACGGACCCCCGGAAGCGATGAGAACCAATTCACGGAATCCCCCCCCCCCCCCACACACACACGATCACAGCCAGTGCATAACCAGCAACTTCGTCAGCTGCTGCGTGCTTTCGATACAGCTTCAGAAACGATTCCGGACTGGTTTCTTCTTGTTTGTATGTGTATGACGCGGACTAACGTGTTGCAGGACTTTTCTATCAGAAATTAGAAGCTAGCCGTTGAAGCATGTTTGTAGCAATTTTGGAAGTTCTGGGTGTTTGGAAATCGGGCAGTATGTACGAGCACGTGTTTGTGGGGACGAAAATCCTCATTGAAATGTGAGAGACGGTCGCGGACCCCCACGGACAGTCTCGCGGACCCCCAGGGGTCCGCGGACCACACTTTGGGAAACACTGGCCTAGATAAGAGGAGATGATTGGGGGGAATGGAGAACAGGGGAATCAATTTATTCTGCAGGAAAAGTCAGCCAGAAAGGACGGCTTGTTATTTATTGGTAAATAATTCCCTACTGGATAGTCAGGTTCCTGAGGTATAGTCAGACTTAGGCGATGTGGGGTCAGAACGTGGGGGCCACCAGGAGTTCTCTTTTTTTTTTTTTTTTTTGCAGTGGGGTAGAATATTTGGGGGGGGGGGTTCACGGTACAGGATCTACTTCTGTACTTCGACTCCGCCCGTAACTACATTGTCTTGGCTCAGAAACCCTACGTTTCTGTAACGTAGAGACAACCGGGGTCTGTGAGAGGTGCAGCAATATCGGAGCGGGCGAAGAAAGCAGCACGGCTTTTCGCACCAAACGGCTTAGATACAAATGTCACATAATTGGAGAGGCGGAAGTTCGCTGTGACCCCACACTCACACTCAGAGATGCACATCGATGGAAACTTGTATCTCCAGGCTAATTGACGAAGGTCCGACCGGCACGTTGGATCGGAGACCCCATTGAGTTCCATTAGAATATGGTAGCAGACTTGTACTGAAGAGGCCATGAGGCTGGTGTCCCGTTACCCGCCGTAGAGATGCAAATAAAAGAACAGACGGAGAGACGCAAACGAACACAAGTTCATTTGCAGTAGCGCGTTGTGAACGTGTTGTCCAGTGCTGTGACTGTAGTCTCACTGGGTACTTGAGCCCGTCTGGGAAAGAGACCCCTCGACCCCATTCTTGCTTAGACAACCACTTCTAACCGCGTTCAACTGGGACGTTCCTTTTTTCCGACATTTCATCAGTCGGTTCCACCCGGCCTGGCTTGTATCCCTACGGACCGACTGCGGTCGCTTCGGGGAAGCCCTTTCGTCCACGCTTCAGCCCAAGATCGCACACCACGGTCGCTAACGCTCTCATCCACCTCAGTATCCTCCTCCTACTGCTCATGCACAGACAACGACACATCGCTTACGGGTACGCCTACCTCCATACAAAGCCTCGGAGCTCACCCAGGGGCTACAGCTGGCGTCCAGTACAGGCGTCACTGCTTCGGCCTGGGTTTATATTTCCTTTGGAGCAGTACGATCATGTTTTACAACAGTACAATCTTGGTTTGGGGCAGGATCATTTTGCTCCCCATCATCACGTATCCCCCCCCCCAATCATCAAGCTCCAAAGCGTCATCAAAAGTAACGTTGTGCCCCTGAGCTCTTGCTCTAGTAGCGTGGGTGTCGTCATGGTGCAATTTCGTCATGGTCAAAGGCATGCCACCTCAGGCACCAAGGTGTGTGGCATTGCTTTCGTAAATGTCCAACATACTTCAAACGTAGGCAGAGGGGTGGCACGTCGGGCACAGTGAGAAGAACCTGAAATCCCGTGATATGCACGAAGTGCGGTAGACTGTCAACTGGGGTCCCCGTCGAGCTCCAAAACAACATTGCGGTTGTTTTGTTTGTTGCAGTAGATCAACACACGCAAAGGAGCCGCGCTTCCACTTCTCTCTGGTAACGTCACCAACCTTAATAAACACAGACAAGGCCTTCTTCACCTCTGTATCCGGCACATGTTTAGGCAACGAGTGAATCTTGGTGGAAAGTTCTCTTTTATTTGGGTCGAGTATACCGTGCATTTCTTACCCTTGGCGAGCTGTTCCCTCTGTGCAAGTAGCTTCTCCTTCAAAAGGGGAGGCTCCAACGTGAGGGCCCACACATGATTAAGGGACTGTAAAGTGAATTTCAACCCAGGGTAACCTTATGATTTGATGAAAGCCTAGGAAGAGTACATCTCAGTTACGAAATATTTGTTTTCGAATCCCTCTTTTCTTTGAGTAATCGAATTTCAAAGATTGCATTCGAGCACAAAGCTGAGTTCTCCCTCAGCAACAGCACTGGGTTGGCTCGTGTCCGCTATGGCTAGACTCGTCTTTCCCATCCGCGTCCCGGCCTGTGGTGAAACCGTAATGGCCGAAATGGTTTGGGGCCCACGCCGTGTGATGTCGATTTTTCAAAGCCTAAATGCCCTCTAGCTTGGGATAGTCCCAGCAGTCACGCCGGCAAAACTTTTGTTCTTACGAGGGCACGCCGGAGACACAGCATGACACGATATCATCCTCAGAATCGTCGACGGAGGATGAATTGCCGTCATCGCTGTCACCTGGCCGCGTGGGAAACGGTCTTCATGTGTAATGAAACTGTTGAGAGCCTCAGAGCGGAAATATGGTATTGCTCCTTCAGTTTAGGTGTCCTTGCGGCCAATGCGTGCCGATGGCGACGGCAGACGAATGCCTTTGTTCCCGCAAAATGTGACGTTACTGAAGCAGCTCACCGGTTGCATTTCAAGAAATATGTACTTTGAAATTCTGTAATTCTGTGGCTGGAGACGGAGTTGCTCCAGGTGTTCTACTGCTATGTCAGAGAAAGCGACGACTACGCCCTTATCAGGAGGAGCGAAATGAACGAGTGAGTTCATTCGCGTGTGCCTTCAGTTTGTTATCGTTTGTTACAGGTCATAATTTTACGCTGCCCATGGTACATGCAGGAACTTTCGGTACGTTGCCTGCCAAACAGTTTACCAGGTGGCTCTGGGGACCATTAGGAAAGCACTACGGAAAAGTCCTCGAAGCATGTGCTGTACATGCCATAAGTGAAAACTTTCCTTCTGAAGCATACAAAGGTTTTGCCTTCTTGACGTGTGATCCAGTAGATGCTGTCTGACCACGTGTATGTTTATTCGCTTTCACTGAGGTGAAGCTCTCACGTTTCTTTCAGGTGCTTGTGGGCAGCATTGAACACCTACTATCTTGACAGAGGTACACTGGCTGCTTTAGTCGTGAACACTGCTTGATCATAACAATATCCCTTTCATGTACAATAGAGGCCTGCTATAATACCCTTCTGGAGTAACCAGACAGCCACTACACAGTAAAATACATTCTACAGACACCAAGGCTTGTAAATATTGCTTTATTGATCACTGTTTTCATGAATGAACATACGAGTGATCGCAGTAAACAAACAAACAAGGAAGGAGAACTTCTTATTCTGTATCCACATCAATTTGCAAGTGCTTTATCTCCTAACAACCAGTAACGCAATGTATGCATGCTTTTTTTCTTCTTCTTCTTCTTCTTTTCAATGCAAAGGTGCTTGCTACAAACTCGTTCCAGTCTATAAGCTCTAAGAGAACATAGGCTATCACCTTGCCTATCAAACATCACGAGTTCGTGACTTCATCAGTATAAGAAGGCCTCAGGTGGGGACATGCCAATGTCTCCAACAATGTTCTCTTAAGAGGCATCCCTATCATTGACTCCACAAGCATGTCAAGGAAAATTTTAGACATTTGCTGTGCACATCCATCTTCGTAAGTCGTAACCCTTTCTCAATTTCTCATTATAAATTTCCCATGTTTTTCCTCATACCAGTCCAACTGCAGTCATTGGTGCGGGCTCAGGGCTTTTGCAGACCGCTGCTATTTCACTGTAGCTAACATCTTTGCAAGTTGTCGGTGTTTCCTCAGGAGATGATCTACATCATCTGCCAAGAAAAGATAATATGGCCATGACTAAGTGTCTTCCCTATGCTCTTTATAGCGAAACATGGTCTCTAATGGCTATCACGGATGTTGATAGCGTGCCGGGTCAAACCCAGACAATTATCTCGAAGTTAGTATACACTGTTTCCTGAATGACAGCTCATTTGTGTATGTAAGCTCATACTTCTCCACGTAGTAAGCAGAAGCCCTGCGTCTCCCTAAGATTTGGAACTTCACCTGTAAAGGTGGTTAGAAGCGTGTTGCATCCACGGGTGTAGCTCAGCACCTGCACGGGACTTGACCGCAGCCTCAAGCTTTTTTTAACCCTCTGTTACAAGATCTTGTGGACTACATGGCCCATAATCATTTCCAAGCATGGCAGTTGCATATTGACATTGTTTATATAAGTAACTACAAGCTAGTTCTTTTTACCTTTTACATCATTGTTGCAGATTGAATTATTGTAACAGAAAATTCAAGTATGCAAAGCTCGTGTGCCTTTTTTTTTTTTTTTGCACCCTCAATTCTTTCTAACAAGAATTTGTATTTTATCCTCACAACATTCTTTATCCCCTTTCTCTAATGTATATCAGTATATACATCATTAAATACATCAGTAAATATCTGTACCAAGTGTGTGTGTGTCTGTATCGTACCTGGAAAGGAAGGACAGACTCTATTCGAAGGCTTGTGTTTTAGCAAAATAAATTATTTGAAGGTTTCAGTCTGTTTCAGTCGGTGAGAAGTGTGTGATGCACCATGAGTCCTGCATTTCTTGAACAGTTCTAATAGTGGAGTTCTGAATTTGATGTACTTCTTCTGGTCTGGTGAAGCGGAGGGCACAACACTGCAAAGTAGAAGATCTTGTAGTATCAGCAGGCTATGTACCTTTCAAAACTGTTGACTCAACAGCTGGTTCCACCAGTGGTGAAGACATTGTCATATCATGCACCTGCAAGGAATGCAGAAGTTAAAATGTTAAACAAAACAAGAGCTTGACCCACCTGTGAGCATGTGTGTGTGTGGAAAATAGGTGTTGAAATCATCACTGCAATGATGATTTCGACACCTATTTTCCATGGATAAAGGTTGAGGGGTGTCGACGGTAAATCATCCGTTTGCACATTTTTACTTCAGATTTTCACTTCCTTGTCAGCCACGATTGAAGCCTGTGTCGTTGATATAAATGAATAATACAGTCAGTATCTATAGCGACCAATTTGGATGCTTATATTCTCCTGCGAGAGCTCAGGGCTCCCCAATGGAAGGCGGATGTTCCGTTTGATACATTACGCAGCGTTGCATCACAAAAATCAGTCTGAATTTGAAATGAACTATATCTATATATGTATTATTCCTGTGTATCGGTACATACCTTGCGTGCACTGGTGTTCGCATCGTCAAAGGTCACAAGGAGAAACCACTTGTGTCGGAACTGCGGTCCGCTTGAGAAGTTTTCGACCGTCCGCTGCTACCATTTCGTACGACTCGTCAGAGAAATTGGTTGAGCAAATACGGTGTGGATCACGATTGTCTTGACCCACCACCTTGCAACCACTTTCGTTTCCGCCCATTATCCGTTGAAATCTTGTGGTACACAACGTCCCTTGTCGAAAGAACACACTCGGTGTATCCCCGAACACTACAGTAGATACCTGGCATCGCTGTCAGGTGAAGTTGTGTTCAATTTCGCTAGGAAATGAACTTTTTTGCATACACAAACCTCGCCAGACGTAATACACGCCGTTCGATATGGTTTGGTGGGGAGCAAAGAGGGGGCGCTGACCGGCGCTGACAGTATTTTGGGATACTGTTTCTTCGATATTTTGAAGAATTGTTCTCGTTATTCTAAAAGTAGTGTTTATAGGTAATTAGTAGCCGGTCATAAGTTCATCGTGTATTACTCAGGTATCACGTGACGGGAGTGCTCCCATCATGACTTTTTTAGCTGTTGCGGGGCGCAACCTACCGTTCGATTTAAGTTTCCTAATTTATGCTGTGTAATAATTAACGCGCTTTGAGTGCTTAGGCTGTGTGTGCGGTATCACACAGGCAAACTCTACCAGGTCGCACACAGAAACGGGGGGTCAAATTTCACTTTACAGTTCCTTTAAACATCAAGTTACCAAAGGCGGCGATATCGTTGGTGGTCAGTATTTGATTCAAGGCGTCAGTAACGTCGTCCACCCGGTAAGGCCGGTCCCGAGGGTCAGCGTGCGTGAAAACAGCGTTGAAAGCGACACTACCGGTTGGCAGCGTAGGTCTTGTAGTCAGGTGTATCAGTATAAATACTAATAATGGTACCGTGATGTTACACGTAAGGTTTGTGTGCGCAGTGTGGCTACATATTGCACGTGCTGCAGGGTAGGACTGCGGATAATTTGGACCACCTGGGGTTCTTTTGACGTGCAACGGAAATCTCCGATACACGTTGTTTAGTCAGTATGAACCATTTCCCGGCTGGGTCTACCCGTAGCAAAAGGTGCAGAGCTTCTTCTGCTTCTGCTTCTTCTAACTGGTGTGGCGCACAGCCAAAGGGAATAGGTCACGGGTCAATGTGTCGGTGCAAGGAAGGATGAGGAGATGAGACTAAAGACGAAAAGCGATGGGATAACGAGACGAACGATTCTACGACATGAAGAACTGCTGATGGGACAGAAGAGTCCGCGGTACTACCAAAAGACAGGATGGAGGAGAAGGAGAAAGGAACAGAAAAGGCGCGGAAGGGGATGGTCAAAAGCTGGAGAATAAAAGGGGCAACATAGAAATAAGGGTTCCATTGTCTCACCACAGGACGCGCTCGACAAAGATAGAAATTAAGGGGGAGAACCCCACAACGGAGTTTTATGAGGATTACTTTAATACGCTGCGATGGAGAAAGAAGGGAGCTCGGCTGGATCGGATGTGGCAAAGATTTGGACGAGATATGGATAAAGTGACCTGCGGAATGGCGACTGAAGAGATCAAACCGCCTGAAAATTTGGTACAGAATGAGGGGATAAGAGGGATGGCAGCAGTAGATTGCAAGGCCGCCTGGGCAAAGGCGTCAACAGTCTCATTCGCACACATACCCGCATGTCCTGGGACCCATGATACGACAAGTTCCTGAATGTGAGCAGGACAGAAATCTCGAATCAGCTGGAGAGATGGCGAATCAGGAGAATCTAGCTCAGAAACGAGAGAAAGGCAGTCGAGAAAACGAGAACACGAGAGGAAGACTGAGGCGCCATTCTAAGGCCTCCCTAGTAAAGCAACCAAAGATTCTGTGAAGCAGAGCTCATGAACCTTCTTTTTTGCCTTACAAACAAACAAACAAACAAACCTCCTTCTTCTTCGTCCAATCAAAAGATGGTCGTGAATTTTGCGACTATTCGCCACGAGAGCTTCTTCACATGATACTGTGTTCGATGGTTTCAGTTTGCTGACAGTGTCGGCAATTCTCTGTTATACAGACACCTAATCTTGCATAATTTTAGAGAGCAAGATCTTCCCCTGAACAGGGCACTGCAAGGGATACTGCCCCTACGACCGTTTTATTGGACACGCACTCAAAGACACGGCCTACCCAGGGGCGGACCGCGTTATCAAGGGGTCCTTCTCCAGTATAAAATAATGTTTAAAATTTAGTGAAAGAGCTTCCTGTTTCCAACGTGAGCAGCAGGGTTTTTTGTGTATTCCGGAAAGTCCTTTCAACAGGGGATCTACACGGTGGCTTTGCAACGTTTCTCGGAGCACAGGGTGCTCACTGAGAACAAATTTTCTGTCCGGCTGCCTCCCGGGGTTGGCAAACATGGGGCTATATACTGCTGTGCTGCACAGCATATGCTAGCTGATCTGCTTTCTTGGTTGGCAGTGATGCCGATGTGTTAGGGGATCCATTGCTGGGGGATGTCTCCAGCGATTGACATGTATTGGGCACATAACACGGAAGCGTGTCCCGTATAGGACCACCGATCATTCAATGTAGAGAACGTGCTACGGGGGCTGGTCAGATCTGAGTCGCAACGCACGAGTGCGCTTTCTGAAATACATAAGTGTGGCAGGCATCTTTTAAGACTCGACTTTCACAATCTCTAAGAGAGTAGATGTAAGATGCCGCAAAGGCAGCAGACAGGGGTGGTTGTGCTGGTGCCGTAGTTTAACAGTTTGTTGCTCGTCAACCAACCGCGGCAATTTATATTTGTGACAAGGCACTCTTTCTATATTTTATTTGCTATCGAGTTAGAGCCGACTCCTGCTGGGAACGATCCCAAATTCGTCAAGTGACGCTGATTTACGTCCCCTGGAATGTCTTGCTTATACTCCTGATGGCAAAGTAGCCGACACGCGGACGATTTTTTGTTGAAAGAAGAAAGTCACTGAAAAGGTTAGCGAGCTGTAGGACACGAATCCACATCTTCTGGATTGCCGGTCCAGGGCTCTACCAATTGAGCTAAGCTAACACACCTCCTCAGCGACTTCCAAGGGTGCGTCATCTGAAGGGACAAACCAGCCACTGTCTCTCACTCATCCTCCTTTCACTCTTACATTTTTGCTCACTCATACACGCATTCATACAACGGGATCGACGCAAGCGGCAACTGTTGAACAAGAGAGAACTGATGTTCTAAGGCTGGAACAACATATAAAGGACAAATACATACAAAGCCTCAAATTGCCTAAGAAATTAACGATGAAAGAAGAAAGTCACTGAAAAGGTTAGCCAGAGGTTAGCCAAAAGGTTACAGCTGGCTAACCTTTTCAGTGACTTTCTTCTTTCATCGTTATTTTCTTAGGCAATTTGAGGCTTTGTATGTATTTGTCCTTTCTATGTTGTTCCAGCCTCAGAACATCAGTTCTCTCTTGACTTTTTGTTTTTCGTTTTGAAACCCAATGTAGTTCTGCAGTCGTACCTGACGAGCAGTGCGAAGTTGAGGGCAGGTTACTTCGACACAGTGCAACCCGTAGTTTTTCAGTTTTGATTTTCTAAAAACTACGAGTGCAATTGAGAGGAAAATTGTGACGTAGGAGGCCAGCTGACTCAGGCTGTCGAGCAGATACGAGGGTCGCACCGAAAGTAATGAGCAACATTTTCTTGCCAACCACTGGCTAAAAGCAGACGAAGGGGACTACGGCGGTAGGTGGCGCCATCTGTTGCGTTGCCCTCGAGAGCCTTGCGACGTTATTATCTTGCATCACGTGGCCGCTTGCACACTTAGCAAGATGACCGACAACGATATGTCGTCGCATCACCGTGCTGTCATCGAAGTTCCCATTAAAGAAGTCCCTGCTGCAGAAATTCACCAGAGGCTTCAGCGTGCTTATGGGAAGGCGTGCGTGGGTGCTAGCAGTCTCCGGAGGTATGTGAGACATTTCGAACCTAGGAACACCAGCATCAAAAATCAGCCTCGGGGTGATCGAACTCGGACAACTTCATCTGACCACAGCGAAGAAAGGGTGTGTGCCATTATTCAAGTCTACAGGCGTTGTGTTTTCCTAAGTGATGTGCAGCAGCCGACTCTCGTAATGAGTGCCTATTTCTTTTTTTCTTCTTTTTTTTATCAACTCAACTCAACTACAGGCGACTAAGACTACAAGATCAGCTGCGGGGGGCGGACTAACGCAGGTCATCCAAAACGCAGTCCGTCAATGTTTTCGGGTTGCTGAAACGGATTTCTACGGCAGGGAAATTCTCCAGCTTCCAGAACTCTGGGACAAATGTGTACAGAGAAGTGGCGATTATGTGAAAAAATAAAGGAGAGACTATAGATTAAAATGATGCATTTCGTTTGCCACCAACAAAGAATTATGGTTTAGAAAAAAGGAATAGTCATTACTTTCGGTACGACCCTCTTACATTTTCTGAGATTACTCGTCTACTGTTTTACCGTATATTTAACATCCACCAAGTGTTATGGAGAAGCTGCATGCGCCGAAGAGAGCAACATCTCTATATTTTCTTATCTCTCTCTATCTCCATGCAACTTTGTTACCACAAGGAATGGATACAAGCACCCTTTCCTCAAAAAAAAAAAAAAGAAAGAAAGAAAGATAGGTATAGTCAGTATTGCGACCGCATGCCCATCCACCGGAGTTGGATGATCCAGGCCGTTGAGAAGGAATGGTTGACGGTAATGACAATTTTCACCGCCTGAAATTTGCGTGACAAACACAGCTAAAGGGCAGTTGAAACACACGTATGCAAGTGTCAAGAGAGGCAAGAATACGTTCTGGGTGGTCAGTAATTAGGAGAAGCATGCTATTCCAGAGCACAAGGAATCTTATCCCGAGGCCGTACCCGCGATCTTCGGGTAGTCGTCGCCGGTTCACAGGTGGTCCGCTTCAAAATGTATTGCGTAATTTCGCCGAGTTACGATTACGAACAGAATTGCAATTGCATAAGCATGAGTATTACATAAATAATAAACATTATTACAGGAACTTATTGCATAAATTTTCAAGACTTCGGTTTTAATAACTGGCGAATAAGGGCAGAGGTACGTAATATATCTCGCGGCACTGTTCCATCGCGGTGAGATCCATTAGTTGCAGGTCCCGATGCACAAACTTCTCTGTCATCGCTGCCACTATTTCGCCGAGAAATAATCACAGTGAAATTCGCGAAGTTAACGGTACTTTAAATAACACTGAAACGATAAATCTTCCAACTGTAACGATAATAGAATTACGAAGAAGAAATTTCAGATATTTATTAGAAACTTGATGTTGAGCATTTTGCATTTCGGAAGTCACTTCGGAAAAGGCTGTGCACCCGCGCTCGATGACCACTGACTATGGTGAGCTAGAAGGCTCACCATACACTGACCATGATGATGCTGATGATGGTGATTGGGGTGGTGGTGATGACGATGATGAGACCAAGAAAAGTGTAGGAACGTAAGTCAGGACAGAGGCTGACCGGCTATACTGTCCATCACCCATATTAGATTACCCATCCGCCCAAGACTGATTCTTGAGCGTTTTGAAATCTGATTGCGCTATTCCTGGACGGTGCTCGCATTGTACCTGCGTGTTCCAAATATGGTCTTACAGTATAGAAGCACAGCAGTAGCCACGTATACCCTGAAGGTACGGATGTTAAGATGCTTAACGCGTAATGCGCACACGCACCCATGCATTACGGATGACCGACGGAGATTTGCTCCTACATGGCTCGGTATTCAGGTGGGAATATCTACCCATTGCTAAAAGGTTGCGACGTTCCTGTTGAGAGGCGTCTTTTGTAACTTGTGATTTTTCTCAGATGAAACTTTCCTGTGTGGCACCAAGAAGATGCCTATGGTAAAGCAAAGTGCGGTGAACCGCTCGGGTATATAGCGCTCAATCCTAGGATAAGGTATCATATAAGGCGGAGGGTACTCGGTGAATGGTACAAGATGGGATGGGTTGTAGGTGGAGCCATCGCACGTGAGTGAAATCACTGCATGCTTTAAAGAGTAATTGTTTCCCCCTTGCAGAATGAAAGAAAGCGTTGCCCAAACACCAACACGAAAGAAACTGGAGACTCATCCGTTGCGTCCTTCGTGAGTTATAATCGATAGAAAAAAAAGAAAACAATTGACACTCTCTTTCTCAAGAAGGCCCAGAACGCGGAGAGGGCTCTATTGGTCCCCGCAAACGACTTGTCCAATCATCGCTGGTGATCGTTTGAGGAGGCCCGAGGCCACTTCGCGTTGTCGCTCTTCTCGAGAAGCAAAGGAAAAGAGAAAGCGTAGATTAAGGTTTCTTTCGCTCATAAACTAATGAAAGCCGCAACGGATGGACCCTGTTCCTTTCGAATTAGTATCAAAGTAAAGGCGCCTTCCGTTTCTCAAGAATACACTTTTGTGCTTCAGTGCCCCTTTGACGTAGAATTCGTGCCGACCGTTCATCTTCATCAACCTGTCGTTCAGCCGAGTATTTCGCGGTATTTGTCCCGTTGCGTTCGTCCATCACTACCACCTCCTCAGCCCCCTGCCTAACAACAACCATATTCTGATGAAGATTGAGTGGCGGGGGTATACATTTACTAGAAGAGAAAAAAAAAGGGGGGGGGGGGGGAAGCGGAAAGGTAAGCCGAACGGTGTGTCGATTTACTATCCCGCAAGAATACAAGTAGAAAATAAAGCGACCAAACCAAAACTAGCTCAATAAAATAAACAAGAAGTAAACTAATAAACTAACAAAAGGCGATGGAGGGATGAGTGAGAGATCAGAGGCAAGGAACAGGAAAATAGGATAAACAAAGAGGAGAGGGGACTACGCTTGAGGTGAGAGGCATGAGGTGCTGGTGGTGATGGTGGCGGCGAAAGGGATCTCCGTTGTCGGCCTCACAGAGATGGGCAACGTCACGACTAACGTCCTTCGGGAATGCGCGTCGTGGGCTGACTTCTAAGGAAGAGGCATGAGAGTGAGGTGAGAGGCGAGGCACTGACGAATGAGATGACACGAGACTTCACAAGATGAGAGTTCACGGGCTATGCATGAGACTTGGGTCGCTGAGGAACGTCCGAACTGCTTTTTTTCACAGACCGCTGTGCCGTACCGGGCCGAGCAAAGTGGCAAGAAAAAAGTCTGTGCGCCGCAGCTCGAGGGGTGGCGAATTTGCGGCAGTCGAGGAGAACATAAGAAACATCAGTTTCGACAGCGCAAGTAAGACATGTGGGAGGATAGGGGTGCTCCATCTACACATGTGGTACCCCGAACCAGTGGCGTAGCAAGACCTCAAAGGGAGGAGGGCGATACGAAAACCAGCTCCTCCCCATCCCCCACTGATGCTAGGTGCGCCAACACGTACAATATTCTTGGACGTTAAAAACGCGGGGTGTCATCACCGCTGAGGCCGCGACACGTGATTGGAAGTAGTTCACAAAGCTCACAAGTTTTTTCAAAAATTCTCTAAACTATTCAGCAACGCTGCTTAAATACACGCCACGAGCTGCAAGAACTTTCGTGATCGTTACACGAGACCCCCCTCTCCCCCCATGCATATATATATATATAGATTGTTTTCTCCTCGGATTTGCGCAGCGTGAGTCGGACCGGGCAGGTAGGGGGGCTCGAGCGTCCCCCCACCCCCCGTGGCTGCGCGACTGCAGAGAACTGCCCTAGCGGGGATGGTAATGGTGATGAGGTAAATGAAAAAAATAGGAATGTGAGTTGCGACAGCCCTAGCCCCAGCCTATTCTCTGTGACTCTCGTATTATACCTGAAGGTTCCTCTGGACTCCTGGAGCAATCCTCTACGTTTCACCATTGCACCTTCAGTTGGACTTCCTAACGGACAAGGGGTGGGTTTCTCGACTTCTACTGCGCGGTTTTTCACTGTGACATCATCAGTGCCCCCGTGACACGTGCCGCTCTATTGCTTGCCACAACGAATGAATGCTGTGTAGCAGACCCTCATTTCTGCGATCGGGGCCGGCGAAAGAAATTACGGAACCGGGGGAGGGGGGCTCCGGACAAGTCCTATACCAAGGCCCCCTCTTCAGGTCTCCTGGTGATAGCAACTGTCGGGCGGGTCCCTGAAGAGGCCCGGGGCTCCATCCCCGGCCGTCCTCCTCCTGTCTGCGACCGACCATTCCGGGTACTCCCACTCTGCAAGGCCACGTGCCAGTCCCGCTACCGGAGGCTTTGCACACAGCACTCCAATAGGTTTTTTGAAGAACATGCAGCGTCACTGCGGCAGTCGCGGTACAGGTTCGGTTTTTTGGGGGTGGAAACGTGCATATGTCTTGCTTTTCCTTTTCCTGTCGTCTCCGATCGTCGTCGTCGTCGCATTTCCGTCGCTGTCGTTTTACACCGCATTTTCCGGCACGCCCTGCCAGGGCGCGCACTGCTTCCTGGACCTTTTCCCAATCGCCTATTGTGTTAATGTTTAAAAATGTGTGTACTGTTATGACCAACATTAGTGCTGTCACGAAGACATACGGAACATTGGTAGCGCAGATTATGCAACAAGTCAAACGCAGGATACCGCTTCAGGTGTCGGTACGATAGCATTCAAAGTAATACACATTGTCAATCATATTCCTCAAAGCTGCTAGCTTTATTCCCCCTTACCTTCCGCAGTCCCCTCGTCTCGCTTTGAAAAAATAAATTTTCCTCTGTAACGGAACATTCAATATACGCCGCGAAAAGAGCCGTCGAGAAGGTCCTATCGAATCGGCATCTCTTTTTAGGCTTAAGAAAGCACGGCCTGACCTATTCTGAGCGGGACGCTCGTATTTCGCAGCGGCGCATTTTGGCTATCTCGAAAACAGATCGTATATTCACCGTTACACACAATTGCTCCTTTGTGCAGTGGAAGAACTGCCACTTCTTTTACTGCTCTTTGCTATTTGTATTTTTGTTTTATTTTTTCGTGCGTCTTTCTCGTTTCGTTAACGGATTTCCAGCCGAGCGTGGCGGGGGAAGCGGTGAAGCGAGAAACTGTTTGTTTCAATGTGTATATCTCTGAACAAATGCGTCCATGCGGCTCTTCAGGGCTCCCGATGCGCTGCACTTAGCTGACAGTGAATTCGGAGCGCGCAACAAGCCAACTATTTATCTTTCTTTCTCTCGGCTAGGGAGGGCAATGTGGTTCTGGTTCCCGTGGTGGGAGTGCAATGTGGCTCTGAGCGCTCATGGTGTAATCACATGACGTCCGTTATTTGACGTTCATGACAAAGCAGTATCGCGCGCGGGTCCTTTCAAAGACAGTTCCGCCACTGCATTGGACTACGTTATTACTAACTCTAATACGAAAAGGGTGTGCAAATCTCAAGCAGCCAGAGATACCCCGATCTCGAGTTTCAGTGCCTTATCGCTACCCTGTGGGTCTCTAGACGAGATTTTGCTCCCGCAGGGTCCCACCCACATCCGTAGAAAAGCGCGGGACACGCTTCTAGCTTTCGTTTCCTCTGTGGGACTGTCGTAAACGCTTTCCTTCTCTCTCCCTCCCTTCTCACTAATTTCTTTATATCTACATTTCAAATTTCTCATTTCTTTTAATTTCTTACCCTCTATCCTTTCTCTTTTACTCCCCCTTCTCCCCTTCCCCTTTCACAAAGGAGTGAAACTTGCCGCCTTGTCTGAGCAGGCAGACCTCACTCCTCTTCCTTATAACATCACGCCACCACCACCACCCCTTAGATTGTCCCAGATCATACAACCTTTTAGACTCCAGATTATCGCTTCTGACGCTGATATTTTTGTGGAGCCTTTTGTGTCCATTTGGATATATGATGACTGTCACAAGAAGGCGTATACGTTTTCCTCTCTGTTCGAATCAAAAGCGCGATAACCCTATCATTCGCGGCAATGGCTGGTGCAGAGTCCTACGCGGTCTCGAAGTCGGCCCAGGACACTAAACCCCTTGCCTCTTTCCTGCTGCCTTCTTTCCATCCCTGCACGTCTGAACACCGCTCGCAGCCACAGTTGCTTGGCGGCGCGAAAACGGAATAAAAAAATTCTGCGCATTTAATTTCATTTCATTTTAATATCTGAAGGGCCTGTAAGGCATTACAGAAGTGGGAGCATTTGACATGTTTGAGCGAGTAACACGAAATGACATTTTATATTAATGATAACTCAACTTTTGTTGGGCGAGCAAGAGTTCTTGGGTCCTGCCGCCGCGTTGCTCTTCACAACGGACATCAGCTTTAAATAGTCGAAATCGCTTAATTAGGTTGCTCTAAGTTGCCCCTCAAGTTGTCTACAAATAGTGCACATATAGTGCGTACCTCGTTGGGTCATGTTATGCACATTTGGTCAACAAGTGAAATAAATACCCTATTCAATACAAAATGACGCAAGTAACTACGTAAAGTACAACCAATTCAACGCGAAGAACAAAGCTAAAGTATAGGTACTATTCATTATACATTTCTCAGGGCAGAACAAAATTAGCTGGCAACGAGTTGGAACCGTTAATAAAGATATAATATATATAAAGATATAATAATATGGATGTTAATAAAGGAGAATTTCTAAAATATTCACTGTCTCAGTGGAGCACATATACCCTGTAAGGATGATGGGAGCTTTTTGAGAAGTAATGCGCTTGGACGCGGGTACCGAATGTGCTGTGAGTGAAGTTTGCACATTCATTGCAACCGGTGTATCTCACGTATTGCTTCTAGCAAGGGAATTTCGCATGCTGCGACGAAATCGGCATGCATCGTTCCCATTGTTAATGTTATATATCGTGTCTTTAACAATAATGTCGGTAGAATCTCGTTGACATTTTTATTCCGCCGTCTTCGCTGTTACTCACCTCCTCGTGCAAAAAGAGACGTGGCCCAGTCTTGGTCCCACTGCTACGTGGTGTATTCATGTTCTGTGGAGGGAGCCCCGAGGCCCTTTCCGAGTGCGATACAGAAGAGCTGATCAAGTAATCGACGATCGTGACTGATCCGCCTCTCGCGAACTCGTGGGAAAGATATGAAAGCTATATCGCAAACTATGAACAGGATACAACGCACGTGACGCCTTTTGGGTTCGTTAATTGAATGGCCCGCTATACCCTCGCCGAGTCCTAATGGTAGTTCGCGGCTCATCGCACAGCACAAGTGAGGTATTTGTAAACTTGGCGCACGTGAAATGAGCTCGATGGATGCAGACCTCTCTCGTGGAGCTGAGTTTTCCAACCGGCCACGGGAACGGCCCGGTCGTGAGCATGTCCTTTCACTAATTCCAAGTCCGCGGGTTCCAATTCATGCGGTCGCCAGCGGTTTGATTTCAAAGCTCATACGTGTCGTCCGCTAGGAACACTTTTCGCTTCACTTATTGTTCTTTCAGGGTGAGGCCCTAGAAGGCAATGTAAAGGAGAGTTATGTAGCTACTCATGTGGGCTAAGTGATCAACAAAGAATATGGCATTTTTCGAGTATAGTATGACTTCAGATATAGCATTATATATATATAGATATATATAATGCTATAATATATAATCTAATAATGCTATAATACAATAATGTTATATAATATAATAATAATGAGGGGGGAAACCATTAAAGAAACAAGTAAATGACACTAGACGTGTTTGAAATTCAAAATGACAGATTAAGATGGCTTCTATGGTTGCACGCAGAGAAACCGATACTCATGGAACGATGCGACAGCACCAGAGGACACGTGTTTCGCCGTGTTTGCGGCTCGCCAGCTCTGGGTAGATGCGATAATAACTGATAATTACCGATAAGTAGCTGATAATAATATATATGTATATATACAGTCGAACCTCCTTAATACGACACCCCCGCTTCATGACAATTTTTCTCGGGGACAGTTTCCTCCCAATGGCCTGTAACACTTGTTCGTTAATATGACATTTCGTTTATATGGCAATCACCGGTATTATCTGCACAGCTAGGGGCGAAGATGTGTACTTTACCCTCTTTACTACGACCGTACATTGGTCACTGCGTACACTGCAATCACCGCTTGCCACCCTTGGCAGCCGCCCCTTCAACTTGTCGTGCATCCTCGGCCCTTGAGACACCGCGGTCCACTGCAGGGCGGCTTTACGAGTGGGTTTTCGCGGTTTTTTCTTTTTTTTTGGGGGGGGGAGAGGGGGGGAGCTTTGGGGGGGGGGGGCTCAACTCATTGTGACCCCGACAGCGCCCTCGGACAGTCCCATCACGATCAGGGTGGCCATTCCGCTCCGATCATCACCATCATATCTCATATTAGACCCCCTAGCTATGGGGTAGCGTTCCACCTCTAAAGTGGAAAACCTCCCCACTTCATCGTCAAAATATAATAAACCTCTCCCTGCTTGTAAACAAATGACGTCACACACTCTTAGAAATGAACTTCACCGCATAGCACGCTCCTAGCCAACCACCATCTCGAATGATATCGATATCTCCCCTGATTTGTTGAAAACTGCAGAGGTACGCCTTTTTTGAGAGAATTATGAACAGCATAAGTGTCCCAAAAAAGGCGTAGGGCTCCCGTTTTCAACAAATCAGAGCAGATAACGGTATCCTTCGAGACGATGGTTGGCTAGGAAGGTGCTATGCGTTAAAGTTCACTATTAAGAGTGTATGACGTCATTTGTTTACATCCCTCTTTTTTTTCTTTTTTTACTATATAGTCGTGACGACCTCATCCCCTACCTCATTAGTACGGGTGTAATGTTCGACAGCCGCACCGATTTGGTAGAGCTGAACTACGCTCGCAGCTACACTCTTAAAAATGAACTTCACCACATAGCACGCTCCTAGCCAACCACCATCCCGAATGACAACGTTCTCGCCCCTGATTTGTTGAAAACGGGAGGAGGAGCCTATTTTGTGCCGTGCATAATGGCACAAAATAGGCTCCTCCTCCGTCGGCGGTTCTCCTTACTTATATAGTGGCCAAAACGAGGGCCCGCTTTCGGGGTTGCTTATGATACCTAAAAGAGCAGCCTTGGTCATGTTGTCAGAGTGACCAATGCCGGCGAGACGCATTACGGGCCCAGGGTCATGCCCCCCCCCCCCCTCACATCTCGACAGCATAGTCCACGTATTCCCCTTTTATGTGATTACGACAGGCCTTGGATCGCGCGGGCCCCTGTAGTGCCATCCCCGGCTTCCCCACCCTCTCGCCGGCCCTGATAGTGACCTGCTGGTGTGGAACGGCATTCATCGACCACGTCTGAGAAGAAGCGCAAACGAACAGAGCTGGCTGCTGGAATGAAGAAGCGGATACGCGTCGGATTCAGGGAGCGACCATGCGCACATAATACTGTGGCGGAGTTGCCACTCCGGAGTTGGGACGATTCCGGAATCATTCCAGAATTAGCAGAGCCCGGAATGGAATTGGAATGGAATGGCGGCAACTGTCCTAGGAATGGGAATGGAATGGTCTGGGGGCCCCGGTGGCAGTTTTGGTTTCAACGTGCTGGGTTTCTGCCCTCGCACCCTTTGCACCGCACCTGCACACGGTCAAGAGTGAAATAACCTTGTCTTTGTGCTTTTTCCGTGCTTGGTAATGTCAATATCCTGTAGCACAGCTGGACTTGCCAGTATGGTTACCGGTCCTTTTCTTTTATTGAGGGAATTAACGGAATGGAATTGGGTTGCCAAGCCATTCCAGGAGTGGGAACTGGTCATACAACACGACACGTGTCGTGTTATCTTTTTCTGTTCCGTGTCTCTGGTTTTATCGTCGTTTTTACAATGTACCAGCTGGCCTGCACCCTTGCACATCTACCAGTGGTGTGGAAGACTGTTCATATCTGATGAGGCGGCTTGGGAAAATTACGTGACGAAGGATGTTGTGCGGGATCAGAGGAACTTAATGATCGTGGTCAACTCACATGGGATACACATGAGAGTGATAAAAAATGTCATAAAGTGATGGACGTTGCGCAGCTTTTGGCGTTTGGGGAAACAAATGAGAAATTGAACTCCTCTCCGACTTATTCTGCTGCTCCTAACATAAACTCTCACACCCCACACCCCAAAAATACGTTTCATGTGATATACTCGGAGTGTTTAGATCCTGAAGCTCCGCTCGGTGATTCAGGAAGCTGACGCTTGAATATGCGGAATACTCACGCAGGATGAAATGAGGGGCGCGGTTGTGAAGAGCATCTTCGACACAAGTGTGTGTGGTTGGGTAAAAATAATAATGAATAAAATCTCATCCGAGGTACAGGAAGGGGTAAGGGGTAATGTAGCATCATCGACCTTGAGGTAATGCCAGGGTAATCCCATCAAAAGAATGTTCGTAGAATCCTGGCATATACAGTACACCCTTGGAAACCTTAACCTATCAGTTGGCTTTTCCTACCTGGCTTTTTTCTTGACTTAACCTGGCTTAACCTAGCGTATACGTCAGCAGCCTCCGTCAAGTGACTGAAGGACAATCCCACAAAACCAGGTACTTTGAACCACGGCAAGAATGCTGCTGCCAACCAGGGATTTCCCTACACCTCCCAGGGAGGGTGTACACCCCCCCTGCATTTTTTCACCCCCCCCCCCCGAAATTTCTCAGGTGACCCCACCCAGCTCGACCTCCAACACGTTCTGGTAGAGAGTCCGGCACATAGCGAATTACATCCTGTACTGTCAAACTTGGACTGTAGGACCGTAGTCATGCAGATGATCGTACCATGCATTTGTCCAATCTGTGTGCTAGGTATCCATAATGTAATATGTAATATTTACAAATAAAACGGAAAAGCTGTCCAGAGATGTCACCATTGTGCCACGATTCTTTCCGTGCCTAAGAAAAATTCCTTAGGTGGAACTTTCACCAAGCATAACCCACCCACCCACCCCCGACCCCCAGCAGTGATTTTCTGGGGAAATCACTGCTGCAAACGGTCACCGATCACCCCTGAAGAAGGAGCCGCGAGCTGGCTCTGAAACGTCGGGTATCCATCTCCTTCATGTACCTTGGTTGAGATTTTATTCACTATTGGCTCTGAAGATGTTCGGCGTTATTTGAAATATTTTGTTGGTGGACGGGAGGGACGGGCGCTCTTAGCGACCATCTCGCGATGTCGCTTCCCGGGTAGTCATCAATATTAGGGGACGGAGACGAAGTAACATCGTCCATACGTTGCGCGGTCGTCGATAGGGTCGGACGGTGCAGGAACCGCTGTTGCACTTGTGACGTGACGTTCAAGATGTGTAGAGGCAAGGATGAATTTCAGCAACGACAGACGAATGAAATGTCTTCTCTTCTTTACTTGCAAAACGAGTTCGATAAAACGCGACGTAGCCATTACGTGACGGGAAGTAATTGTTCTGAGACTGATGGAACATACAAATGGAACGCACAAATGAGCAAAGATAAGAGTAGCAAGCCAAATATTGGCTAACCTCTCTCAACACTTAAAAACAAAAACAACAAACATAACATAAGCCTCAAGTTGCCCGCGAACACGAACAATTGAAATATGGCAGTCATCGAAACAGCCGCAGGTAGGAATTTAAACACACATCTCTCGATTACCGGTAATCGAGTAACCGGTACCAGTAATCTTTTTGCGAAATAGCAAGCTGACAGACCGTTTAACTGACATTTCCTCCTTTCTCTCTCTTCTCTGTTCTAATAAAATATAATCCTCCACTCCACACGTGCAGCTTTGGCAGCTTTACCTTCGCATCACACGCATCAACCCACACACGGCAAATCTTGCAACTTTGTCTTACCGCCTCCCCTCAAAACTGAGCATCGACCAACCCCGCCTGACATTAATGAACTTGCCCGATAAAGGGCAGCGCCGTAGACGGAGCACCAATAAACGCATCAAGTCCGCGTGGGACTCATTTTCTTTTCAGCTGTTCCCAAGGCCAACTCTCTTCCACACTTTCTACGAACCATTATTGCGCGGCTACTGTGCATGAAGTTACTTTCCACGTTGCTCTAAAAAAATCTTGATAATTCCCAGTGTTTGTCCGAGTAAAAGAAGGTTTGTGGGCCATCATTCCCTGCCACCTGCTCCACTGCCCACACCCCTGCTTTTTTTTTTTTTTTCTCGCGACAGGTGGTCTTCATTCACTTCCGTCAACCTACTCGCACGTGGCTTCTACCTGGCCTTCGCTCGCTTTTCTTTCGCGCAACGTCAGCTGTCGTTTTCGTTTCTGAACGGTGAGGAGCAGTTTACTTTGCCGGGGGTTCGTGATCTTCGGCTCACGTCAGAACGTCAGACTATGCGTCTCTTTAGCGCACCGGTCTAACGGGTTTCTTCGTGTCTTCATAGAGAGATATACCTGCCTGTCAAAACTCTGAAATGACCTATACCCCCAGCGAATGTGTTTCACACATTCGCCGACGTCCGCTTATCCATTGACTTCAAAGAAAGACGCGTAGAGTATACAACGTCGAGCAGATATCTCTACATTTAACAGATTCCTACGCTCTAGAAACATAATTTCGCACGACACGCTGAGAGTCGATCATCACCGCGAATCGCATCGTTCTCTCCCCTGATTACAGTAATGTTATAATTATACAGCTCTTGCAATGGAGCAGGTAGTACCCATGGTTGGTTGCTGATAGCTCCAAGGTTTACTTGGTTTCACTAATTTACTAACTAACTAAATAACTACAGTTATGTTAGGTGTCACACAAGGACGTATGCCTCGCGCTTTCCAAAAGTCAGGGCAACGGTACCGTTCTACGTGCTAGTTTGGGTTCAGCATGTTACGTGGTGGAGTTCCGTTCGAAGCGTGTACCCTGACGTGTTGTACAGTCTTCGAACTCTTGAAAGAACTTCCATCCGATCCCAGCCATATCCGTCATCCCGAGTGAAAACGCTCTCTGATTTGTGGAAAGCACCGGGAGTACGCCTTCTTCTGACAATTAGCATCACTGCGTAAGTGTCACAAAAGGGCGTACGCCCGGTGGTTTCCACAAATTAATAGCGATAAGCGTATCACTCTGTGCAATGGTTGGCCTTGAACGTGCTATGTGGTGAAGGGCTGCTTCAAGAGTGTGGAGACAAGGCCTGATCGCTTGAGCGACGTGACGTCATACTTAAAAATCCAATCACAACGTTGCTTTCAGCGGCCGCAGCTATGGAGACGAGCAGCCACCAGCCTGCGTTTCAAAGGCTGACATCTTGACTGATTGCTGCGATTGGCTGACACTATACGCATGCGTGCGAAGGTGCCAGAGGAGGCATTAAGCTGGCTTTCTGTATCTAGGTGGCGTTACTATCGCACTTACGGAAGATGTCTCCTGTCTTCAGGGAACTCAAATGCGAGGCACACGATGTTCACTGCTAAAACCGTCATATCATCTTTCAGAGAAGTTTGTAGATCAATTGAATAAGCCTGCTTTCCGCGCTCCGGTAACTCTTCGATGTGCATCATGTGTCCAAAATAGGCGACAAGACAAGACAAATAGACAAGACAAAGAATACATGTTAGTCCTGCGTATGCCCCCTGCGAATCCGACATTTTACTCTCACTTGGTCGAAACTTTTGACCTACATGTTGAACTCCATTATCATCTCTGTTCTTCTCTGGACGTCATCTCTGCTTTTCATCATCTCATCATCTTTTTGAACTTTCTGTGTGTAAGTGTACTGGGTAGCCAGTTCGACTTGGTCGAAACGCACATCCCTATTTTTTTTTTTTTTTCTTTATCACATCAGATCACATCCAATCACAAGTTAGTCGCTGGCTGGCCAGGCAAGAGCATGTTATGTGATTACATTCCCCGTTGTTATTCCCCCGCGTGAGCAGCCCCTATAACGGCGTCAGCGACAAAAACACATCCAAGGGACCGGCGTTTTTGCTCGTTACGCACGATTCTGCCAATCCTATGGCACGGTACGCATTTCATTCTTCTTCTGAAGAATGGCATTCCCCGTCGGGCGACCGTGGGCGTTATGGTATGACGTCACACGTCCTACGTAACGACCTGCCTCCGCGTACGACCACGCACTGCGCGGCGGTTAATGAGCTACATTCGTTGGAGGAGAGTGCAAAAAACGGAAAAACAACACGGCTGTAGGAAGCAAAGGGTTCTGAGGCACCTGAACAAGTGATTTGTGACTTGGGATCCTTTGAGGAGTTACTTCGTACCTGCGGAGTTTCTTCACTGACGTCAATCCTCAGCACACACACACACACACACATAGAGATACGATGATGAGATGGGGCTGATGCCGGCCAGCAGGTCAATCCTCAAGACGACTGTATAGCTTCGAAAAAGGCGAGACCACCGCCGTTATGTAGGGACAGGGACATTCGCTGGAATGTGCTACTTCGAAAGCTACTTATATTGAAAGCTAGGTGATTGCTGGGATATGGTACAAGTATTATTCGCACAGTAGATGATATCAGATAACAGTGAATGTAATGAGGGTGAATGTCTGGATGATCAGGGGTTCAGAACCATGCATATGTATAAGATACCACAAAAATACATTTAAAATAGGATATTAAACACCGACGGGAAGACGTACTTGTACACAGTACAAATAGTTGAAATATATGGCGGTCGTCGAAAAAGCCAGACAGCGCTGGGATTTGAACCACGCATCTCTCGATTAGCGGTCGCCATATTTCAACCGTCCCTGTTTGTCCCTTTCATTGTTCCAGCATCAGAACAATCACTTTCTATTATGTTCTTAGTAGAAATACGTCCGTAAAAGCGTATATACAGGGTGTTTCAGCTAAAGTGATAAAAAACTCTAACTCGCTACTACTCGCCGGAGGATAATGGGACTTTCGTCAATTACCTTCTGGAAACTTTTGCCACCATTGAAGAAGGCTTTGGACAATTTTTCAATGAGGAAAATTTATTTTTTTCAATTGAACTTTGAAAATTGCCAAGTGAACCTCACTTTTTTTTTTTTTTTTACAGAAATATCAAGTCCTCCACGGATAACCACACACCCAACCGAAACTATGCACAGTGTCGCAACAGAAATAGTCTAAAAAAATTAGTAAAAATTCGGCTTTAGCCCCGCCTGCTTGATTGTCGCAAAGAAAGCGCACGGTATTTGCGGGGAGAGGAGGAAGTGTTCCCACCTCTTGTTTTACCTTTCCTTGCGCCGCGTTCACCTCTATGCTGGTGACAACCGACTTACCACAAAGAAAACAAAACAACCGTCTTATCAACAAGAAGCCAAGACAAATCAAGGCTGGGACACTTTCTCGTCTCGACGCAGATTTCGTGCGCGCTTCTCTGCGAAAATCAAGCATGCGGGGATAAACCGTAATTTTTACAAATTTTTTTCGACTATTTCTGTTGCGATACTGTATATAGTTTTTGTTGGGTCTGCGGTTATCCATGGAGGACATCATATTTCTGAAAAAAAAAGTGAGGTTCGCTTGGCAATTTTCAAAGTTCAATTGCAAAAATAAATTTACCGAAATTAAAAATTGTCCAAAGCCTTCCTTAACGATGGCAAAAGTTTCCAGAAGATAAATGCCGAAAGTTCGACAATCCTCCGGCGAGTACGTCGCCAGTTATGATTTTTTATCACCTTAGGTGAAACACCCTGTATATGTATACAGGGTATTTCACAAAACGTGTTATTCGGACTTTATAGAAAACGGGGCGACGGAAAAGTACAGGGTAAACGGCGTCTGTGTGGCAACTAAATTTTTCACCTTGTAAAAATATTTTGATTTGATTTTAATTAAAAGAAATTGAATTTCTTTAATTGAACTCCAACATTTCCCAAGTCAACCTAACTTTTTTTTTTTTTACAGAATTAGAGAGACCGTAGCGAACTTAGTCAGATCAACCAAGAAACCCGCTCGATATTGCAGATGGAACTGTCCCAAAAAAGTCCCGAAATTGAGGCTTCGAGGTTTCGGGTATTCAACTGCGCACCAAATCAGTCGCAAAGATGCGCGGAGAGGAGGACGTGCTCCTGCCCCCATTAAAGGTAGTGGGTCGGAAAAACAGGAGAGGGGAAAAAAGGAAGCGGCGTTGCGAATGTTTTGAAGGTTTCCAATGGCAAAGCAGATACCACGAGTTCGTTTCTAGTCCGTTTCAGATTTTCCCCTTCCTTTTTCTCTCTTTTGTGGCAAAATCTGTCTGGTTAGGAATCGCACCTCCCCAAAATGTCTTCCCTCTAACCAGTTCGCTCTCATTGTCATCTATTTGCCACAATTCCGCTAGAAGAATTTATCGCCGGACCTGCGTGCAGCACAAGACGCGTCGATATCAAGGTCGGTGACATTCCACAATACGTTGATAAGTGGCAAAAAAAAAAAAAAAAAAAATTCCGCCCCTTTTCTCGCCCTCTTTTTTTTTTTTTTTTCGACCTTCTATCTTTCATGGGGGCAGGAGCATGTCCTCCTCTCCGCGCCTCTTTGCGACTGATTTGATGCGCCGTTGAATACCCGAAACTTTGAAGCCTCAATTTCGGGCCTTTTTTTGGGCAGATCCATTTGCAATATCGAGCGAATTCTATTGGTGGATCTGACTAATACCCCTGTCAGACGTACTAATTTAGTGTCACTTTCAGCGAGTACACTTGCAATAAGTGTCATTCTTTACGAGTCACACGGCATCTTTTAGTGACACTAGATGCAAAGTACACTTACGATGAAGTGAGTTCGCCAAACTCACTTCACTTTGCCTGCAACAATCAAGTACGTAGCCTCCACGGAAGGCCAACAAATTGGAAAAAAAAGGCCAGGAATTGCGTAACAAATGCTTATTTTTGGAAAAGGAAAGAAACAACCGAACCGGAATTTATATTTGGACAAGTTTGTTAAGACAGCGCTGATTTATATAAGAAAAACGTAAGGATTTTTTGGCGTGATTTACCGGTACTCTCGTTCACAGACTGCCCAGTAGAGTTCGTAATCCACTTCGCGGCAGCCATATTTGTTGACATTGCACGGTGGTTAAGTGTTTCCGGCGAAATCGCGAAATACCCGCAGTGAAGCACTGAATAACGGAAGACAAAAAAGACAGGGCGTCATGGTCTGAGATAGAAACCCATGCTATCAGAACATGGGAGGACGAAGCGAAACGCGAAAGTGTATGCTGACATCGCGGGCCAGTTGCACGCGCAAGACATAGTAAAGACCACCAAAGAGGTGAAGAAGAAGATTGAAAATTTGTCAAATAAATATACTTGTGTTGGTTCCCAACAATTATATTTATGACATTAAATCGACTTCGACTGCGAAGAAAATCTTTATGAAATGTTTCTAGACGTAAGAAAAACCATTTTACCGAGAAAGTATGGTGCACTCCCCGATGTTTGGTGGGAGTTCAAGCTCGCCCATCGTCATCACCATGACTGCTTAGTGACACTTACTTATACCGTGTAGCAGGAGCGTAGTGAAAGTGACATTACGGGACGGAGTGCACTTCAGCTAAGTGACACTAAATTAGTACGTCTGACAGGGGTATAAGTTCGCTACGGGCTCTCTAATTCTGTAAAAAAAAAAAAAGTTAGGTTGACTTGGGAAATTTTGGAGTTCAATTAAAGAAATTCAATTTCTTTTAATTAAGATCGAATGAAAATATTTTTGTAAGGTGGCAAATTTAGTTGCCACACAAATGCCGTTTACCCCGTATTTTTCCGTCGCCCCGCTTTTTTTATAAAGTCCGAGTGACACGTGTTATGAATAAGTGTCGTCTGCTCGTTGGTGGAAACCAAGCTTGTGCTGAAGACGGGGAGGTAGTGGGTTCGAATCCTACCACTGGCTGTGCTGTCTAAGGTTTTTTCTTTGTTTTCCGGCGGACTTCCCAGACCAACGTCGACACAGTTCCCCTTGAAGTCAGCCCAGGACGGCACGCCAAACCACCTTTGTCCCCCTCTCCTTCCGTTCTCGTCTGTATGCCACTCATAGTCAGGTGCTTCGCGGCCCTAGCACGGAATAAAAAATACTTCGGAAAGACAGCAATTCATGTAGAGTAGTAAATTGTCTAGATACTTAGATATATATATATATATTTTAAATATTGTCAGTACTTCAGATACCTGAATACTGACGGTTGGGTGTGGAGACAACTTGATGCATCGAGAAAAATAATCGTAAGGCGTCTATTAGACAGCGGGCAGCAACGCGCGCAGCGCTGTCCGATAGGCGCGTTCCGAATCCTTATCTCGACAATCTCACCTCTTGTCAATAACCGGCCGCAGCCTGATTTTCTGCACCATCCTGAACCTCACTTCCCGAGCCTTTCAAGTACCAGTCAACAGCCTCAGGTTGGAAACAAGAAATTAAATAAAACATTCGCCTCCGTCGCCAGGAAGGCTCAGATGGCCACGTGTGCTTCGTCACCCCAAACGCCCTCAAAGGAACATGAACCGATGCAATCTGTGACTGGATCTCAGCGTCAGTGGCGTATCTAGAGCTACCTGCGCCCATGGCAACATGGTTAACATGATGTCCTTGGGGATGCGTTTTCATGTGGTCCGCAATAGGTTTCACACTACAACCTCTCTAATGGCGGGTGCTTTAGATGATTTATGAATGTGCCAGGTTGAGTGCCCGACCTGGCACATTCACACCCGACCACATAATGGCGCCCCTGTTCACCTGGCGCCCATGGCACCTGTCCACACCTGCCACACCCTAGATACGCCACTGCTCAGCGTCAAACTTTCTGTCAGCCAGCGCTCCAAAGTCACGACAATGTCTTCGGTTCCGTCCTCACTATGTTGTTCGCAGCACTACGTGCCATCGTTCATCGGATTCCCTTAGCATCCGATCTACCGGAGGTCAGAGCAGTGCTTGCTCTCGAACCACTTGTGACCAATGGGGGGGATATGTTTATTGAGAAAAAAAAAACAAGGAAAGGTTAGTCAGGCAAAGGCCGACTTGCTATTCCTTTCGTAAAGAGGAACAGAAAAGGAAAGGGGACGAAAAGATAGGAAGAAAACGAAAAAAGGAAAGAGTGCGGCAAGAAAGAAAACGAAAAAAAACGAAAGAAAGAAAGCGAAAAAAATAGAGAGAAAACGAAAAAAAAAGAAAGAAAAGAAGAAAAAAGAAAGAAACGAAAAGAAAAGGGAAAGAAACGAAAAAGAGGAAAGAAAACGAAAAAAGGAAAAAAAAGAAACGAAAAAAAGAAAGAAACGAAAAAAAAAGGAAAGAAAACGGAATACACACACACATACAGTGACCAATGGTGCCTCCACTTTGGTACCCCGGAATGCCTAATAGAACAGCGACCTTGTCAGCGCTTCGATATCACCAAGCAACAGTCTTTCAATGGAACGCAAGGGGTCTGCAGTCGAAGTTGTCCGATTTCCGCCAGTTTGTGTGGCGACACAAATTCCCCCTCATGTGCATATCTGAATGCGGCATTACCGAAGAATTTCGTTTGTCGGAATATGTCACCTTCGTCTCCGAGCCCCTTGGAAGAAGAAGCAGAGCAGCGCTCTTCGTGCGCTCCGATATACCTGCAATACAAAACCGCGTGCGGATAACAGGGGCTGGCGAATACGTATGCTGTACCGTTCGTTTGGCTTCTCTTGACATCACGGTCGTCTCCTTATACATTCCGCCGGCAACTAATTACAATGTGGATGACTTGGGCGCACTACTGGACAGCAGTCCCTCTCCGTATGTCATCTGTGGGGACTTCAACGCCCATAACATCATCTGGGGCAGTACACGCTCGGATACGAGACGGGAGAGGCTTGCTGCCCTGTTTCAAGAACGGGATCTTAGGCTTCTCAATGATGGCTCCCCTACTTTTATACAAGGCGCACTACATTCATCGTGCTTGGACCTAACAGCCGTGTCTGCATCGATAGCGCATCGTTTCACCTGGTACGTTGACGTAGACACGCTCGGGAGTGACCACCTGCCCATACTGCTTAACATCCGTGGCGCCCGCCGGCCCCACGCTAGTCACTGCATCAAGCGGACCAACTGGGAGAGTTACAGGACTGCTCTCGAATCCACTTTCGCCGCCAATACGCCCGACAATGAAAGTGGCTTTTCTCGGGCAATCACTGATGCAGCGAAATTTGCTACAACCGTTATCCGCGTCCCCGTCCATTTTTCTGCGGTTGATGCCGAATATGAGAGGCTCCGTGCCATTCGTCGTCGCGCCGAGCGCAGAGCTCGTCGCACCCAACTTCCAACTCACCAAGCTGAAGCTCGACGGATCCAGAAGGCAATCCAAAGGCGTCTACGTAAGTTAGCGCGCGACCGCTGGCGGAACTTCGCTGCATCTTTGTCACCCCGTACACCGATGTCTCGTATATGGACCGTGCTCAGGGGGCTTTCTGCCCCAGTTGCTCAGCGGAACCCATTCCTATCGTTATCACTAGCTTCCGGGCGCTCAGTTCTGCAAATCGCTGAAGAGTATACTGCGCACGTCTCACCACGCTCTCAGCCTCTGCGCTGTCTTCTGCACGTGATATCCCTATCGTGCTGGATTCCTCTTCAGACCCTGCCTTGGACGTACCTTTCTCGCTTGTTGAGCTTGAATCTGCCCTGAGGAATTCCCCCCAGCACACCTCGCCTGGAGCTGACCAGGTGACGTACAAAGCCCTCCAGAATCTCCCCTTATGTGGGCGTCAGCTCCTCTTGATGCTCTTTAACAGAACCTGGCGGACAGGTGAAGTTCCACGTGGATGGAAAACTGCAATGGTTGTTCCTCTTCTGAAATCAGGCTGGTCGCCGCATAATATTGATTCCTTTCGCCCGATTGCCCTCACAAGCTGCGTTGCGAAGACAATGGAGCGCATGGTTTTCCGCCGCTTGAACTGGTACCTGGAGAGCACGCGCTTTTTTCCTGAGGTGATGGCAGGATTTCGTCAGGGACGTTCAGCAATTGACAACGTACTCGATCTCGTCGCTGAAGTCCAACAAGCAAAGGCTGAAGGCAACCTCACCGGTGCAGTTTTTCTCGACGTAGAGAAAGCTTATGACAACGTGTTGCACAGCACCATCGTCGCGACGCTACAAGAGGCGGAAATAGGAGGTTGCGCCGCCGCATGGATCCAGGAGTTTCTAGCTGACCGACGCATCTTCGTGCGCACAATGGAAGGTGACACCGCTTTGCATCCAGTCCGTCGTGGTGTCCCACAGGGAAGTGTATTGAGCCCTCTCCTCTTTAATGTTATAATGGCTTCGCTTCCCGCCCAGCTTCGTGATCATACCCGCATCACTTTGTACGCAGACGACATCTGCATATGGACCTCTGCCACCCGTCGAGACACCGTCCAACGCCGGTTACAATGCGCCTTGGATTCTATTGTAGAATACCTTGCCGACCGCGGCTTATCGGTCTCTCCTGCTAAGACCGTTGCCATGTCTTTCACCCGACGCTCATTCCAAAGGTATCCATTGTTCGTCAGTGGGACACCGCTAGACTTTGTGCCTCATTGCAAATACCTTGGCGTGACATTAGACAGAGGCATGACGTGGTCCCGGCACGTGAAAACAATAGCCACCAAGACCAGCGGTTTTGTAAATGCTCTACTTTGCATTGCTGGATCGTCGTGGGGCCCTTCATGCGCTGACCTCCGTCACGTGCACACAGCGTTGATTCTGGGCACATTGCGGTACAGCCTGCCTATTCTACACGGCCTCAGCGTATCCGGAGAGCGTGAGCTTCTCAATATTCAGGCCCGAAGCCTCCGCGTCTGTTTGGGAGTTCCTAGAACGACAGAAACCTATTCTGTCCTGGCAGAGGCACGCGAAACTCCAGCAGGCGTCCTACGAGACGTGGAAACACTCCGGATATATGCGCGGTACCTCACACAGCATCCTTACCATCATCTTCGGCTCATTGATATTGACTGTCCGGACTCCAGCATTGGTATTGCTGTTGACCGCCTGAAAGTGCACCTCCCCACCACGCCGTCAGTGCTTTCCTATGCCCCGCCGATGTGGACTCTTCGCAGGCCTCCTGTATATGATCACGTTCCTGGTCTTCTGAAGAAAAAGTCTGTACCTCCCGTTGTTGCTCACCAACTTACACTGGAGCACCTTAACTCAGCGTACTCTCAACGACTACCTGTGTACACTGACGGATCAGTGTCTCAAGGCGGATCTACTGCAGCCTTTTATATGCCAAATGAAAACCTTGAAGTGGCGCACAAGCTCCCCTACGAAACATCATCTACAGAGTCCGAGCTCTTCGCCATACTGACCGCGTTGAACCACATAGCGGTATCACCGCCTGGCGCTTGGGTTGTGTTCACGGACAGTAAGGTGGCGCTAGAAGTTCTAGCAAATTATTGTTCCAGAACAATCGGCGGCCTAGACACCATGATAGTCGCAATATACAACCGACTTCTATCCTTTGGTCATAGCCTGTGTTTCCAATGGGTACCCAGTCACACCGGCCTGCACGGAAACACCCGCGCAGACGCCTTAGCACGTCGGGCACATGGGGACGGCACCTCCAATAACTGTCTCCTACCACTTTCAGCCTCATGGTGTCGGTTACAGACACAGCGACTCCGTTATAACGGCACTCGGCAGTTTCAAGAGGACGCTGTCCGACTGAACGACCATCTCCGGTCTATCGACCCGTCGATGGATTTCGTTGCCACACACCACTGCTCGCGTCAAGAAACGTCCATTCTACACCGACTACGCCTTAATGCCGCCAGGACACCTCTACTCCTCTGTAAAATGGGTCTTCTCCAGTCGCCCAAATGCCCCACTTGCGCTGTTGTAGCTGATGTGCCACCAGCTCCGGTGGCGCAGCGGTAACGCGTGCGCTTGGAAACTGGGAGGTCCGCGGTTCGAATCCGCGGGCCGGCTGTGCCGTCTGGGGTTTTTCCTGGGTTTCCCTCAGATGTGTAATAGGCGTATGCCGGCACAGTTCCCCTGAAGTCGGCCCATGGACGCAGCTATCCTCCCCCCGAGCGGATTCCGCTCGGTCTTCCACTTCACCCTTTCCTCTCCTCCTCTCCACCACCTTTCCCTTCCCGAGAAACATGCCGCCTAATCAGGCAGGCAGACCTCTCGGGTTCCTCCCAACGACACTCCTCCTCCTCCTCCTCCCTCCTAGCTGATGTGCCACACCTTCTTCTCGACTGTCACAGATTCGACACCCCTCGAGCCACGTTGAGACGACGCCTACTCGAGCTGCGGTGCACGGACTTTTCTCTGGCCACTCTGCTCGGCCCAGTACGAGATCACACACAGCGGTCTGTGACCAAAGCAGCTCTGACTTTCTTGAGAGATTCAGGTCTGATGAACAGCCTGTGAACTCAGTCGTGAAATCTCATTCTTCTTCTGTGATTCATCTCATCATTCCTTCACCGTTTGTTAGTCATCTTTTCTTTTGTCATCTTTGTCATTAATCTACCTCATCCTTCTTTGATCATCTGTTAGTTTTTCGTTATTTCCAAATTCTTTTTCTTTATTTCTTATTTCTTAGTTTTCTTCCTTTAATTCTTTCTTATTCCTTCCTATTTCTTTCTCTCTTTAATTCTTATCTTTTCTTTTTATTTATTTATTATTATTTCTTATTTCTGGAATAGCAAGCCGACGTCCCGTTTGGCTGACCTTTCCCCGTTTTTTTTTCCTTTTCGTCTAATAAATATATCCCCCCCCCCTTTATCTCGACGCATCGAGTCTTCCTCCTTCACGTCTCCCTTCAACGCCGCGTAAGCGGTGCAGGGAGGCAAATAGGAGCAGGTCCCTCATATACTGGAGGGGGCCGTGCCTTTGAATGCGCGGCCGATAAAAGCGTTGTCGGGCGCTATCGCTTGTGATGGAAGATTTTTTCTTAACATCAAGTTATCTCTGCACTGAACAAACTTAGTCTCCGAGGCAAGTGATTGCTGTTTCGATGTGTGGCGGCCCGTGGACGACGACGACGACGCGCCCTGCTGCCGCGCGCTACTGCGCCTGGCAGCCAGTTCTACCGGCACCGCCTTAGCGTGAGGCCACGTCCATCTGCATAGCGCATAGCACGCTCCTAGCCAACCATAATCTCGAATGATATCGTTATCTGCTCGGAATTTGTTGAAAACGGGAGGCGTACGCGTTCTTTGCGGCACTTATGCTGTCCTTAATTGTCAGAAAAAGGCGTACGCTTCCCGTTTTCAACATAACAATAACGATAACGATATCATTCAAGGCGACGGTTGGCTAGGAGAGTGCAATGTGGTGAAGGTCATTTTTAGGAGTGTAGCTCAAATTAAAATCTAACGCTACGCTATCTAAGTTGTGCTGTCAAACCACAACTTGACCGAATAACGCGCCGTCATACTGGACTCCGTTCTCTCCCATGAATGTTAAAAATGGAACGGAAACTCCTTTTTGTGGCACTTAGGCACTTTTGTAATTTGTCACAGAAAGACACGCGCTCACCTCTTTCAACACACTCTAAAAACAGAACTTCACCGCATAGCAGGTTGTGTGTCAACCGTTGCCAAGAATTATAGAGTTATCGCTTCTGATTCGAAGAGAGAGGGGAGCGTACGCCTTTTTGTGGCAATTTACATATATCCAAATTGCCACAAAAAGGCGTACGCCCACCTCTCTCTTCGAATCAGAAGCGATAACCCTATCATTCGTGGCAATGGTTGGCGCACAGCGTGCTATGCGGTGAAGTTCTGTACTGTTCAAGATAGGCTCTAGGGGTGACGCCTGCTGTGGCCACTGTCAACAACCCGAAACAATCGAACACATCCTGCGAGACTGCCGAGCATACCATTCTGCGCGCGAAACACATCTCCCTCGCTCCACCTCGGGCTCGCTAGCAGACATCCTCTACCCCGCTGGTTCTTCTGCCGAACGTTCCGCCAAAGCAAGAAACCTCATTCTCTTCCTGCTGAAGACAGGCCTTGCTGATCGACCCATCTAATACTCTACTCTCCCCGATGAACTCGTGCACCTCACCGCATCCCCATCCTTCAACCTCCTCTGTCCTCCATCCGTCCTTCCTTCCTTTGCGTTTTGTTTTGCTATGCGTTTTCTTTTTTTTTTTTTTTTTTTGCTATAGTCGTGACGACGCCCACTTCTGTGTGGCCAACAACGGGGAGCCTGTCCTGCCATCAGCCCCCCCTCCCCCTGTTTTAGAGTGCATATCAAGAGCGATTATGGTATCACTAGCCCTATTATGATAGTGTTTCAATCATACCTTGAGACCCATAAAAAGTTAAAATAGCGCCAAAACCCCCGCTCCGTCCTCGTCGCAATGCCACAAGCTACAGTATTCGATAAAGAAAGAAATGGCGCTCCAATTTCATTTGATGACATCAAAGGCAAAGTGGAGCCGTTGAGCTACAAACCATCACAAAATAAAAATAAAACACATGCGTGCATGAACGACTTCTACCAATAACTCTAAAGTGGGCGTCTTTTTTAGATCAGTTTGTCAAATCGGGGGCACTGTGCAGACTTGTACAACAACAACAATAGTTGATGACGATGAGGTGGGGTGTTGCGTCGCAGACTTGTACGTATCTTGAGCATGTACTCAAAATACAGTATTTTCAATATTTTTTCGCGTATTTTGGTACTCTACTCAATACTTCTTGCAACGATGAAAGAAGGAGGTCACTGAAAAGGTCAACCAGCTGTAGGACTCGAACCCACATCTTCTGGATTACCGGTCCAGGGCTCTTCCACGCCTCTCCAATGGCTTGAAAGGGTGTGTCATCTATGGGGACAAACCAACCATTCTCTCTCATCCCACTTTCACTCTTACATGTTTTGTTGTTTGTTTTTCTTGTTTATTTCTCCTTTGTTTTCTTTCACTCTTACATGTTTTGTTGTTTGTTTTTCTTGTTTATTTCTCCTTTGTTTTCTTTAACTCTTACATGTTTTCTTCTTTTTTTTGCGACGACTATTTTTCAAGTATTTAAAATACTTTTTTTCAGTATTTGCTGCTCAGTGCTCAAAATACTTTCTTTCCTCGTCAAACTGTATCCAGCACACGTCCCCGCCGTGTCCAGATTTTCAGCTGACTGCAACTTAACCCCCTTTTTCTTAATTTTTCGGGAATTCGCGCATCCATCATTTATCCTCCTCTACAAGAGGCTGCACTCTTAGAAATGTTGGTGGTGGTGGTGGTGGTGACGAAAAACCAGCTTGTCGTTGTTGACCTCACGTATGTGGGCTGCGTCACAACTGTAGCCAGGACGAGATGAGATGGTCTGATAACAGATGAAGGAATGATGACGGCCGAAAATTAAGGTCTAGGGCAGTCAGTGCAGAATTGGCGAGAAGTCCTTAGAAATGACCTTCACCGCGTAGCACGCTCCTAGCAAACCGTCATCTCGAATGATATCGTTATCTGCCCTGCTTTGTTGAAAACGGGAGGCGTACACCTTTTTTGTGGCAATTATGAACAGCATAAGTGTCACAAAAAAGGCGTACGCCTCCCATTTTCAACAAATCAGAACAGATTCCGGTATCATTCGAGATGGTGGTTGGCTAGAAGCGTGCTATGTGGTGAAGTGCGATCCAGCATCATTCCTTCTTCTGTTATCACATCATCTCATCTCATCCTGGCTACAGTCGTGGCGCAGCCCACATATGTGAGGCCAACAATGCCAAGCCGGTTTTTCGTCACCTCCACCACCACCCCCGAGCCACGTGCCGCCAACCTACACTCTTAAAAGTGAACTTCACCGCATAGCACGCTCGAAGCCAACCATACTCTCGAGTGATATCGCTATCTGACCTGATTTCTTGAAAACGGGAGGCGTACGCCTTTTTGTGACACTTATGCTGTTCATAATTGTCACAAAAAAGGCGTACGCCTCCCGTTTTCAACAAATCGGGTCAGATAACGATATCATTCGAGGTGGTGGTTGGCTAGGGGCGTGCTATGAGGTGAAGTTCATTTTTAAGAGTGTACGCAGGCAGACCCCTCGATCAGCTCGAACGCCCATCCCTACTTGGAACTTAACTTAACCGACTCTGGCAAAGTTACGTGAAAAAGAAACGAGTTCCTCTGAAAGTTACCACGGCGCAAAAGTACCGAGTTAAGTTACAAGTTACCAAAAAAAAAGGAAGTTACTTGTAAAGAGTTACCTCGAACTCTGAGTTCACCAAACATTACTTGACATCGAGACCTTGCAAATAAAACATATGCTTAAGTATGGCGGACGAAGTTTATTCCTTTCATTTGTACGGCCACGTTCAGAATACGCGTGTCACTTACTAAAGTACTTTAAAGAACCTTAAATACTTCTTAGAGTATTTAGTACTCTACTCTACTACTACTCAAAATACATTCAGTCTTGGGCTATTTGTACTCTATTTCAAGTACTTTTTGCGTGGAGTATTTAGTACCTTATTTTAAATACTTTTGTGCAGTGTTTTGTACATGACTGTCCGACAGAGCGACGCACGATTGGGCTGCGACTTGCGTTTTGTTTCCATCGATGACACTGCAGTGTAAGCCAAGTTCGCACGAGCATCTCTTGGCAAAGGGATCTTCACGAGTTTAGTAGAGCGTGTCCTGCCAAGTCCTATGCAAAACTCGGAAAGTGACTCCAGGGGAAACGGCCTTTATAAACTTCCTGCCCACAGTTTGTGAACCACTGTTCTATGCAACGGCTGGACTTGAACGTTTCATGTTGTCAAACTCCATTTCGAGTGTATGTGCACGCTTGGATGATGACCCCAATGGCAGGGTGGTTACAGACGCGCCGTCAACCTTTGGCACGCGTACCAGGTGTCTCTAAATAGCCTAAATAGCCCTGTGCAGCGACACGTGGGAAGAAAAACCTCCGCGTTGCTTCTTGGCCGGGCTTCAGGACTTTATGACGGGCGGATATTTTCGAAAGCAGGAGAAAAATATCGGAGGCAGGGTGGCCTCCATCAGAGAAATTAGGTTTGATTGAAATGTCCCCCTTCTTCCACCCTGGTTGAAGCAGGAGTGTTTCTTGTCAGCAAGGCGCCGGGACTCCTGAAGCAGAACTTCACCACATGACAGCGCACAGAATGATACACTCTGAAACCACAACTTTTCACTGCGAAGCACGCTGTGGCTGCCAACCTCGTGCGCCAAACCACGAATGATAAGGTTATCGCTTCTAGCAATTTGGGCGTACACAAAACGGCGTATGGCCCCGTCTACCTTCGAATCAGAAGCGTAGCCCCATCATTGGTGTCAATGGTTGGCGCACAGCGTGCTATGTGATCAAGTTCTACTTTTAGAGGGTATCTTTCTCACTTCTGATTTGTGGAAAGCGCGTGACATACGTCGTTTTGTGAAAATTTATATAACCACATAATGGTCACAAAAAGGCGTGTGCCTCCCACGGCATCGGGGGAGAAAGCGACCCCTTTCAGGATGGTGCACTCTTAAAAATGAACTTCACCGCATAGCACGCTCCTGGCCAACCATCATCACGAATGATATCGTTATCTGCCCTGATTTGTTGAAAACGGGAGGCGTACGCCTTTTTTGTGACACTTATGCTGTTCATAATTGTCACAAAAAGGCGTACTCCTCCGGTTTTTAACAAATCAGGACGGATAACGATATCATTCGAGATTATGGTTGGCTAGGAGCGTGCTATGCGGTGAAGTTCATTTCTAAGAGTGTGGTACACTATATACACTGTTAAAACAGAGGGGGGGGGGGGGTGATGGCAGGATAGGCTCGCCGTTGTTGGCCACACAGAAGTGGGCGTCGTCACGACTATAGCAAAAAAAAGAAAACGCATAGCAAAACAAAACGCAAAGGAAGGAAGGACGGATGGAGGATAGAGGAGGTTGAAGGATGGGGATGCGGTGAGGTGCACGAGTTCATCGGGGAGAGTAGAGTATTAGATGGGTCGATCAGCAAGGCCTGTCTTCAGCAGGAAGAGAATGAGGTTTCTTGCTTTGGCGGAACGTTCGGCAGAAGAACCAGCGGGGTAGAGGATGTCTGCTAGCGAGCCCGAGGTGGAGCGAGGGAGATGTGTTTCGCGCGCAGAATGAATTGCTCGGCAGTCTCGCAGGATGTGTTCGATTGTTTCGGGTTGTTGACAGTGGCCACAGCAGGCGTCACCCCTAGAGCCTATCTTGAACAGCTGAGAATTGGTGAACGCACACCCAGTGCGGAGCCTATGGAGCATGGTCTGGATGCTTCGAGGAAGATTTTTCATGGGAAGAGGAGGGCGATTATGATGCATGATGTCCCGTATTCCAGGGTGGCGCAGTTCAACAAGAAGCTGAACAGACATCTGCCTGTCGGCGGCGTCCGGAATTGGCAAAACATTGCTGCAGCCCAGGTGTGCCGAGGACGCCAGCTGGTCCGCCCTTTCGTTGCCGCCGACACCGACGTGGGACGGTATCCATTGGAAGGCGATATCGCCTCCAGCTTGTTTATGTTGGGCGCACGATCTTCTGATGCTTCGCGCTAAGATGTTGTCACGCATGGGGTTCATCACGCCCCATAGAGCGCTTCTCGAGTCTGTGAGTAGGACTGCTCTGGCAAACCCTCGTACCTGGACAGCAGCAGCTGCATGCAGGAGAGCCAAGTGCTCAGCAGTCGTGGAGGATATCGGGTAACGCGATGATCTCCCTTGCCAGGACACGTTCACTGACGGGATGTGGAAGGCACACGTGGCACTTTTGGTACGATCGTCAATAGAGCCATCAGTGAATACCAGAGTATGTGAGTGGTAGACGTATGAGGTTCTCAGCCGCCGTTCTAGCGACCAGAGGACTACATTCCCTCTTTTTATGAATGCCCGGAACGTCGAGCGTTACACCCAGTACAAACTCTCGCCATGGCACTGAAGGTAACCCAGCAGGATGTTGAGGCGATCGCTCACTGTGGGCCAGGGCGCTAGTAGCGTATACGCTGGCCGAGAGACGTGTGTGACCTTTTTACGAGGGCAGAAAAAAGAGAGTGCTTGCTTCTGGACGTGGCCAAGTTGTCTAAGTGGCGGAGCCCCCTAAGCTCGGAGTGGATACTGACAGGCTTTTCCTTGGCTTCCACGTAGGTCTGGGTAATTCCAGAAAAGCTGGGTATTCCAAGCGCCGTTCTTATCTCTGCCCGATGGAGCCGCTCAAGAGCCTGCAATTGTGAAGGTCCCAGATCCACGTACGGCGACACGTACAGGATACGCGAGAGAATGAGGGCTTTGTGTAGCGTGAGCAGCGAACTTGAACTGCAGCCCCATGATTTGCCACTGATCCTTCGGAGTAAATTAAGAGTCTTCTTGCCTTTACACACCGTTTGGCTTACTAGCCTAGACCAGCGTAAAGAGCTGTCAATGGTGACGCCAAGGTAACGACAAACCTCACATCTTGGGGTGGGGGTGCTGTTGATGGAAAGATTAGGGAAACCCTTGCCCACGTACTTTCGGCGGGGAATGCAAACCAAGCATTAAGATTTTTCTGGAGATACAACAAGCCCCCTTTCAGGAAGTGCCGCACTGAGGCCGTTCAATGCAATTTCGGCGGAGTCACGAAGCTTCTCCTTATTGTCTCCCACAACGCGGAGGCAGATATCATCCGCGTAGATGGTAAGCTGAAGGGTATACGGAGACGGGCGATGTGGTGAAGTTCTGGTAAAACAGAACTTCACCACATAGCACGCTCCTAGCCAACCATCATTCCGTATAATATCATTCTGTGTCCTGATTTGTTCAAAACATGGGGGAGGCGTCTATCTGGGACAAGATAATCTGTCCCAGATTGGCGCCTCCTCCCAGTTTCAACAAATCAATACACAGAATGATATCATTCGAAATGATGGTTGGCTAGGAGCGTGCTATGTGGTGAAGTTCTGTATTAACAGTTCTGTTTTTGGCTATAGTCGTGACGACGCCCACTTCTGTGTGACCAACAACGGCGAGCCTATCCTGCCATTACCCCCCCCCCCCCTGTTTTAACAGTGTAAGAGCGTGTCATACACTCTTATGCTGTTCGTAACTGCCACAAAAAAGGCGTACGCCTCCCGTTTTGAACAAATCAGGGCAGATAACGATATAATTCGAGATGATGGCTGGCTAGGAGCATGCTATGCGGTGAAGTGTTTCAACAAATCAGGGTTTTCCGGTTCCTCCTGATTTCAACAAATCAGGGCAGATAGTGATGTCATTCGAGATGATGGTTAGGAGCATGCTATGTGGTGAAGTTCATTTTTAAGAGTGTAGAACAAAGTTGTGTTTCAGTACTCCAAACAGAACGTCATAAGGATAAATGACGATGTTACAGAAAAGGGTGCAGGGTTACTCCATGGGCCAAGAACTTTGCAGATGTTGAATGGCCTCTGATCCAGTATTTCAAGTTGACATTTAAAGACCCGTCGCTCGCGTACGTACTGGCTACAGTCTTGTATAATGTGTCGGATGTGTCGGAGTCAGAAACACCATATAAACTACACCTACATTGCAGCACCTACATTGGGCAACTAACTTGGAGTCCATGGGGAGCGATCGTGTACCAGTGCTTATTTCACATTCATTGATGGCTACCCGAAGCCACAGAGTGCGGGTCATTTGAAGCTATTTGAAATAGAAGCGGATGCCACAGTCCAGCGTGCTGCCAACATCACGGCCTTTGAGGCCCAGATATCTGCTGCGGTGGACAAAGTGACAATCCTCACTTCAGCCCCAAGAGCACACCAGTCGGTGAACGTTTAGTACCAAAGTCTACGGGCAATTCGACGCCGTGCCGAGCGCCGTTTCCGTAGAACTGGCCGTATCGAAGATTACACTCTCGGAAAAGCAACGGATAGTAAAAGTAAGAAAACGTCCCATTCTTGACCGCTATTTTACGTGTCATCACCTTACGCTTGGGACGATGACGGATAGTAATGGTCAAGAATCGTTCGTTTTCATACTCTTATTTTAAGCGGCAACGGCTGACGGTTACGCCATCCGTCAAATGTTTACTCTTGTATTACCGCCTATTGCAGCACGTATACCGCATAGGATGAGTAAACGAAAAAGCTCTCGCCGTCAACGGTGCAAGGCAGAGGCGGAGAGTTTTCATTTTCCCAGGGGGGGCAAGGGCGCACCGCGAAATAAGTACTGTGGCGGGGGGGGGGGGGGGGGGGGGTATGTTTATTAAGAAAAAAAAAAGAAAGGTAAGCCAGATGGATGTCGGTGTGTTATTCCAAAAAAAAGAGTGAAATGGGGTAGACAAAAAAGGCAAAGAAAAAGAAAGCAAAAGGAAACAAAAAGAAAAATGAAGAACACAAAACTAAAGCTGAAGAATCACACACTCTGGCGGGATCTTATGATGTATGCAGAACTGGTATAGAAATAAGAGGAAGGAAGAACAGAAAAAAAAAAGCAAAAAGAGAGCGAACGTAAACAGTGAACATGTGCACAACTGAAGGCATTACGCCTTTGAAAACTGACTGCAAAAGGAACAAAACGCATTGAATCCTCGGTGTTTGACCCGAAATGCGCGCCATATTATGAATATGGTCAATGAAATGGAGCAGCGGGAGTTGAACCCGCTGCCAACGGATATGCGTTCCGAAGAATCTACTGTTACACCTCACTGGCAGCTGCTGGTACCTTTTCGACTGCTTCGTTTCATGATCTGATTGCTTTGGGCGAAATTCAGGCTATGTGTTGTGTTTTTCTTTCTTGTCTTACTTTGTACTGTGATGAGTATGGTGGGCGGATACATATTTTACAAATTGCAAGATGCATTTTTGGGGTTGGTGCCTCTTCGCTCTTTTGACCCGGGCGCGCAGAGCCCCAAAGGTTGGTGTCAGTCTCCTAGCGGGACTTCCCGGGGGAGGCGGCGCCCCCCCTAGTTCATGTTCCGGGGGGCAAGGCCCCCCCCCCCCCGCAGTCGGCGCCTATGGTGCAAGGTGCCCTCCCTTAAACCCACATGCCACTACAGGGCACATGTGGCGAATTGTGAAAGACCTAGGAGCACCGGTGAGTCAGCTTTTTCCATTCCACGCTCTTACCGTGCATCATGGTACGTCAGAAACAGCTGCTGGGGAAGAATTTTGTGCGTTACTCCTAAAACCATCGACAGCATCCCTAACTTCTGGTTACCAGGTGTCAACGCAAGAGGCACTTTCCGCTGTCGACTTAAACCGCAATGCTGAAGTCCCTGCGATGGATCTTGACTTCACCCCTCAGGAGCTGGAAACAGCCATTCAAGCGTGCAATCGCCGGTCGTCCCCGGGCCCGGATGGTGTATCGTACCAAATGATAATGCATCTTGGCCATGTGGCTCCGATGTATTGCTTCGGTTGATGAATGACCAATGGCAAAAGGGAACTATCCCTGAGGGCTGGCAATACCTATTCTGAAGCCGGGGAAAGCACCAAGTCAAATAGAATGGTTTCGCCCAATAAGCTTGACAAGCTGCTTGTGCAAGGTTATGGAACGTATTATCTTATCTCGGATTGAGTAGTATTTGGAATCTCGCAATCTTCTGCCGAAAGAGATGGCGGGGTTCCGAAGAGGAAGGTGTACAATGGATTGCGTACTGGACCTAGTATCAACAGTTGAACAGGAGCGATTGGGTTGACGATTGACTGCAGCTGTGTTCCTTGACATCAAAAGGGCGTATGACACTGCAAATCACCCTCGTGTTCTGCATGGCCTCTATTCCCTCGGCATAAGGGGGCGAGCGCTGAGGTGGATTGCTAACTATTTAAGTAGCCCGGTGGTGTTCATGCGTACCAGCACCGGGGATACACAGAAACACTCACTGACCGCAGGAATGCCGCAGGGAGCAGTACTCAGTCCCATGCTTTTTAATGCCCTTCTGGCGCCACTCCCGTCCCTGTTACCACGAGGTGTACGTCTGAGTATGTATGCCGATGACTTATGTCTGTGGTCTTCTGGGAAACAGTGGCCAGCGCTTCGTACACGTCTTCAGGAGGCACTAGACAAGGTTACCATCTTCTTGTCTCAACGGGGCATGGATGTGTCGTTAGAGAAAATAGTAGTGATGCAGTTCACGAGGAAACGTTTACCGAACTTTCAGCTTCAAGTCAATGGTCAACAACTCCGAAGAGTAACACATCACAGGTTCCTTAGGGTCATCGTGGACAGATCTCTGTCCTGGTCTGCCGAAGTTCAACGCATAAAGGAGAAAGCTACATCCGTCGTTAATGTTATGCGCTACATCGCAGGCAGTCGATGGGGAGCGTCTCCGACGGCTATGCTCGGTCTGCATCATTCACTAATCCGTCAGATGTTGGCGTACTCCCTGCCACTTCTACAAGGCCTGTGTCCCACCTCAGAATCTATCCTCGAGAGTGTGGTTGCAAGGAGCCTAAAGGTGTGCTTGGGGGTTCATCGGTCAGCTTCTAACTAGCTCACAGTTGCAGAAGCGAAGGAACCTCCGGTACCATCTCTAAGAGTTCAGGGATCGCTTCGTCACTTCATCCGCCTGTCAACGCGGCATCGTCGGCACCACCATGTTGAAGCAATAAATAAGAGAGATAATTCCACTTTTCACCAGGCCATTCTGCCATACCGAGGCATCTCACCAACATATAAACGCATTCCAGCATCCCCTTTGCCATGGTGGAGTGTTGCCCCTCTCAGAGTCAATACAGAAGTTCCAGGCCTTTCGTCGAAGGAGTCCTCACCGACTTGCATGCAGCGACAGCTGAGCTTGGAACTTATCCACCGTCTGGATGATCGCACGGCGGTATATGCGTATGGCTCCACAATATATACAGGATCTGCCTGTGCCTTCGTTGTACCAGCGTCGAATACTGTACACTGCTCGACTATCGCATCGTACTTCATCGACAGCAGCACGCTCTTCTGCTAGCCATAGAGCATATCTCGTGCGCGCCTTCCCAGGAAAAATTGGCTATTTTTTGCGATTCTAAAGCCGCTTTACAGACCCTTATGATACCAGGTACACACCACACCTCAGCTCCTGTACTTAATGACATACTAGTAGCTCACCAGAAAGCAGTGACCGCTGGCCATGACGTTATTTTCCGGTGGATACCTGGCCACTGTGGGATCACCGGACATGATGCAGCCGATCACAACGCCGGGAAAGCTCATGGAAATACTACATTCCGCAATGTTTACTTCACGAAGGCGAACGCCAAGAGTGCCTTAAAATCTCTGAGCCATAAGCTGTCAAAAGATCAATGGTTTTGTGGCGAGGCTGGATCTTCCCTTCTGCACCGGGTTGACCCCGAGCTATGGCCCTGGTCCTCCCAACGTCCATGCCACGGCAGCTTACGTCATTGTTTCACAGGCTCCGGCTCAATGTACCATACAGTGCAAGACTCCTGTATACAGGCTTGGGAAGGCGGACTCTCCTAATTGTCCAGGCTGTAGCTCTATCGAAGACGTCGAACATATTATAGTTATGTGCCCAAGATACTCTGAGTGTCGTGACAGACTTGTAGCCGCGTTAGGCCGGGGGGGGGGGGGTATGTTTATTAAAGATAAAGAAAAGGGTCAGACAGGCCAAGGCCGACTTGCTATTCCCAAAAGAGAAAAAAGAAGCAAAAAAGGAAAGGAAAAAGTGGCAGGGGACGATGGGGCGGCTGATGCGGTGGCTCAAGGGCTGCGTTAGGCCGGGTAGACAATCGACCTTTCGGAGTGCAGAAGGTGCTGGGCCCATGGCCAACGAGCACTCAACTGCCAGCTTTGCGACCAATTACACAGTTCTTAAGGGACACCAAGGTGTTAGACGGGCTATGACCCTGACTGTGGCGTTGGTCGCCGCTTCGCGACATCTCCAGTGGGTGTGGGTGGATGTGTCTGGCGTCCCTTTCCTTAGGTGATCTGGGGTAGCCGGCCCTCGTGATGAGGGCTACAATCCCCATTTTTTTCTTTCATTCATCATCATCATCACCATATAAAGTAAGCTTGCGAAGGAGCAGATCAAGGTTCATTAAAGGTCAGCTACGCCGATTTCCCGATGTGTTAAAACGGTTGTGATATTCAGAACCAGCACGTCCAACTGCCCCCGAAACGCACCATCGTTTCTCAATTTTGTCTTCCTATTACGAAAATTTATTAATCAAAGAAACCAAAACAAGCCATGGGCGCAGCCATTTTTGTGACGTAGATGGGATAAACCTGCTCCATCTACGTTGATAGGAAATCGTGCTTGTGATTGGACGAAAGCTGAGGCTTTCTTCGACTTCTCTGGCGGCTTCTCCCGTATGCGAGGAAATCCAGTTATGGCGGCCGTCTACCTTCCTTCCTAATTATGGGTTTAGAGTGGTCAGCCAGACGACAGTGAGCGTTTCGTCCGAGGTAATCCCGAGAACTATTGAACGATGGAAACAACAACTGGCGAACTCACCTCAACAACATTTTCGACGTGAAATTGTGATTATGTGCTCGAGAACTTCGCAGTTCAACCGTTCAGCTGCATTCACGTCGATTCGTTTGCTGCTTTTACTGCAATTGCAGGAATGGGAGTGATTGAGCAACAACGTGAGACTTGGTGGTCGTTTGAGCATATACCTGCAGAGGACTGGTCTTCAAAGAATAAAGACGGTATTTCTGCCCGTGTGCACATCGTGCGATTGCCTTGCTTGTTACACGAGATACATATATTGTGCAGCATCATAGAGTGACCGCAATGAACGACGTAGGAATGTATCGTGACCATTCGAACTGCATTCGCTCAACCATTCGTCGGTTATATGAAAGTGGTCATTAGAGTTGCCCCGCACAAAAAGTGTTGGATGTAGTTTTGTAGTATGTTGTTTATCTCGTACAGCGCATCACGGGATGTAGATCGAGAGCCCTTATACGTATTTTTTGCATGTTTACTTGAGTGTGCGCATTGCTTTATACCACACATGCCATTTTTCATTCATAACAGTTTCGCAAATAAACACGTACGGGTCGATCTCATCGTGCTTTTGAGTTAGGCATAGTGTCTTCAAATCAGGGTATATATGTATCCTGTTTATTTATATGTTATTAAGGGTAGTGCAACATTTCCCACTTCTTGAACCGTGCTAACATTGCCAGAATAAGGACCATTACACTGTGCTATGTATTCCACACCCGGTTTTCTGGCGACGTAAACCCCCCATTTATTATATTGTGTACTCCACATGTTCAACCAGGCAGCACTGCCCATACCCTAATTTTCTTTTGAACATGTGTTTAAATTGCACGACTGCCACTCAAGTAACTTTGCCACCGAATTAGTCAGTGACAAAAGATATATAAGTACTTTATCACAAATTTAATAACCTTGGTGGAAATGGTTGATGCTGTCCTCTGCCTTGTACGATGCACTTCGTAGCAAAATACACAGAGTCAAAATGTTTTCCTTGTCCACAAATGCCCTGTCAAAGCTGAAAGGCCCTTATGAAAATGGGGAAGCCCGGGCTTGCTTGTCCAGAGAAACAAATATGAAACTGCAGCGCTCAACGTAAATAACTGCATGCTCAGCAACTAAGGGGTGATGCCGAAGACCTAATATTTCTAGGTTAAAAGGAACAAACGAGAAAAGACCACTGCGGCGTATTAATGTTGTTTCAAAAGTATAACACCACAAAATTTGTGAGAGTCAGTTGGTGTATTTAGTTATGGTTGGTCACGTCCTGGACCAATTTTTAATAAGGGTGAATTGCGTTGCTACCAACCAGGACTTAAGCCTGACCTATGATCTAATAATAATAATAGTATCTATCTATGACCTATATGGACCTTCAACACAAGTTTGGTCTAGGTTTCACACGTGGCTTCTAGTGAAATTCAAAGCTGCTCTGTAGAGCTGACAGGAGACTTGCAGAGTAGATAATTTTTTTATTTATATTTTCCAAAGAACACGTAAAAAAACAATGTGCTGTACAAACTGTATTCAAAGAAATACAAATATACTTTGTTTTAGCTGTGTGCATGTTACCAGATTACAGGTAACCGATGACACACAATGGGCGTCAAGGGTGAGAACGCAAGAATACTACCACTGCAGGCACTGTCCTGAAATTCTAAGTCACCATTTGTCAAAAAGCAATGACAACACACAGCCTAAGGATCATATTGAGCTCCTTCGATTATTATTTTTATTGACAGCATGTTGGCTGCCATCCAGTTCATGAAAGTGACCTTTATCGTTGAACGAACGGTTCAACAGTAAGCGAGCTGGTGATAGTGTCCATGATGGCGAGACCTGAAGAGGAGATACAAGAAGGGACATACACACATATGTTGAGACATTGTGTATGTCCCTTCCTATCCCTCGTCTCAGGGTTTTTCGCTATGGACATTCATGATGTTTCCTTCCGGAAACTTTACATATGTTTATGTAGAATTATGAAGGTACAGCCAGGCACTGTTAGCAAATCACACAGTGCTTTTCTTGAAACAAGAATCCATAGAAGGTACAGAGTCATCTTCAGGATTGCACACATCTATGGGACATGTTAATCACTTTGGAGTGTCACAGACATGTCATGGAGGCCGGCACATGATTAGTGGCACTATTTGTCATTTTAGGCACAAAAAGGAGTTTTGGCACCTGCATGTTGAGACAGATGTATCTCTACATACTTTGCCATGACAAAAAATATATGAAGCAACAAATGTACTCTCTACTTTATTATGATTGTTAGTAAACACTGCCAAGAATGTGGGAACACAGTCTTGTACCACCTACACTCTTCAAAATGACCTTCACACATGACACCTTGTAGGTCAACAGGACTCCAGAATGATGTCCCTCCAGGATGATGTCCTCCTCCCCATTGGCTGAAAACATTTTTCTACTACTTTGCATAAGGGAAGTTAGTACAAGAAACGCACACATTCCTTTTTTGAGCAAATCAGTATTCAGAGCATTATCATACTGTGGTGGGCCTGCAGTGCATTACGTGGTACAGCACACACTGTAAAAAAATTTCACCGTAGAACATGTCCCCCGTTCTAATTACAGTCTTCTCCAGTTTTTCAGACTGCCATTTCCCACAGTGCTTTATGGTATTTCTAAATCTTTACTGTAGTTTACCGGTTGTTGCAGAAAAAGATACCGCTGTTTCCGATCACAGGACGCAAGCCATAAATGCTGAATAGCATATTTATTTCACTTGTCTACGAAATGTTCAAAGCCTGACTGTCATTTACCTTCTCAAGTTCCAGTATACAAAAAATGCAAGGTACGTACTATAAGTGCATTAACTTGTGGTTGCCTAACTAAGAGAACTATGTATAGATGAGGCCCGTTAGTCGTACACGTCCGTTGTGAAGAGCAACGTGGCGGCAGGACCACTGTCGCAAGAACTCCTGCTCACCCAACAAAAAAAGGCTGTGTTCTAAGTAGTCTGTCACCAGTTGAGTCACCATGGAGAGTCTAGGGTGCATCAGGCGGTTTCTTCTATTCTGAGCTACTGCTGTGCAGCGAAATTTCCAAAGTGTAAAAGCTGTCATTATCATGATTGGCTGTTCGAACCTTGTCCTCATCTGTTGCATAGGCCGATACCGGATGGAAAAGCGGCGACACACGAGTGTCCACAGAGTCCTTGCTGTGACACACTCTCGTAGCACATGGTCACTATTCTCCTCGGCGCCGCAGTTGGAACATGAGGGACTGCTGAGAAGACCCCATCTGGCCAGTTTGTCTTTCGTTGGCAATATCTGCCAACTAGCTTTCCAGAAAAAATCGCTCACTTCACTGTTCAAACCAGTGGGCTGCCTTCCCTTCTTGAACCTGCCCAAGTGTGCGTCACCTTGTTCGATGCTCTTTTTGTGGAAGAGTTCTTCGCATAAGCGAGAAACTGAGGCGTGGCGAGGGTCCGGGTCAGGCACAGCTTCCTGTAAACGATTGAATATCTGGACTACCTTTTTGTAAATCTATGGTGGTTCTTCAGCCGCCGGGCATCTGTTTCCGAGTCCACGCGGCACTAGTACTCTCCTTGATGGTCCTAGCCAGAACACTGCCAGCGGCCGAGCAGGGGAGTCAACTCGTTCCAGAATGTGCAGTACTCCTTTCATGGCAAAGACAGAGGAATATATCTCGATGCACGGAAAGCTCCAGCCACCTTCTGACTTAGGCCATCGCAAGATGTCCCGTGGTAACCAGTGTTTTCTTCCGTTCCAGAAAAAACGAAATACAAGAGAGTTGATTTTAGCTGTGATTCTGGCTGGGGGATACATGATGCGGGCAGCATACCACAACTTGCTACAGAACACAGACTTGATCAAGAACACCCGTTCTTGGAAAGAGAAGTTGAACTGCTGGGCCACTTCAATTTGTCCAGCAAGTTTCTCCAAGATCACGATCCAGTTTCGCTCGCTGGCTCCGGCTTGTGTGAAAAGCACGCCGAGGATGTTTATTTCTGGGGTGTATGATATGTCTTGAGGAAGTGGCTCTCTGAAACCCGCCACCGTAAGCGCCTTTGACTTTCGTAAATTCAGCTGGGCTCCCGAGAGTTTCCCATACTGCCGAAAAATCTCGAACGTGTGTGTTACACTGGCACTGTCCCTTAGAAATAAAACGATGTCATCCGCATAGGCTGATATTTTAACTTCTCCAGTCCCAGGGAGAGGAAACCCATTGATGCGTGCAGATAGCGCAACATTACGAACAAATGGCTCGAGACTGATTATAAAAAGCATGGGGGACAGCGGGCATCCTTGCCTGACCCCTCTTGTGACTCTAAAAAGGGCTGATACTTCTGCATTGACGACGATGTCTGAAGATATATCGCTGTATAGGTTTTTCACCCACTCAGTGAACTTGGGAGGAAAACCAAAACACTGCAGCACCCACAGAAGGTAGTCATGCTCCACTCTGTCAAAAGCCTTCTTTTGGTCCAGGGACAGCAAAACACCTGCTTGACCGCTCGAGTTCATATAGACTAACATGTCTCTCATAAGTGTAAGGCTCTCGAAGATGTTTCTACCTTGCACTCCACATGTCTGGTAAGGGCTTATGATAAACGGAAGAACTGACGCCAACCTCCTTGCAAGCACTGTGCTCAGAATTTTGCTGTCGACGTTCAGGAGCGTTATTGGCCTCCACGCGCCAGGGTCTGATGGATCACTGTTTCCTTCTTTTGGTAACAAAATCACGTTTGAAGGAAGCTGGCATGACACCAGATGTTAGAATTCCATTCAACAGGGTTACCAGACCCTTTCCTATAACCGGCCAGAAAGACTTATAGAACTCTATGGGAAACCCATCTGGCCGTGGAGCCGATCCTGTCTTCATGGCTTGGATGGTTTCGTATACTTCATAGGCGGTGGCTGGTACTGTAAGTGGGGTATAGTACTCTGCCGGCACTTGAGGAAGATTTGAACAAAAACCCTCTGCACTAGGCGGGGGCCATTCTCCTTGCCGTTCAGTCTTTAACAGATCTTCAAAAAAACCAGTGAACCGAGCTAGTATCTCTTCCTGGTCATATGTAAGGGAGTCATCATCACGGCGAACGCACTCAATTCGGCGCCGTACATTGTGACCAATTTCAGCATTGTGAACATAGCGCAGCATGTCTTTGTTTTGGATCGGGCAATTACGACTTCGCAGGATACAAGATGCCTTCGTAAGCCATTGCAAGGTGCGTCTCTGCTCCATTAGCAGTTGGTGCAGATTGTCTTGTGCCAGTAGAGTAGCTGCGCCACCTCTTTTTATTATCTTAATATATGTTCTTATGGTTTTGAGTTTGGCAATGTACTTTGCTTTCTTTTCTTTGCCGGCGTGTACGCACGCTTGTCGCCATTGGTCCTTACAGTCATCCCAACGTCTGGATAAGTTCTCACTTTTCGCTAGCGTGGTGGTTATAACACCTGTTAGGGATTGTACGGCATCCGGCTCCCGTAATAGCGAAGTATCAAAACGCCAGAAGTGTTCTTGAAAAGGCTGAATTTGAAATCCTGTAAGTTCAACTAGCACAGGGAAATGATCTGAGACGTGGCCTGCGTCAGCTGGAAACATCAAGACTTCACAGCCTGAAACATTTTGTGATAAGCAGTCGGAGGCGTAAAAACGATCCAGTCGTGAGAGTGATGTCCCGCGGGACCATGTGTGACAGAACGTATTCGGGTGCACCAAATCCCAGCAGTCTTTCAATTTGAATTGCGCAACGAGCTGGCGGAGTTCACGCGCGTGCCAAGCTGGCCGTAATGCCCCTTGGCCTCGTGTGTCTTTGTTTGCGCCCAGGACACAGTTGAAGTCGCCGCCCAAAATCACGGGGTGGGGGTCGAGCAGAAACACACTGTTGGCATGTCCTTGACGAGCTGGAGCGTACACATTGATTATGCGCACTTTATCCGAACCAATTACAAACTCAACGGAAATACCGCGGCCATAAATGCTATACGGCAACAGTACATGCTGCTGTCTAGCAGTTGTTCGTGTTTGGACATAGTATGGTGCATGGAGGGTAAATTCCATGGTTAGAATATCCAAACGTGATACATTACATGATGGAGAATGCTGTATAGTACTGTAAAACCTCCAAAGTCGGACACCTCCCTACCTCGGACAACTCCCCATGTCGGACAAGATTTCATTGCACGGGCAGGCTCCCATTGAAACTACATGGGGACAAAATTTTCTATGTCGGACACCTCCCTATCTCGGAAGTAGGACAGGGTTTTCCCTGCTAAGTCGGACAAAACCCTGGCCAAATTACCTCAATATCGGCCCATCTTTGCACCAAAAAGACCCAAAATGAGACAGTGGCCATGACTTTCGCCCCTTTTTTCCCCTATACTGGTCTCAGCATTTTGTTGCTTTAGTTTTTAGAGTCCAAAAACAAGTGCTTTCAGTCTATATTGTAATTCTTTGTGTAAGCACTTGTCGTCGGTTTGTCTAGAGGCGATGTGATGTGATGTGATGTGAATAAAGAAAAAAAATGGGGATGTAAGTTTCGACGAAGTCAAACTGGCTACCCCAGTACACTTAATACAGAAAGTTCAATCTGATGATGAGATGATGAAACCGCAAAAGGATGATGTCCAGAGACGAACAGAGGCTTTGAACGTGCACTGCACCAAAGCAATGAAAAGTGGGCTCACGCTTCAGAGACAAGTCCTAGCTGCTCGAAAAGCTCCACAGGTAATGCCATTGAGTGGAATCTGAATGGAATTGAATCTACTAAAATCAGTAATAATTATCAGTGAAGAGTGGGTAGAGGTACCACTACCACCAGGTACCACTACCAGGCACCACCACCAGGTACCGCTAAGGACCATAAATTGAAGAAGGGGGACATTTCTGGCAGCACAGCTGTGATCTTTTTCATTTTTTGTTTCCCTCATGTTCTGTAACTCGGACACCTCCATAAGTAGGGCACACTTCGGCTGCACCGCGGGCATCCGACATAGGAAGAATTCACTGTAGTATTTATGTCCCGTGTCATGTGACCAAAAACAATATGTGCTTCTGCTCATGCTGCACAGCACAGGCGAAATGAGCTGCATGGGAGGATAACAACATGAAACCCGAGGCGCGGAGGAAAAGGCATGACTTTACGATCTCTGTGTCAGTTGTTTCATGTTGTAATTTCGTACCAGCTCGCCTGTACCTGAGAATAGGTTTGATGCATTGTACACGCACCTTAGACATGCGCGCTGAACGTAAAGCTCGACGGACAGGAGATCTTTCTGATATACAGGAAGCAAGACGCGCGAGTAGGCTTGTCCAGAAAGAACTCCGAAACCTTGACCGTCAACGGTGGCGGCACTTCTGTTGCTCCTTATCACCTTTTGAGAGCCCTGCTCGGATATGGAGAGTCGCAAGAAGTTTAAAGGAGAACCCTCCAGTTCGGAACCCACTTGGAGCTCTTGCGCTCCTAACATCTACATCTGAGAAAGAGGTGGCCAGGGAATTCTGCCGTGTCATTACGAAGGGAGCCAATGTAACCAGCACCGAGGAGTACCTAACCCATACAGCCCATGTGACATCTATTCTCGAGCATGCCAACCCACCAGCTGTCCCTGCCTTGGATATGGACTTCTCCGTGGCAGAACTTTCGTCAGCCATTTCAGCTGCATGCAAGAAGTCTTCTCCAGGCCCGGACGCCATTACATACACAGTGATCCGAAACCTTGACCCTACTTCCCTTCAGGCCCTGCTGAACATCTGCAATCACTCGTGGAGGCATGGACAGGTTCCTAGGCAGTGGAAAGTCGGCCTAGTGGTACCGTTGCTAAAAGCAGGAAAACACCCATCCCAATTGGCATCATTTCGCCCGGTAACTCTGACCAGCTGCTTGGGGAAAGTTATGGAAAGAATGGTCTTGCGTAGAATTGAGTGGTGGCTCGAAAGCCGTTCCTTCTTCCCTCAAGAGCAAGCTGGGTTTCGACGGCACCGCAGTTCGATAGACTCTGTCCTCGACTTGGTCACGTCGGTGGAAGAGGCACGACGAGGCAGGAAGATCTCGGCGGCGGTATTTCTTGATGTTAAGAGAGCATACGACATCGTTAGCCATCCATCAATCTTACATGCTCTATACAGCGCTGCGCTCTCACGTACAACGTTGCTTTGGATAGCCGATTTCCTCAGTCAACGAGGTATTTTCGTCCGGACAAGACAAGGCGACACAGAGCAATTCCCCATCTCTCAGGGGGTACCACAAGGAAGCGTCCTAAGTCCGCTCCTCTTTAATGCTGTTATGGCGGGCATTGGAACCTGCATTCAGCGGAAAGTCAACCTGTCCCTGTATGCCGATGACATCTGTGTTTGGACTACAGGCACTTCCCGTCCAGCACTCCGTCAGCGTCTTCAGCGCACGTTAGATGCCATTCGCCTCTACTTACTCCAGGCAGGAATGGAGATATCCGTAGAGAAAAGCGCAGTTCTAGCCTTCACGCGCAAAGACATGCATAGATATCGCCTGTATATTGGTGGAAGCCCACTGGAGCAGGTGACACATCACAAGTTCCTAGGCGTGACTCTATCATGGAATTTGTCGTGGAAGCGCCACATAGACGTCATTGAACAGAAAGTCCAACCCTGGGTCAACGTGATTCGTCACTTCGCAGGTATGAGATGGGGGCGAGACGAGAAGGATCTCCTCATGCTGCACAATGCCCTGGTTCGTGGCTCAGTGATGTACAGCCTTCCCGTCCTACACGGACTTCCTCAGACACTGATTCAAAGGATTCGAGCCATGCTAGCGCGCAGCCTTCGGGTATGTCTTGGGGTCCCACGAGGCGCTGAAACCCGTCTAGTAGTGGCTGAGGCCAGGGACATCCCCATTGAGGTTCTCCGTACTCGGGAAACTGCACGCCACTATCTGCGTCTACGTGCCCATCATAACTGTCACACTCTGGTTCGCAAGCTTCACGCTAGACGGAACGCGACGGTTCATGCTGCTGTGACATCATTCAGACCTCATATCCCCAAATTCATAGTCGACCAGACGGCACCCAAAGTGCCTCCATGGACGTTGCCACCGCCGTCTGTCACTGTCTCCATCCCCGGTCTCAAGAACAACAAAAAGAACTATCCTGATTTTATTCTTAGGCAACTTACCCTTGACTTCGTCGAGGATCAATACCGCAACAGTACCGCTGTATACACGGATGGATCGTCGACCAGGGACACTTCATCTTCAGCCTTTGCCATTCCATCACAGTCTGTTACACGTGGGTGTCGTCTATCTCACCGTACCTCATCGACATCCGCTGAACTTTATGCTATCTTGTTATTTTTGACATATGCGGAAGACTGTGAACCGCGGCATGTGGGTAATTTACACAGACTCCAAAGCAGCTCTCCTGTGCATTAAGAACATGGGCATCCGCGGTTCCCTTGCCTCAGTGGTGATAGACATCCTGTGCGCCCTGAAGTCCCTACAAGATCGCTCCCACTACGTTGCCTTTCAGTGGGTTCCAGGGCATTGCGGAATAACTGGGAACCACGAGGCCGACGCTGCCGCTGCCGCTGCACACCAACAACGACCTTCTATGCCCATTATACTCTCGAGAGGAGACAGAAGATCCCTCCTCAGGCATTTGTCCGATTCCTGGTCTACCCTACAGTGGCAACACGACATTCCAACTATGTCCTCTTTGGGGAATGTAGACCCAACGCTGTCATACCGACTGCCTGCAAAGCTTCCTCGTCCTCTGAAGTCACTCATCCACAGGCTACGTCTGAATGTGGCCTTCACTCCGTCCTATCGATACCAGCTAGGCTGTGAGGATAGCCCTATGTGCAACGAGTGTGGCGTACTTGCCAACGTTGAGCACATACTCCTCAGCTGCCGGACCTATCTCAACGAGAGGCGTGCACTGCAGTCGCAGCTTGCCACCCTTGGCTGCCGCCCCTTCAACTTGTCGACCATCCTCGGCCCTTGGGACACCGCGGCCGACTCCAGGACGGCCTTACGTCACGTGGTTGACTTCTTTGAGGCGACAGGCCTAAAGGACTCACTATGACCCCAGCAGCGCCCTCGGACACTCCCACCACCACGATCACGTCAAGCATCGTCATCGCCACTTCCATCATTCCCGTCATCTCTCATCGTCATCACTGATCATTGTCACCACTCATATTAGACCCCTAGCTATGGGGTACCGTTCCACTCCTAGAGTGGAAAACCTCCCCACTTCATCATCACAATATATATGTTGTTGTTGTTGTTAGACATGCAGTGTGTGGTGTGGTGTGATAGTAATGCCACTGCCAATTGAAAAATAATGCTCCAGGTGGATTGTTTCGGTACAATCTTGAACTAAATATACCAAAGGGTAGGGCATCTGCATGACAGGTTTACCTGGAAGTAAGAATGTAAATGTTAGCTGAAGTCATTGAATAATTAACATTATCAATATACTGCTGCAGATCATACCAACAATAGCACACAAGATGCTCCGATATGTTCTTCAGGAATGTCTCTGTACTCGTAATATTAGTACAGCAGCTACAGAAAGACGTAAAACAAGTTTTTGTATACGTGATACCACTTGGATGCAACACAAGATTCTGCTGCATTGCAAGAACACAACAGCGGACAGATTTACCTTACTTCACCTGAGAAAGAGAATGTACTGTTGCATACATCATGCTGTTTTAATGTAATCCTGAAACGTCTCGAAAAACATAATTTATGACCGAAGCACATCAACTGGAAGATTTCGATTTACCTTACTCAAAACTGAGAAAAGGTATGTGTGTTGCACACATGAAACTGCTTGAACTGCCCTTGAGCACTCTGGAAGAACACCTTATTTGTGACCAAAATACAACAGCTGAGCCAACATTTTAATTTATACCTTACTCGAAATACACAAGATGTGCTGCCGTGCATAAGACGATGACACTGCTTAAATGTACTCTGAAAGCGTTGGAGTAAGAACACAAACACCTCAGGCATGGTTGCTCTATAAGCTAGCGAACAACAGCAAGGGTATATACGAATAAAAGAAGTCGAGCACAAATGATGCAATACACTTGATTCATCAGAAAATGAAATGTCTCAGTACCAGGCGTCACTGTTCCGTCAACAAAAACAGATGAACTTTGAAGGGACGTCTGGTTGGCACTGGTGACAGCCTTCAGCTTGAAACCCCGAGGTGATAGTTGAGACGTGGAGTGCAAGCTTTTCGGTGGTGCCAGAATGCCTGCGAAATCATTTAACGAATAAGGCAATTCCAAATCTGTACTGAGAATACACCCGCTGGGGCCTAATCTCTAAAGGATGAAGCAGTAACTGACAGATAGCGTATTTTTCTTTTCTATGTGATGGCATTTGCACCGCATGACCGCGTCTTACCTTTATCTGCTGCCTAGTCCTGCCCCTGCAATCTCCTGCTGCAGATAAGGTTGGCACAACATCCCGGACGAATATTCTTGGGCTTCTTGTGAAACAAGTTGCGCATTACTTCCGTAACATTCCTATGAGCCAAATGAATGAAATCGCTGCTTTCGAAGGTGGCACCCAATCGGAGTTGTAACCGATTGTGGCAGTCAATAGCTTTTTCTTTCGCCTTTCGGAAAGTTGTGGTTTGAAACATTGGAACTGCATGCTGAAGTGTTCTTGCAGACGGGAGCAAGACGCTCACGCATTCTCGGCACGCAGCACAGAACACGAAACACATCTGTACTGGCCTAGCAAATGCTTTGCAGTCGAAGGAAGCAAAGCTCACGTTCCTCGTGGGTTCAGTGAAGTGCAGAAATATATATACTGGCTCCCTAATAAACCTCTACCCGACAAACGTCATCATGACGTTGGTAGACAGACCGAAACCAAAACTGATCGGAAGGGGAAAGCTGGGTTCCACGAATGAGCAATGGACCATTTCCATATTCGCGTCGCCCCTGGCGACGGAATGTCGAACGTCGTGTCTTTCCCCTCAATAATGGTGACACTTTTCGGACTGGCACGTTGCGTGGGAAAGTATAAGCGTATACGCAAGAGAAGATTGGAAAAAGAATGCGGAAAGAGTGAAAGCGCATTGTACTCATTACCAGACCTCAAATGCTCAGTTTTGCTGCTCAATTTTCTCAATGCTCAAATTTCTTAAATCTCCTATGAAAATATCTCTTTTTGCTAAGATAACTGCGTGTGAGAGCAGAAAACCAAATTGGGTATTTGCGCCGACGTGGTATGGTATATGGGACAAACTCAGAAATAGCATTTCTAATAATATTCGTGAAATTCAACACTGCATCATCAGGATCAATACAGTTATACACACTGGAGAAATCGCATTGCCGCAAAATGCTGTTATTGTAACAGAAAAGGCGTACGCCTCCTGTTTTCAACAAATCAGGGGAGAGATCAATGTTATTCGAGATGATGGTTGGTTAGGAGGTGAAGCTACCGCCACTCCGTCTGATCCATTAAGTTTGCCGTGGATATATTTCGGATCAATGAAAATTGCCACATAAAGGCGTACGCCCCCTCTCTCTTCGAATCAGAAGAGATAACCCTATCATTCTTGGCAACGGTTGGCACACAGCTTGCTATGCAGTGAAGTTCTATTTAGCCACTCTAGTGCACCTCTCACCTACAGTGTGCTTCCGTCCCATCAGTACCGGTCATCCTGCTTCTACATCACTTTGAAGTCCTCAACTCCCCTTTCTCCCACCTTCTTTTCCTTTTTTTGGCTATAGTCGTGACGATGCCCACTTGAGTGCGGCCAACAACGGCAAGCTACCTCGACCCCCCCCCCCCCCCCCCTCTGTTTAGCCATTTTTTAGAGTGTAGCTAGGGTATAACGCTGAATCAACGATAACCCAACCTCCTCGGCGTGTCAAAATGCCACATGTTCGCTGCGGACACGTTCTTCTATTCTACCTGTTCTATTTATGTTTACCTATTTATTTGCTTGGAAACTGTTACCACTAGTGACGTAGGGATATAGCTCCTGGTTCTTTTACCAGCACCACCACCACCTGTCTCAATCATCAGTGCACTGTTAAAATAGAACTTCACCACATAGCTCTCTCCTAGCCAACCACAATTCCGAGTGGTATCATTCTGTGTCATGATTCGTTCAAAACAGGTAGGGGGAGGAGCCTATCTGGAACATGCATAATGTTCCCACATAGGCGCCTCCTCCCATTTACAGCAAATGAGGACACAGAATAACATCATTCGGAATGATCGTTTGCTAGGAGCGTGCAGTATGGTGAAGTTCTGTTTTAACAGTGTACAGAGCGGATTTTTAGGCAATAACAGGTACACTCTTAAAAATGAACTTCACCGCATAGCACGCTCCTAGCCAACCATAATCTCGAATGATATCGTTATCTGCCCTGATTTGTTGAAAACGGCAGGCGTACGCCTTTTTTGTGACAATTATGAACAGCATAAGTGTCACAAAAAAGGCGTACGCCTCCCGTTTTCAACAAATCAGGTCAGATAACGATATCATTCGAGATTATGGTTGGCTAGGAGCGTGCTATGCGGTGAAGTTCATTTTTAAGAGTGTACCGCTCTTCGTCACATAGATCGTTCTAGGCCAACCAACCTTCGGAGTCGTAGCGTTTCATCTTCTGATTGGAAGGAAAGTTGATGCATAAAAAGATGTACGCCTCCTTTCTCAGCTTACCGGGAGACAGAGTGATATCATCCGCGATTATGATTGGCATGCTGCATGCTAAGTGCGTCCCCTGTCCCGCTTTCAGACATTTCTCTGTACAGTTCCCTTAGAAGTCGGCCCAGGACGCACATTCCCAAGGCCCTTTCACCATCACCACCACCACCACAGCGTCCCCTGTTAGTTCCCAAAAATCTGCTGTCTAATTATCACATATACAAATTGACGCAAGCGGGCGTACGTCCGTCTCCTCCCTCTTCGAGTTGAGTGTGAGTTTGACTTTGATTATCTCTTCGAATCAGAAGCGAATCAGAATCATAACCATATATCATTCGTGGTTTTCTTCATACGCTTTCAGACATATGTCGGCACAGTTCCCTTAGAAGTCGGAGCAGAGCACACATTCACTCAGGGCGTCAGTCCAGACGTTGCCCACCTTTGTGAGGCCGACAAAGGCGAGCCCTTTCAGACTTTCAGAGGCACCACTACCCACCATCTCTTTTCAGAGTGTACGGTAAACTGAATGCCGCAAGTGGAAGTTGTGGACGTGTAGCATGATTTTGAACATCGTTTATGAAACATTTTCAGCAGAAAATGTCGCCGGCAATCCCTTCTTTCCATAAATATTGCTATACGCGATTCAACCATCAACGTCCCATCTGAAAGCAGCGTGCAAATATAGTGGAACTAACGCGCTTATGAGTAATGCATCGATCGTTTTCGTTAACCGCGAACCTTATTTCGCGGGAAGTGACTCACTCTTGAATGACCTTGTCGGCATTCCAAAGCATGTGCATAATTTGCGACAGCTTACGTGTGCCACGGTAATAGCAACGCCGGCCGCTTTCTCTTTTCGTCCTCGCAACACGTATAATAAGTGCTCGGTATGCCGTGATGTGATGTGATTTAAAAAAAGGGGGGGGGATGTGAGTTTTGACGAAGTCGAACTGGCTACCCGAGTACGCTTACACAAACAGATGATGAGATGATGAAAAACAGAGATGGTGTGCTATAGCCATACTTGCTCTGCTGAATCAATAGCTCATTTTCTTTTTTTAGTTCCGGGTTAGCGCCGCGTAGCAACTGGGCTATCAGCGGCGTACAGATGTGGACAGCTGGTTAGAGGACAGCAGGAAGGAGTGGGGACAGACGGGTTAGTATGCGTCCTAGGCCGACTTCAGGGGAAACTGTGACGTCTGGAAAGCCTGCCGGAAAACCCAGGAAAACCCCCAAACACATCAGCCGGTGCGGGGATTTTGAACCCACGTCACATCCCAGCTTCGGCGTACGGCATTCCCAACCACTATGCCTGGGAGCTGGTTATTAGCTCATCTAGCGCGTTCGTACGGACCACGCCACTTACAAAGTACACATTTGAGTGCACTACCGCGTGGCAGCGACATTAAACAAATCAATTATTTATCCGTGTTTTAGATGAACTGAAAGCACATTAATTAACTATTTCTAACGAAAGGAAAGTTCCAACTATCTCTGTTCCAACTGTAAAACTACGACAAGCATTGCGAGCAATGAAGAACTTTCTTTAAAGCGACGTGGACCAGAGGGTATACTTGCTCGTTTGTGGAACCTTCAAGGTCAAACTTTATTTGAACTCAGAGTTTTCCATCGTAACTGGTGAAGTCGGCCCAGGATGCAACGCATATTAATATATGTGCCTCCCACTCCATCCTGTTGCTATATCCTTGACTGTTCACTTCCGCGCATGCACGGGCCGTCACATGCAGTTGCTTCGCAACGCATACGAGAGATATAAGAACTCTCGTGTTCCGTTGTGTGATGACTGAGTTTTAAGTACATCGTATGCAGTCTCGTAGGCGTACGCGAGAAAATAGATAGCGGGAAACAGCGCATCCACAGAATGTAGCTTTGCGTTCAGCACGTGCGCAGGAATAGCACGCTATTTCCTTGCAGACAGGAACCAAGAGAAACCTCTAATAAGGCTAAAAACACTCCAAGTCCCGGGAACAAGCATCTTATTTGAAGAGGCACCGAATCTGCCTGCGTAAATCTTGCAAAGTTCTTTTTCTTCTTTTTTTTTTTCTTGTTAGCGCCGCGCGAAGCAACTATGCCTATGAGTGGCGTACAGATGTGGACAGATGAAAGGAGTACAGCAGGAAGGAGTAGGGGACAGGAGTATGGTCCTGGGTCGACAAATCTTCCGAAATGAAACGATACGTAAGCTCGTTGTTCAGGTGCACATCCCTGCCTCTAAGGCCCTTTTGTGTATGTCTGTGTCTTATATGTCTGTGTGTATGTGCGTGTGTGTGTGTGTTTTCGTTTTCTTTCCTTTTTTTCTCGTTTTCTTTCTTTTCGTTGTTTTCTTTCTTTTTGGTTTCTTTCCTTTTTTCGTTTTCTTTCTATCTTCTCGTTCCCTTTCTCTTTTTTTCGTTCCTTTTTATGAAAGGAATAGCAAGTCGGTCTTTGCCTGACTAACCTTTCCTTGCTTTTCTTTCTCAATAAACATATCCCCCCCCCCCCTGTAGCAAGGCTCCAAGAGGGCTTTCCACGATACAATTCCGCATGCCGCTATAAATGCGCCAAGACACTTCCGCACACCGTCAAGACTTGAACATTTCAAGTGCTCCACTGTTAGCAAAATGTTGTCGCGAAGATATATTGGGAGCAAAGGAGATGCTATTAGAGTGCCCTCCGGTATGCCCGTCACAGAACTTGCCGCGGGAAGCGTGCCAACACCCCTGCCTCAACCCCATCCTTATCGTGTTGCTTTTTTAATTTAATGACTTAACGACTTCATTTGATTACATGCTTCCTTTTTGGTGCTTTTTTTTTTTTTACTGTCGCGCGAGCTCTATTTTTTCCTTTTTTTTTTTTTCTTATTTAAAGCCTCCATCTCCTCTTGCACGTAGTACGTGAAGGCAGGATGAACACCGCTGCATTCCTCAGCCCCTGCATCCAGGGAAGACGAGGCGGCCCGGCGGGTTTATCACCGTGACACTCTTCAGCCAGCGTCTTATTGATGGCTTCGGTTGACTAGTGTGGCCATAAATTCGACAAAACTAATCTTTTGGCTGTCACCGAGGAATTGCTCGACGACCAGATGCGGTGCTGGTCCCCTTTTGTGGTGGTGGCACGGGGTGTTGGGATTTATTGGCTGTTTTGCGGCGCAATAGGTGCATGCAAGGTGCCAGGTCTTAGTGACTTACTGCTTGAGCGTCAAGAACAAAGCGCGTCGCCGCTCTAGGAGGCACCTTGTACGGCTTCTTTCAGGAGCTAAGTAAAAAGGCGTTCCCTGTCAACAGAATCGAGACTGCAAACACGGGGGGGGGGTCTATTTATTTTGATAGAAAAAAAGTCAGCCAGAAAGGATGGCTTGCTATTCCTTGTTAAAGACGCACCCGTTGGCTGCAAGCTGTTTTTAGGTAAAACTTAGTAGTTACCTCCCCTGAGCTGAGATTCCTTTTATACCTTTGCGTACACTTTGCGCTGAGCTCTTTCCTGATGTGTTGTATGCATCATGTAAGTACACAGTGTCTTTATTGCTTTGTGTTATTTTTTAAAAACTACGTTGTACGCCAATGTCTTGAACTGGTTATTAAATATGTTCTGAACAAAGATCGCGACGGCTCGCCTGGCAGGTATCACGTCAAGTGTTACCATTCTTGTATTGCAGTCTCACAATTGAAATCATGCTCTCATTCTAGTATCTCGTCTTCCTTTTGTCATTTGACATGAATACGCCACAGTCGCTGTCCTTGTGCTTCTGTCTGCTTCCTGGTGTCCGTCATAAAGCATCGCAGTCTACGATGCCGATGCTGGAAAGACACAACCAAGACGGTGTAGTTATGAAGCAAACACAGCAGGAGAAGCTAAAGCGTCGGCCTATCACAGAGCACACTAACGCTATAATCTGACATACCCATACCTCCATACCCTCGTAGTAGCAGAACTTGTCAGGTGACAAGTTCAACCTCTCCGTATTATTTTTAGTCCGTCCAACTCCAACCCTGGCTAACTCCATAGGTAGCTTTCCTGCTTGATCAGGGGTCGAAACTGGAACTAAACTGTAACCGAAAACCGCAAAAAATAACGTTATTTTTTGCTGAACCAAACCCGAACCGAACCATAAACATTTTCTTGCTCCCGTTGGACGAACCGGAACAGAACCGAAAACATATGATGCGGTAACCGGTTCGCCAGACGGTTAAAGTGCCTACACCTTCAAACTCGACTGCCGCGCACCAGCTCCTTACATCGCTCGGAATCTTGCTGAATTCATAGAGCGGACAAATTTATAAACCAAGAAGAGATGAGCCCATGCACCTCCTACAGCCTCACCTCCAAAAGGTTCACGATATCCCCGTACATTTTTGTGACTAGAGGTGTAAAAAAAATAATAACATAAAAAAGTTAAATTAAGTGCTACACGAAAGCTACACTTTGCGTTGTTGCCTCTGGGCTGGTCTTGCCTCTGGATAGGTCTGCTACACTCTTAAAAATGAACTTCACCACATAGCACTCTCCTAGCCAACCATCATCCCGAATGACAACGTTCTCGCCCCTGATTTGTTGAAAACGGGAGGAGGAGCCTATTTTGTGCCGTGCATAATGGCACAAAATAGACTCCTCCTCCCATTTTCAACAAATCAGGGGCGAGAACGTTGTCATTCGGGATGATGGTTGGCTAGGAGCGTGCTATGTGGTGAAGTTAGTTTCTAAGAGTTTACTTGCATTCGTTAAGCGCTGCATTGTGAAGGCGACGTAAATTTTAGCAGTTCACAGAATAACATCCGCAAGCCACGCATACCTCTAGCGGCTACGGGAAAGAGGTTGGCGTGTTGTCCAGACCCTGAGCACGCACTCTCAGAAAAAAAGGTGGAGCAGTTACACCTTTCAGGAGGTAATATTTGTCGCATATGTTGTGCCTAACAGGTTGCAAAGTTCTACCTGCTACCTCACTCTCTCCCACGAATGATAGGGTTACCACTTCTGATTCGGTGAGCGAGGGGGGAGTACGCCTTTTTGTAGCAATTTGGATATATGATAATTGCTTTTACCACCCTTTTACACCGTTTATGAGACGCTATGTTGACCTAGGTGGTAACTATAGAAGTTACCACCTTTTCACACCCTTTTTTCTGAGAGTGAGGAAGGAAACTAAAGGAAACACAGGAGAGGCTCCCTCTTTTCAACGGGGAGCAACGTATCGGCCTATGCATGGTACTCTGGGATACGCCTATCTACCACGTGGCCGCTTGCTTCTTCTTCTTCTTTTTTTTTTTTTTTTTGACGATAGCCTTTTGCAATGGAGTTCAATGGTATGCTAGCTGTTTGCCATTTCCCAGCACATTCTGGTGCAATAAAATATTATCTGCTGTGAACTACATGGTTCTTAGTACCAATGATGTGTAGAGGCGTAAGAAGCAAGGAAGGAGCAAGTCGTCGCCGGAACCTGATATTAATTCTCACATGTGGTACACTGATTAGCACAGTACACGTAAACCGGTTCGAACCGATTAATATCGGTTCAAACCGTTATTTTGGTTGCGCTGAACCCGAATCCGAACCGAACCGATAACCTTGAACCGGAACTTGAACAGAACACCCAAAAATAACGGTTTCGAGCCCTGTGCTTGATGACAATACACACCCAAGCATCCTTAGCGTACTTCTCCTGCTTGATGACAATATACGCATTCCTTACTGCACTGCTCTGTCTCCCTTCAAGTATGCACTCTAAAAACAGAACTTCACCGCATAGCACACTGTGCGCCAACCATTGCTACGAATGATAGGGTCCTCGCTTGTGATTGGAAGGCAGAGGGAGGCGTATGCCTTTTTGTGGCAATTTTTATGTATCCAAATTGCCAAAAAAAGGCGTACGCCCCCCCCCCCCCTCTCTCTTCGAATCACAAGCGATAACCCTATCATCCGTGGCAACGGTTGGTGTACAGTGTGTTGTGCGGTGAAGTTCTGTTTTTAGAGTGTACTCTTAGAAATGAACTTCACCACATAGCACGCTCCTAGTCAAACCTCATCCCGAATGACAACGTTCTCATAGGCTCCGCCTCCCGTTTTCAACACATCAGGGGCGAGAACGTTGTCATTCGGGATGAGGGTTGGCTAGGAGCGTGCTATGTGGTGAAGTTCATTTTTAAGAGTGTACGCGTACGCAAAAAGGAAACCTGCTCTTCTTCTGAGAGCAGCTTTAGACATGCGCAATTGAATAGGTGGCGCTTCAAAACTACCGACAAGCAAAGTCAAGGGAGCATTGATCGACGTTATTTCGTTTCCTTATATCGTACGTGTTACGTACGTATGTCATTGGTTTAGCTATAACTAAGTAGACGCATAAAAGTTTTAATTGGTGGGACACTCATGTTGGCTTTGGATTGGGACAATGTAGAGCTAATCATGGCGTTTCATCTCTCTTACCCACGTATACTGAAGTATCTTCACTTTAAAAACAGAACTTCACCGCATAGTCCGCTGCACTACCGACACCGAGAATGATATCTTTATGACTTCTGACTCACCTCCATCTCTGGGACAATGTTACCATAGTATCAGCTGAAAATGCATTTCGAGGTTGCTAACCTTTCAATTAGCTATTTAGAGATTTAAAACATGGAGATCAATGATGGCGCTCTACGAAATTTGCAGGTTGTCCCGCTTACGCTGCCGTAAATTGGTCTGTGATATCTAGGGCCCGGAATTTTAGGCATTTGCCCAAAAATGCCTATAAATGCCTAAATGCGACATTTTCAGGGTTGCGCGCCTTTTTATCGACTCTATTGAATTGTAGCCTTTTTGAACATTTTTTAGATGCCATAGCAGCCTTTTTTAGAGGTGCAAGGGCGAGCGCATCTTTTAGTCTGATGCTGAGTGCCGAATTTTGCGTTTTGTTCCTGCATGCTTGCACTTTTTTTTTCTCTCTCTCTCGTTTGGTTTCCTTCAGTACCTTGGTTTGCTAGACGGGGTGCATGTAGATTCGAACAAGATATTGGGCCTTTCTTGGCCTTTCAAGATCTATGAGACCGGAAAACTAAGAGTAGTATTCAATATCACGTGGTTCTAGGCAGCCTCAGTATCCGTGTACAAGTCAAAGCATGTACAGTATCGTAGCCTTTTTTCCTTGATGGAGCATTCTGAAGTACCGACAAAGTCAAAGAGTGCACCAGATTAACGTGCCTATTTTAGTATTTTATTGCCTATTTAGCTGTTTTTGAGGGCCTAATTGCCTGCCTATTTCCATAGTTTTTAGTGCCTAAATTTCCGGGCCCTAGTGATATCACTGAAGCTTTTCTCTCTCTCTCTCTCTGTTTCATTTCCTTTTACTGAAGTTATTATTTTTCACTCTCTCTTTCTACACTGAGCAGAGCAAAATCGCGGAGTCTGTCTTGCGATTCCGAGTCCGATTAGCAATGGGGTAGCATTCTGCTCAATGAGCGGAAGTCATCCCCACATCATCGTCATCATGTATTTTTCTCTCTCTCTCTCTCCGAGTTCGCTTACGCCGAAACGGTCCGGCGCGCCCAGCCAGAAGGGACCGTGGAATCACGCTACATAATGCAAGTACGTATCCCTGACATCGCCAAATTTTTCTTCCCAGTGTGTAAGTTGACCCTGCGCCCGCGCCTTCTCAAGTGGCGTCCAGGCCGATTGCCCTCTCTTGTCGCACCCTAGACATACATCTGCACACACCAGCCCTCGATGTTCCCGAGGCGTCTCGTCTAGGAAATCAGCCACGTCATCCCTACCCCTATAGTGTCAGGTGGCCTCAAACACTGACTGACAATGCAGTTTTTCGGAGACACTTTCAGGCCAGTGTCAGTTCTTCACTTCTAAACAGAAACAACAAGCGCACACGGCTGCGCCAACGTGGGCCATGCAGCCTCCTTCAGTGAGGGTCGACGTCTGGGCCACTTCAGTGAAGGAAGAAAGTCTTAACACACGACCTCCGACAGCTAGTTCTCCTCACACAGTACTGTAGACAAAGTAAAACTCTTCGAGTCTAAAACTTCGCATCGACATTGAAGATCTGGCTTCTGGCGGAAGTCATCGCCATATCATCGTCAATCGTCATCATGTATTTCTCTCTCTCTCTCTCTCTGGCTTCTAATGCTCGGTCGTGTCGGAGATGAATGTTGCAGAATCGGCACGCTTGACCCCCCCTCCCCTTCCCTTCAGTAGCTGAACACCACGGTATACACATTGCGCTAAGTTTAATCGATTCTAGCCCCCCTATATGTCCTCACTGGTTCTTGCATATGTCCTTGCAACCTTCTTTTTCTTTTCTATTTTTTTAATAGCCATCCGGCTGTTTGCCTGGTTAACCTCTTCTTTCCTTTTTTTTTTTCTTAATAAACATATCCCCCCCCCCCTCCCTTGCAGCCGCGAAAGGGCATGACATTCATTTTCAATAGATCACTGGCAATTGTGGCGCAACGGGACATGAGGCCGCGACCGCTGCTGCACGCCGCCCCTACAACATTCACCTGTGCTGTGCATAACTGTCACAGAAAAGGCGTACGCCTCCCGTTTTCAACAAAACGGGGCAGATAACGATATCATTCAACGCGATGGTTGGCTAGGAGAGTGCTATGTGGTGAAGTTCATTTTTAGGAGTGCACGCTCTTATCCGATCACCATTCCGAATGGCATCGTTCTGCCCCGTGATTAGTTAAAAACGGGAGGCGTACGCCTTCTTCGGAACACTTATGCAGTTTTGAAAAGGGCGTACGCCACGGGCTTTCCACAAATCGGGAGTGATAAAGGTATCATTCTGTGCAATGGTCTTCACTATGCAATATGGTGAGGCTGCCGGTGTCAGCTCTGCTGTTTTCCTGGGTTTCCCTCACTGTCAGACATATGTTGGAACAGTTCCCTTACACAAGTCGGCCCAGGACGCACATTCCCCCAGAACGTTAGTCCAGACGTTGCCCATCTCTGTGAGGCCGCCAACGGCGAGCTCTTTAAGAACCACCACCACAACCAACACCCATGTGTTTTCATAGCGTGGTGACCATTCTTCTTGAATCGCTTTTAGTGTCGTACATGATGCATAGTTGAGCGCGACTTCGTTGAACAGTTGTAGGGGCGGCGTGCAGCAGGGGTCGCAGCCTCGTGTCCCGTTGCGCCACAATTGTCAGTGATCTATTGAAAATGAATGTCACGACCTTTCGCGGCTGCAAAGGGGGTATATGTTTATTAAGAAATAAAGGAAGGTTAGCCAGGCAAAGAGCCGGTTTGCTTTTTTGAGACACTTATGCTGTTCATAATCACACACAGTCACAAAAAAGGCGTACGCCTCCCGTTTTCAACAAATGAGGGCAGATAACGATATCATTCAAGGCGATGGTTGGCTGGGAGCTTGCTGTGCGGTGAAGTTCATTTCTAAGAATGAACTATGTGGTAAAGTTCTGTTTTTAGAGTGCAGGGATCCTAGGATTCTGTGGTCACGAAAAAGTGGGGGTTTGTAATCTCTTACTTGCGCCTAAATAATCAATAGAATAGTATAGCAGTAGAAATAAAAAATAAATAAAATGTAGGTTGCACTGGTGCGACCAGCTGTTCCATGACGCTTCATAATCAGTAGTTGCAACAACAACAACAACATATACAGGGTGTTTCAGTTAAATCCCCGGGCTAAATAATTCGCGAACCGGTGCACCAATCGAATAACTTTCTTTTTTACAAGTATCTGTCCAATACCGCCTACAAGATGCGCACCGCGTGAATGAGCGGGAGGCGCTCATTATTTAAATAAAAATGCAAATGAGTTTCGTAAAAAAGCGTAACTTCTAAAGCAGGGCGCTGTCGGTATTAAAATGGGTACTACCCCTTTTGGGACCTTCAGTGGACAACTTTCAGAGAAAAATCTGCCACCGAAGCGGGTCATTTGTTGCAGTAATTAATTGGTTTCGGTTTACGTATTTTTGTCGCGGCTGGTCGCGGCGAAGCGCAAAAGGACGCTCTTTCACTCCCTTATCCATCAATGAATTACGTCCTTACACCAATGAATTACACCAATGAATTACGTCCTTTTGCGCTTCGCCGCGACCAGCCTCGACAAAAATACGTAAACCGAAACCAATTAATTACTGCAACAAATGACCCGCTTCGGTGGCAGATTTTTCTCTGAAAGGTGTCCACTGAAGGTCCCAAAAGGGGTAGTACCCATTTTAATGCCGACGGCGCCCTGCTTTAGAAGTTAGCTTTTTTCACGAAACTCATTTGAATTTTTATTTAAATAATGAGCGCCTCCCGCTCATTCACGCGGTGCGCATCTTGTAGGCGGTATTGGACAGATACTTGTAAAAAAGAAAGTTATTCGATTGGTGCACCGGTTCGCGAATTATTTAGCCCGGGGATTTAACTGAAACACCCGGTATATTGTGATGACGAAGTGGGGAGGTTTGCAAAAGTGGTTCTCTGCTGCTGAGAACCGTGATTTCGAGACCGAACCGTGAGGCAAAGTACACTTATAACAAGTAGAGACCTCGATACTCTGAAATGTACGCTACACTTCCCCGAAGAATGTCGGCAGGAATGGGCGGTCTGCAAACAGGTAGCTGAAGACTTGAGGCACGGAAATAGTCGATCCGATAGCCTTTGGATGGCCGTGGCTCAACGTGCTCTCACGCTCTCCTAGATTGCGATACCGTTGCTGCAAGCCGGCCCGATCTTCAACTTGTTCTTACCCGTACAACGCGCGTTAAATGCGTCACTTCGGTCGGTGATTCGCCACGAGCTTTTGCGCAAGCCTACCACAGTTGCCTTGGAGGGCGCGAACTTTAAATATAACGATAACGATCGCCATGTGAAAGTATGTGAAACACAACTTTCACATAGAGATCCTTACCGTTATATTACAAAAAAATCAAACTCAAATTGGGAGTAGAAATTTCAAGTATATTTCATGTTCGCGCGCTCTATGGCCGCTTTGACAGGCTCGCCGGAGAGCTCGTAAAATAAGCAGATTGATTGATTGATTGATTTGTGAAAGAAAAAATGGAGACGTTAGTCCAGAGCCACTCGGGACTGGCTACTCCAGGACTACTCCACATTATTCCGAAAAGAAAGGGAAACTACACAAATCTATACACTTCCAAACAGAAAGGATGAGCACGTTGGCACCAAAAGCAACAGTGTAGGAGATTCCACGTGCGAGATCTTAATGCACAGAAAACAAAGTGACAAATAAACGGGGTCTGAGTCTGTGCAATGATTGGCATTCACCTTCTCTATTGCCCGCACTCCGAACCACACTTTCAGCGTCTCTAAATCAGCGCAACTCCCACCCTCTCACTATGTTCAAATTGCTTCGTCTATATGGTCACCAACGCTCTGCCCTTGGACACCGTCAGCTTCTGTGAGGCGGCTCATTACTCCATTTCACCACATTACTGCCAGCAATGGGGCAGAGTATCGCCCCTGGTGATGAAACTCCCTAACCATCATTAGAATGAAGCTGTTGTTTCTTGATACAGCTTTATAGCTCGGTCATGGTGACCTTGTATCATTCAGGAAGAAGTCCCAGGCTGTGACTGTTACGTGCATTATCTTCAGATATTGCACGCAATAGTCCCTGAATGCTACGGGGGGGGGGGGGATTTATTGGCAGAAAAAAAAAAGGAAAAAAAGAAAGGGGAAATGCTATAGGGTCATGACCATGATATAAGCATCAAGACTCGAATGACGTACCGTTTTTGTTTCGCCTGATGATGATGCCCGTATACGCACCGAAACGTCGTATTAAATCTTGTTTTCCCTCAGTTACGTTAAGCCGCAGTGTGTACGTGACTGACTACTCATAACCTGTTAGGTTAGTGCTGCGAAGCACCCGGTACATCACTCTCCCATGCAAGCCTGATAAAATTAGAGATGGTAGCCCCTACAGCTCGCCTCTAATCACAATCCGGGAAAGAAAAAAGCACGGCATAAGCGCAGGAACGGATTACAGGGCGCGGCGAAGAAAGAAAAATGTACAGGACGCATTTGAAGAGCTGAATGCATAGAGAGAGCGAAAGCAACAACGAAAGCCGCTTCACGTGTGACGCGCGTCTCGACATAGAAAGGAAGTCAAGGAACGTATATTTATCTGGAAGGGCGGTGTACTCAGCGCGAGGCAGCCACACTGTCAGGGCTCGTGAGCTTTGTGCTCGCTCTTTGTCAGGTTTTACACCTCTTGTCACCTGTCACGCTTTTCACAGCTTGACACCAATGAAAGTAAGATGTCGCCTCGTTGGTGGCTTTCTGTCTTCAATTAATCTCTTTTTATATATACCGTTACACGCAATTTGCCAAGGGTGTTGTCTCAGGGCGTCCAATTTAATGTCTCGAGGATTTATGAATGCCTTTACACTGTTGCCTTTACTCTGCCATTAGAATGCATTTACACAATTGCCTTTAGATTGCCTTCACACTGTTGGGCGGCCTGCGGTTTTAATTACCGACAAGTGACTTTATAGAGTTATAGACTAAAGGAAAAAAGTAGGGATGTGCCAACCAAATCCCCGAATCCTCGAATCGACGAATCCTAGACAGGAATTCGAGATTCTGGAATCCGAATCCTGGTGCCCAAAACGGTGAATCGAATCTTTCGAATCCACCAATCACGTTTGTTCCTTTCTTTTTCAAATTGGCGCCTCCGGAGTCCGCTGAAAGCTTCATTTAACGACGGATGTTTTCTTGTTTCTTTGTTTACATTGCTCTGGAAAGACTTCAGGCAGGAACTGTTACATTACAAGTTTAAAAGTAATATGGTTTTGCTTTTGATTGTTGCTTTAGCTTTATGGAATCGATTCAGGCTGGAGATTTTGTGTATTTCTTGTAGTCGATAAACAATATGTTAAATAAGTGAACTATATGGGTATATTTTCTCCCGAAACTGAACTATTATGTGTTTCTTTTTTTTTTTTTTTCATTAAACAAATGTATCATATTCTGCTTCAAAACACTTGTCAGTAGAAGTTTTTTTCTTAGCTTTTTCAACTTTTTTTTTAAAGAAGGATTCGAAAGATTCGAGATTCGTAAGGTTCGTAGATTCGTAGAACCTTCCCTGGATTCGGATTCGGACGTGGACAGATGGAGAGACGACAGCAGGAAGGAGTGGGGGACAAGGGGTTAGTGCGCGTACTGGGCCGACTTCAGGGGAAACTGTGCCGACATACGCCTGGAAAGACTTCGGAAAACCCAGGGAAAACCTCAAACACCACAGCCGGTGGCGTCACCAGTGAAAGACTGTTTACTTACAAGCTTTCGTGCATGATACTGCACTTTATTCAGGTCTGGATCAGAGCAACAAAACAACAACAACAACAACAACTTTATTTTGTGATGATGAATGAGGAGTGTCATCGGAAGGGGTGATACTCTACCTCATTGCTGGTGTCCAAGCCGCACAGCATCTTGCCCCAATATTGAACCAATATTGGCAATGTTAGACCAATAATGATCCAAGATAGGACCAATATTGGGCCGGTATTGCCAATGTTTTGTCCAATATTGGGCCAGGATGTTGTGCTGCTTGGGTTGTTAAGTAGGGAATGAAATAATGATCCCCTTTACAATAAGGATCCAAGTCCAATGCAGTCCTATGCAGTCCTATGCAAAAAGGTCAAAAGAGCGTTGAGGGCAAAGCGTTGGTGGGATGCATTTGATCCGAACCAGAAAAAGTGCAGCCTGATGCACAAGTGCTCGTCGTTAAACGTTTTATTGGTGCTTCGTCCCTCTTCATTTGTTTCAGTTTTTTTTTTTTCGCCTTGGATGACCTGCCTTACTGTACAGTTACTTCTGGTATTACTGCGGAAATCGCTACTTAGAGCACGTTATATGTGCTTGTTGTGTGTCACACACTTGCAGGACGGCAAGTGTACAGTACAAACATCGTATACGACGTTTCGACATGCGTATCCAGCTCGCCGATGCAAAAGTGTTCTGTACTGACTTTCGGGCACGTATAGGCGTTTGCACTGATTAGCATTGAGGAACTCCCGCAGATGATGATCTTTAGGCATCACTTTGGAACTGGGGGTTCTCTTGCAGAATAATTGCGATGTTTGAGTGGCAAAGCTGAAACACCGTATCCATGCGTACACTCATCTCTTGGCGCCGCTTGCCACTCGTGCTTCAGGCTATATCCTAGGGCTACCTTCTGCTTTTTTCGGCCATTGCACTTCTGGTCACGCGTGCAGTGCGTGTGCATGTTGAGTGTTGTCTGTATAGATTTTTTTGGAGGTTCGCGGTTGTTCATCTGCTGCGCGCAGTAGTTCGCCCACAGGCGTGACACAATATTGGGCCTATATTGGCTGAACATTGGCGATACGGGTTCACGATGGACCCGTTTCGCAAAGATTTCCCCATATTTGCCCAAACTTGGCAAACTTGGAGTCCGATATTGCCAAGTTTCAGCCAATATGGTGAAAATGTCGGCAGTGTGGTCCCTGTATTGCCAAGTTTGAGCCAATATAGGGAAAATGTCACAATATGACCCCATATTGGCTAAAAATGCGGAAAATGGAACGAACCCGTATTGGGCACTTGTACCAAATGCCCAAGCAGCACGGCAAGATGGGACGTTGAAGTGTGTGAAATGCCCTACTCTAATTCGTCGTTACATCCAACAACTTCCCGCAGACACATATTGTTCGAAACAGTCAACATCTGCCAATCCCACTTCTCCGCGATGCTGGAGGATGACACATTTCTCACTGCAAACTAACTACACGTTATGGCACGTGCCCCCATTTCAGGTGGACAACTGACGCACTTTCAAGCGACGTTGCAATTGTTGCAGCGCTAAGATTTATCTCAGCTTCAAACTTGAGCACTTCGCAGGCCGATGATGTCACACTCTCGCGCGGTCGACCGCTCCACTTCCTTTCTATATGCGGATGCAGCGGGTGCTTTACGTGAGATGGAGAGTCGTCGCTTAGATTTAGAAGCATTGCGTCTTAGCGTGCACCATCTGTTGAGGGAGCTGTGTGATCTGAAACTTTTCTTTTGCCAAAAGAGAATGGCCTCTACCCTGCTACAATGGCATGGAAACGCCGTACGGTGTACTATTTCTATCTGCTGCCACGCCGGTCATCTTTTATGTAGCGTCAAGTACAGGGCCCCTGCCGATATCGTAGCCGACCGCTTGTAGAAACCCTTCTCGCTAATAGACGTCTGCCGAAGAAACGTCACTGTGACGTAATCATGACGTTGGTAGTCATAGTGAAACCGAAACAGCGGGGGCGGAGAACACCGCCGTTTCACAAAACCATATTCCTTCACGAAGGTTATGGGTGGCTTCTTTGTACTGGTGGTACACACAAATGTCACGTCTTTAGTCGCTTTCGTGTCTTCATTCGCGTTCCCCGTCCACCGCGGCAAGGAACGAAGGCTTCATCCCAAGAGTTGCGTCGTGTGAAAGTCAATGTCGTAATACTGTGCCGAATGTGGTTTGTTATTACGACTTAGTTTGCGATTGCTTTGTATAGAGACATTGTGTGCACTCCGAGAGGAAGTCGTGCCCTTCAGGCTACGGGGGACGGAAGAGCCCGGTAGCCATCTTAAGAAATGGCTACCCATAGAATGGAGCCGAACAAAGTCATACAACTAATAATATGTAAAGAATTGCACAAAAATCTTACAATATGAGAAGCCACATTTAAATGTGTCTCTCTTGTGTCTTATTGATTGTTTGCTATAGTAGTACCAAGTCTACCAAGTTGGTGGAGCTGTTGTACCATCTGACGTCATTTGTTTGTAAACAGGGGTAGGTCACTTGCCCTTCTATTTGTGAGGAACTATATAGACACCCTAAGGCATGCTTTTCTCAAGTATGTGCTGCAGGCAGCTCTCCCTAGACACGTTGCTCAGGTCTTCAACGACGTTTGGGATGTTGAGCGTGCGGTTCCTCAACCGTCTTTGGTCGTCAACGTGAATTAAAATATTTTCAAGAAATAATATGCTGTAACGTTATGGACGGTCGCGTTGCTATATGCCGAAAGCAAAGATAGAGGCGTTAGTGCACTGTCACGCACTGTGCGCACCGCGAGGCGGCGCCACAAGCGTCAAATTGCGACTGCATCTCAGTGACAAACCTCCCCGGTAAGTGATGCATGACTCATGACGCGCTGTGCCTATGGGCGTTCCCAGGATTTTTTCTAAGGGGCAGCAAAGTGCTTCCAGGGAGGGACAAGCGTGCGACCCCCACCCCGCCCCCACTCCTACCACCTCTTTTTCTGGAGGCAGACGTTACGGACTGTGCGGGTGTTCAGAGATTCCTATTATGACATCTGAGAATAATCATTACGACCTATGACTAAACAGCGCACCATTTTCACGAGCGACCTTGGAGCTCCAGGGGGCGCACGGCCACCCCTTGCCCCCCTCTCGGTACACCCATGGTTGTACCGCTTCGTTGGGATATTCATCCTGCCTATAGTTTTCCGCCGCTGACGCAGATGAAAGGCGTTCATCTGCGTGGCCTGTTACGGCAGTTTGTGTACTTGCCGGTAAAGATGGCACCTATACAAAGTCCAGTCCACTTCCTAGTATTCGAAGTATTCGGAACGCCTCAGCAAAGCGGAACCTCTGCGACAGGACTTTTGGCGACGATGGTAGCATTCGATAACAGGTACGACACTGAGAACTTACGCGGCCGATACCAGGGCTATTAATTGTTTTTACGGCCTCTCAATATGCAAGAGGCGCACCTGTTATCTGTCCGCTGCTCGTGCTCTTCTATTCCCACATGAAAAGAGGCAGGAAAGAGTGCGATGGGCGGAAGTGCGCCCATGCCCACGTGTGCAGGGGTAGGAATCTCATCCGCTGAACGCCGTGGGCGACTCAGCCACCTGCTTTGCCTTAATATGGCCCTGTGGGTTCCGACACCTGTACTGCGCTTTCTTTCATTGTCTGCACTAGGCGTGAATGACCTCCGCGAAAGAAGACGCCAGTAACGTGGGTCTATAGCGCCAACGGATGAGCCTCCGCGTTCATCGCGTCTCCGTTTCTTTTTGGGTCAACAGGTCTGGTGTCGCACCTGAGAGGTCGAGGGATCTCCGTGGAGGCTCCTTCGTGGGAAGACCTTTCGTGACGTCTGCTCTGTTCTGTAAACTCTATTACGTGCACAACGTCTAACGCAGCGGCACCTTGGATCTTTCATCGGATTTTGGATCGGATGTTTCATCTGGATCTCACTTGCTGGTTTGGAGTGTCAGGAAACGTGAGGATTTGCGCTTAGTGAATGAATTCGACTCGGAATAGAGGTACTGAGCAGGGCCGATGCTAGGGATGTGCGGGGCCTGAGGCAAAGGCACATTGCGGGGCCTGTTTCACACCAGCAGTAATAAAAAGATAATAAATGGTAAGATCTTCGCAGTGGGAGATTTTAGCAGTACGGGGAAATGGCAGCAGGAGAAAAGGGTGCGAAGCCCTCGGTAGAGCTTATTAGAACTTAGCGAAGCTAGACTATAGCTTATTAGAACTAAACAAGCACGCTGTTGAAAATACAGGTTTAAAAATATACCGTAGTCACCAGTACCGTTTGCTTTTCCTCAATATTATTTAGCTGCCCCTCAAAGCCTGCTGTCGAGGACATGCACTCGGTCCCACGAAGAGAAGTGAAGTGAGTTGTGGGAGCCCACTAAATTGTCCGTGCACTTTCTGCCGAGTGTCACTAAAAGATATGTCGTGTGACAGCACACGAATGACACTAAGTGCAGTGCGTCACTCGTTGAAAGTTAAAGTAACCCGTGTGACAGGGGCATATAGTTACTACTCAATTAAGACCGGCTTAACAATCGTAAATTTATCTTAAATATTTTTTTAAGTCTTTCCTGCTACCGCCAATTATTTGTACTGTATAGCCTATATATACCCTATCTACCTGATGCCTTCAGTATTTATATCGTTTTCGAAATATTTTGTTTGGGGTAGTTTCTTGCACAAGTCCCTTCAGATTTGAAAATTTTGTCAGTATTTACTCCCAGCAGTATCTCCGCTACCGCTTTTCTGGAGAATACATAAAAAATCATCTGCGTCTGATGGCTGCAGGATTTCTTTTTCTTTTTACTTTCATGTTAGCGCCGCGAAGCAATTGTGGCTATGAGTGTCGTACGGATGAGGACAGATGGAGAGACGACAGCAGGAAGGAGTGGGGGACAGTGGGGAGTTAGTATGCGTCCTGGGCCGACTTCAGGGGGAACTGTGCCGACATTCGTCTGGAAAGTCTTCGGAAAACTCAAGGAAAACCTGAGACAGCACAGTAGGATTCGAACCCACCGCCTCCCAGTCAGCACGACAACAACGAGCGAGACGCCTTAACCCAGTCGGCCAGGCCGCTGGTATGGTAGCAGAAAAATAAGGTAATGTGAACCCGCTCGCACATATATGTCACATATATGTGCGTCACATGTATGGCACAAACATTTATTACTCCGTGCACAACTTCCACTGTTCCAGCTGCCATTGAGCACGTCCTCATCATCTGCTAACGCTATACACGATGAAACGGCGCATCTTTATGCGTCAACTACACTCTAAGAAAAAAAGGAGTAGAATGGGGAGTAATCGCAGCTTCTACTCCCCTAGACTGCGGTTACTCTGTATTCTAGTCCCCTAACCCCGACATTTCCTCCCCAGGACTGCAAATTGTCACTGAACTTCGCAAATGGTCTTCCGAATGCAGCAGTAGTCTACGTAAATATGTGCTCTTGGTCAGTTTGATGGCCTAGGCTGTATATCTCTGCCAACTTAGCAATTTTCTACCCACACAGGGTAAGACAAAGTTGACGCTTCTTTCTTCGAAAATTGTACACTATGTATGTCGCAAGATTTTATATTACTCGATATATCACGTTTGACAGTTTAATTAAAGGTATTTTCGTGCATGCGCACGAATTATGTACCTGGCACTCTTAGAACAGAGCGTGAAATGCAGTCTTCAGTCTGTGACATTCATTGCCCATGCATTTACTCCCGATAAGAACTATTTTTTTGTGGCAATGCATTTAGTCCCCAAAAGGAGTAAAAGTAAAAGTAAAGCAAAAGTACGTTTTTTTTTTTTTCCTTAGAGCGTAGAAGACATCGAGATCATACCGTTCGTGGTTTTTTTAACAGCCACAGATATCTATTGGACGTACTCTAAGCATTTGCTTTTCTACACTTGCCCGCGTATCATGCTATAGCTCATCAAACCACATCGACCCGCGCACAGTAAGAAAAATTTCCGTAATTTTACTGCACAAGTAACTGTTATCTCTGTTGGTGCATGGCATATGTGTTGTAACCTCTGTGCCGTAACCATATGTGCCGCCGTTCCGGAAGTTCCGGACTAGGCTTTCGCAGTGTAATGTAGTGTGACCCTTTAATGTAAGTCATTCTTTTCGCTTATGGGAACTGTGCAGTGTGCACTCCAATTTTTTTTTTAATAACTAGGTTATGGCTCATATGCTGGCAACAGAGTTAGAAGTTACTTGTGAGTAAACTGAATCCCGGACAAAAGCTCACCGGACAAAAGCTCACCGGACATAAGCTCACCGGACATAAGCTCACCGGACAAAAGCTCACCGCACCGTACTCCCCAACGTGTGAAATACGTAAAAGGCACTCCTGACCTAACCTTGGTCAGTCTCGACGGGTGCATATTCTACACGAACTGACTCAATCTCCAACGTGTGAAATAGTAAAAGGCTCTTTCGACCTAACCCTGGTCAGTCTCGACGGGTGCAATCCCGGTGAGCTTTTGTCCGGTGAGCTTATGTCCGGTGAGCTTATGTCCGGTGAGCTTTTGTCCGGTGAGCTTTTGTCCGCGCCCCGAGTAAACTTACGGAATCCTTTTACATGTACTGGGGAAACACCCATTGAACTCATCGTTCATTAATTAATTGTTGTTGTTATGATGCTATTAATGTGGCTTACGTGCCTAAATAAACGATGACGTTGATTCAATGATGAAGTCTTAGTTCGAAAGTCGTTGATGTTTCAAGCAGAGATAGTTCTTGTATTGGTCTGGAGAAAAAAACACTCATTGTTAGAAATCATTTTTTTTTTTTTTTCAGTGATCCATGACACCCATACCACGTTATAAGTTGGCTTAACAGTTGACCCGCTGCCCGTTTTCCGTATTCATAATGCCTTGTTCCGAAGGCCATTGTTCCTGCCTGCTAATCTACAGGGCAATCGAAGTACAAGTCAGTTTTGCTGCACCAAACTACCCAGTACTTTTCTCGTCTTCGTTTAGTGTCTCCCACAAGAAGAAAAGGCCATGTCGCACGAACGCAACCGGCAAGTTCACGACCACCACGCGTGTACCAGGGACGCACGCAAAAGACAAAATACCGAAAAAGACTCCAGGAAGTGCACGTGGAACCACATGCACGCGCATTTTCCCTCGGCTTACCGAGATAGTTTCCAAAGCACGGCCGACAGATTAAGCCTAAAAGAAACGCAGAAAAGAAACGCGTTTCCGGGAATGCCACGGAGCTTAGGCTTAGTAAAATGGTCGTTCCACATCGCATTGTGCGACGCGAACTTGGCATCATTTAATGTTGCCAGGTCGCGAACAGGTATGGTGCTACAAGGAATAAAGAACAAGCAGGGAGACCGTTAAGTATTTTCTTTTCTTCTCTCCTGTTTTTGCATGAACAAGATCTGTTAGCGGACGGCCCTTGTCGACCACCGCGGTTTTTTGTCCGTTTGCCGTTTACGTGCCTTCTTTCTTGGCTCTCGTGTAGTTGGTCTCTGATGGGTGTCCCGTCACGCATGAGGGTGAGGGGGCGTGGCCGGGCGTGATCATGTGGTTGAGTATATTGAGTGATTCCGAAGCTCCCTTCGTACTAGTGCGTGCGTGTGTGGTCATTGAGGAGACCCCTTCCGAAGAAGGCATGTAAGGTTGTCGTGAGCGTACACGTAGACGGTCTGAGCGATGAACAGATGTTTAGACATAATGCAATTTTCGAGGCCACGCTAAAATGTTTACGTAATATTTTAGATAGACCAAGAGGGATATTAGGGTTTTTAAAATCCCAAATTTTTTTCTTCCAGTATGGCATCACATAACCAATGAGAAGTGCTGTGGGTAAGCAACGAAGCAGAAAGCGGAGATCAGGTGTTGCGTATCACTGTCTTTTCATGGTCGTTTCTAAAGGTCCCCAAAACCGACTCCAGGTGAACCGGTTTCGGAGGAATTTTGGAAATTGTACCTCACAGTGAAGCACGAGCAGCGAAGGGCAGGACAATAGACAGCAACAACATCACTGCTAACTGTTAGCAGTTGTGTGCCGTTGCTGTCTGTCGTCTTGTCCCTGGCTGCTTGTGCTTCCCCATATCTTCCAGATACCAACTATTCCATTTCAACACAGAAGTGTAATTGTAATTGTACCTCGCTTTAAAGGGACACTGAGATGACCCCGTCTCCCCCCCCCCCCCGCCTTTTTTTTTTTTAGCAGCGGTGTGCTCTGCAACAAAAAAAAAGTCAGAAGAAAATAGTTCCTGCGAAAAAACGACGACGAGCGTATAAGTGACGCGCGAGGCCTCTGCTCCGCGCACCTTTCAAAAGGCATCCTCTCGTGGAAGGAGTGTATCGAAGCGTATCAAATTATTTAATTTTATTATATTTATCGGACCACGTTATGACATCACCTATTCCCCTACCATCTGATTCGTGATGTAGACAGGCGCAGCCCAAGCGGGTGTAAGCGTGCATAAGCTGAGAAGACAGAAACAAAGAGCAAAGGCACAAGGGGCTTACCGACGTCATGCGAGCATCATCATCGCCGTCATCATCGTCATTATTATGCCGGCTGATCGCGGCTGCTTTCTACGACTGTTTTTTGTGAAGTTCATCGTACAGTGACAATATGCCGCGAAACGAAAATATTTTGCGTAGTGAATCCTGATGGACAGCTTGACGAATGGGACGGAGTTTCGAGCCAGAGTTTAAATGTTAACACATTTCTCCTTTAGCGCGTGGTTTCGAGTGGATGTAAATAAAGACCGCACACTAAAGCACACATTTTTAAGGGTGCAATAGGCGATTTCAGATATTGCTCTTGTGCTCCGCACAGGGCCCTCCATCGCCCAAGTCACGCGCATCGCGCAATGCGTCGTGGGAAATGGTTTGCATTCGTGCTTGCCTGCCTGTTGCTCGAAGGAAGGAGGAAAAATCGAAACCGTTTGCGCTCTTCTTGTTCTGTCTGACTCATGAAAACTAGATCCCAAGATGCAGTGGGGCATTCGCAACACGGCGCTCCCTGGCGGGCCATCCATGCAATTTCTGAAATCGTCTATTAGGCTTCACATGTCCACGAAGTATAAACCGTTGACGTTTGCTTTAGATTAATCACTAAACCTTCCCTGGCAAGACAGTTAAGCGGAAGCGATGCTCACTTAATAATTGTCTAAAACGCGCTTAACGTCATAATCTGAATTCGAAAGAAAGTGGAAGAACGAAAGGCGATACATTGTATTGTGAAGCTTTAAATATTGTACGTAAATTATGTAAGCTCTCTTCAGCCTGTATAGCGATAAAACGCACCAGTCGCCATCATCAAAATACAGGTCTTCCAGCGACAGGTCTCTATACCTTCGTGTGTCGGCGGATGTCTTTTTCGATTTCACTGAACAAATGTCACCCAACGTGCTCGTCGCAAGGCGTAGCGGAAACGTCATCCAGCTATTCATAGGCTTACCCTGCGCCAGCGTGCCAAGAGAAACATGGCGACAGAGAGAGAGAGAGGAGGGGAGGGGGAGAGTGAAGAGAAAAGCAACGAAGAAATGAATTAGAAGATTGATTGATTGATTATTTAAAAGAAAACCAGGGAGAAATTGAACTTGTCTCCTGACTAGTTCTGCTACTCCCAAAACAAAACAACAACCTACAAACAACCAAAAACAAACAAAGAAGAATTAGAAGAGTGCCGCATTGATATTATGGCATTGTCGTCGTCATCATTTATTTGTTGTTTCATATGACGCGATGGAGCCAGTATACGGCATCCATAAAGCAGAAATGATTATGACCAACTATACTTTCCAACTCCAACTGTCCTTTCCCTCTATCCTTTCTCTTTTACTCCCCCTTCTCCCCTTCACCTTTCACAAAGGAGTGAAACTTGCCGCCTTGCCTGAGCAAGCAGACCTCACTCCTCTTCCTTCCTCTTCCTTATAAAATCACACCACCACCACCATTATGACTGATGCTTCTGTTTGGACAAGACAGTTCCACTTCCTCATTGCAAGCCTCGGTTTATGAACCCTTTTTTCGGGAACATCAAGCGTTCGTTTATCTCAAGAAGGTTATATACTAAAATCCCTGAAGTGGAAGAGGCGACAGAGCAGTGACGCCGGCACGTCGCCATCTTAGAAGGGGCAGAAAAAAAGAAAAAAAAGGCGAATCAATAAACACCTCCTGGCTAAGATGGCTCTAGAATGCGTGCCTTTATGCTAACGGGGGAAATTATTACTTTAGAAGGGCGTTGGGGCCATCCTCCCCGTTTAAACGGACCGTGAATTACAGCTGGAAATCGCTGGATAAAAACTCTCAAAGCCCCTTGGCAAGTGCGAGCAACACCTACCAAACCTAAGATTTAGTGCCCAAAATGACATACGTTAAAGGAACTGATTCTTTTTATCGGTCTCCCCGAAAAAAAAAGTTAGACAAGTAAACTTTGCCCACAACCATACTGACAGTGTCAGCTTTTGATCCTTACAATATGGTCGCCATATTCACCGGCACGCAGTGGCTCGTGTGGGGGATCGCCACTCCAAAAGTTCTGGTATATGTATAACCTCCTTGGTTTATCGGTTTATCGAGGGTTGACTGCGCTTTCAATTGTGATGTCGGAAGCTAAATTCGAGGGGAAATCGTACCAGCCGGAAGTTTCCTTGTAGGGTATAGTATCAGATGGAATCGGGTCTATCCCGAAAAATTAGACTCTATATGAAAATAAGTCAGCCATTTAACACGCAGCCTTCGTTCTGACAATGAGTCAGAGATATTAAGGTTTGACACATTGAATGTCCATTCAAACGAAAACGGGAAATTGTTCGATGACTGGAGAGCATGGAAGGGCACGACGAGCATGAGAACATTGGGGGTGGGCGGACATGTTTATCAAACAGGAAAAAGTAAGGGAATATTGGCTTGCTGGTGATTACACATCCTGTGCGGATGAAGAGTCATCGAGACACGGACAGAACTTTGAAAGACAGTGTTCTTCCGCATTGTGTCTGTGTCTCGATGGTTCTTGATTCGAACAGGAGTGTGAAACGGCCACCTAAAGAGCTTCGGGGTCTTCTAGTTACGACCGCCCCGTCTAGAGTGTTCCCGGCGTTGCCACATGGACAAGGAACATAGAACGATTTTCAACATTGAGCCCAAGGCTCCGAAACGTATTCGCCGCCATCTTGTGCCAAATCTTATTGAATATTTATGCTTGGAATCAACTGCATCGTTTCCGCCAGGTTCAAAGGAAAGTCCACAAAATTCATAAAAAAATATGGGAGGGACTGGAAGCCGCGCAAACCTATGGTGCCCGGTCGAGGTGGAGAACTGGGCGAGTTGGCTAGTCGTGGCGAAAAAGAGCAAGAGAAATGCGCAAAGACAACACCAGACGGGCTCAACAACCTGCCTCTCCGATGTTGTCTTTGTGTATATCACTCGCCGCTTTTCGCTATGGAGCCCACAACAACATTCCACAAGCCGATCCGAGACGCTCTGCGACATGCAGACTGCGCCGTCCCTTCCGCTGGTCGGTCGCCAAAGGCCCTCCGACCGCTCCCTGGTTAGCCTTGCCCGAGTGACGTTTTCTCCTCTTTCCAGAGAGGGAAATACGACATGCTCTTAGCATCCGTCATCTGCTCTTGCAATGTATTATATCAAATTCCACGGAAACTACTCCACTAAGTTCGCGTCGGGTTTTCTGCATTATTGTCGGTGATGAACAAGGATAAAATGGCACTGTATGTAGTTTCGGAATCGCGTGCGATGTATGCGACGGTCCCTTTAACGCAGCCGAAGAACTTTCACGCGTATGCCTAAGCAAACATGAAAGTAAACAATACCTGCATACAGAGAGAGCGAAAATACGGTGGAAATCTATTCGTTTACTAAAAGACGCGCTAAAATGGAAAACTTTCTCGTACAGCTGGCGTGGGATGTCGTACTGGGCCGAGCAGAATGGCGATAGTTTCCAGATTTCCATTCGATAGTTTTCGGATGATGACAGTGACTGCAGTTAGAATCCTCCCTGGGGCCGATCTTGAACAGCTGCGAGTTCGTGAACGCAGATCCCGTGCGTAGTCGATGGAGCAGTGTATGTATGACTCGGGGAAAGTCTCTCATGGGAAGAGAAGGTCGGTGATTTTGCACGATATCCTTTATTGCCAAGATGACGCACTTCAACTATAGTTGCTTAACGGCCATGTGCCTGTCGGTGTCGGCCGGAACTGGTAACCATGGGATGTAACTAAGGTGTGCTGAGGATGCTAGCTGGTGCGCTCGTTCGTTGTCTCTGATGCCAACATGAGACGGGATTCAATGGAGAGCAAGATCCCCTCCGATTATGTTGTGCACACGACCTCCTTATACAGCGGGCTAGGATGTTATCACACATGGGGTTCATCATGGAACAGAGGACACTTTTAAAGTTTATTCAAGGTATTGTACCTCTCGTCCGGCGAACAGTACCATACCAGCGTAATGCGACGAACCACATCTGTCAATCATCATATTTTTGTTTTATCAATCAATCAATCAACCGAGGTGTCGAAGTGTCACAATCCCTCGTCACAATCACAAGTGTGGCGAGGCCACATGAAGGCCATTATAGCTGTCGCCCGACAGATATCGTTTGCTATTGTCTTAATGCACAGAACCCAGAATAAGTATGTTTCACGATAATTAATGCTTCGCGTGCAGTGGCGTCAAGTGTCACCCCTAGCGATAAAACTCCCCGCTTATCAGCATTCAAATAAAGCTCTCGTTGTTGCTGGATGACCAACTGCACGCAACGAGCCATTCAGGTCCACTGCACGTCGATTGCAGTCCGGCGTGGAATCTCTGGCATTATGACGTCTTGTAGGCAGGCGTTCCAAAGCAGGGAGTGTTTCTCTTTTCACGAGTTGGACTATGTGCACTTTTTTTATGAGCGAAAGGTTAGCTGCGGTATCTTCGTTAATTTCAAAAGAAAGCACAACGAATCGGGAGGAATAACTGAGTATAATAATTGAAGCAACAGCCTCAGGCCTTACTTTGTAAAGCATAACCATTACACATTACAGTTTTCGAAAGTAATGCATTACATTATTTCATTAATTTACCTAAATATGCCAGAACACCTAAAGATGTAACCGATAGTTCTGCCATGCAGCCTGTTTTCAAAAAATAAACCACGCCTTCTCAATGCACGCACTCTGTGTCGACATATACTCATCCTAGCAATGCATTCGACGGAAACAAGACCTTTTAGTCAGTCAAACTCTACTCCAAGACTTTTTTTTTTTCGCCCTTGCCAAATGGAACCATTTTTCACTGAACATCTTTTTCTCTCTCAGACGAGAATTTGCAGAAAGAAGTACGCTACAATTGCGCTGTTTCTCGTAACAGAGTATCGCAGCCAGAATGGGTCGTAGAATGTGCGAATTTGCGAATATTCTACCGTAAAAAATGTACATTGTGCAATCGGCTATGGAAGGCGTGATATTCCTATGCTGAGCACTAGGTATGTAATTCCTTGCCCTTACCGACTAACGTCGACCACCGCGACACCGCGTAAATATCGCCTTTCGCCCTCTGTTGACTTGCAGAACGTGCAGGGAACGACCTCACACGTTGTCGGCTCGCACAATAGGGACATAAATCTCCCTGTGAGTATGTCATTGGCAATGCAAGAGTCAATCATTGAGGCCATCCTTCGAGAAGCCCGCTGTCAAGCCATCATTACCCAATGAACTATATACGTATACTGGCGAGGACATTTGGAATGGGGACTTTGTCACATCTCTTTAGAGCGGGAATCGGGGTCAAGGATGGTGAATGAGAAATCGGTCATTGCTCATTGGAGACGCTTCACACTCTTTGACTCTTGTCAATTGGAAGAAACAAAGGTATAGAGACGAAGGCTATGTAAAAAAAGATAAAAAAAAAGAGAATGCAGATAGGCTGGTCACACACACACAAAAAGACGGAACAACTACAACAACAATAAATGATGACGATGAGATGGGGTGTTTCACCGCGGTGGTGCGGTACCCTACACCATTGCACGTGGAACACTACGTGAAGATGATGACGGAAGGAGGAAAATACAAGAAAGAGCTAAAGCGTCTGGAGCAATCAAGTGGACGACAGGAAGTCCATGAACAGGTGAAGAACCCGACAATGGAGTACAGGATCTTCATAGGGGCCAATGAGTGCAGCTAAGGTGAGCGGCCTCTTGCTGATACGGACAAGTTCATCACACAGTATCCGCCTTTGCGGGCAGTAGAGTGTACAGACAGTGCAAAAAGACAGGACCTGCTGCTGTGCCTTCCAGAGGCAATAACATGCAAAAAATTGTCCTCGCGGTACAAAAGTTACAGTTACCTTGATATCAACGTGAAAGGAACAGTATTCACCTTATTGCATATCGTTCGTGGTTATCGTTATGATAGATAGAAAAAAAAACGCAATATACGCCTTTCCCCCCCCTCTCTCTCTCTCTATCTCCTCCTCAAGAAGGCTCGCAAACCGGAGCCCGTTCTCAAAAACCGGAGCTCGTTCTCTCTCTCTCTCTCTCTTGGTTTCCGCAAACGCTTTTTATCCAATCATCGCTGGGAATCGTTTGAGGAGACCAAACGATGACCTCTACGCGTTGTCGCACTTCTTCTTGCGAAGGAGAAGGGAGGGGGGGGGGATCGCAAATTGCGCTTTCTTTCGCTCATAAATCACTAAAGACACAACAGATGAACGGCTGTCTTTCATAGACGACTCTCTGTTTACAAACATGTGACGTCACGAGAAGACTGGTTCGAGGATATATTTTGCTGTGGTGGGCCAGAAGCTGGTGAAACCCGTTTGCTGATAGAGCTGATAATGCCCACCAGCATGCTTTGCGCGTGGGCGTTACGTAATCAATGACGTGGGGTGTCAGGTCCCACGAGGGGAAAGTTTCGCGTTATTGTTAGTTGTTATGAAATATACCTGGCTGCGACCAAGACGAAAGCACCTCCTGAAACAACTTTGCGGCATAACACGATATCCTTTGAACTCATAAGTTCATCGCATAGCACGCTCTGTCCCAACCATTGCGACGAAAGATAGGGTTATCGCTTCTGATTCAAAGAGAGAGGGGGCGTACGCCATCTTTATGAAAATTATAAACTGTATTATACCACAAAAATGGCGTACGTCCCCCACATTGCAGCAAATCAGAGGAAAGAACGATGTCACTCGGGATGGTGGTTGACTTAGAGCGTGCTACATGGTGGTTAAGCTCATTTTCAGGGGTGTACAAACTGACACAAAAATGCAAGGCGTACACCCCCTCTCTCGCTCTCTCTTCCAGGCGATAACCATATCATTCATGGAAGTGGTTGGAGCAGAGCGTGCAATGCGGTGAAGTTCTGTTTTTAGAGCGTGCCACGCTGCCACCCATCAGCCAGAACGACATCGTCCTCTGTTCTGCTTTGTTGAAAGCTGGAAGCGTACGCATTTTTATGACACTCACGTAGTTACGTTTATTGTCACGAAAGGGCGTACGCCCCGCACTTTTTACAAATCGGGAGTGAAAACGTTATTGTTCGGCTCAATGGTTTACCTTCAGCTTGCTCCTGAGGTTCTCTCTTAAGAGTACAGGGATGTCCCGTGGGTGTGGTACAAGACCACCGAACTGCACCGCACCAGAATTAGGATCACATGACATGCTTAAAGGGAGAAAGAGGGAAAAAACGACAATGCATGATCACGTTCAATACAGTCTGTGCTATCAACTTGAATTGATAAAAGTCGCACATGTACTACAAGCAGGAAACTTCGAGTCGGGTAGACGAGCGCTCTGCCTGCCTAGACTGCCGGCACGTTGCTCGGGACCTTAAAGGTACTATAAAGCAGTCGAGGTGCAACCTCATGTTTTGTGTGCCCTGAATTGTGTACGTCCTCAGGAGTAAAATGCCGCCAAATTTTCTCACATAGACGTTATAGCTCCCGAAAAAATGCAAATTTAAATCTACTGGCAACACTGTGGCGAAGCAGACCGGCGAAACGCCAACTCCGCCATGTACGGCGGCGAAAATGTCTCATGCGCACGACTATGGGCCGAACAGAGCGACGTACGATAGCAGCGCCACCATGCTAAAACAAGGCCCAGGTGTAGACGTTTAGCAACTGAGTTCAAGATTCGGCTTGTGTTTATTTTCTTTCACACAAATTACATTTTCTCAAAAGGTAGCATTTGCAAATCCCAACAGGAAAGCCGTCTGTTTATCGGTCTCCTTGTTTACAGGGTTGCTTGCACATTGAGGACTTCTTCCCATCAGGCGTCGCCCCGACATTCTTGACTGCGTTTTTATTTAGCAATTTAAAATACTTAGAGTAAACTCCTGCGCGTATTACTTGTTTTGCTGAACCTTTGAGTCTAGCACTCTCATGTCATGCTGATTACATAGGTTCGACCTCGACTGCTTTATAGTACCTTATTGGCAGTTTGATGGTTGCGTTACATCATGCACGCGCTGTACCGTGGGCCAGAATATTTCGGAAAGAACTACAACACCATATTTTAATGCTGACGTTTGGGATGTTTCATCGATAATCACCACTATAGATGCCGTTTTCATCGCTTCCGGTTTGTTCCCAAAACGATATCCGGTTTCACAGCAAACACGCTCTGCGTCAACCACTGTGCCGATTGATACAGTTATCGCTTCTGATTTGAGGAGAGAGAGAGAGAGTCGTATACGCCTTTTTGTGGCAATACAAATTGTCACAAAAAGGCAGGCGCCTCCCGCAGGAAATTGAAAGGTATACTTCTGCGTGGCGGCTGGTTTCGAGCGTCCTTAGTCGCGTAAGGATCCGAAGTATTGGTGGCACCGGAAGTAGTGGCGGGGTCTTTTTTATGTTTACACGAGAATGCCATGTATTGATAGAGGTGAATTTAGTGAAAATTCTGAAGTGATGAGCCTCACAGTGAGAGTTGAAACGCTACACTTTTAAAAATGAGGGGGGGTGGGAGAGATTGGCTCGCCGTTGTTAGCCACCCAGAAGTGGGCATCGTCAAGACTATAGCCAAAAAAAGAAAGACGAATGGAGGACAGAGGGTGAAAGGTGGAGGTTGTAGGTGGTGGTGGTGCTGGTGAAAAGGCTCGCCGTTGTCGGCCTCACAGAGGTGGGCAATGTCACGACTGCCGCCCTGGGGGAATGTGCGTCGACTTCTAAGGGAACTGGGAGATGCGTAGGACTTCACCACATAGTACGCTCCTAGCCAACCATCATCCTGAATGACAACGTCCTCGCCCCTGATTTGTTGAAAACCGGAGGCGGAGCCTATTTTGTTCTCATTATGCTGTACATAGTGACACAAAATAGGCTCCGCCTCATGTTTTCAACAAATCAGAGGCGAGAACATTCCCAGGGTTTTCTCCAAGGGAAAGAGGGAGGGGCAAAGCGTGCAGAGCAGCCCTCTCATTTCTTTTCATGGAGACGGTCACTGAGGATTGTGCTGGTGTTCAGGGGTTGATATTATTAAGACGGCACCTGAAAAAAAATCATGACGACCTACGCATAAAGAGTGCACAATTTTCACAAGTGACCTTGAAGCTCCACAGGGGCACGCAACCCTTGCCCCCTTCTCGGTACGCCAATGAACGGTACGTTACCGTTGTTGGAACTGGTAACGCAAACGAAAACGAAAACGTACATACCACATTCCTCCAATGACCGAATCAGCAACGTAAACGAAAATTATCTCTCCATCGTCCGATCCATCCGGTCCATGTCACTCTGATGCATGTCCATGTAAAAGGACCCACATAACATACTTGACATCATAGCCTTGGGGTAGTGGGCCGCACCTTAAGTGGCGAATTTCCCCATTCATTATCATTAACTTATTTGTTGTTGTTGACATCATAGCACTTGGACGCTCGCCTATACTACTTCCTGATGTTGATGTTGATGAAGAAGAAATAATACCTGCATTTTACCTTGGTACATAGGAACATACCTATTATTTTCGCAGCGTCCGTCTCTGGATGACTAAAAGCGGCACAGTCTTTTCAGGGTTGGCTACCGAAAATTATAATGTTTTCGTTTCTGTTTCCGGTACCTAAACATTTCAATTTTCGTATCTGTTTCCGTTCCCATTACCGTTTCCAGACAATTTTCGCTATCGGTCTTCGTTTCGGTTTCCATTTCCAACAGAATTCGGGTGTTTAGCTTTTTCGTTTCTGCTAACAAACCCCGTTCAGTACGTCATACTTAGTATAAGGGGGGGGGGGGATCTATTTATTTTCACTTTATTTTCACTTAGTATAGGAAAGCACAGGAAGTATAGAAAAACATGGAAGACGTGTGTGGAATTTCCCGGCCACTTAACTCGGCGCAGATTCAGGTATCAACTGGACAAAGTGGTGGTGGTGACGAAAAGGGACTTGCCGTTGTTGACCTCACTTACGTGAGCAACGTCACGACGGTTACATCCCACTTCGCCTATTCCCATTTCGCCTAATCCAGATTATCGGATTAAAGAGGTCGGAGGTGTGACAGGCGTTAGGCGGAATGGGACTGCCGGGCAATCTCATTAGGCGAAACGGGACTGTCTGCAAGTGGGCGTTACTTACACGTCCCATCCCGATGATGACGTCTGTAAGAAATGAATGCGCTCGTTCGAATTATAGTAAGCGTTGTATCTTCCAGATCAATTTTATTTTTCGAACCTTTTAGAAACAACAGCAGCGTTAGACAGGTGATACTTAAATAAGAAAAGTCAGTTTCGGTCTTCCCTTTGTGGAAGTAATGGCTTATTATGACAACAAATTATGACAACCTGAGATGCTGTCAGTCGTTTTGGCCATTTATAGTCGTGGCCACAGCACGCTTTTTCTTTGTTGTTTGGAGGTACTGTACACAAACTTTTAGTCCGCATTTGTGTGGTACTGATTTTCAAGAAACGAGGAAACTCAGTTATGAAGTACCAAAAACACCTTTCTAACGTTTAGCTACCCAGCAGGTAGATTCCATCCCTTTCAGTAGCTGTATATTTTAAAAAAATCATTTCAAGGCTCCAATAATTTAGCTCCAAATTTTTACGACACGACCACAGGGATTATATGCGCGCCTCATGCATTCGCGAAGTCAGGGTTCAAGTCTGTGACTGGACTAGTTTACTTAGCGCTGAGCCTTATATTACTCTCACAGCATTTTGTAAGAGCAGCACAGATACAGACTTTCTTTATTCGCTTTCACTGTCGTCATGCCTCCAGCCTCTCGACCGGCCTCTAATGACCCTTTTGTGTTTTTGATGTGTTTTTTTTTTTTTTTCATTTTTTAAGGAATAGCAAGTCGGCCTACGCTTGACTATCTTTCCCTCCCTTTCACTTTTCAATAAGCATATGCCCCCCCCCCCCTTCCAATAAGCACTCACACACCGCCTTTGCCGATATAGCGTACATGTGTGCGTAAATGTGTGTGTGAGACAAAAAAAAAAGAAAAAAAAGGAGAAACTGGCGCCACGTGAGTCCTACATTGCTTCTATGCTTGTGCACATTTATGAATTGAACACATGGAGGGTAAGGACTTGGGCTTGTTGGCTGGGCATTCAAGAGAGGAATAGCAGTGAGGGACGAACCACTGCATCAGTGGCGCAGTTGGTCATCGTCTATTGTCATTCCGTCTGCATCCTGGATTCGTCTGGGATCCCTCACTCCTATTCCTCTCTTAGAATTGAAAACATGACGCATAAATTTGACGTTTCCCTGGTCCCAGTAGTAACCCTCCCCCCCCCTCCCAAGCCACAACAAGGTATGTTCTCCTGTGACAAGCATTTATTTATTTATACTGTGCCACAAACCTCGACACCTAGCTTACGAGAAAAGAGGCACATAAATAATCCGTTACAGTAATCCGCTCCGTAATCCGTACGGTACAGCCGTTACAGTAATCGATACTTTTAAGTGTCACAGTGCGGATCGCGATACTTTTTTTTAATCGGTATCGAAAAAGTATTTTCGTTCATCGTCCATGATTAACTAGCAAAGGGATAAAGTTATTATGTTGAGATGCGTAATTAATTTCGACTTCCCGATGTAGAATGACGAATTTCTCACATTTACTTTTCTGTAAGAAAAAAAAAAGAAGTCAACGCAAGGTTATGCTTGCGTAAAATCAACGAGGTTGTAGAGTTATATGAATATGCGAAAGTGACATTTGGCAGCACGTCAGGGGACCCCCTTCTATCCTCACGTGACACGGATTAGTAGGCGAAGTGGGACTGTCTGCATCCATTAGGCCAAATGGGACCCCGTGTAGTTCAAGGTCGTTGAACGTGCTAAGGGACGGCGAGATAATCAGCTACAAAGCATTAGGCGAAATGGGAAGACAAGGTCACCGTTGTAGCCAGGATGAGATAAGATGATGTGATAACAGATGAAGGAATGATGATGGCCGAAAGTGGACAACTGGGCAAGATGGTGGTGGTGGTGGTGGTGACGAACCGGCTTGTCGTTGTTGGCCTCACGTATGTGGGCTGCGTCACGATTGTAGCCGGGATGAGATGATATGGTGTGATAACAGATGAAGGAATGATGACGGCCGAAATTTAAGATTTAGGGCTGTCACTGCAGAGTTGCCGAGAAGTCCGAGCAGTACTTATAGCCTTTGAGCGAGGCCAGATTCCTGGAGAAAGTAGACGAGGCTGCGAATGTTTGAGTGTCTTTCCGTGAAAGATCCTTTGGGATGTAGGACATCATCCACCGTACAGTTCCTGCAATGGCCAAGATATTTCTCCCGCACCGAAGCATATGCACAGCAATGCAGTAGGATGTGCTCGATAGTTTCAATTTGCTGACAATGTATGCAGTTTGCATTGTCTAGAGAGCCAATCTTGAATAATTGTGATTTAGTGAAAGCGCTTCTTGTTCGCAACCTGAAGAGCAGAGTTTGTGTACTGCGGGAAAGTTCTTTCTGCGGGAGATCAAGTCGATGATTTTCCAGGATGTCCCGGATCCCAGGGTGCTGCATAAGAACTATCTCATTGATGACTAATTTTCTGTCGCTGTCTCCCGGGGTTGGCAAACAAGGGCTAGTGCTGTGGTGCGCAGCAGATGCTAGTTTGTCCGCCTTTCCGTTGCCATAATGCCAATGTGGGAGGGGATCCATTGCAGGGAGATGTCTCCACCGATTGTCTTGTGTTGGGTACATGACGTTCTGATACACCGGGCTAGAATGTCATCAACCCACGTGCTCTCACCGTCGCTACTAAAGCAGCAGCATCAGATCCAAGACTTCACTTGCGGGCACGGCATGCCACGACGCATGGGTCGGTTAAAGTTCTTCCACTTTGTAATGCAGGTTAGCAAACCCATTTACTATGATTACCGAACTCGTACAAGAGTACAAGAGTAACAATGTTTGCATCGTGGTTTTGCCGTGCTCCCGCAAACTGTGCTCCTTGTTGAATGAGTGCCTTGATGTAGCATGCTCACTCCTAATATTGTCCGGTGACGTAGAAACAAATCCGGGTCCGACATCTGAGCAAATGTTAGCGCAGATATCTTAGCAAATCAGGACTGCGACAGGAAGTTATTGCAGTCCATACAGCAAAGCCAGAAACAGACAGAAACATTCCTTCACGAATTGAGTAAAGAGGTTGAAAACATAGAAGAAAGAGTGAAGAACATTGAGTCTGTATATACACGCGGATATACTCTAGCATCTTCTGAACAGCTGTCCACTGTGCAACGTTTTGTTACAATCTAAACTAATAAGATGGAAGACCTTGAATGTCGGTCACGACGGAATAACTTAATTATCTACGGAATTGAAGAAAAGGAAACCGAAACTAAAGATGACTTACTGATCTCGGTGAGAGATTCGATATTCCGTGATTGATTGATTGATTGAAAAAAAGAAATGGGGATTGTAGCCCTCATCACGAGGGCCGGCTACCCCAGATCACCTAAGGAAAGGAATTCCAGACACATCCACCATCACCCACTGGAGATGTCGCGAAGCGGCGACGAACGCCACAGACAGGTCATAGCCCATCTAACAGCTTGGTGTCCCTTAAAAACTGTGTAACGGCTCGCAAAGCTGGCAGTTGAGTGCTCATTGGCCATGGGCCCAGTACCTTCTGCACTCCGAAGGGTCGATTGTCAACCCGGCCTAACGCGGCTACAAGTCTGTCACGACACTCAGAGTATCTTGGGCACGTAACTATAATATGTTCGACGTCTTCGATTGAGCCACAGACTGGACAGTTAGGAGAGTCCGCCTTCCCAAGCCTGTACAGGAGTCTTGCACTGTATGGTACATTGAGCCGGAGCCTGTGAAACAATGACGTAATCTGCCGTGGCATGGATGTTGGGAGGACCAGAGCTAGTTCGGGGTCAACCCGGTGCAGAAGGGAAGATCCAGCCTCGCCACAAAACCATTGATCTTTTGACAGCTTATGGCTCAGAGACTTTAAGGCACTCTTGGCGTCCACCTTCGTGAAGTAAACACTGCGGAATGTACTATTTCCATGTGCTTTCCCGGCATCTTAAACGTTGACGTAGCCTCTATTGAACGCGTGCACAGACGTGGTGCGAAACGAGGCAATAAGCAACGACCAACTATATTAAAACTCTACAATTCGTTGGAAAATACAAAGGTATTAAGAAATTGCTATTGATTGAAAGGTACCCAATACTCCATTAGTGAAGACTATCCCGAGAGAATTCGTTCTCTCCGGAAGAAGCTATGGAATAGCGCAGCAAGTGATCGGCAGTCGGGCCACAAAGTTCGCCTGGTATTTGACAAACTGATTATTGATGATGATGTATACACCTGGGACGAATCCCTATCACAAAGGCAACTAGTCCGGCGGAGTACAAGGCTTGTCACATCCGATAGTACGGATCCAGATGTAAACACACGTGTCACACGCTCCAAAAGCCGTACACAGGCCAACATCAATAGTCCTGTATGACGTAATGCCAATAATCTTTGTATCTTGATGGGAAATATAAGAGATTGGCTTGTACGAGAACCAGTCGACCACTAGCCCGGTTCTTATTGCTGTTCTCTGTGCCCGACGTCGCATTGCTCGGAGATTGAGGTACTTAAGGTCAGGAACAGGCATTGAGGCGGGGTAAAATACTGTTTTCGTACTATTTGCCAAGGACATCTTTATACAGTTGAGCATGTCATCCGCCGCGGAGTTGGCCAGTCCCTGTCTGTATTTCTCCCAGTTCGTTATTTTCTTCGGGCCCATTATTCCGACGTGGGGGCGACAGCACAATAGGGAAGTGGTCCGAACCCCATGTGTCGGGCTCTGTTTCCCACTTTAAGGTGATATCCGGGATAACCAGGGTGAGATCAATGGCATTCATATATCGAGGCGGCCTCATATGCGTCGTATTACCATTGTTGATGACAACTAGGTCACTGGTAGCCAGGTAGTTAGCAATGGCGTTACCTCTTCTGCAGTTCCTGTGACTGCCACACAGAGTGTGGCTGGCATTGAAGTCTCCACAGATGATCAAAGGTCCAGAACAGCAAGCAAACAACTGGGCAAAATTTCGGTATAAACTCGAGCGCAGCCAATAGCTAGTTCAGTTGCGTTCTGACAGAGTTGCGCTTTCGTCCGTATTCTATTGGATCGGACTGTTTTAGTATCCCGAGAAGCTTGTGAGCCCGTGCTGGAACCTCTCTGCATGAATCGTTCGCATCGTCTACATGTATTTCGCCATTCAATCGATCTGATGACTGATAAGATGCAAGGAGAATACTAATATATGCACGTTTATTTATTTATTTCTTGTTTATGAATACACTGAAGGCAAAGTTTTACAGATGGGACATGGTGGCTTGTCATAATTCGATGTAATATACCAGCATTCATACAAAATCAAAATCTATCAAAATTGCTTGATCCGTAGCCGAATCCAGTCCACCAACGCTCTGCGCTCAAAGCTCTTTTGACACAATCGGCCTCCGATCCTTATTGTGAGGGGGCTCATTATTTCATTCCCCGCATCACCACCAGCAATGTGGTAGAGTGTCCCATCTGGTGACGAAACTCCCCATTCATCATCTTAAAATAAAGTTGTTGTTCATACAGAACAATGACGCGGAAGCTGGTTATACTTCACTCTTGTTCTATACGTATGAATGAATTAAAGTTACTGTTACATTCATAGTAAGAGGAAATATAGGGGAATTACGTTACGTGGATTCCTTTTTCGTTAACGTTTCCAGGCTTGAATTTCGTTTCCGTTTCGGTTTCCGATAAAGGTAACGAAAATATTTTTGTTTCGCTTCTATTTTCGTTCCCTGCGGAATTCGGGTATTTAGTATCTCTCGTCTCCGTCACCAGAGTAGCCAACCCTGTTTTAAGATGCCACTCCGGACTCGGAAAACGGCGTTTATCTTATGTAGTCCATTCAAAGAAGGAAGGTATCTCAAGGATTCTATACGCGAAATTTCAGTCCTGTTTGCGAGCGTTGGTGCATTTCTATCAATTTTTGAAGATCTGCTGACCTCCACAAGTTTCGATGACGCAAGGAGCAGGTGACTTTATGCCTTGCCCACAAATTGCAATGGCGTCATGTTCTGGAGAGGGCACTTGCCTCCCAGTAACGACACCGGCGTCCGGGGAGGGTTACATGGTGTGGAGAAGTCAAGTGACGCTGATCGAAAGGAAAATGGGAGGGATGTCTTCCCCCTCCTTGTGTTTTCTCGAAGGGCGGAACGGTCGAAGGATACGTATGTCACATGGGGCACCGCTAACAGAGTGCAAAAAGTGAGCCCCCCCACCCCACCCTACCCCCGGAAGACGCGAGGGGCACAACGTTGGCAGGCGAGAGCCGTGCGCTCCGTCGGAGCATAACATGGCGTCACAGTTCTCAAAAATAGTTAAGCACGAACCAATAACACTCGGGAAAATGTAAGGTACACTCTAAAAAAAGAACTTCAACGAATAGCACGTTGTGCGCCAACCATTGCCAAGAATGGTAGAGTTATCGCTACTAATTCGAAGAGAGAGGTGGGCGTACGCCTTTTTGTGGCAATTATCATATATTCAAATTGCCTCAAAAAGGCGTACGGCCACCTCTCTCTTCGAATCAGAATCGATAACCCTATCATTCTTGGGAATGGTTGGCGCACAGCGTGCTACGCGGTGAAGTTCTGTTATTAGAGTGTGCATTTTTCTCACTCGGCGCAACCGTTCGAGCGCTTTCAGGTGCCGAGGACAATATATTTTGAATAGAGACCTTCGAAACTACTCTTCCCTCGAAGTCGTCTACCTGCACAATAAATAATAATAATAAAAATTTAAAATAAAAGAAAAAAAAACGGTGAATGCCGAGCGGCATGTTTGAATTATTTGGCGTGGAATGACAGCAGTTTGTTCGCTCCTTAGTGCGTTCGTTTGTTTGTTTGTTTGTTTGTTTTTTCTTGTCGTGTCATTCTCGTTTTCAGAGACTGCGCTCTGCTGATTATTAATGGCTTTTATTCACGTGTTTACAACCAACAAGCGCGAACCCTTATACCCGCACACGTCTGTGGGTGTTGGCCCGTCTCATCGAACGCCGTCTGATGTGAACGAATGACTTTCAACGTGGCTTAAGAACGGAAATGGCTCTGAAAACTTCCATAAAACGCCGGGTGGTGAAAGGATGGTTAATATAGCTAGCGAGCCCGCGATAAGTATCCATGATAGCGAAACCCCGAAACCCGGAGGACAAGTAGTTGTGTGTGCAAGTCCCTTCTTGTCCTTCGTCTCCGGGTTTCGCTATCATGAACGCCTGATGGTGTTTGTGTAAATTGTGTGTTACGTTTGATATGCTACGCAACTCCGTTCTTGGTCATCTTGAGGCTGGTTGTTCTTTCTTTTCTATTCACGAGTTCTGGAGTAGCCTGACCCGACATTGTCGGGTCTCACATCTCCAGATCTTTTATACTTAATCAATCAATCAATCCGTTGCTCAAGTACCCAGGACTCGTAAATGCATTTACGTTATGCGATACCACCGCTTATAAATGAAACCACCTACACAATATCAGTCCGTAGGTGCAATTTGTTCGCTTCGACAACTATTTACTTCTTTCTTAGATGGAGTCGAAGATTTTGCGTTATTTTGTGAGGAATTCGTTGCGCAAAAAAAAAAAAAGAAGTCACCATCGGGTGAATAAAATATATATATAAAACGGCGGCGTACCTGTTGCAAAATCGAGTTCACGAGGACCATCTGACAGTCCTTTCTAAACCGGTCCTCTGTATAGGATGTTTAAGATAGCAACGAGTTTCCTGCTATGTGGCAGTAAGATACTTTATATCCTCTGTCAATTTGTTCTGCTCTCAAGTGATGCACCAGAATGAAAAAATACGGCAGGTTTAGTTCCTTACACCGCAAGCGCTGTTCAGTCTTCACGCACCACCCCTTTGCACCACCAGGTGATTTCTTGCAGGGGTCATACGCTACTCTTCAGTTACTATAGCAATGTTTATACCATTGTACGAGAGGATGAGAAACGGGAACATTGTGTTCACATATAGAGACGGGAGGCGGGGGGATGAAATGTAATCACCCCAGGCCAATGCCATCTATATACGCTACTGGCGGAGCTAACGCGACTTCATATATTCCCAGCTATGAAGACGCTACATGAAGAAAGATGTCTTATGCGAGCGACTTCCCCACGGAAGATTCCAGTGGAAGAAAAGGCGAAAACACTGTTCACGGAGCTGAAGCTCCACAGCGTGCTTTGCTGAGCATTCACACCATGGGCGTTCCCAGGATTTTTGCCAAGGGGGGAGGAGGGCAAGCGTTCAACCCCCCCCCCCCCCCATACCACCTCTTTTTCTGGAGACGCACTTGCGGACTGTGCGGGTGTTTCGATGACGACCTATGCCTAAAGACCGCACTTCTTCACAACCAAGAGACCTTGGCGCTCCTGTGTGGGGCCACCGCCCCCACTTGCCCCCTCTCGGTACGCCCATAATTCACAAGGTGCCGGAACATCGCGAGTAGCGTGCAGTGCGCTTAGCAGACGACACCGTCTGCCTCTTTTCCTGTCGTCTGCTACGGAATATGCTAGGGTTCTTCGTTATCGGGTTAAACCCGATTTTTCACGATAGTTCCCTCCCGAACAAATTTTCAAAAGATTCGGGTAAAACCCGATATCTACCCGAAATCCTTGCGGGCCTTCAACTTGTCGTTCTCGGTAAACCGTCGGAAAACTGAAACAAAATATCACCAAAGAAAGCTATTTGGGACAACCTATTTGTCCTCCGTTTATGATTCCCTCCTGCAGGAGTCAAAGACGAGCTTTTGTGGAGCTCGGGCAAGTGTTTGAATACCGGGGTCATTCACTATCCCATATCCCAGTTCCGAGCGCAAATATAAAGATTATTGTTTCTCGTCCCAGAGTCACAGCAGTGGCTTGTTTCATATGCCTTTCGTCTCACCCGAATATTCCCCGATGGCATATGAAACACATATCATAGCGCCCAATTTCTCCCCGATTTCTCGTGTGAAAATAGCACCCGATTTTTCCCTCCTGAATTAAAAAAAATCATAAAATCCGAAAACGAAGAACCCTAGGAATATCTCGTGGCTGCGTCGCAGGGTATTCCCATCGGTCAGCAGTGTACGTGAAGACACGACTTGAGCGTTCTTACCATCTTCCGCTGGAGTATTCTGGGGAATGCCGCTCACGTGAATTCACGGATACGGCCTCCAAAGTTTAAAAAATTTCACCTCGAGGAGTGACAGAAAGAACAGAATAGAACTTCACCACATAACATGGTGAAGGCTAACCATTGCACAGGATTATGTGCAGTTTATTACCCGTGTTATTTTTGGAAGGAGCCGAGCGTGCGCTTTTTTGTGACAATCAGCGTTAACAGAATAAATGTCGCAGAAAGGCGTAAGCCTCCCGTTTTCAACGACTCGCGGGCCAGAGCGATGTCATTCGGCATTGTGGTTGGCTAGGAGCGTGCTATGCGGTGAAGTGTTGTTTTAAGCGTGTACGAACGAGATTTACGAGCGATCAGTTTTCGTGGCTCAATTCTGCAAAGTGGCAGTGCATCGGCATGTGTATACGCCGTGCAAGTGCGTCTCTGCGCATGAGAGGAGGCAGTCAGAGGGAAGAGGAGGGCGCCGCCTTAGCCAATGGGGCTTCCCGAGTGGAGTAACCGGGAGAGGAGATATGCGCAGAACGCTCGGTTACTTGCAGAGCGTATTACACAGCTGCCAACATTGGACTGCTCTTCTCACCCACTTGGCACGATTCCAAAGCAAACAGTGCTGTGCGTAGAGCGACAGCTCTTTCCGTCAGCTGACTGTTTGTTGTCTCAAGTGGGAGATTCGGTTATGGAACCTGCGGCCGCATCGCTTCCGTGTGCATCCTAGCCGGATGCCTTGTTATTGTGCGCTCTAGCAGATTTTGAAACCTTTCCCATTTGTTGTGGGACCGAGAACTGCATTGCGCCCATGATCTTATATTGGTTGTACGAGCATGGCGCGAGGCATCAAAGACACGCCAAGCTGTGCAGTGTCATGTGCCACAACTATGATTCCGCGTTTTCCGTTTTCATCGAAAAACACCGAAAAACATACGCCGGGTAAATTTTCTCTCATTCTGCTTCAATTGAAAAACACCGTACACAGAAGGACATTCCAGGACATGACAGACATAAATTGCTGCATATGCCCGGGAAGTTGCTGATGCAGATCAGAAAACCATACATAAATACGATGATTGTGAAAAATTTCCGTTAACTTTTTTGTTAGCCGTAAAACGCCACCGCAGCGAACAACGTCATGTTGGACGACCGGTCGTGCGGAAATTACAAAGATTTCTATTCTAACTGTCGGGTGAACCATGTAAACGCCAGGAAAAACATCGAGAACCGTCGATTTCATGAAAATCAATAAACACCGAGAAACATACGCCGAATCCGCCCAAAAATAAAACTCGAAAACGCGGAAGCCTACCCATGACTAAAGCGTGACGTCGAACACATGTCACAAGCAGTGCCGTAGCCCACGCAAATCGTGCACATCCGAGGAGAAAATAATATGAGGTGTGTGTGTGTAGAAGGGGGGGGGGGCAGTGTGACGATCGCTAAAGTGCTTGGAGTTTATGGCGTCCATCTAAGACGCACTCTTGAATGGTTTTCAAAGTATGAGCTTTACAAAATACTCCCAATCTCGTGACACCACCTCATTGGTCATGGCAGTGTATACATGTGTGAACGTCCAACTCCACTCTTTTTTATCCGCACTTTGCAGTGTGCACAAGTATGTGTGTGTTTTCGCACACAGGATCAGCGGAGGTGGGGGGGCATGTTTTCGTGGCGAGCCCCCCCTACCTTGGCGGTCTGGCTACGCCACTGGTCACAAGTTCCGTCGGTGTCTGCTTTACCTATTGTTGCTGTGTAGTCATTTTTTGCGCAATGCATATTTGAAATATACGTCACGCATGGCTATACCTAAACCATGTCTGTCTTAAACACGTTCTGAATAGCATATTTATTTCACTTGTCTACGAAATGTTCAGAATATGACAACGACGTCCTAACCAGCTTTTTCTTTTCTTTTTTTTTTCTACGCCATGCCACATATCACCTTGTTACATAGTTTTCTCCATTGCGAGAGTACCCCGTTGGCGTATGCTGAGATTTTTCAGCATTCTTTCATGCGTTGCCGTTTAGTTTACACACTTCAAGGCATATTATGACACACAGCATAGGGGTATATCCCGTTCACGGGCGCAACGAAGGTGGCTTAGGGTGCTAGAGCCCCCCCCCCCCCCTCCAATGTAGGCTCCAATGTAGGCTCCAATGTAGGCCACCGTGCATGTATAACGCCATTTTTTCACGGTGGCTCAGGTTGATTCGATGGAGCGTTCAAGAAATGTGATCAATTATGTGATCGGTTTGCCATAGATGTCCCAACACCATCACTCTTGCGGTGCACAAACTTTTCCCTGGCATCTCTGCTCGGGGCAGTACAACATCCCACACAGCTGTCTGTGACCAAAGCAGTTTTGACGTTCCTCTGCGACACACGTCTCATGCACAGCCTGTGAACTCAAGTCTTGTCATCTCATTCGTCAGTGCCACACCCTCACTTCTGACCCTCTCATATATTATTCTCATCTTTTTAAAATCTCATTTGTCTTGAATCTCTCTCATCCTCCCTTCACCCTTTTGTTAGCCTTTAGTTCCCAATGCTTTTCTCTTTTTGTTTGTTTGTTCGTTTGTTTTTGCGGAATAACAAGCCGCACATACCGTTTGGCTGACCCTTCCTCCTTTGTTTTCTCTCTCTGTTCTAATAAATATCTACGGCTCACCCCCCCCCCCCCCCTTTCTACATCTCGATCGTTTGTTTTCGGTACGTTATGGTTTCGTTTGCAGCGGCCATGTGCATTAGTGCACGCGACGTAGCACGTGTGTGTGTCATGTTCTCTGGTTAGAGGCTTCCAGAGACAGCTATCCGTCATCTAGTGGCATAGAGAATGTTTAGTTAGATCAAGGTGGACACAAGCTTCTGTAAAACTTGATCTCCCTATACACATCCGTTCCATCACTCACCAACTAGCATTTAAAAAGGTTATCAGGGAGTATTTCCTGAACTGTTAACACAATTCGTCATCTGAATGCTTACACTCCATCCATCTGTCTTATCTCCCTTCTGTTTTGATCGTATCTAATTTTGACCGCGATGTACATTCTGGATTGCGGCAGTTTGTGTATGTTTTCGCCTGACTTTATACTTGTTCTTTTCTTTCCTTTTTTCCAACCTTTTTTCTTTTTTTGTACTACTCACAAGATGCGTGACTGGTATTCAGTTTATCTCTGTTGTTATCCTGGGCTGTTCAACAGGGCTTGCCCTTTCAGTCCTATTGTACCTGTACTTTTATAAATGTGGCAAAGTGCAATAAAAAGAAAACAAGAAAGAAAGAAACGATATTAAAAATATGCAAGGCGCCCACATGATGTTTTATTTTTTATGTGTATTGATTTTTTATTTATTAATATAGATAATCTTCACACGACAGATATAACCTCATCTACACTCTTAGAAATGAACTTCACCGCATAGCACGCTCCTAGCCAACCATCATCTCCAATGATATCGTTATCTGCCCTGGGGGCTTAATCGCTTCATCGTCGTTACGGTCGTTACAAGCTAACGAGTGGCGGGATATTCAAAAAGGCCGGCGGGAAATTTAAAAAGGTAAGCACGTGATAGAACACGTGCACAGCGCTCTTCGCGCGATACGTGAAGGCCGTGGTACACGTCACGTGCAATGTGTCACGTGCCCACCTTTTTGAATTTCCCACCACTCGTTATCTTGTAACGACCGTAACGACGACGAAGCGATTAAGCCCCCTGATTTGTTGAAAACGGGAGGCGTACGCCTTTTTTGTGACAATTATGAACAGCATAAGTGTCACAAAAAAGGCGTACGCCTCCCGTTTTCAACAAATCAGGGCATATAATGATATCATTCGAGATTATGGTTGGCTAGGAGTGTGCTATGCGGTGAAGTTCATTTCTAAGAGTGTATAGCTTATATATTCAAGCTATTATAATATAGCTTATAATGTATTATAACCTCTCTCTATATGATATAAGCTTATATATCCAACCTTAATTCCTTCAACTTAATGTTACCTTGCTATGGAAATAGTGATAATAAATTATAAGCGAGTATTAGAATGAGGAACCCAACTCTCTGGTGCGACCAAAGCAAACGAGCCGCTGCATGCACGTTGAGCAAAAATCTGTTTGTGTTCAGGATGTATGCAATGATGACCCCTTCTTTCTTTGAGGCACCAAAGCGCTTGGGTATATCCTTATGGATATGCCTTACTCTGAAATTTCCTATCAAATAGTGTCCTAGGCTATATAAATCGCCTCACTGGACTACATGACCTTTCTCGTGCGTACTGTTTAAAATCAGGCACCATTTATACCAATTTGCGTTTCACAATTTATGCACATTCAGAAAAGAAAAAAAGTTGCCAGTACGTTCATTGTTGACACTGCTATCAACATAATTTACCAATTTCCGAACTTGGGCCATCGCTGGAAATATAAATAAGAAGAAGGAAGAAAGAAAAACACCCGTAGAAAATGTAACACAACTTTCTACGCTTAGGAAAGCAATCAAAGTACATCAATCTCTACACTCCCTTTCTGACACATTGTGACGCTCTTTGTTTTTGTGCATTGAGATTTCGCTTTTGGTGCCAAGCTATAGGTGGTGATGTTCTCGTTTATTCTATTTTCATTCCGTTTCACAGCGTCGAGTTTTGTCTAATTTCCCTTTCTTTTCTTAATAACGTGTCCTGAAGTAGCCAGTCCCGAGTGGCTCGAGACTAACATCTCCATTTTTTTTCTTTTAAAAATCAATCAATCAACCCACACTCCCAGTACAAAATAGAGACGCGATTTAAATGTGAGTTTATTCTATTTTTTATTTTTTTTACTTTTACTTTTTTAGTTGGTTGCGAGAAATATGCCACCCGCCGAGATTAGATGTTGCGCTATTTCCGATGCTTCGCGGGAGGGCAGTACAAGATGAAACGCTATGTAAGGTCGCCACCAGCATTCTCGACACTCAAGAGGGGAAGAACGGAGACGTCGCAATTGGGGGTAGGATAGCCATATTTCTGCATGCATGCACTCTAAAAGCGTTGACGGAATGGCGTAAATGCAGGCTAGCTGGTGGATAAATTCCATGATAGGCAAGCCTGAGCGATGGGCAAGACACGTAAACAAACACAAACACGAAGGCTCAAAACCAGCAAGGCGTTTTGCTGGTTTTGAGCCTTCGTGTTTGTGTTTGTTTACGTGTCTTGCCCCTCGCTCAGGCTTGCCTATCATGGTAGCTTGCCGTTGTTGGCCGCACTCAAGTGGGCATCGTCACGACTATAGCCAAAAAAAAAAAGGAAAGGGGGAGAGGGGAGTTGAGGATTTCAAAGTGATGCATAGGTAGGATGACCGATACTGATGGGACGGAGGCACACTGTAGATGAGAGGTGCACTAGAGTGGTCTCTCCGCGAGGCCCGTTTCTTGAAGAAAGCGCACGAGGCCGCGAGTTTTTGAAAGTCGTTCCGCATAAGGACCTTCGGGGAAGAGGACGTCCGTCAGTATGCTAGGCCTGGCGTGGGGAACATGAGTTTCACGCATAGTATGGCATGCACGGCATAAACGCTGAAAACTGAACGCCACCGCATAGCACGTTCTGCGCCAACCATTGCCATGAATGGTAGTGTTATTGCTTTTGTCAAGTTGCCATGGCAACTTTTCGCACTGCTGCATATTTCATATACCCAAGCAGCACCATGTACTGAAAGTCGAGTGCAAGAGGGGTGGACGGTATGTGTCTTATCAATGTTCTTCAGTTTCACGAGTCTGTTCAAGGCCTTCCACCTACTCGTCCACCCTTACGCTCTTAGAAATGAACTTCACCACATAGCACACTCCTAGCCAACCATCACCTCGAATTATACCGCTATCTGCCCTGATTTGTTGCAAACGGGAGGTGTACGCCTTTTTTTCTGGCAATTATGAATGGCATAAGTGTCACAAAAAAAACGCGTACGCCTCCCATTTTCAACCAATCAGAGTGCACAACACGCTATGTGGTGAAGTTCTGTTTTCAGAAAGATTCCAGGACCACTGTCTATGCAGGACCTTGCACTCTAAAAACTGAACTTCACCGCATAGCACGCTCTGCGCCAACCATTGCCACGAATGATACGGTTATCGCTTCTGATTCGAGGAGAGAGGGAGGCGTACGCCTTTTTGTGTCAATTTGGATATATGATAATTGACACAAAAAGGCGTACGCCTGTCTCCCTCCACGAATCAGAAGCGATAACCCAATCATTCGTGGCAATGGTTGGCGCAGAGCGTGCTATGCGGTGAAGTTCAGTTTTTAGAGTGTGGGTGTGCATATTGCTCTTCAGCTCCTGCACTCTAAAAACAGAGCTTCACCGCATAGTACACTGTGCGTCAACCATTGCCGCGAATGATAAAGATATCGCTTCTGATCCGAGGACAGGCGTACGCTTTTTTGTGTGTAATTTGTATATAATATAATTAACAAACAAGGCGTACGCCCTCCTCTCTCTCTCTGTTCGAATTAGCAGCGATAACACTATCGTTCGTGGCCATGGTTAGTGCAGAGCATGCTACGCGGTGAAGTTCTGTTTTAGTCGAGACGACGCCCACTTCTGGGTGGCCAGCAACGGCGAGCCGATCCCTCTGTTTTTAGGGTATGTGGTGAGGCTCGTTTCTTTCACGAACCAACATCGTCTGATCGAACATGAGTTGCATGGACGACAGAGTCATGCAATCATTAAAATCACCATGATGAAAGAACGCCGTTACTTCGCCACGATTTGCTTGAATGCTCATATAAAACAACAACAACTTTATTGCGGGATGATGGCTGGGGAGTTTCATCGCAGGAGGCGATACTCTACCCCAGTGCTCATATGAACAGTTATGCAGTCTGTGCTGATCTTAGTTATTGCTCATTCAATGTATTTATGAAGATATTACATACTGTATTTACGAGGGTGGTTCCAAAAGTTTCCGGCCCGAGGTAGAAAATGCGCGCGAATTTGAAAATGCGATTAAGGACGCGTGGCGCCATCTGTTGGAGGGCCGGAGCACCACCCTCAACCCTCTCCATGCTTTTGTCGGTTGGAGAGCGGCATTTCAAACAGCCAGGGTGCACTCTTCAGTTATATTCAGTCAATTCAGTCTTCAGTCAATATTGAAGTCAATTGTCACAGGGGATGAGACTATGGTGCTCTACTATGATCCCCTTTCGAAAAAGGAGTCGATGGAATGGCGCAAACCAGGAGAAGCACCCCCAAGAAAAGCCAAGGTCACACAATCCACAAAGAAGATCATGGCAACAATATTTTGGGATTGTCACGAGATCCTCCTCATCGACTTCAAAGAGAGGAACACCACAGTGAATGCGACTTATTATGCTTCACTCCTGCACCGACTGCGAGACGCCATCAACGAAAAGAGGCGCGGCAGGTTGAGTCGAGGTGTCCGGTTGCTCCAGGACAATGCCCCTGTCCACACGGCTTCTGTTGCCAAGGCTGCACTGAAGGAGTGCGGCTTCGAAGAAATCCACCACCCACCCTACAGTCCAGACTTGGCACCGAGTGACTACTTCCTGTTCGCAAACTTGAAGAGGGATCTCAGAGGACGGAGATTTCAAAACGATAGTGAGGTGCAAGAGGCAGTTTTCTAGCATTTTGCGGACAAAACTTCGGGCTATTTTTTCAAGGGTATAAGAATGCTGGTTGAAAGGTGTCAAAAGTGCATCGAAGTTAAGGGTGACTATGTCGAAAAGTGATACACTTGTCTTGTCTCTATGACTATTAAAAGTTGGTCGGGCCGGCAACTTATGGAACCACCCTCGTATATTTCGTATTTAAATACCGCGCTTACAAAGAATTACGTCAAGAATTTGAATACATGTACGAGAACGCTAAACGTTACATCTCAAAAGCTTGCACATATCCATCTCCGCGTAAACGAAGGCACCGCCGGATTTAACAACGGATGCAGTGATGAATTCATAATAAAACTGCTATTACCGGAAGTGAACATTATTTTCTTCATTGCTTCAAACGTTGTTTTCTTCGTTGCATACTGATTCCGAAAGAAGACTCGCGAAAACGGGGCATACTATACTCCACTGAGCCAAAGAAGGGAGTCGGGGTGGAATGGACCCTCTAAAGCGGGACGTCTGGTCACACTATACTAAAGTGGCACCAAACCACCCTCCTTTCTTCTTTATTTAACTTTTTTTTTTCGTATGGCTTTAATTACAAAACGCGAGTCACCCTTGGAGCAATACGCCCAATTAAAGGGGCAGTGATGATAATTCGGCGTATCAGATACGGAGCAGCCTAATAAATATTTATAGCGTCTACGTGCGAGTGTGATACAAGAGCAGCGTAATGTAGTTTTCTGTCTTTTTTCCTCTTCTGCTTCTTCTTTCTGCATGTTTTTTTTCCTTCGATAGAGCCGCAAGCAAGGGGGGGGGGATATATCTGTTAGACGAAACGGATAAAGAAAACGGGGGAAAGGTCAGCCAAACGGGACGTCGGCTTGCTGCTCCGGAAATAAATAAATACATAAATATACAAAATTAAGAAAGAAGAAAGAAGAATTAAAGAAAGAAAGAAAAAAGGAGGAATAAGAAATAAATAAAAATAAAAGAAAAGGAATTAGGAAATAAAGGATAAACTAACAAATGATGAAAGAAGGATGAGGTAGATTAAAGACAAAGATGACAAAAAGATACTAACAAACGGTGAAAGAATGACGCGATGGATCACAGAAGATTACATTAAACGGAAAGCATGAGGTTAATGCGTTGAGGGTGAGAGTGGGGCACAGAAGAATGAGATCGCACGACTGAGTTCACAGGCTGTTCATAAGACCTGAATCGCTCAAGAAAGTCAGAACTGCTTTCGTCACAGACCGCTGTGTGTGATGTCGGATACTGGGCCGAGCAGAGTGGCCAGAAAAGTCCGTGCACCGCAGCTCGAGTAGGCGTCGTCTCAGCGTGGGGGCTTCTGACAGCAACATTCAGCTATAGATATGTAGATGGTGTAAGGTACTTATGAACGGGTTGTGTCAAATGGAGTTCTTCCACGCCTTCTGGAGCCTTCCACGGCACAATGCATTTGGAACACTTTTTAAATAGGGTTCCACGTTTTCGGCATTTATTCCTGGGGAGATTTGGCGGTCATGTTTCGGCGTTTATATGTTTCGCCAAATTGGGATATTTTAGTTATTTCAAAACGTCCGCGCCAAAAATAGATGCCGAACAATCGACTGCTATAATGGCTCTTACAGGGAGGGCAGCTCAGTTGGAGGACATTGAGAACGCGAAGAATACTATTTCCTTTGTTGAAGTGTTCCACGCGTACTTGAACCCCTTTGGCTCACTGATAAAAGCGCTACAGGTCCAGGGTCTCCGCAGTGCGGTATTCCCCGCGTTTCACCTGGACACGAGATGAAGGAAAGAACGAAAATTTGATGCCCCGGAGGAAAAGTAATGCAATCGGGTTCCTTCCTTTTCGGCATCTCGCATCATATGCAAGAGTACAATTTGGAGATTTTTGAGAATATGCCGAATTTCCACGAAAATATTCGACGTGTGTTTTTCGGCGTTTTTCGGCAAATGCTGAACACGCGGAACCCTAACGTATTGATTGACTGAAAAACAAAACGTATAACTTCGAGTTTCTCGTTTGAGCTTCTCGTTTTCTTCATACGTAATATTCATGTTGTTTCATTTATTTTTATCCGGCGTTATTATCCTGCCTCTTGGCAGGTATGTCAGAAACGGGTGCGAAGCGAGTGTTTGAATGTTAGAAAAATGCTTGCTTGCTTGCTTGGTCGTTCGTTTTTTTTTTCGTTTTTTTTTTATGTGAAACGTTTCTAGAAATTGAAATAGGGCAGTCGTCGAAAAAGCCAGCTATAAATATTCAGACGAGATATTAAGATACAGATGTCGCTCATGGTCACACTTGTCTCGAGACGTAAAGTCGACAGTTATTATTATTATTATTATTATTATTATTATTATTATTATTATTATTATTATTATTATTATTAGTCAAGACGGTGGCGCTGCCTGCGTCATCCTATATAGAAGATCAATATGTGTCACGACATAAAACAGGGATACAGAGGATGTACAACTGTACTCATTAAATATTGACCGGAGGGCCAACTTTGTCGTGACTTAAATCGCCATTTTTTTATATCACATCACATCACATTATAATATTGCACATGTTCAAGTTATGGAATGTTGGTTTGCGTGTGCGTGTGCGTGTCCCAGATCGAATTCCACATGCCTTCTTAGTGCTTCCTGAACTTCTGAACATTATTCGTATCACACGCTGGGAGCGGCACGCAGCCTCCACTTCTTTCGCATATTGATCCCAAGATAAGTATGAGCAACTGACGGTATAGCGACATCAATGTCATCTTTGAGGCATCACAGCGACAAGCACAGAACTTCCTCTCGACGCTGACACAAAAGCTCGCATAACGCGAGCCATTTAGCCATTTGGCACGCATCCTAAATACTTTCAAGTTAATTTTAACGGGCACTTGATCTTGGGCCTCTTGGAGGCAGTTTATTTGCTTTCCTCGGAAGCCGTTACTTATTGACAGCATTAAGGCAGCGTTTATCGTTGTACACACTCTTAGAAGAGGACTTCACCCTGATACCGTTATTGTTGCCGATTTGTAGAAAGCGCATGGGCCGTACGCCCCATACTTTCCTCCAATCAGGAGCCGTAACATTCGGCGCGATGGCTGACACCGATCGTGTTATGCGGTGAAGATCTGCTTTTGAGGGTGCAGTCATCGATGACTCATTTGAGGGGGGGGGGGGGGGTGACGTAGAGGGAAGGTACGATTATCCTGCCCTGAAGTGGCGGCTCGGTGCACCCAGGGGAGGTAGAAGAGGGGAGGGTGAAAGAGAGAGCGGAGAGATGATGGTGGCACAGGAGAGGGGGGAGGGGTGTGCAAACCCTCGTGCTCTGGGATTTGGGTAGTCCAAGAGGACTACCCACCACAGAAAACATGCGAGCATCCCTAGTCTTCATTGGGATGCTCCCAGCTGTACGACGGTAACCGCCGGGATTATTGGCGAAGTTACTCCATCCCCATTTTGGGGGCACAAATCATTAAAAATGCGAACGTATAGCTTTAATGAATGGGAGGTTATCAGAAACTTATTTCAGGTATAAATAGTCTAGCGGAACCAGAAATGCAGTAAGGACGTTTAGCAACCCCGTGCTACGGAAAGCAGTAGTGCAAATGAGAGAAGAGGAGAAAAACAGACATGAGTACTTCTCAAACAAACTTTGGAAAAACACGTGTATGGTGCACTGATAGCGTTATAACGTGAATGCGCCAGTCCCGAGGGGCTCGAGACTAACATCTCCATTTTTTTCTTTTACAAATCAATCAATCAATCAACGTGAACGCGGCGGAAGCGTATCGTATCATAGCATTTCGAATGATGTCGATACGTCTTCGTTTACGTGGATGCGAGTCGTGACCGACGCGAAGGTGTTGTCCTGCGGTGGTAGTATAGTAACGATTTCGACTTTCCGGCTTTTTCAGTCTTTATGGAAATGGAGACAAGGCACGCTCAGTAGACGAATGAAATTTCTGAATGACTCGTGATGGAGGGCTCTACATGCCCGATGATAAAGCGTCAAAGTCTGGCCACAATATTGCTATCTCGATATTGCTTTAGAACAACCTAGTCTGTTAATATACACCCAACGAGTTATTCAAACACACCGTGACTGTAGTACATTGGCCTATATTTATTATGTAAACATTTCTTCCTCCAGCCATAACACGTATACCCATGCCAATTGGTTATCATTGTTAGGTTCGAAGATGTTAGGTCTCAGCCCGTCAACACAGAGTGCCATCTAGCGTATTTATAGGTACGCCAGAACAACGAATACAGTGTTCTGTAAGAGAGGAATAGTTCCCAGATGTCTACTCGATGCACTCTGCCTGGATTAGTTTAAGTAACTCGTAGTTATAAACGTCTTTCATATTACGTTACACCTCCTCCACACAGAAAAATAACCGTTCTTCGGGACTTCTTCAAAGTGCAAGGACCTTTCTCTGAACTCTCCTTATTTTCGTGAATGAAAGGATGGCTATAGACCAGTTTCCGCGGGTGACGTCACATGGCCGGTGTGGGCACAACAAATTAACAGAGAGTCCAGGACAATGAGTATAATTTGACACAGTTTGCCAGAAATTACGATTCGACAACACCTGAATCAATCTGCAATTACATGCGGCAATCGGGAGTCGCGTTCGTGTGGTTGCCCACACAACAATGGCGTCTTTTGTTTGTAAACGGAAAGAGGCCTATACGGTTCTCTTGGCGTCCTGCGCTCTTGAGACAGATGGTGGTGGTGCTGGTGAAAGGGCTAGCCGTTGTCGGCCTCATAGAGGTGGGCAACGTCACGACTAGCCCTCTGGGGGAATGTGCGTCCTGGTCCGACTTCGAACGGAACTGCGCCGACATACGTCGACAGCGTCTGAGGAAAACCAAGGGAAAACCCCACACAGCACAGCAGTGGAAGGTTGTGACCGCATAGAACGCTCCTAACCAACCATCATCCCGAATGATATCGTTTTTTTCATCATCATCAGCCTTCGTCTGTGATCGTCTTTCATGTGTTCTCAAGCTCAAGGTTGGAATCGTTCTCTCTCCTGATTTGTAGAAAACGGGAGGCGTACGCCTTTTCTCGTGACACTTATGGCGTACATAATTCTCATGAACGAAAAAAAAATTGGCGTACGCCTCCCGCTTTCAAATAATCAGGGGAAGCCGAAGTTCTTCCTTGGCATGCCTATTTTGTGCCATTATGCACGGCACAGAATACGCTTCGCCTCCCGTTTTCAACAAATCCAGGGGCGAGACCGTTGTCATTCGGGATTATGGTTGACCAGAAGCGTGCTATGTGGTGAAGTTCATTTCTAAGAGGTTGTTGCGTGGAAGCCAACATTCAGCAGTGTCTATTGTCCTGCAACGGATATCTCCCCCAACGACTCGTCCTCCAACGCCACCTACGGCAACTTGGTTACCCGAACTTCACGTTAGCCACTCTGCTCAGCCCAGTCCTGCACAACAAGGGGGCGACCACGACCATTCTCTCGCGCTTCCTTCGTGCCTCCGGCTTCTCGGCCAGCCTCCAAGTCCCCTTTGTGTGTGTCCACCTTTTTTCTTTTTTTAGGAATAGCACGTGGTCTGTGCCTGACTAACCTTTCCCATTTTTCTTTTTCAATAAACATACCTCCCCTCACCCCATGGTTAGAAGTTCACGAAAAGATATGACGGTTACTCAACCGATTGAGGACCTGTACTAAAACGAACCCACGAATTGAGTTGGATGGTTTCGCCTTGATAAGACATCCACACAGAGCAGTAATACAAACTTCACATAGAAAAACACCAAGCTTAAAACCTCAACGGTAACTCTCTTAAATACGTGGACAAATATATTCCATACGTAGAACGCCACCAGTGTAATATCACACGACAGTATACGTGATTTGTGACATCGTCTTTTGTTCAGAGTCATTTGTCGTCATGGCCACTGCTCCATTTACGCGAACGATATCTGCGTGTGGGCCAACCGGAAAGGAGCGGCGAGGTCGCAGCTGCGAAAAATCATCCAAGAAGCTGTCGATACGGTCACCTCATTCATCCACAGTAAAGGGCTCAGCCTATCCACCGAAAAGACAAGGCTAATGCCCTTTGGACGTGCAAATGCCCTGGCAAAAGCTGGTCTAATGTTGCACCTATAACCCAGGAAGGATCACCACTCGAACAAGTCAAACCACACAGATTTCAGGGAATGACAGTTGACAGCCGTCTGCCGTGGATGTCTTTCGTCGAGGAGACAAAAATGGAGTACCTGGTGTCCCTCAACCTCGTCAAGCGTCTAGGGAACTTCTCATCCGGATGCCCGCAAAAGACGACTGTTTTCAATACATAACGCCACCACCACTGCCAAAATCCTGTTTGGTCTGCCATACGACATGCCATGTCAAACAAACCGGACTCGCTCGAAAAGCTACACCGCCGTGGCCTGCGGAACGCACTCGGCCTGCCTCCCAACACTGGAGCGACGCAACACTTGCCGAGGCCATGTCCCTCTTCAGCTGCCTTCCACTCAGCAACTCCTCAGGCAGATTGCCAGGCTCCACAAAAGCACAGCTGGCAGATCACTCCTGCAAAGGCTCCGAACCCGCAACGACACCTGCTTCTTGGCCACACTGCTAACCTTTGGCAACCTCGTCAGCGCCACCCCTGCTAATCCGAAGACACAACTACCCAGGACATACAGCGAAATCAGCATCCAGACGAGACTGGCTGGCACCAAAAACAAGAAAAAGATCGCGGACGTTGCGGCGTGAGCACTAGCAATCGACTGCCTCCACAAAGACTACAAGGATTTCACTCATGTGTACACAGACGTCTCCATAAGAATACATTCCGAAGCGCCATCACGTAACACATACCAGCGATAGACTTGACGTGACCTGGGCTGAATCTATTGCCGGATCCTTGCCGTCAACAGATTCAGAGCGGCTGGTCATCAGTAAAGCCCTAGATGCTATACATCCTGCATCCTCCACCAAAGCAGTCATACCGAGTGACTCAATGGGAGCCCTGTCGCAGATCGCCAACCGCTTCGAGCGTGCACCCTGTCAAGCAATGCACGCAAAAAACTGCAAACGCTGCACGAGAAAGGAGCCACCATTGCCGTTCAATTGCTCCCAAGTCACAAAGGTATACGAGGAGGAGGAGGTAAACGAAGTTGCCGATCACCTGTGCAAACAATCCATGCAGAAACCGGCAATCTTCCACGCACCGCAGACTCGCCCAACAGCGGAGGACCACGTATGGAAACACCATTCAGACAAACCAACTGCTGACAGAACAACACCACCACCCAGTTCCACAGCCGGACTAAGCCGCTAAGATGCCGCCCTCCTGCTGCGCCTCAGAACGTCCGTAACCCACACTATAAAGCGTCACTATAAGCGTGACCGTTCAAGCAACGCCTACTGCACCACCTGAGGGGTGCCAGAAACTATCCCTCACAGCTACTTCAACGCTGCAGCGCAACCGCCTCCGACAGGGACGTCCTCGTCCAGAAGCTGCAAGCTGAAGGTATCTCGGACGCGACACTCACAAAACCTCATTTACCCCATGGAATCCTACCGAACTCAACGAGATATCCAGCATCATCGACTCCAGTTCCTGAGACGAACCCTTCTCAATCAGCGACTGTAGCACACCAGTTTCCCGCTTCCGCTTACCCACATTCATCTGGCACATACACTCACGAACCGTGTCTCGCCCAGCTGTTCCTCAAAAATCCGATGATCAAGCAGGGACCCCGCTAGCGGATTAACACTGAATCAACTCCTGTCAAACCCTTACCTTGTCCTTCCCGGCTTGACTCTCTCTTTCTGTCTTCATCCCGTCAACTTTGTCTCTCAAAGCACCCCTCCCTCCCTCTTCCAAATGGATGGAACTTGTCAGCAACCCGCTAGGCAGACCTCGTCCTCTTCCTTTACGCCATGCCACCAGCGATCAAGTGGTTATCACCGCATGCTCTCCTACCTACATGCGTCTGCCAAACTACGTAAACGTTATCGATTTGACCCTGGTTTCACCTGATAGCACCCTAAAATGGAAGCCGAACCAGACACATGGGGTTTGGACCACTTCCCTATTCTGCTTTCGGCGCCGTGTCGCAATAACTGTTTCAAGAAAATGAAAAATGTCACGAACTGGGTGAAATTCAAGGAGGCACAGGTCGCCGCTACGGCAGATACCTTGCTCGGCTGTGTAAAGACATCCTTGGCAAACAGCTCAAAAGCAATATCCTACCCGGCCAGTATACCTGCCCATGACCTCCGATATCTCAACCTCCGAGGACCGCGGTGTCGGGCACAGCGACACGTTATGAGAACTGGTCTTCAGGTCGACCGGATCACTTACAGGCGTGTCTCAGCTGCTCCTAGAAGACATATTTTGAAGCTAAGGTGGACTCAATAGAAGCAGTTCAGCGAGTTCCTCAAAGTCCATTCACCGACAACGAGGGTATGGAATACCCTGGGAGCAATCGAAGGTCTCTCAAAACCCGTGAATCCGCCTATCACGTTATTGGTATAGAGTCCAACCGAGAACCCAAGGGCACAACAAAAAAAAAATAGCCAGAGAACTCGCTCGTGTAGCTAGTTGCAGTGATCAACGCCTACATTCCATTTATTATGATTCCATTTATTATGATTCCATTTATATTCCACATTGTGAGGAATACCTCACAATGTCAGAACTGAAATCCGCCATCTAAGGCTTAAAACGGCGCAGCGCGGTTAGCCCAGACGGTATCTCGAGTCAGGCCCTCAAAAACCTGTAGGCGTGTCACTGCCATTCACAGTAAACGCAAAAGGGGGGAGGGGGGGATATGTTCATTAAAAAGGAAAGGCCAATGCAAAAGTGTCACATTATTTTCTTTGTCTACAACGAGACATCGTAGTCACTTCTTCTTCAAGCGACCCCATGACACCCCCTTTCCAACAAAGAAAAGGAAAAGAAAGTCCAATACCAAAGAAGAACACGGAGTCCGTCTTCGTCCGAGAAACATCTGGGTTCCCTTCTCACTCTTGCGCTTCGCGGCGAGGAAGTACATGGGTTGGTTCTTGCGGAGATAACTCAGTTTGTATAGAAGGTGCGGATGAAGGTTGTTGTCCCTGGTACGAGTGTACTGTCCTTCTGGGGTAGATACAACGCAAGATCTCGGAGCTGGCGCGCGTCCTACTACAAATGCGGACATCCTTTTCACAAGTTCTTTTCGAGGTAACGTAGAGTGTTACGCTGAAACCGCTTTCTACGTCAGGGAGCTGCTGCGTTCCTCGGTCATAAGACTGCTTCTGTTGGCGGTGCATGTCGCCTAACCGTTGTGCTACCGTGTCCGATGGCACCACTGCTGGCGCGTGTCGGTCTGTGATGCACGGCACCAACGCTCTGGTCTGCCGGCTCATCAGCTTTGTAACAGGGGATATGAGGACACCGTCTGGTGGAGTGTTGCGCCATTCTAAGAGTACGTAGAAGAAATATTCCCTTAACGAAGAAGCCTTTTTTTACTTCTTGTACGGCACGCTCGGCTGTTTCCATTAGCTCCAGTCTGATACTGGCTGGACGTGATGGAAGGTTCTCCGATCGGAAGGTTCTCCAGGAAAATCTTCAAGTCATGACTGCCAAATGGTGGACCATTGCCGAGCGTGTAAAACGCCTACGGTGGTAGCCAAGGTGGCGGGTTCTAATCCTACCCCGTGCTGGTGCTGCAGCTGCATGAGGTTTTCTCTATAGTTTTTTCCGGAAAACTTTCTAAACCAAAGTCGGCACAATTCTCCTTGGAGTCGGCCCAGGACGCATACTAGCCCCTCCTTCCTGCTGCCCCCTTCAACTGTCCACATCTGTATGCAGCCCATAGCCACAGTTTCCTCGCGCCGGAATAAAATGAAATGGTTTGGTAATGCGAGCGTGAAGAAGAATGTGGTTCAGATATACCAAACCGCCACGGTGACGACGGCTGATCCACATTACGTGGCATCCGGTAAGCGGCCGTTCAGCTAGCTCAGCGTTTGTGCCTTGAGCGTGCTAGGCGAAGCTAAAAGGGGAAATACAGAAATGGAAGCGACCCAAAGCAACCAACGTTCTTTGCTACCGCGTCCGACAGCACGATTCAGCGGAAGTGCTCCCATGAGATCGTATGCTGTACTCGACATTTGCGGACTTTACAACGCTTTTTCGTTTCCTAAAATGAATCTCATTTCTAATTCTAGCCCCTTGATTTCTAGAAATTATAGCGCCTAAAAATAGCGTTTCATCCTGTGGGGTTTCAGCCTCGGCTTGTAGTGCCGCTAAAACCAACGACAGAGGCTTACAAACAAAAAACGAGAGAAAAACTTAAAAAAGAAAAGCCTTTGGTAAACATATTACAACTCGAGTAACAAAAATAAGTGCTATCGTAAAACAAAACCTTGTTGTTGCTGCGAATGTTTTCAGCTGTTTGCAGACGACATGGTCACGCGAATTTTCTTGCGGGACTGACGCAAGCCAGTTTTGGGTGTGCACGCTATTTTCAAAAAGTTGCGTGCGCACCCAAAACCTAATGCGGCTTTTTAGGCTGTGAGCTTCGACGTGGCTTGTGACGCACAGTGGCGACAGAGCGACATGACGCACAGTGGCTTCGACGACCTTTCTTTGGGGTCGCAAAGTGCCTGGGTCCCGTACTGTAAAACTCTGTGCGAGGAACGTCGTAGAATTACCTATATTAAATAAATCCCATAAACCGGAAGAAATTGCTTAAAGCGGTTTATTGGTCTGACCGGAATACAGATTGATCGACCAACTTGCAAATTGCAGCAAAATAACGAGTTTTTCTTGAATACCTGAAATTGGAAGGGACATCAAATCGACACAAAACAAGCGACACGTATACTGGACAAGCACAAAAGGAAAGAAATGCCGGCTAACAGTGCCCACCATCCGTTGTTTCCAGATTGTCGTTCTTTACTCTCAGTTACCAGAACACAAGACGGGGTCCGATAATTTGCCGTTCATTGAAAAATAGTCCAAACTAAGTTCTTATCTTTAAGGTACTATACCGGGTGTCTCAGTTAATTCCCCGGGCTAAATAATTGGCGAACGGGTACACCAATCGACGAACTTTCTTTTTTTTTTTTTTTACGAGTATCTGTCCGATACCACCTACAAGCTACGCACAGTGTGAATGAATGGGAGGCGCTCATTATGTAAATAAGAGTTCAAATAAGTTTTGTAACAAATAAAAAAAAAACTTTTAAAGCAGGGCGCTGTTGGCATTACAATGGGTACTACCCCTTTTGGGAGCTTCTGTGCACACCTTTTAGAGAAAAATCTGCCACCGAAGCCGGTCATCTGTTGCAGAAATTAATTGGCTTCGGTTTACATATTTTGTCGCGGCTGATCGCGGTGAAGCGCAAAAGGACGTAATTCATTGGTAATTCATTGGTGTAAGGACATAATTCATTGGTGGAGAAGGGAATTGAAGAGCGTCCGTTTGCGCTTCACCGCGACCAGCCGCGACAAAAATATGTAAACCGAAACCAATTAATTAGTTGAACAAATGACCCGCTGCGGCTGCAGAGTTTTCTCTAAAAGGTGTCCACTGAAGGTCCCAGAAGAGGTAGTACCCATTTTAATGCCGACAGCGCTCTGCTCTAAAAGTTGTGTTTTTTTACGAAACTCATTTGAATTTTTATTTAAATAATGAGCGCCTCCCACTCATTCACACGGTGCGCAGCTTGTAGGTGGTATGGGACAGATAGTTCGTCGATTGGTGCACCCGTTCGCAAATTATTCAGCCTGGGGATTTAACTGAGACACCCTGTATAGCGATTCAGGAACCTGTTGCGACTCAGCGAGCCACCTGGTTGCATTGCCACGTGCAGCTCAGACTTTCTCGACTCCAGAGCACCATCGTCCAGACATACCCTTTGTGATCGTCTAGACACACCCTTTATTGCGGGAGAATTATGTCTACGAACAGGGATAAGTCGTCCATTCTTCCCGCTGACCAACCAGACCTTGGCAGCCGAAACAAGAGAGACGTGGCCTTCTTCCCAAGGATACGGTGGACCGGACCTGACGCACGAGCGCGACTGTCATTATGTAAAAGTGACATCAGTTTCCGGGCTGTTTGTTTAAAAGCGCTGGGCTCCAGCAGCTCGTTGTCTATTCTCGTCTACACATCGAACATGTAATAAACCTCTGTTGTTGTTGTTGGAGACGGACCCCTGCCTGACTACCTCCGCTACGCTACCATTTGGATCCCGGATCCCAACAACTGGTTGGCAGCGCTGGGATGAACTTCGCCGAGCCGTAACTTTTGTATGGGTGAGTGTTCTGCATTTTCCGCTCAGATTATAGCCAGACTGTGTGTAGCCAGTAGGCCAAAATCGGATAGGCGTCTTTGTAGGAAGCGCTGAAGTTTTAATGCGCTACTAAAAGGTTAAGGCAAAAAGGAAAACTAACACTCAAGGAAGAACCATGGATCTAAACAAGTTACGAGTACCAGATTTGCTACTTTTGCTCGAGGAATTGGGAGGTAGTGCAGGGCAGGTGAAACGGAAGCCGAAGATCATTGAGCTCATTCAGGGAATTGGAGCGGACAATGAGGAACTTCAGGAATGTTGGGAGATGATAGTACAAAGAAAGCAGGACGAGGAAAAGGCTAAGCAGGAGCGCGCCGAAAGAGAAAAACGCGAATACCATATGACCTTAAAGAAGATCGAGTTGGAAAGGTTGAAACTTGAAAGAGAAGGAGTCAGTCGCCCCGTGTCAAGAAATGGGGAGAGAGACCAGTTCAAAATCAAAGACCTCTTGCAACCATACAAAATTGGCGAGGGTATTGGTTTGTTTCTGGTCAACTTTGAGAGGACTTGCGAAAAAGTTGGTTTCGAACGCGAGTCCTGGCCCCCATAAGTTGCTAACACTGCTACCATGCGAAGCCGCAGATGTCGTAGCGCGCTTGACTAAAGAAGATGCCGAGAGCTACGATAAGACAAAGTCAGCTCTTCTAAAAAAGTTTAGGCTTTCCACAGAAGCATTTCGTCAGCGTTTTCGCACATCAGAAAAGAGGGCCGAGCAGTCGTACCCGGAGTTCGCATATAGTCTCAAAGCCAATCTAGTGGAATGGCTAAAAAGCGCCGAAGTGCACGGAAATCATGACAAAGTAATTGAGTGCATAGCGCTCGAACAATTCTATCGTTGCATGCCCGAGTCAGCCAGGTTTTGGGTTCAGGACAGATTAAGTAACATGAATGTCCAAGAAGCCGCTGAGCTCGCAGAAGAATATGCAACACGTCGGAAATTGCAAGATGTAAGGGTGAGTCTCCCCAAAGCTCTCCTGCAATACCTACAGGACACCCAACTGAGTGTTACGTTGTGAACTGAGAACCGCGGCCCTGGGCACTCGCCCCCACTGCAAAGAAACCGGCCGTTTTTTTTTCTTCCTTTTTTTTTTGCTCCACCAGGGCGTAGCAAGCCGACATAGGTCTGGCTGACCTCTCCCTGCGTGGACGCCACCTCCTCTTTATTAAACTTATATACCCCCCCCCTCTCCCCAAAGCGGAGAAAGTAGAGCCTGGAAGGCCGTTCTCTCGCCGACGCGCCGAAGAAGGTCAGACCAACAGAAGGGAAGCTGGAGGCGAAAGTAGGTTAGCGTCCCCAAAGCCAGAGGACAAAAGAGTGGTAGCTTCCGAGACTGTAAAGGCGTTTGAGACGCAAAGGCAGCGGCTGTGTTTTGCGTGCAACGAACCGGGACATTATGCAGCTAATTGCCCAAACAAAGTGGCCTTTGCTTATGTCAGTGGCAGGGCACAGGATGCAAAATTGTTAGAACCATACGTGCGAAGGATGGTTGTGAACGGCAATCCATGTCAGGTTCTCCGCGATTCCGCAGCTACTGTGGACATGGTTCACCCAGATTGTGTATCTGGAAGGGATTGCACAGGTCGGAGCGCTAGCATTAAGCAAGTGGCAGAAAAGCGCTGCGTACGCCTTCCTATTGCAAGGGTAACCATAAAAGGCCCGTTTGGTGAACTCAGCACTGAAGCGGTGGTGTCTGAAAATCTTCCTCGGTATTACAGATACATATTTTCTAACGAATCAGAGCAGCAGTTAAGAAAACGAGGTCAGTGTTTTTCGGGGGAAATGGACAAAGTGGAGACGCCATTAAAAGCACGGCGGCGGAGGAAACGGAAGTGTCGCAATAATCCAGGAAATTCACGCGACCTGGTGACATTGGAAAGTAGAGAAGGATTGGGTGCCGCGAACAAGGCGAGTGGCAGCACGACTAATGCGGGAAAAGTAGACCAGAGCTTCTGTCGGGAACAGAGAAATTGCGCGATCAGCGTAAATCAACAGTGGCATGAGAACAGTGTACTTTTCCCGAATTCTCAAGATGAGCAAAGTCTCCAAAGTATAGTTAGAGAGACGTTGGTGTCGGAGCAGATGAGCGACCCTTCGCTTACAGGTTGGCGCAGTAGCATCAGAAACGGGTTATCAGAGGGAAACATCGCGTTTCATGTAGAATCCGGCCTGCTGTACAGGCGTTACCAAAGCCGGAAAGGCATGACATTTGATCAGCTTGTTCTCCCGCAAAAGTACCGGACTGAGCAACTACGTATAGCTCACGGTAATCCGGACTCAGGGCACTTTGGGGCTCGTAGAACTAACTACGTCTGACGCAAAAGTATTACTGGCCCGAGTGCTTAGAAGACGTTGACCTATACGTGGGGTCATGTACCACTTGCCAGCGAACGGGGAAACTTGTAAAAAAAAAAAAAGGGGAGCGTCAAGAAGACAATGCTGACGACCTCTGCCCTGATCGACTGAGTGGGCTCATCTGATCGCATGGAGTGTAAATTGTTGTAAATTATGATGGTTCCCTAATGTTGTAAAGGTAGGATTTCTCGTACGAGTGATTTACGATTCCTACATCTGCTTTGAGTGTGACGTTAGTATGATTCCATGAATATAGTAGCAGGATTAAGGGGGATGGAGTGCACATTTGTAAGATAGGTTTTCAGAGTCTGGTGTATAGTTTGAGTGGTGAGATGTGGATCACTTCTTGTGCGGGAGTTCGGATTGGTGTGTTTGTTCTGTCGTTGCTTTCCGTTGCTGTGTCCCCAGTTCCATTGGATGCAGGCCAGAAGTCCAGAGGCTCTAGGCAGAACCTCCGGGCAAGTTGCTCGGGAACCGAGCCCGTCGTATGATCAAGGGTGTCATCCGATAGGAAAAGAACCTAGCCGTCCACTCATCAACTCAGCGGAGCAGCGAAAGGAACTGCTCCCCTTCGTGATGTCCAGGCCGGCGGGGGAGGAGCTGTTGCGACTCAGCGAGCCACCTGGTTGCATTGCCACGTGCAGCTCAGACTTTCTCGACTCCAGAGCACCATCGTCCAGACATACCCTTTGTGATCGTCTAGACATACCCTTTATTGCGGGAGAATTATGTCTACGAACAGGGATAAGTCGTCCATTCTTCCCGCTGACCAACCAGACCTTGGCAGCCGAAACAAGAGAGACGTGGCCTTCTTCCCAAGGATACGGTGGACCGGACCTGACGCACGAGCGCGACTGTCATTATGTAAAAGTGACATCAGTTTCCGGGCTGTTTGTTTAAAAGCGCTGGGCTCCAGCAGCTCGTTGTCTATTCTCGTCTACACATCGAACATGTAATAAACCTCTGTTGTTGTTGTTGGAGACGGACCCCTGCCTGACTACCTCCGCTACGCTACCATTTGGATCCCGGATCCCAACAAACCACGCAGGACTGGCGGCGAACGTGATGTTCCACAGCCTACACTTACTGGCAGCCATGCATCGCACCCGATGATACGAAACGACCATCGCTCCAAATTGACAAGTTATGACACACTGAAGACACTCCTTTCTGTGCGGGGAACAGCAGGCGACGCAGATGTCACGCAACCGCGGAAGGTGTGACCTCATCAAAGCGCGGGCAGCTCTGCAGTCGAGAAAGTCGTGTTGTCTCTCTCTTTGCTTGCGTGGAGGGCTGCATAATGGTGGAAGGAAAAAAGACAAAAATGAGTGACTCATTCACGGCACGGCGTGCAGGTTTTATAGCTGGAAAGTGCGGTTGAAAAGTCCCTCCGTGCCTTTCGGTTGGTTCGCACTTCCGTGCCCTGCAAAGCTGTACGTCATCAACGACAACTTTATTTTGATGATGATGACGATGACGATGATAAATGGGGTGGTGCATCGCCGTTGGGGATACTCTACTCTATTGCGCTTGGTAATTTGATGGTAATAATGGTCTTCACAAAGAGGACCGGAGTATCACAGTGTGCAGAACGGTTAAGGAGCTGTTCTATGGCACGGCGTTGGTGTGCTGCACTTGACCTTATACCTAAGGATTTCGTCATCGTCAGAGCGTGAGAGACAGGAGAATGTGGTCAGAAAGGTTGTTAGTGCAGGCGATGTAGAAGGTTCTGTTTTTTCATATTTTCCAAGCCATCAAAGCGACGGGATTTTGAAGAGTCCATGCACTTGTCGCAAGCGGTACAGCGACTGAGCAATAAAAGCTATGCATTGCGTCCGGTCCGATGATGATGAACTGCATTTCGTGGATATGATATTCTGGATATGTTTTTCACCTAGTGCTATGTCCTTGAGTAACAACAGTCGCAATCACCGGCAACAACGTGCATGATCCGAGGATTGTGACAAAAATTCTACTTTATTTCCGGAGGAGCGATTGTTTAATCATGCTTTGTTGCTCTTTGTCTTTTCGTTGTACTGTAAAAGTAGATGTTTGCAAATTCGAGCTTCGAATATTTCGGATGAACATTGCAATTGCAGGACGACGGATGTCCCTGACATTGATTGCATTCCTGTGGGCGCACTGAACGACGACAAAATATTGCACTGTAGCGAAACATGTCAGTCTGCATGTTAAAATACTTCACCAATCAATTGTCAATCAACTGGTGCTTCATAATGAGACTCGCACGCCCTCGTCACGCTGGCGAGCTCAGATGGTAGCCACTGTCCTGACACGTCACAGCAGCGCCTGTTTGAAGTCATGTTGCCTCTTCGCGGCAGAAAAGCCGGAATTCCCAGGGGCAACCACCGAGCATCTTTATGTCTGTGACCGTTTGTAGCGATGCTGCGATAACGAAGCTTCTGTGTGATGCTCCTGAATCTAGTTCATAGCCCCCTGCACACTGATATCCTTGACTTCAACTCAGGATGTGGTGCTTTACCATTATCGAGAGAAATGAGACAACTGCCCCAAGGCTAAGACTCTGATAATGGACAGCGGGCATTGCCAGGGCTCGCATCTATCGTCGCCAACTGTACAGGGTGTTCCACCTAAAGTGATAAAAAATCGTAACTGGCGACGTACTCTCCGGAGGATTGTGGGACTTTCGGCAATTACCTTCTGGGAACTTTTGCCGCTATTTAGGAAGGCGGCGGTTCATATGGTTGTTATCCGTGGAGGGCTTCACATTTCTGTAAAAGAAAAGTGAAGTTCGCTCGGCTATTTTCAAAGTTCAATTGACAGAACAATAAATTTCCAGCAATTAAAAACTGTCCAATGCCTTCCTCAATGGTGGCAAAAGTATCCAGAAGGTAAGTTCCGAAAGTTTCACAATCCTCCAGCGGAAACATCGCCAGTTTGAATTTTTTATCACTTTCAGGTGAAACACCCTGTATATACGCTGACTAAGGTGCAACTTTTTTCCTTAAGACCGATTTTAAAAACCAAGTGCAGGGGTAGAAGAAATGTGAGAGCATGGCACACTCACATGGTACTGAGCTTTAAGTACGATGCTTATTGCAGCGAGCATGCGCTACTGTCCAAAATTGTTACCGCCCCCCTGTCAGAAGTTTCCGGAAGCAATAAACATCTTTGGTTGAAGACCAGTGTCTTGTGTGTCGTCCTTTCAAATTTCTTTTACCCCACAGGACGTAACGAAAAGTTCCACCAACAAGCCCAGATTCTGACGTCGGTTAAAGTGCAATAACCCACGATGACAGAACGAATTTAACGCTGGCTGCATTATTCAAGCGGTTCAGAATCATCGCTCGCGACCGTCCGTAGGATCTCCCCGAAGCCAACATCGAAATGGCGAGTAATTATTTCAGACTGCACGGGCGACTTCAAAGAGCGAGTCGTGTTCCCGCTCATTACGCCGAGGGCCACATTCACGAGCGCACCCGACAACATACCTAAACATATCTCCCTTATTTTCTTCGTGAACCGCCGCCATCATCCACTTTTCCTTCCTGCCAAAGTCAGGACGCGCCATCATCGCATTCAACGAAAACGCGGTGTGACGGGCTCGTACACCAGGGGAGTGGTCAACCAGTTATGGCAAAGAGAATGAAAAGTATTTTTCTCTCTCGAAGTTCCTAATGACCTCGAGAGCCCCATCTAGTGTTGCCGGTTTCCCTGCCGCCGTATATGCGACCGGTTCCTCGCGAGCAGTTGTTTGCGGAGCCATCGGACCAGTGGACGGTCCATTCCTTCGGGCAGCCAAAGTCTTGCAAACTCGGTTTCCCATGTGTAGGAGCAGGCAACGACACTTGGGGCTCTTTTACCTGCGGATAAATTATCTGCGGGTTGGGGACGTAAGGGCTGTCCAAAGATACTCTGCAAATAGTATTTGGCTGAATGTTATATATATATATATATATATATATGTATATATCCTGAAGTGTACTGCTCGCGACACGGTTGTCTTGAAATCGCCGATTAGCGGATCGGCAGCCCGCGCTTCCTTCGCTGCCCTCCGAAATGCTGTGTCAATGTTGTATTTCAAGGTAGACCATACGGTGCACATGTTTACTACTCAAAACGAATGGTCTTGCAACGACTGGAGATTTAGGATGGGATAAACAGCGGGGCGCTAATTCCAGACAACCGTGTCGCATAGTCCTATTTATACTTGCATGTTAATAAGACGTTATGTTAAATTTTCCGCAAACGGATACCCTTTACAGCTCTTCTTTCGGCTCTCGTGTGATGAGTCCTTACGCAAAGTCAGCTAATTTAAGCGTTACCGCAGTAATTTAAGCACTGTCCCATCCTCCCACAAAGCAGCTGGGACGAGGATCAATATCTGAGCCACCAGCGGCACAGACGGGTGGGTAAAAAAATGCACTTCTTGGTTGTAGAGCTCTAACGTCGTGATGCAGACTAGGATGCGGTGAGTTCCAATCCTAGCACCGGCTGTGCTGTCTGGGTTTTCCCTCGGATTTCAGCTAGACTTTCCATACGAATATAGTACATTTCCTATTGAAGTCGGCCCACGGCGCAAACTGACATCCGTGTCCTCTTCCGTCCTGTTGTTCTTTGTGTCCACGTCTGTGTACCGTTCATAGCCACAGCTGCTTCGCGGCGCTAACGCAGAATTAAAAAAATTCTGGGCTACGTAATAGCCCCCTCCCCCGGAAAGGCATGGCGTTGCGAGCCTACGTCGGCACGTAAATTCGCCATCCATTTACCATCAGCTCACGAAGAATGATGTCTTGTTGGACGATGGCCTATGATGTGATGTGACGCCGAAGCTGAACAATTATGGGTAGTCGAATGATGGGGCTAGGAGACGGTGAAGTGATATGAAGGGCAGTGAGTAATGGCCACCACGATGTGATGTTGAACGAATTTTCTGTAAAGTGTCGGGGATGGTGAACGACCAGGAGCGGACCCAAACCTCGCTTCTTTTTTTTTGGGGGGGGGGGGGATTTTTGTCGAAGTGCGTAGTAGGGAGGAGAGAAAGGAAGCCCAATGTATAAACTAATGTTTTTGCCGGAAATCCCTCCCCCCTTGGATCCGCCACTGGTTACAACCCACACTTTCACGAGATCCGGCTAGACTACAACCGATTCCGCGATGACTGCAAACCCAAACAGCACTAAAGATAATGATAGCTTCGTCGTGAGACATTGCAGAAAGACGTCCGCGTGATGCCGTGGCCATCCATTTTATTGGTAACAGTTGGTAACAGTTCACCCGTAAGTTTAACTGTCCAAATTCAATCTCCAGATTCTGCCTTTTCCAAATTCGATCATAACAGTGTGAATAGAAAATGTATGAAGTACACAAACAACTCGGATTTATCTCCCGTCACCTCGCATCCGCTCCTCGTATGTTCAGAAAGCGCAAGTACGGGGTGTGTTCAAGTCAACCCGGGACTTTTCATTTTTCGCAAACGTGGACTTACAGGGAAGAAATTAGTTTTAGCTTTCAACGTAATCTACAGCTGCACTAATGCACATGTCCCAGCGTTTTACGAGGGCTTGGATGCCAGCAGCATAGAAATATAGTTACTGGCGCGTAGCAGCCATGATCGGAACGCATTCTTGACCTCGTCGTCGCAGCTCAAGTGGCGGCCCCCAACGAACGCCTTCAGTGGCCCGAAGAGATGGGGGTGAGGTCTTGACTGTAAGGGGGACGTGGCAACAACCCAACCAAGTTCCTGTAAGGTGCGTGTCGTGAGATGCGCGGTATGCGGGCGTGCATTGTCCTGTAGGAGGAGGACTCCTTTGGTGATGAGGCCCGCCGCTTTTGCTTCAGCGCCTTATATGCACATCCCTAAGAACCTTGCAGTAATATGCACTATTGACGGTGATACCACTGGGCAGAAAACCAACGCGAACAACGCTAGCCTTGTCCCAGAAAACCGTGGTCATGACCACCCGCTGACGGGGTGCTTCGGAACTTCCGGGTGCTGGCGAGCCCGGACGCTTCCACTGTTTTGAGGCGCGTTTGGACTCGGGAGCAGTGTTGTGCGTAACGACGCTTTTCTAATCGCTACTTTTTTTCAGTAGCGGAGGTGTAATTCCGCTACATTTGTTATTTGTAGCGGGAAAGTAATTTCCGCCACAATTTTGGGTGGCGGAACCGCCTCCGCTACCGCTACTTTTGAGGGAGAAAATAAAATAAATTAGACGATAGACTCTAGCGTCTAAAGGTGATTTTATTACATGCACCTTATCGTATTCAACAGCGAAACCGGTAACGATACATGGTACTCACTTTAGGTTCGATCGATTCATGTCAGGCCAGAGCCTTCAAATCGCTGCTGTCTTAATTCCGAGGTTCAAGCTCTCATGGCTCACGGATGAAAACCAACGAAAGGAAGTAACCGCTTGACCGTAAGCGAAATGTTAAGGTGTTCGGTCGCCTCAAGTGAACCCGCCAGACTTGTACGTATTTGGAGTATTGTATTTAAAATACTGTATTTTAAATACAATTTGCGGTATTTTGGTACTCTACTCAATACTTTTTGTCTTGTGTATTTGTACTCTATTTAAAATACATTTTATGGTATTTTGTACTCAATACTGTAATTACATATTTTGGATCTCCTTCTCAAACTTTCTGTGTCTCGTCTTTCCATTATCTTGCTTGTTCAGTGGAAATTTCCTGAGTCCCTCGGACTTGACCCGTACATTGGCCCTTCTTGGAAAGATCTTGCCCTGTGTGTACTAATCCTTGGCCAGTGAGGGTTCTATTCTGTGTGCCTTGACGCGGTTATGCCGAATTCTGACCTCACCGTGCAGGGATTTGCTAGAAGTTTGCTTTGTTCTGGGTCACATATACTTAGTGGAGTTATGTGCTACTAGTGACTCTATGTGGTACCTCTTTGTCATCTTTTTGGGACTTGTGTTTAGATGACTCCTATCAGACAGAGGCGGCTAGCGTAGTGCGCGAGGTTTATGTGATTCATGTCACATAGCGGCGACTTGCCGCATTGACCTCTCATTGACCTCGCGCTACCGGTGACTTTTTGCGTTCAATGATAAATAGTATTTTAATTGTATTTCAAATACGTTTTGAAGTATTTTGTACTCTATCTTTATTACTTTGGCTTTTCATGTATTTATACTCTATCTTAACTACATTCTAACGTTAGTATTTATTATCTTATCTTAAATACATTTTTGAGTATCTTGTACATGTCTGGAACGCGCCGAGGAATCCACGAGCGAGCTCCATGGAGATGATTTCTTTTCTTTTGGGGAGTCAACTTCTACAGCAGATCCAGCTGATCGTGAGCTTACTCAGTACCTCTTTGTCCATGATAACTTTAATTTGACATCGCTAAAGCAGGGTTATCCAAGAATGTACGGGGCGTTCCTCAAGCTGAATACCGCTGTTCCGTCAAGTGCGTCTGCCGAACGACTTTTCAGTGTTTGCGCCAACACGTTCACCAAGAAACGTGTTAGGCTCAGTGACGGGAACTTTGAGCGGCAACTGCTTTTGAAGTCGAATGCAAGCGTGTTATGACTTTTTCAGAAAGTACTGATCGCAAGAAATAAAGTATCTTTGAATGTATCGAATCACATATTCATAGGCCTTCGGCGAGAAAGTAGCGGAAGGGTAATTGCGCTACATTTTTGGTAGCGGTAGCGGTATCGCGCTACATTCGTAAATTTGTAGCGCCGCTAGTATAGCGCTGCTTTTAAATAGGGTAGCGGGTAGCGGTATTTCGCTACCTAAATTGAGTAGCGGGCACAACACTGCTCAGGAGTGAAATGGTGCACCCATGTTTCATCGCACGGGATGATCCGATCAAGGAACGGCTGTCCTCCAGTGTCGAAACGGTATTTTAGCTCTTGGGAGATTTCCAGTCTCGGGACACAGTTAGCGCTTCTTTCTTCTGCGAATTGTGGAGTAAAATTTGCCCTTTTTTCTTAGCGTTTGCGCTGTATCGGTATTTTCCCTTCGATTCCCTCGAATGGCTCCGAGGCAAATTATTTCCATCCTCGTGAATTTATTTGCTAAATTTCAATCTTGTAAATGATTTTTTGCCAAATAGTTTACGTAACAAAAAAATATTGTGGAAAAGTCAGCTCTGTCTTAACCATCGGTCGTTCAATTAGCCTCTGAAGTTGTTCTCGAAGAGCTCTCAACGCATCACGAAATCCTATCTTTGTCACCATCATCATCAGCCTTATTTGGCACGGCTAGCGCTAACATTGACACATGTTTCCGCAGTCCTTCTTGCCGTTTCCTTATTTCGAACGTATAGAGTGTTGATTTACAGCGTTTCAGAGTTAGGATATCAAATAGCACCTCTTCACATGACGCGGCCTCCTATATTTTGAAGGCAAGGGAGCGTCAGGCATAAAAGATGCGCCCTTCTCAATGAAAGTCAGTGTTGACATCGTAAACCTCCGCCCCCACCCCCCAATAAAAATTATGTTAACAACTTCAGGCGATCTGGCACGCGATCCTGCATCTGCTCTGTTCTGTTGTCAGTGTCCGTCCTGTAACGGTGTGGTGATCGCGTCAGCGTAACTTCATAAACCTCACCGCTTTTTCCTCCGTTGATACCGGTTTTTCCAAAAGAGCAATGCAAATATTGGAAGAGAAAGTTGAACCACCTCCACGTGAACGCCACTCTGCGCAGAGGTGAAAATTCCCCACCTGCATTCGGCGCCTTCTCTTCATCTACACACTTTTTTCTTTTTTTATTGATTGTTGTTTCTCTCTTCCTGTCGTGTTCCGAAGGCCTTCCTCAGAAGCATTCATCCGACTTGTCCCTTTCTGACCTCTTCGTTGCACAGACTCTTCTCGTCAACCTGTCACCACTGGATTAAACGACATTAGGTCTACTGAACAGGTAGGTTGGAGTCAAGAGAATGTCAGGTTTCCTGCTTTTCTTGCTGGGTACTGACGGTTGCTCCACCCGGGCGAAAAGTACTCTGCTCTGCTCATGTCTTCCTCCCCTCAGACACAGTTAGGCGTGCTTATTGCTAATGGCCAGGCTTAAAAATGTCGCCTTTCTTTGTCGCAGAAAATAAAGACACCTGATATCCTGACACCAAGAGAAAAGGAACGGGACTGTACCGCTGAGTTTTTTACCATTTTCTTTAATGATTTTAATATGCCACACCAAACGGTCCATTAAAGGGACTATCGCATCCGGAAACGTGTGTACGAGACCGATACGGCACCGCTTCACAGTCCACTCGGTAAGTTTCTCTTCCGAAAGCATCTTACAAGTTAAATAAACGAGGTTTGCGCACCCTGTGCAGCTAAGGAAGCCCCAGCGATAGTAACATCACCATGACGCAAGCCAGGCGCACGAATGGGAATGCAGCGCAAGGGATTGTCTCTGAGCTCGTCTGCTTCGCGTTCGCACCGCAATATACTAATGGCGAATTCGGCTGGTCATTTCGTGGGAACACGTCCCAGCACTCGGAAACTGCTAGGTCGGCGCCCGCGCTGGGTCACGTGACTGTTGCTATCCCGAACATGATTGCCAGAAATCTAGTGCTTGGACCACGCTAGGGCATCGCGGTCGCTTGTCTTTGGGTTCCGTCGTCCGCCAACCCATGTGAACTTCGACGTGCGGGCCAATGAGGGCCCTCGCCACCCTCGCGGTGCGGTTGTGACGACACCGGATATACTTGGGCAATCCGCTGCCAACAGAACCTAGATCGAGAAAGCCTTCTTAATCGTCGACGTAACAACTAAGAGGCAGCCAATTATCGTATTTTGAACAGCCGTGGCCAATCATGGACGTGCTTTCAACTGTCGTAGCCATGGAGACGAGCCGCACGACTGGAGTAAAAGCGCTAAAAGCAGAAGACGAAGCACGAAACACGCATGGGCAGGCACTGTCGTCTGCAAGCAGTGAACGTCCCCATATTTTTTCTTAAGACTAATTTTCAGGAAAGCGTGTTGCACTTTTAGTCTATACAGGTTCAAATTTTGCGAGGTACGCGAGGTTTGCGAGGTACAAATCACGCCTTCTGTATCTAGGTGGCGTTGCCGCTGCCAGGTCGTTTCGAGGCCGAGTGGAAAAAGTGCTAGCTGGTAAATTCCTGACGCTCGGAAAGCGCTACGAGAACAGACGAGATTGCTGCGTTTTGACCAAGTGAACGATGTCGCGCGGAATCTGGCAAAAACATTCTGCCAGGCAATGAAGGATTCGTTATAAGTGGAAAGCCCTCAGTAAATACGCCGACTTCAGCTTACCAGCATGAGCTATGACGCGACGACGTCGCGTGGAGCACGGCGTTATGCTCGTGGCTGTTTGAGCACGTCAGAACTGTACGTCATATCGTCACCACCACACCAAGTGCGGTATCGGAACGCTTCGTATACAACATACGTATTTGATTCACTGGTTTGATTCATTTCGTTTCGTGCATGAACCAAGGACACACATTTTATATGTATTGCTTAACGGGCCTGGCTACGTAAATATTCCATTGTTCTACGGGAACCAACGGCCGCGCCAGCCGAGGCGATACAGCATCCCTTGCCCCTGGTGGGTTGTAGCTCCAACTGGTGCTAAAACTGGAATAGGGTGGGTTCGTACTACCCCACTACCGGCCGTGCCGTCGGAGGTTTTCTTTTGCTCTTCAGGCAAATACTCGAAACTCGTGCTGAGCCTAATGAGCGACACAAAATATATACAGTCCGTCAACCCTGACACAGTTACTCTGCTGGAAAAATTACACTCCAGCACCACCGGGTGTCGTCTCCAGGGCTGCAATAGTTTCGCTGTCGACGAGGGACGCCGCTGCACTATAAAGGAATTGAGCTTCATGTCTGAAGCGTCCTGTGTGCCATCTTACAGGGCTGCTTGCCATTTCGCAAAGGACGGTATTGTACTGTGTAAACCTTCATCCGTGACACATGAGACGGGACTTCTAGGAAACACCGTTCGTAACACAGTTATGGCTACCTTATCTACCATGGCCATCGACTAAGCTGTCGAGATGCTCCTCTTTGCCACCTTCGTTTCTAGGTGTTACGAGAGTTCTATGGCGCAAGCAGAGCCTCTTCCAGGGTCGCACCCACAGACGGACGCTAGCAGCTGTAAACACTACTGACGTGCCAAGGTGGAAGGGAAAACTCCTACGCGATTGGCGTCGTGCTCTGCGTGGACATCTCTTCGCCTTGTTTGCATCAAGAGTTATGCCGACCGGGCGACGGATCATCCATATATAATCCTATATCCTGTCGTCGTGTGTGTCAGAGTACTACAGGGAAATGCGGAAGAGTCCTAAAAAAAGAAAAACAGAGACAAGGGGATGGTACGAAATATCTCTCTGTTGTTGCATAATAGTTTTTACACTTATTCAATACCAGACGATCACTTTCGTGGCTGTTTCTGTTTGCCGTAATGGAGGAACATGGAGCGCGTTACCATTAACTTTACCACCACCGTTTCTGTTGTCGCCGCCTTTGCCGTTTCATGTCTCTGTCATCTCTGCAGAGCGAGTGAGGAGATCATCATCAGCATCATCATAATCATAATCAGTCGTGTTTTTAGTGGACTAAAGCGACTAAATATATAGGTAGACATCCTCTCAAAGAGAGTATGTAACTACAAGATGAATAATTATACCTAAAATTCACAAACCAACCCCCCCCCCCCCTTTAATTAAGGAATTTCCGGCAAAAGCGAGTTAGCAGAATTAGTTATACTTTTCGTTGAAAATCACGCTCTATTTCTTTTTTTTTCTCTTTTTGAAATCGCGAAACAAGCTTGTGTCCTGTAAATGTCACCAAGAGGTTACGCGACCTTCACGATGGCTGTGGAAAGTGCACGCGTACGATCCGCGACACGGCGACAGCAGACGACAGCCACATTTGGGCTTCGGGATGTCAGACGAAAACTCTTGCCGTTGCTTCGCTTTGCTGTGACAGTGTTGACTTCGGCGTAGGGCTATCTGCGTGAGTTCGTAAAGCATTCACGCCATGAATTAGGGGTATTTAGTCCCGCGCATTCCGAAAAATGGTAGCGCTGTTCCGGTCCGCTGCTATAGCTCTAAAACGCATAGAGGCAACTTTTGACATTCACATCATCACATGCAACGAGCTGAAATGTGTTGTACGTATGGTTCCGTGCTTTCTGCTCTGAAGAAAACAATGTGGTCGCAAAATCCGTACTGGAATTTCCGGGATGCAGCTGCCACGAGGAGCAGGGAAAGCAGACGACAGCTCTGACGTCATTACTCTTAGCTACCCACATCTGATAGGAAGTAGTGCGAGCCGATCCGGAGTTGCTACACTCGGGTAGGCGACCCGTTTTAGGAACGCTGATCGTGACGTAATCGAGTTGATTCTGGAACGCTGCGAGATCGACCTACAGGGGGCGATACTGTCACCTCTCTAGTGTGGATAACACGTGCATGAGCCGACGTTCGGAGTTGATAGTTCTTTTCCGTAAATCTAGTGTATATTCACCGGAAGATCACTGGTACGATACTGTTCGGTTCCCCCGACGCTCCACCTACTGCACTAAACGCCAAATAAACGTTTAAAAAGCAGACGACGCGTCCACACTATGATAGCTCATCGTTTCTCCGCAACGCGCCAACACTGTTAGTCTTGGAGCAGAGCCGTGTATGCCAAAGGGAGTCTGGCCATTAATGAGACCTGCCTATACCTGGAGCTCCACCCACGTTTTGAGATCTCTGGCCAATCATGAGGCAAAATACAGTTCGCTATTAATCCCAAGCTATCCAAGCTACAAATTATCTCTATTCACTGGGTGCCGACATTTTCGGGAAACTGGATTGGATTGAATAGGATATTCCCTGACGACCAAGCAATATAATGGATTTTGCGTCCATTTTTAACGGCGCCATCTGGATGGATAGGGGCATGTCGGGAAGACGCAGAATAGCAGAAGTAGCAGAAGCAGAAGTGTATGCTAGCAGAACTCATTGGCCGGTAGAACCGCTAGTTGGAACAGACTGCCGGTATTATACTGTTTTAACTATAAAACGTAACATGATTGAATCAAGAATGGGCAAAGGTGTCTACGTGAATAAAACTATGTCATAAAGTGTAATTTTTTGGCAATCCGTAGCGTTTTTCTTGCTATTTGCCTGTGATTGCTGTCGTTACTAGGCCTAACAAGGACGACGAAACATGTTATTTTCAGGTAAACATCGACACTGAAGCTTGATTTAAAGGTGAGTTGCAAGGTAATTACAACAGAATGTACACTTATGGAATAAAATTGACGTAATTTGTGGGGGGAAAAATGGTCATGAAATCCTCGCTTCATCGTTCCAAGCTACGCCGCCATTTTCGGGAAAATTTTGGTGTCATGGTGGCCCGCATAGAAAACAGCAGCCAATGAAAAGCGCTCAATTTGATTGACAGGTCGAGCCTCTTTTTTAGGCTCCTCCTAATGGCCAGACTCCCTTTGGCATACACGGCACTGACTCGGAGCGAATAGCTACCCTCAGCTCCCGGGTCGCCCCGGAGGAGTTCTGGAACTCAGCCTAGTTGATCTGACCGGCATATACTCCTATACTCCAATCATCTCGATCGCTCCAAAGCGCGTGGCCCTCTGACGTGAAGTGAGCGCGGAATTGGAGCCAGTGTGAAGTGGAGGACCAAAAGAGAACACCGAAGACATCGTCGCCTGGCTCCTCGGCCAAACCGGAACCGAAAGTCAACACAAGGAGGAGCGGCTGATGCAAGTGAAGCGCAACCTAGTACAGTGGGAACGGAGGAAGAAAGCAGAAGACTCTTGTTGATATTTGTATATAGTGCTCATGTGTATAGTATATAGTATATGTATGTTTTGTGTTTTTCTTTTCGCGTCTGTGACGCGTGACGTCTACACTGACAGAAAAGGGACGAGGTGCACTCACGCACTCACTGTGCTCCTTACGCTCGTGACAGGCGCGGTTTCGGCTGATTTTTACAGCGAAATTCGATGAAGGCCCCATTCTGAAATTTCGGTTTTGCCCCATATTTCCTAATTGTAGAGTTTATGAATAAATTTTTGGCGATTAGTCACCTTGTAGAGGATGAGAGGATGTCCACCGGACCGTGTAACTCAACTGCAAAAATGACATCCGTAGCTCATCTCATAGCTTTTCTATAAAAGTTATGTAAAGGATAAAACTAAAACGCTTTGCATAAACAAACATATCTTCGTCTGACCACTTGCAACAACACGCAGCGCAAAGCTAAACTTGCTTTCCTCGGAGGCTTCGTTGTTTGGAGTAAAATTCTCAATAAGTTACAGTAAAGTTGAAACAAAGGTGTATACGGCTTCTAGTTTTTCCTTTCGTTAAGTAACAGAAGTTAAAAGCCAGTCGACCATGAATATATTGACCATTGCACATAACATCTGCTTATGGAAGGAACGACCTAAAAAGCGAGAAAGGCCTGGGAACCGTGGAAAGATAAAAACACAGCTTACCATGCTACCTATAGTCATTATTTCCGTGTGTGTATTTCAGTATTCTCAACCTTGAACTGTTGAACAATAACGAGAAAAGTAAGTAGTAGTTGCTATGCTGCTTATCAGCATACCGGGCACGTTGACCCTGCATTTTCCCCTCTCTTCCCTTTCCACGTACAAAAATTATCTTTCTATTACTTCTTTCGGTGTTTTCTTCATAGTATCTAATCGGTATTTGAGTAGCCGAGCACAGTGGCGTAGCCAGACCTCCAAGGTAGGGGGGGCTCGATACCAAAACTCGCCTCACTTCGCCCCCCCCCCCCCAACTGATCACGGGTACAACAACACACACATACTTATGCACCCTACAAAATACGGATGACAAAAAAAAGGAACGAATGAAAATAATTGGTTTGGACATTCACAATACGATTGCATGTGACGAGATTGGAAGTATTTTGAAAAGCTCATAGTTTGAAAACAATTCAAGAGTGCTGCTTAGATAGACGTCATGAACTGCAAGAACTTTCACGATCGCCACACTGGTCTCACCCTCCATATATTATGTTCCCGTCGGATTTTCACGATTGGCGTCGGTCGGTCCACGGCAGGTAGGGGGGGCTCGAGCCCCCCCTAGCCCCCCCGTGGCTACGCCACTGGCCGAGCACAGTACAAAGCCATGATCTGAACGTACTCGGTTACTGAAAGTGAAGTACTGATCTGAAAATAAACCAGAATACATGGAAATGTGCTTAGAGAGAGCTTCAAGGCTCCCCTTCGCCAGGACCGGACCTCTTGATGTCGTGCTGATAAGATCACAGGCATCCTTCTTCAAGTAGCAGAAGTTACTGTAAAGCAGGAGATAGGCAGCTGACGTTGAAGGGGTAGATTAACAGATTGCTGCTTGTAAATCAAACACAACAATTTATATACATGAGACAGAGAAGACGTAATATCTTTTAAAATCAATCAATCAGACGTAATATTTTTGCTTTATTGTTTGCTAAATTGCGGCAAAACGGCTGAGTGCGACGTCTGGTGGGCAGTAATGCCCAACTCGTCAAGCAACAATGGTCTATGTTCCCGACTGATTTGTTGCTTCTGAGACCCAGTGTTGTCCGCATGCAATGCAGTTTTGCCGCCGTGCTTGATGAGAGATAAGCTGCTGGTGGCCACTTCGACACAGCGTTGAAAGTAATTTTCAATTTTATTAATTTCGTAAAAATTATGAGTGCAATTTGGACACAAATTGTGACGTTAGTGTGCTGAGGAACAAGCTGTATGGAACCGATGAAGTTTCCGAGATTGAGCTCCTACTGCTTTACAGTACCCACTGCCATAACTCTTCGATCTTCGAGACAGAAACGCGCAGCGCACCCCGGCAGTACTAAATATTCCAAATTGCGATTTCCTTTTGTTAACAAAGTATTACCGGGTTAGTACAAACGTTCCGGGGGTAGCGAAAATCATATCTCGTGGCGCCGTCTTTTCTAGTAGTTTCTGTTTTCGTGAAACACGTTGACGTCGCAACTTCCTCCCGGCAATGTCAATATACTCATCTCACACTGGATGGCCCAGAACAAACATGAAACAACGATGTAGTCGACACTTTTATTAATCTCAATCAACATGAAACTGAACGAAAAGAAGACTGCAAACTACTCCCACGCCTGTCTTGCCGACTCCGTGCGCACCTACCTGTTTACTCTAAATCGCCAACATAGAAAAAGGCAAAAAAGAAATCGCCCAGTCACCTTTTCCGAAACCTGCAGCTTGACACAAGCAGAATGCGTCTACTTAATGTGAAAGGTGCGACATTTCTCGAACCATACGACTCATTCGCCTCGAAGAGTGAATCCGGAACATGAAAATAGCGAGGGGACCTCTCCAATGTTCCTATTTTACGCTTTTTCGAACCATGTGCACGGGACACGCAAGCAGCGAGGCCCGACCTCACTTCGGGGAGGCCCGCCTACTGAGCGGCACCTGCACGCAACCCCCCCTCGCGCAGAAGGAATGGACCCGACGAAAGTTACGTCGCTGCGTCTGCGCGCCACAGAAGGTCATTCCGCAAGTTTGGGGAGTAGATTAGACGGTGTGCTGCGAAGCTGGTGTGTTGTTGATTGCTACGTAGTGCAGCGTGACAGTACACCATGGGGGAAAACTCGACAAACAACACGCAAAGTATAGCAGACTATCTCGCACAACTACTTAAAGACAAGAAGCAACTGGCTGCGTTTCCAAATGTTTTCATCCACTTGGAAAGGCTTTTGGATGAAGGTGAGTTTTCCTGCGAATGTGGCATCTTGTGCCTGCTCTTTCTTTGGACGTAACAGGTATGTCATTCAAGTGGTGAGGCTGTGCATGATGTGACAGCGAAATGCTGCTTCGAAATGTTTATTTGTGGTCGCAAGTTTCGTGTCTGAATCCTCGTGAACCCGCCCCTTGCCGTGTAAATCTGTGGCTCGCTAATTGTTGTCGGCCACAATGTGCCTGCTCACGGGTGCATCTCGGGGAGCATCTTCTCAAGTTGGTGTAACTTGTGAGTGACGTTTTGTGACTGAGCCGGCGAAGTCAAGAAACCGCATTCCGACGCATAAGCCTAGTGACAAGTGCCGCCATGTTGGATTAGCCAGAGGTGCCTGGAGGCCCGCCGCTCCATCGAGGAATTTTTCGGATGCTTGTGGATTTCCTCTTGTCGGAGCTGTGAGTAGAACGACAAAAAAGAAGCCGTTGAACCTTCTGGGGGTGTCACTTGTTCCATTGCAGCGAAAAAAGCTTGGATGGGGCTTCTTGATGCTTGACGCACGCCGCTTGTGTTGTCGCTGCACCTGTCAAATGTAATCTCTCTTCGCACGCGTGCATTCGTGACAACGTGTTTTGAACTACTTTAGTGTCGTTTTGGAATGCTGAAAGGCCTTAGGATTTGGTCGAGATCCGTTTCATTTTTCCATACCGTTTTTCAATGGCAGAATCCAACAGTAACTTGAAAGAAAACTGCAAAAACACAACACTGCAGCATGATGAAAGGGGTTTCCCTTGTGTGCGAGCGGGTTGCACTTGCATGTGCCTGAAACCCTGCAGTATATTCAGTCGGTTTTTGTTAATCACGGAAATGGTGTGGTCATTGCTTCTAAACACGTTCGCGTTCGTCGGAAGAGTTTGCCCGCGTCCTGTTTCGGTATTACCTTAACGCAAAGCAGACGTCACGTATTTTGCGCGACTGAGATTTGCCAGGTTGAAACGATCCGTTTGTGTCGTGAATGGGGAAAAAAAAAAACCGTGCTTCAATGTAAATGTAATGGCAGCAGAGCGGAGGTTCATTGAGGCTGGTATAATTTATTAGTGGCCTTGACTCTCAACATCAGGTAAATGGCCTTTGAAGAATGTGTAGGCATTTAACACCTCGCCTCCTCTCTCGCCCCTGAGCAAAGGGCAATGGTAGTGACCCTCCCGGCTCGCAAAATTGGTTATGGTCGTGCCGTCTGTGTAAGTGAGAGTGATATTGGCAAAGATTGCTAATCCATTGTGAGAAGTTGCATTTACGGTGATCCTTGCAATGTTATTCATATCTATCAAACACCCATCAGCAGCGCGGCAGAGTAGTAAATACTCTGTAGTTCACCCACAGCAGCCGCCCAGAAACGAAGTGCAATCATGCACTATTCCATTCTCTATAGGCTGTCCATCATTTGTGTAGGCTAACAGCAATGCACCAGTTCTGTCATGTCGATTAGATTGGGAAGTTGCTTATGCAGGTCGCTCAATACATTATGATTAAGTGCGCTCCTGTTACTGTTTGTCAAGCTTTGTATTTCACATTTTGAGGGAATAGCCAGCTTACAGACTGCTCAGTGATTCTGAAACAGACAATCTGGCCTATGTGCTTTCACTGGTAACAACCATGCTTCTCTCTACAACCATTTGAGCTCTGATAGCTTGACGGCATGCAGTGCCAATTTTGCACTCCGTTTAAAATATTTTCTGGGTCAATAGAGCTAGTTTCTCCTATGGCCTCCCACAAAGAAACCTTTCCTGACACACCTGTACACAATAGCTAGGGGAAGTGTCTGAGGACAAGAGCCGCCGATATTTCGAACAGAGACTGTTTTTCTTGTGTGCACAATAGGTTCCTTACGTTTGGCTGCTTTCATAACACTGCAAGTCTGCTTTAATGACATCAGAGTAGCCTCCACGTGCCATGTGTGCGCATGCTCTTGAAGCATACCTGTACTACCCTGCTGATAGAATACTTCACTGATAGGGCAAGTGGTGTTTATCATCTCTCTAGCCTCCTTGTAACAGCATAATCTTTCCTAAACTATGGGCATACCTGGGTAGTAACGTCACTACTGTAATGAAATTACAGTAATGAATTACTTTTTCTGGTAATTTGTAATGTAATGCATCACCTTTGACATTATGTAACTTGTAATGTAATTTAATTACATTTGGGCAGTAATTTTAACGACATTACTCATTACTTTTTACAAAAGAATCGAGTGTGTGTTCTGTGTCGGGACTTGGCAGAAAGAGAGTTGCCGACACGAGTTAAAAGAATTCCAACGCCCACTATGAACGGTGACGCACTCTATCGGCGCAGAATAAAAATGTTTTGTTCTTACAACGTAGTGTTGTCTGACAATGAATTTCCACATCCTCAATATCGTTACGATTAAACTCGTAGCAATGACTTTGTAATGTCATTACTTTTTCGTAGTAATTGTAATGTAATTTCATTACATTTCAATTGTAATAATGAGTAATGTAATTTAATTATGTTTGAGAAGTAATTTACCCAGGTATGACTATGGGTCAGCGCGTGTCCAGTCTGTTTTATTGTCAGTTGATGGAGGTACTGCAATGACCTCCCACAGTGTAATCCATCATGCCTTCGCAACATACACCTTGACGTTACGTTGCTTTCTTTCCCACATAAAACATTTTATGTGCGCTATTTGTTGTGTTTACGAGGACAGGAAGCAGCGCCTGCATGCGCGTAATTTCTGGCGGCATCACAAAGTATTGCGTGCCTTCCAACGTAATTGTTGCTAATGTGTTTGCATCTCGAAGTGTGGTTTCTGAAAACCTATTTTAACGGTGTTCTATTTCAAACCAGCAGCGTTCAGTGTGTACGCTGACTTGGTCAAGGGCTCTGCAAGTAAATGAAACTGCTAGGTAGCGTGCGTGGAAACTCTTAGTGTGCAGAAAGTGCAAATGCTGCTGAACAGAAGCTGCGTGTTTCTCATATCCTCTTCGGGAACACAAACACCGCACGGTTGCTACACGTGGACCTTGTCAGATGTCTTGCAACTGAATGAATTTCAAACAAAGTGCGTGTCATTTGCATTTGAGACCAGTAGCTGTAGCAACACAGTTACAACAGATTTTTCATCTTAGTACTCAGCAGTAATGCACCCAGAATAATATTTTGGAAGGGGTTGTACAGGAACTTTTACATGGGGGAGTGATTTGGGGAGGTGGGGGTTTGAAACCCCCTCTGGCTATGCCACTTGTTCCCAGGATGATCCTGTTAGCCAGCTTTGTTACACTTGCGCAGGTACTTCTAAATATTGAGCGAGTTTTGGACATGGTTTGTTACTGGCTACTTGTAGCACTTGCTGTTCCATACTTTATTCACAGGCTGTCTCCTAAGCTCAGGTGTAAAAGCTAACCTTGACTCATTGTACCCATTGCTGAATTAGTCTATCCCGTGCAGGTCCATTCAACCCTTGATTTATGATCGGTTACCGTTCTTCGTAAAACTGTACATAGATCGAGGTATGCGAAGTGCTCAGTAGCACTAGAATGATAGTGTTGTGACATGCGGTTACGTTTAGTTTTGGAAAACCCCTCGTATTAGTACCCTGCACCGTCGTTGCAGGAGGAGACCTTTGCCTAGGGCCCGGTTTCACCAACGCTGGTTAACTTTGAACCAAGATTAAGGGTTGCTAAAACTTGAAGTTAACACTTAATTCTTTTTTGCAAATCTTAGTTGGTGACGTGATGAATGTTTCAGTGACAGTAATTCCCGTTGTTGAAGTAGAGTTAAGCGTTAAGTTCAAGTTAAGGGACCGCTAATCTTGGTTTAAATTTTAACAGGCATTGGGGCCTAGGAAAGACATTAGTAATCTAACAATTGACTCGTTGTTTGGGTCCACTAAGTACTGTATTGCACCTTTAATGTGTGTCCTTATCACCTCTTAGAGTGGCAATGTTCCCAAGGAACGTAAATCATACTTTGTGGTAAACAGGTCAGTCACCTTTTCTCATTTTGCAAGTTGACAATGCTACAGGATCCTCCACGTTTATGCTTTGTCAACCTCAACTGACCCGTTATTGAACTAGTAAGCACTGCAGTGCTTACTCCATTCACAAGCAGAGGTAGAAAAGGATAGGGCCATTGGGGCTTCTTTTGCGGAAACATGCGTTCACCGTTCTGAAAATGAGGGTTCATGCACCAAGGAGGCACAGTTTGTAGATTGAGGGTTGACTGTATTCAGAGCCCGAATACTTCAAGACGCAACCAGCCTCGTGCAAGTTGTCGCTGCGGCACCTTTTTTTCGGACACCCTCTCCCGCAACCTGGTGTCGCAAAGTGCGTTGGCTTTCCAAAAATAGGCTTCTTGCAAGATGGGGTCCCCGGGAAAATGAGTATCTAAGAAAAGAACCTCAAAGGTTGCGCCAAGTCTGGTCCCCGAGTCTTGCCGCTCGGTCCTAACCTCACCCTGTCTTGACACTGTTCCAAAGGCCTTTTTTTTTTCTTTCTCCCGCTCTCTCGTCATACCTTGGTTGCCCACCTGGCAATATCTGTCATCTCGTGTAGCTGGGTGGTGGTGATGGTCGCAACTTCCCTATTCTGGTGCTGTTGCATGTGTGCCAGCGGTGTTCCAGGTCGCTGCATGGTGCCCGGGCCCCCAGAGGTATCCGCAAAAAGCAGCTGCTAATTAGCAAATATCCTTGCAGTGCAAAGTACACACAGGGTCAGGCTTGAGTGGCATCGTCGAGACAGTAATCTTCCGCCCTGTAGACCACCTCTGATGTGTGTAACTAGCTGAAACATAGGATTCTAGGATAGGATAGGATAGGACATTACTGAAAATGTTCAAATGTGTGTATTAACATCTTTGGTTTGTGTTTTCCATTTGTTGTTTGCTAGAACACCATTTTACAACAATCTCTAGTAAATGAAAACATTTGCGAGACATTTGTGTTCACTTCAATTTTTGTGCCTTTCCTCCAGCTGTGTCTGTGTAGCATCAGATTGTTCAGTCGACAGTAACTGGCATACATTTTTTGCGGAAACATTTCAGGAGTGCATGTGCCGGGGTGCTTCAGCATCAGTAATTTTGTGTTCCTTTGGACAGTACCCTCTTAGTTCTTTTCTGAAGAGTATTGGCTGTTTTAAATCTCATAATATTACGAGAGGTTTTTATGGTGTCGTCGGCTTGTACATCCCACTGTGTACAGCAATTCCTTTTAATGTAATCATCGTTATTCTGTTTTTACTACTTACATCACCTCTCGCCACAGTCCTTGTGCCCTATAGTTTGAGCTCTATGAAAACTTGCCATTTCCTTTATCTTGTCACTTCCTGGCAGTTAGTTCCGGGTAGTGCACATAGAGTATCTACATCACTGGCACAGTTTTTACATGAATGCAATGCGTTCTCAGATGTGTTTGTACTGTACCCCTAGTCTACTTGAATTGAAGGGGAAAAGTGATTTCATGTATGCAGGTTCAAGTCGCATACATAGCGTGCACATGCCCTACTTACTTTGCAGTTGAGGTATCAGTATGTTTATACAAAGGAAAAAAAAACTAATTATCTTACTATTTCACGCACAAACTTATGGTTCTGTATCAAAGCATGTGATATCCTCTCCATGTAAGCTTTGGCTTGTTATCAATGATCTCTTAAAACCTATTTCCTCTTCAAGGTTAGAGGAAGCACTAAACAGCTTGCTGAGCATTCTTCTTAAAAGAACGTGGCTCATTATTCTCAAATATGGAATTCCTTTAGTTCCAGTGAGCATTTCACCTAAAAAAACAACTGTGTTCAAAACGCATAATTTAAGAAAAAAACGCAACTTCATAAAAAAAAACGTGGCTTCTGGCGTGGTTTGAACTTGCTATGTAGGAGGTTTTGATTCGGAAGATGTTTAGAATTGACCACACCTCCTGACACTCCAACTAATTAATGTGCCAGTGTCCCATGTTCTGACTACTTGAATGCGGCTGTTGTCAGCAGGGCATCGTGGGGCTGGGCATGTGCAGTAAATGATGCATTGTGTTGGTTGTGAGGCCTTATACATTTTTGTGCACCATAATTTGTAGATGTTTATTGTTAACGATATATGAAAGTGCACATCATAAATCTGTTCAGTGTCCCTTTAATACACATACCTTGAGGTGGTCTTGTTCCTTGAAATCTTGTGCATTGCTTCGAGCTTCCAGGCATTTCGCCAGTAACTGCTGCTTGCAGTCTGTATGGCATTGTTCATGAACTTGAATTTCTGTATGAGTAAATGAGTTTCTGTACATTGCTCCTTCCATGCTTCAGCCTTGAATGCATCTCTTGCATGATTCATGCTTACTCTACATCTTAATATGAAGCTAGACATGTTTACGCGGCCCAGCCTGTGTAATTCAGCTTGTTTTTAGGACGACTGCACTGCACACCACAGGCTTTGCAGTAACGACTGAGGGACGCGTCTGCAGTGGCGACCCACTAAGACATGGTGGTTTACTAGTGGTGGAAGGTGTAGAGGATGTTTGTTGAAACTAATCCTGATAGAATATACAGAAGACAAGCACTGACATGGGGCTCAATCTTGGTATGCACATAGCGATTGTTATAGCTATTTTTCAAAATTTGCGCGCTCATTCCGTCACGCGCATTGGCCGTCAACCGGGGAGCACGAGCGTTTAGCAAGCGTTACAGATAGCGAAAAGTTCAAAATCTAGCCCATGGACAGTACAGAGATGTTCTAAACAGTATCGCTACACATGCATTTAGTGTAAATTATTCTCCAAACAAAGTGGTTTTTTAGAATTGTTGAAAAGCCATCTAATTCGTGACCTCAGGACTGACGTGCATAAAGTTTTCCATAGGACCTTCCCTGAGAAGCATGTAAGAATATATGTTGTGTATCAGTGAAATACTTTGTTTGTTTGCAGAGATTAGCAAAGTGCGTTCATCCCTGTTCCAAATCAATGGCATGGCCAAGGAACCACTGGTGCTGCCCGATGGCATTGGACCTCCAGTGACGCGGTCAGAGAAAGTCTACGTACCGGTCAAGGAGCATCCTGATGTAAGAAAACTGCTGAGGTCCATTTCTCTTCTGCCAGCATGTGCACTTTAACATCTCGCAATGCTTTACATACCACATTTGCTCGCATAATTGATGCATAATTAATAACTTGGCACTTGGATAATTTCCCCCTCTATGTTCAGCACGTCTTAACCCTGGTGGAACTGTCAGCCCCAGTCTTGGAAGAGCCGTATATTAAGAGAGCTTTGCTGTTAATGGGTCATGCCGAAACCTGAAGCTCCACCCACTTTTTCAGCTTTCTGACCAATGAAGTCTTGAAATATGGGGCACTATCAATCAACCTGTCCTCACTATTTGTCCCCCTATCCAACATGGGCACCGCCGTTTTGGGTGGCAAGTAGATTGGATGGGATTGAAATGGATACCTCTCGCGATTCATAGAACTAGTGGATATTTAGTGCAAATTTGATGAACACCACCTAGGCTGTGCAAGGCACATTGGGAATTGTAGTCTGCGTCCGCCGTTGTACCGCTTTCGGCAGAACCACCTGCTGGTACACATCCTGCTGTCGGGTATGGTTTTTTAACTTATCTACATGAATAGTTTGAATTTCGTAATTTCGTGAGATGGCATAGATCGTTTTGCCTTGCTACGGAACCTTGTTTCATGGCTTTACTTGTTTTCGTCTGTAGAAAATACTACTGTATAGGAATGTGTAGCATTTATTGAGACAATTTTTTTCTTTCCTTTTTGCTATGTTTTCCGTTAGCCTATTCTGTTGTCTGGCATCGTATATGGTGCCCTGAGGCAGCTATCGCAGAAATATAAATGCTGTGTGTCAGAATAGTGCAGTGATAACGGCTATCTATAAGTGTGTGACAAGAGGCTGCTCCAAGTGGGTTGTGTTTACCTTGCGACTCGTAATTGTGCAGATAAGTGTGACAACATGAGTGCCAATACTTGATGTTTGCAGTAACAAAAATCTGTTTGGATAGCTGCAAATATAGATGCCCAAGAATCAGTCACTTTTATTCTACCTACAGCAACTGACCTGTTTGCAATTTTTTGCGTAATTCTTTCGTTTCCTGTGCCACAGAAACCCTTTCTATTGTAGATTGATTGCACAACTAAACAGAGGCAGATGCCGCATGAAATCTATATTCCCTCAGTTTGTTGGATCTCGTGGCAGTTCGACATAGGTTTACGATCAGCAGGAACGCGAGCGCAAATCTCATACAACACTGTAATGGCGACGCAGTACGATATTAGTATGCCTAAGCCAAAAAAGCCAAAGAAGTTTCTTCAAATGTGTCGTCCTTGTCTTGCAGTATAATTTCGTGGGTCGAATCCTCGGACCGCGGGGCATGACAGCGAAGCAGCTGGAACAGGAGACTGGTTGCAAAATCATGGTTCGTGGGAAGGGTTCCATGAGGGACAAGAAGAAGGTAAGTTGCTGCTTTTTAACGTGTGGACTTCTCAACAGATGTTCAGACATATACTGGTGTGTTAACTTTTGTGCAGTTACATACACTGTGGGGAAATTAAATTCACAAATTTCTTGCGATGCCCTAGGATGCATTGAGGCGCTGCTATAATAACCTTCGTTGTGGTCTCTTATATTGCAACATTGTATACATTATAATAACAGGGTGTCTACAAACCTGGACCAATTGTCAGGGTATTTTCATGAGACCGGGAAAAGTAAAGGGATTGGAAAAAAAAGGCAGCTGAAGTCAGAACATCGCATGATCGGATTATGCAGAGCGAATCACGAATGCCAATCAGTGGTTGAGTGGCCATGCCGCGTGTAGCCGATCGCCAATACGACACGCTCAGAGATGGAAAAGTAGGGCAGCCTCACTAATACCACGGTCACTCAATACTCTTTCTGGTCAGGAAACTCGTTCGGAGGGAGACTTTCGTGTGTGCCGGTACCTGCGTGTATGGCTTGCAGAGTGTTTCTATGGGTGTTTGGAAGTGTACACTTTTTCGTTCGTTCATGCTTGCGTTTTGAGTGCGTCAGCAGAGGTTCTTTTTTAAATATCCTCGAAGATAATTGCAATCTTTGCACTCTGTTCGTATCTAAGAATGATCTACACATACAAAGGAGGCTTCGATCGTCCGATTCGAGCGTGCAGTATTTCGTGATGACTATATGTTCTTCACGGAAGGGGATCGTTAACTTGACGAGGACTGAATGAAAGTATTTGTTCTTTGTCTAAGAAGCAGCGATGACTCCGTCTACAGGAATAAACAGAAAACATTCGCTAATAGCCTTACTGGAGGTGTACTGCAATGAGCTTTGTTGAGCTCCTTCAAATTGATCACTGTGTACATGTGTAGCATCAAACACTAAGAACTGTAAAATTTTCAAATATATATCGTTCGACATGATATCAATACAATAACATGTCTTAGGGTACAACTTGGGGGAAAAGATGTAATGCCAAGTCGGCTTAGTAAACCAAGTCCGCTCATACCTACTAGTTTTTGCTGCACCGGAAGCAGGAAGAAAGAGGGGTGATGTTTTTCTCTTTTTATCTATTCCTTTTTCCTTTCTGCAATGCTTCTGCAATGCCTCAAAAGCTTCTGCGGCCCATAAAATAGACTCGGAGCCCATTCATAGCAGTATATAGTGCTAAAAATACATAGTTACCCTCTCTTCATCCTGAATTTTAAGAGAGAGAGAGAGGCTAACACCCTCCTTCCCCCTGCTTATCTCTTTCCACTTTTTTTTTTTTTTGTTACCACATACCACCGTGTTGTTCGTAAATGTAGTTTTTGGGCAATCCCAAAGTTTCCTTCTGACCTCCCAAATTAAACTCCATTCCACCATTTTAAATATTCTGGAACTGATCTCTCATATGCCGAGGCTATCTACAACGCGATGATAGTGTAGCCATTGAGTTCGACATCTGAATCTTCTCAGCCAAATTCTATAGTTGGAAAGCGTTATCAGGCCACACTTCAGCAAGAGAAAATTCTATCGTGTTAATTTAATGACCCGGCTTGAATCTTGTTGGAGTCTGCAAAGGAAAATATTGTTTCCTACGTAATTAGAGTATTCGTTCAAACTACATCCAGGAGGCACCAATATTGTGCCTGCTGGCTTCGTTGTGACCTCTCACAACGGTTTTCCCATCACCTCTTCCCAAAGTGTGTAAAAATTGCTCTCTACGATACGTTAAACCTTGTGCACGGCACTGCACCACATATATATATATAAAAAAAAAAGACTAGTATATTTCTTCTCCGAGAAAGGTCGAGCCATACGATTTATAGCATGTGTATCCCCGCCCCCCCTGGGCTCTCATACCGCCAGAGCTCATTTTAGATGATTAAAATACAGGATTTCTATACGTAATTCATCTGAAGTCTTATCTGTCTGTGCTGAAATAGAATCATCTCGTAATTTTATCTCTGTTTAAGTTACAACATACTGCTACGAGCTAAACCAGAAAATCACGCATTTGGAAAGTTTCGCCTTCACGTAATAGCTACGGAAAGCGTCATTAGCTTACAATATATCGCTGGACCGAGTGACTGTGCAACAAAATGCTATAATATGTTCCTCGACCATCATTGAGAGCCACACGAGTGAGAGCAAAATTAAAATTTTCCGTGTCAAAGAAAGACAACGGAAGTTGGCAAGTTGGAAGTTGGAAGGCAAATCTGCGAATTTACGTCCGCTGAACTGAAATGTGCCGGATCAAATCATGAATCGCTTCGAGAATTAATTGTTTCTGCTATGAACAAGAAATGAACTTTAAAAAGTCTCTTATCAAATATTCCCTGAAAACACGCAGTGCTGCGGAAACGTCGTCTGCTCCACGAGGGTGTCTCCCACGAACGACGCGACCGCCCCACGCGGGAGCAACTGTCCCTAGGTGACCTAGTCTATTGTATTCGAGCGAAGTTCCCTGACCAGAAAGACTATTGAAGGGCCGTGCTAATACTCAATCTGTTTTATGAGGGATCTGTATCAAAACTTAGCAGCAGGCACAAAGTTCCCTTTTGTTTTGGTCAGGTTCTCAGCTCTGAATGTGCAAAGTTTCAAGCAGTTCAAGGTTTTGTTCAGTGGATGTAGTCTGCTTTTGCAAGGTCCATTTACCATGCGCACCAACACAAGCCGGTCCAAAGTTTCATCTTACGAGAGTGAAAGTGACAGCAGTGATTAGAGCCCTGCACGGGCTGACTTTTCCCGGCCCGGCCCGGGCGCATCGAAAAATGACCCAACCCGGGCCCGGACCTTCATATTTTTATGCGTCCCGGCCCGGCCTGGCCCGGTGACCTGGCGAGTAGATCCCGGCATAGTATTTCCAGCCGCGACTTATGCGTTTCAGGCGATTATCAAACAAATTTATCAGTAAATTTATAAGGAGAGAAGACAAACATACAAGTGATGGCGGTATAACACCATAACCGCACCAGACCAAATTAAATCCAGAACGTACGCGGGCATGGGCGTTATCGTTACACCGTCAAGATTTTGCGGAGGTAGAGGATGCTGTCAACAAACTCCTTCTCCCAGTCCATACCCCTCTCACCAAGCTTTGCCAAGTGATTGTGAAATACGTGAGGAGTGACGAACAATGTAAAGTGGCTTTCAGAATGTTAAAGAGGGTCGAATAATATGCGTAATGCCGTATCCCTTGCTTGTCTTTGCAAAATATGCACAGGAATGACACAAGCGCGTGATATGAACTAATGCATCTCCATTGTGTGGAATTAGCTGCGTGGCCCGGCCGGGCCTGACTCTCGGAAGCATATTTGTAGGCCCGGCCAGGCCCGCGGTGCTGGTGTATTTTGTCAGCTCGGTCCGGCCCGGAGCACACAGCCAATAACAAGCCCGGCCCGGCCCGCGGGGCGGGGCCCGAGCCCGTGCAGGGCTCTAGGAGTGATGTATGGTGTCCTGCGCAACCGCTCGTACACATGCCGCGTAATTTACGGAAGCGTCAAAAGGTGGTGTAACCAACAAAGACTGCTCTATGGCTCTGGGAATGCCGAAGCCGCTTTCCACGAGAATGAAAACTTTGACTTAACCAAAGGCGCTGTTTAAATTAATGGATTTTCCATTGCACCGAAAACAAGGTGGGCCAACCAAATATTTCCAATTTGTTTGAATTAACCTAAAATATGAATTATCCGGGTTTGAATTAACGCGAGTCTACTGCAGTCAGTGAAAACCTGGAAGGGCAAGGGAATTTGAAGGCTGCAGTTTGGTGCACACCCTGAATTTGTCATCAACGTTAAGAATATTCTAAACAGTCACCTGAATATGACGTCATTTGAGCTGAGCTGAGCATTACGAGTCTCCAAAAATATGCGCGATATTTTTAAATTGGTTAAGGTCGTACACAGGTCTTGTTTCGTACGACAGAATTCCGTCCCTTGGCACAAAGGTAGCTCATACTGCATTAGCATTAGACGCAAAAAAACAACTTTATTACGGGATGGTGACTGGGGAAATTCATCGCCAGGGCCGATACTCTACCCCATTGCTAGTGGTGATGCGGGTAATGAAATAATGAGCCCTTCACAATAAGGATCAAAGTCCTGTGGTGTCCAGAAAGGTGAGGAGAGCCTTGAGGGCAGAGCGTTGGTGTGCTGGATGTGTCCAGGGACCAAGCAATTTTGTGAGCATCGTTAGATGCAGGTTACGGCTTATGTCAACAGAAACTTACAGTAAGTACCACTGTGTACTAATAAGTGGTGTTTACGGAAAGTCTCAAACTTGAGAATAGCTTGGTTGCCCCAATGCATATTTTACCATATGTAGTACATATTCCAGCACAAATAATGGTACTGTTTTTCAATTGCCTTATTAGTTTGGCAAAACTGACTGCTAGCAGTCATCATGCATGTAGATTGCGCTAAATAAGGTCCGTAGTTGATCAGATGGTTGCAGTAAGCATCCGAGGTTTCATGGTGAACCGGAGAAGTGTGGTACTGGGAACATTGCTTGGCAGGGCATTTGGGTCAAAGAACATGGCCATATGGTTTTCAATGTAGGGCATTCCAAATATTACATTACACTCACATTACACCTTCCACAGACGATGTCTACAAAACTAACTTTGGAAAACTTTATCTTAAACTAAACACCTACCCGCCTGTGTTGGTCCTGCAGCAAGCGAAATTTCGTAAACCAGGTTTCGCCTCCTGCACGGAAGCATCAGGTGAAGCCCACTTTCGGGCTGTGTCATTCATATTCGTGGAATAGTCGAATATTCGTAAAATCGAATATTGGATATTCGATTCGCGAATCGAATAGTTCAAGCGTTTGATATTTGATTCGAATTCGAGAACTCGAATATTCGCGCACACCTACTTTGCATCTTTGCAGTCTCTTCAGTGTGGCGGTGGCCATTTTTGGTCTGGCACGTTTGAGGTCATTCGTTTAATATAGGAAGATTTGCAGGAAGTGTTTCTAAATCAGAGAAAAATATTTTCAGGAAGTATTGTGAAGCACGCTAAAAAATTAGCCGCCGTTCATTTTATGTATTGTAATTGCCACCATCGCGTAGTGACACTTGTTTAAGCCGCGTAAGAAGCACATAGTGAAAGTAACATTCGCTTGGGATGAGTACACTTCACAAATGTGACCCTAAATTCACCAGTGTGACAGGATTTTTTTAATTTGTTTTAACATTATTAATTTGCACTTAACATGTCCGTTTTTTTGGGGGTGGGGACTACGAAAAGTGACGATGATGCCAATTAGAAGGTAGAGATGGGTTTTGCCTTAAAGCACACGGCTCTATGTTTATAGTTCATCACGTTACATCATGAGAAGTGCTATCAATCTTGAATCAAAATGTCAAGTGTTATAACACATGTTATGCTTTTTCCATGCTTGCATTCAGGGTCGAAGTGAGTACTAACACCTTGTTGAACAATAGTATTGCATGCTTCAAGTGGTGGTGGGTTGTTTTCAATTTAGGTAACCATTCAGTTGAGAAATCCAATAGGATGAAAAGGAATATCAATTAGTTTATTAGTCCTACTTGTGTCAAAGATGCCCTAGAGTTGTGTTGTTGCATGCTTGCTTTTGTGTATTGCGTAGTGCACAGTGAGTTTTTTTTTTCAAGTCTGCATAAGCCAGCATGCATGAGTGAGATTTAGATCACCTTGTAATGGGCCTGTTACTGTAACTTGCAGTTAGTTTGTCTTTTCTCTGGCAGGTGCATTACCAGTGACCTCAATGATTGAATGGCAGAAACTGACTTGTTTTTCTTCGAATTGATTTTTTGAAATGTAGGAGGACTTGAACAGGGGCAAGCCAAACTGGGAGCACCTGAACGATGAGCTGCATGTGCTCATCACTGTTGAAGACTCCAGCAATCGGGCTGAGATGAAACTAAAGAAAGCAGTCGACGAAGTTCGCAAGCTTCTGGTCCCAGTGGTTAGTATTTTCTGTTCGATGCTCAAAACTGTCTTGTATTTCTCACGCACACAAAACTATTGCAGAACGGCTCTTCATGAAATGTCCTTTCACAAGTTTATAGAAAATGTAATCCTGCATTAACATTAACTGTTGACTTCCGTAGAGATTCCAGATACATAATTTTACACATACACACTTTCGAGGCAGAGGCACCTTGTGACTGTTGCATGCATTCTTTACATTGTGGATGTGCCAGGATTCTAGGAATGTTCTCATCCCCCATCCTTGTTCCCCCGCTAAAGTTGTCATGTCTTATGCGACACGCCTTACGTGATGACTTTAGTGAGTGAACAAAGGTGGAGGATAAGAAAATTCCTAGAATCCTGGCACATCCACAACGAAAACAAAACAAAAAGAACGCATGTAACAGTCACAAGGGGCCTCTGCCTGTTTGTTACAAGGGTTTAAAAGGATTTCCTGCTCTACCTGAACATTTTGTTGTGTTCATATTGATGAAGGGCGCCTGTATAGGCGTCGAAACGTCCTATTGGTTTTGTTTTGTTTCTCTGTTATGTAAGCCAGCGCAAAAAAATCAATATACTGAAAATGCTTCCTGGCTTTGGTGTACCTTCGTATCACTATTTCAAAACACAAGCATTTTGATCAATCGTCAACAGTGACCTATGGTTAGGACCCGAAGTTATATTCGATTACGCTTAATATTTACCCCCCCCCCCACACACACACACACAATTTCAAATGGTCGAAAACTGTGTCTAAGCCTATAGTTTTCTGAAAACCGCTGGACTCGGGTGACCGAAAGTCCCCACAACCAACACAGAACTTTTGAAACTGTGTTGTAAATGCATAAATATGGTCGTACAAACTGAAAACAGACCCTGCTGTCTCTTAGATGCATGGACTAAATAGTGATACTCTGTGTCTATTGGTGTGCTATGTGTATGATCAGGGTGTCTACCAACCTGGAAACACGAGCATTGTCAAGGAATTTTGACGTGACTGGAAAAGTCTGGGAGGATTGTCAGGTAATACGGCCAAAAAGCAGCTGAAGTCTGGGAAAATCGTAGACAAGCTTGTACAACAAGCTCCGAGGTAGGAAAGTAGGGCAGCCGCAGTAATACTTAATAGATTACCTGTCTTCAGGGGTCCGTATCATAGGAGCAGGCACCAAGTTCCCTTTTTTGATCAGGGAATTCGCTTGAAATACTCAGTGAAAACCTGGAAAACTCGCGAAATTTGAAGGCTGAAATTTGATAGGCACCCTGATTATGCCGAGTACACTGAAGATTTACACCTGATTCGATCTGATTAAACCAGAATTGGGTTGAATCAGGCTCAGTGGAACACGATCACACCTGAATTATTGAAGCAAAATATAACGACATTTACTGCCAAAGCTTGCGTAAGGATGTGTGTTTCTTGCAAAGTGATGGAGTAATGACACAAATCTTCCTTTGTGCAGACGGAAGGAGAGGATGAACTGAAGAAGCGCCAGTTGATGGAGCTGGCCATCATCAATGGCACCTATCGAGACAGCAGTGCCAAATGCAGCGGTATGCTGTCTCCCTTCTACAATTTAGGTCAGAGCAGGCTGCACGTTGTCTAGTTAGGAGTCTCTTAGGATGCTGCCACAAAACTTTGTGATTGTGGTAAAGGCACGAGCGAGTTTTTTATTGGTACTGTCTACAGTTTATTGCCACTTGTAAGCTATCCTATCTGCACATCAGGGCACTGTGTCTTCAGTTTTTATATTTTTTCAAAATCTGGTGGGAGGGGGTTATTTTAAGAATCAGGAACCTGGGGAAAAAGCGGGTGATAGCATGTAAAGCAGCAGATTTTCGGGCGAAAAACCAGAAAAGGAACTCCTGCCACAGTTAGGCTTTGCAGAAAGTGAATGTACAGGGTTCGCCAAGATAAACTTCGGGGTTTGTAACGGAGATAAAACAAATAAGAACAGTGTCGGAAAGCTAAAGTAGGTGTTAGAGGATGTATTATGCCCCAAAAGTTTGTTGATACTGCCATTTGGTCCATTCCTCTGCGGATAAATGGAAAATTAGAAAACCGCCGCTTCCTAGTCGGCTATACCTGTGTTTCAGCTCCTTTCCGTCAGATGGTGAAACGGTCGAACGCGGCGTTGCAGACAACATCGAAATCTGAACAAGTGGAACCGAATGCAGAATCGTGCTCTGCAACGCCGTGTTCGACCGTTTCGCCGTCTGACGGAAAGAAGCTGAAACACAGGTATGGCCGTTTAGGCAGCGGCGATTTTAATTTTCACCATTTATCCGCAGAGAAACGGACCAAGCGGCATTGTGGACATAAAATTTTGGGGCATAATGCATCTTCTAACATCTACTTTGGCTTTCCGACACTGTTCTAATTTGTTTTATCTTCGTTACAAACACCAAAGTTTATCTTGGCGAACCCTGTACATTTATTGGCAGCCGGTGGTGGTATACAACGAGAATCTAGACACCGTTGCGTCCGTTTCCATAAATTATTAGTTGCATGTTGAGTAAGCTGTCACCCATCGATGAACGTTGGGGCTCCTGGAAGTGACCCAATCTCGAAAAGCTCCTCTCGATGTCACAGCTCCCAGTAGGCGGATGCTCACAGGATGCTAAGAACAGCCTTTGAAAGTTACCTGTAGCTGTCCTGAACACCCTCCCAGTGGGTGAGGATTTGAATGTCCCAAGTTTGTGGGGACAGGCTAATTCAGGTACAACATGAACTGCTCATTCAGTTCATCACTGGCATTCATTACAAGCCCAAAGAGTTCCTTGTATTCATCAAAGTGAGGTTTGTGAAGCTGCTTTTTAACTGGTTTTGAAATCTCTCTTTTGTGCTAGATGTCTGTTTGATCCACGAAAGGCCCAACCTCAGTTAAGTGGGGACTTGTGCTCCTCCACTTGCTAGGAGATCCTCACAGAATGGCCTGCGTGATTGCTTAGCTACAGAAGGTACCTCTTTGTGCATGATGGCATGCAGAGTCCTTGAGGTTTGGCTAGTCCCAGCATTTTTCTTGAGGCCTCCAAGTGTTTCCGTTAGCTTCACACTGAAGAGGTAGAGGGTCTTCACTACTGGATCACGCTGGATTTCAATGACTGGATGCATGGGCTCCATGAGCAGTACAGGATTTGCATAAACAAGTGCCTTGCACCTGTTGACGAGGTCCACTGTATCTTTCGCCTTGCGGGGTGTGCTGGCATGCTCTTCAAAGACAGTGAGGCAGTCCCAAAACTCAACTGTTGTCTCCAAACATGAAAAAAAAGCTCCCTCCATCTGTAGGATACTACTGCACTTGGATGCTTAGCACCTTTCATATCCACACAATTTGCAACACACAGCTCACACTGCCTAAGTAGCTGATTAGCAAACTTGGCGTGGATAGCAATCTCCACCCGTTGTTCAAGTGCTAAGTGCTGGCAGTAGCACACATAAAAAACAGGTGTTTCTTCTCTTGTTCAGCCTTCTATCACTCTTCCTTTAAATTAACATGTGTCACTGACGTGAGGTGCTCTCATACGCGATCGAAAGAATTCTTTGCTGGATCCTTTACTATTCCAGTGCAGCAATATTTGCAGAATAAAGTGTCCACCTCCTCCTGACCTTTCTGCTGCTGCTTATTCTTCACTTCAAGATCCTCGTGCTTCATGGCCCAAGAATCGAGCAGTTTTCTTTTCCTTCCCATTGTTCACCATAAACTGGAACTATGCACAAATTTCGATGGCACATTGGGATTGGATTGGTTTGGATTCTTCTTCACGTTGCAGAGGTGTAGCTGTTTCATGCGGAGAGCACGAGATGGCACGACGATAGCCATTATGGCGACCTTCGATCAGAGTTGTGTTTCGATTGCAGAACCTGCACGCTAAGAGTCCTCTTTCCTGGGTTTTACCCGAACAGAGAAAAATGCAAATTTGGGGTAAAAAAAACGGGTTTTACTGGGTTTAACTCTAAAACACAGGGCCCAACACATGCACACAAGTGGCATCTCCACAGAATATTCTAGTGGAAGGAAAAGTAGAAAGCTGCCAATGGGGGTAAAAGTTCCGCCATGCGTTACGTTTGGCACTGAGCCGGAATATCGAGAATGGCGTACTTAGCAAGCGACAGTCCGAGTCTTTTCCTCTGGTCTGCTGTGGAACACCTTGGTGCTTGTTGCTGGGTATTCCCAACACCACCTAGATAGCGAAAGCCTGCTTACTCGTCGACATGACGTAACAGCTAAGAGTCGGCCAATTAGGATCGTGTTTTCAATGGTGGTAGCCAATCACAAACGTGCATTCAGTGGTTGTGGCCATGAAGACGAACCACTGTCGTCTGCGAGTAGTCACTGAACGTCCCTGTGTACTAAATGGGAGAACTTGGGAATGGGTCCCATATCTTTCTCAAAACTTGTGTTGTGGAAAGTGTGTTGCACTTTTTGTCACGTCTTCAGGTCTGCAGATTCCAAGTTAGCCGCAATCATTTGTGAGTTCTTGAATTCGCAAGAATGGCGCACCGCAGTAGCAGACTAATTCTGGCTATATATGACCGCGCAGCGAAGGAGGGAGAGGAGGCAATAAGCAGGCCTTCTGTATTCTAGGTGGTGTTGGTATTCCCCAAGATTCGCTGTGCTGCAAAAAGGCTACGTTGAGTGCTGGATGCTTACACGATTGCAGAAAAACTTACGTATCTCGCTGGCACATTCTGGGGTGTCGCTTGTGTGCATGCGCAGCATATCCGACAAATGATGCCAATTTGATGCCACTAATTGGGACTATGGAGTGACATCGGCATGACAGAGTTAATTTGCTATTGCATGCATGATTTGTTCTTGTATTGCTCAAATGTAATGTGGCACTTTTTTTTTTCTTTCTAACCTTTGCTTGCTTGTTTGCTTCCTTTTAGCTTTGAATTTGTGGCTGGTGAGTGACTATGTGTGTAGTGAGTGTATGTAGTTGTGTGCCTTCCCTAATGTGCAGGATGGTTAGGGAGTGTTTGTTGCACGCGGTTAAACTTTTTTATGGAAAAAAATACCCTAATTGATATTTGAAGCTGTCTGGTAGGAACAAACATGGCTGCTAATGTCTAAAGAGTCACGCGTGTTCATGCGCAGTAAAATTAATGTGCAACGATGAGTCGCATAATTTTGTACATCGTACAATGATGATTTTTAATTTATTCATTTACGACCACTGAAAATGGCGAGCGTTGCATGTGATAAGGTCATCGTGGCATGCATATTCCGTCCAGTGTAAACTTTTCTGCACTGTTACCAGTAAAATTCACTATTAGTGAAGCTCCTAAGGACTTGACATATCAGACGAAGATAAGACAGTTCACCACCTGTATCGTGTTGCTGTAGTTTGTGTGACTGATGCTTGTGAAGTGCATAGTACCAAATGCTATGGCGACATATTTGACACATCTCGGTGCGTTTTAGTCAGGGTGTCTACCATCCTGGAAAACCGGGAATTGTCAGGGAATTTTGATGTGACTGGAAAGGTCTGGGGATTGTCGGGGAATTTGCCAAAAAGCAGCTGAAGTCTGGGGAAAATCGCAAACAAGTGCCGTGATGTGCAGCGAATCACGAGTGCACATCAGTGATTAAACGGCCATGCCGCATCAATGTTGCCGTGAGTAGCAGTTCGCCAATACGACCAATATAGTTGAGAAGCAATCTATTTATTTTTTGTCCATTGAGCAGAAATCGAGGAGGGTGCCTTAGTCTCCATGAGCACCAATGAAAGAATGTGGCACGTTGTCCTGCACATAACTGATTGGGATTAGATGCATGTGGCACAAGCTGTGAGACTTTGAAAGTGTTCCCAAGAAGTAGAGGCGAGGAGGTTGCTCCCTCTCCAAATAGTTTTCTTCTGGTTTGCTGCATGCTACGATGGCATCCATGGTTCCGGGGGTATGTTTTGATGAGGAAAGGCAAAGGGCTTGACAGCTTTTGTCCTGGTGCAAAACCTCGTTGCGAAGTATACCTAGGGCCTGACTTTTTCGGGTTTTATTTTTGGCCAAATTCGGGGGGTAAATATCGGGTGATATTTTTCATTTGAAAATTCGGGTGTATTCGGGTTAAATCCCGTTACGGCATATTCTGTCGTCAGGAATTCGGGTGTATTCGGGTGATTTTTTTTTTGTTTAATAAAAATTTGTCTTAACATGGAACTAATGTTTAGCAACGTTATCAAACTTTATTTTCATGCACGCTTATGAGTGTGCCACACAACCCGGATGTTTTCGGGTAGATTCGGGTTAAACCCGAATTTTACAGATTTCGTTCGGGGGGTAAATATCGGGCGGATACGGGTTTCACCCTAAAAAGTCAGGCCCTAAGTATACCATGCTTTCCAAAATGTGAGTTGGCAGACAGTTGCGTGTCGCCACTCAATAGCGCATCGAGGAATTATCCGTGGACTAGGCACGTTCTAATGGACAGTGCAGTTTTGATATTGAGAATGATGATGACTACGCCACTGGATGACAAGTACAGTGGACTCCCACTAAACGAAACTCAGTTAAACTGGTATTACGGATAAACGGAACAATAGGATCACCTTTGGTTGGTTTCCTACATATGCAATGATAAAAATCTTCGGATAATTGAAACAACCTTTTTTTGTACTTCGGGTAAATGGAACAAAGTGGGGGTACCGAGATGCCGCCGAATCTGGAAGATTCCCTTTCACGTCTGACAACCCAGGCGGAAGTCATAGCCAGTGCAGTCCAATCCATCAGTCACTCATACAATGTTAGGCTTAGCTCGCGTCCACATGTCTTTTCATCAAGTCTGTCAAGAAACATCCATATCAACGGGTTTCGCTTACGTCAATGTTGCGGATAATTTGGGTACGTGATCGTGAGAGCAAATCAAAAATAGAAACCGTGAAATTTGATATGCCAAAGTCAACGCTGTCTTCATACCAGGCCGTGCATTGAAGAGGATGTGGATGATGCCACATGATACTGACAGGTAATATCGGAAACCTGGACGCGGGAAGAGAATGTGCAGTTTGCCCGGCAGAACAGAAAGATAAACCTCATTGTAGACGATTAAGATGCGCATGAAATTTTGTCAAAGGTATGCAGGTGTATTTTGTAAACAAATCGAAAAATGCGAAGAGAACAGCTGGTAATTATTTTTTTCCTTGCTACCTACAGTAGTGGAAGTTGATTATCTTGAAATAAAGTTGCATTTCATGAAATTTGTGTGCTTTGCTTAAATGAAACTTCCGATAAATGGAACAATATTTCCATTCCCTTTGAGTTCCGTTTAAGAGGAGTCCACTGTAACAGATGAAGTCATGGTGGGGAGCCTTACGTAGTATCGGCATCTATGTTGTCCCAAAACTTTCAGTTTAGAGCTAGATACAATAGAATCTCAATACAATTTGGGACAATACGAATTCGTTGCCGGTCCCGGCCAGAATGGCTGTTCTTCCCATGTATTGCAGTTCAGATGATAGGAGTGTTTTATCTTGCCTTTAGGGATAATAGGAACAGCCTCTCCCTCTGGTCCTGGATAAGATAAGATAAAAGGATTACACTGCCCTGAACCTCATCTTATAGTTTCGACCTTTTCACCTCATTGTCCTTGCAACAAGCCATAAAGTTGTGTGACGTGGTTTAGGATAAGAGCGACCAGAACACATGCAGGGAACATATCCATATAGAGGGAACGTATCAGGACGACTTCTGCCACTTTGGCAGGCATCCCCATTCTGCAGGTCTGTTCCACCTAATGCCTGCATGCTGTAGGTGCAGCTTGCTTTACGACACTGTCTTGCAAATGGAAAGCATGTGCTTGTGGAGTTTGAATCTTCTTGCAAATTTGGGTAACGTTGGCCAGAAATGAAGACTCAACCACTATTTTCCTGCTTAAATTTTTATGCTTGTTTGGTTTCTTTTGATAGGGATTTTGGATTATACGAATATTTTCCGTCGCCCTGAGAGATTCGTGTCATCGAGATTCTACTGTAAAACACCTTTGTACTCTCAACAGACGTGCGTGTTCAGTGGCGTTCTCTTTGTACCATTCTACTTTGTTGATGCGACCCCAACCAGTGATTTTGTGAAAGCTTGTATATAATAACTCTGATATAATGATCAGATTTTGCATTCTCGTCAGTATCTTTATAAACTGACTCGACTGTAATTGAGAACACTTGTAATTTCAAAACCGTACAAGATATCGCAGTATCCTTGCGCCAGAAAACTCCAAACTCCAAACTCCAAGATATCGCAGTCAGCGAGAAGGTGAGCGGGTGGTGCGAGGTATTGTGTCGGTATCTGATAAAATATTAACGTGGTGATGCGCAATTCACCAGCAATGGCACGGGTGGGCGAGTGCTTTGCCGAGTTCAGGACGCAGATGTCGTCGGTCACCCAAAAGCCACTTAGAGAGTGAACGCCTGCTTACTCGTCGTTGTGGAGAAAATTTATTGTTCAAACTTAACCAAATTTATTGTGCTTATGTATTTCAGCACCAGTATCTCAATGCAACAATCACTTTCTGAATATCTTTTAGTTATTGAGTTATGGGCATAAGCATACTGTCTAATGAGCCTCTTGATTGATTGTGTTGAAATTTCATATTTTTATTTCAAAACATTACTAAGGGCCTGCCCCGTGCAATGAAGCTTTTATTTTTTCTCCCCATCTCATTTATTGCTAGCTAAAGTTTAAATACCCCTTGTCCTGTTTTTCTAGAGATATACTGCTTGGCAAAAAGGGCTTTACAAAATTTCCTGGATGAGATACATAACTAATAGCTTTATTGCACCCCTTAATGTGTGTGGAACTCAATGCAACAGACAGGAAGCCTCTATCTTCAATCGTACAGATATGAAGCTCGCCGTGATGACAATCGGATGCAAATGAAAAGCTAAGAAAACCAGCTCCGAAGTTTCATTTGCTCTATTTGTCACAAATCGCTACATCAGCACTTCAAAACCCATTAGGACAATAGCCTTTCTAGTCACACAGCTTTTTCAGAGCCTAATATTACGTAAAATCAATGTCATTGTGCTTTACGAACTCCCCAGAACAGAAGACTCGGCACGGAACATCGAGGAAGGCGCAAAATTATTTGAATTAGGCCTTTTCTGAATATTGGAATTCTATTTGCCATCTGAAGAAATTACTTAGACTCAGTCAACAGTGAAAATGAAATATTCGTAAACTATCCACAATGGAAATTTTGCTATTCGCACAGCTCTACGAACCACCAGCATCGTTATACATAGCTTCTTCTGTATTTTGGGCATTTCTAGTAAACGTTGGTGGGTAGAGTTGCCTGTACAGGACTGTTAGCTAAGGCAGACTGAATGTTACGTTGTGACCGCATACGAACGTCAATGCTGTGGGCAGGAAATGCTTCAGCCAGTAGTATTGCCAGGTTACTTAGAAAGCGGCCATGTTTGAAGTTGCTAAATGTCTGTTTTAGATTTGTGTGATTTGTTACATATTCACGATGAGTTTGTGTGGGGTTAGGGTACCAGCTTTGATTTCATTGGCAGCCATGTGCGATCCTACCACCAGCATTTCGATACCTACTGTAGAATGTAATAAATTCTGTCCCCAGAGACCCGAAACAGTTGGCCGCATTTTTAGAGTTTGAAACCACGCATGAGCCACGTGCACATTTGCCATTGCAGAGTGAGGGTGTCTACCAACCTGGAAAACTGAATTGTTGGGGAATCTTGATGTGACTAGAAAAGTCAGGATTGTCAGGGAATTTGGCCAGAAAGAGGTTAGTCATGCAAAATTGCAGACAAGCACCGTGATGTGCGGCGAACCGCGAGTGCCGATCGGTGGTTGAGCGCCGATGCCGCGATTAGCAGTTCGCCAATACGACAAGCTTTGCGGCAGAAAAGTAGGGCAGCCCCTCAGTAAGACTTAATAAATGGTCTGTTTTATGAGCGATCTGTATGAAAGCGTAGGAGCAGGCACCATATTACCTTTTGATTTAGTCAGTGAATTCACTCGAAATCAGTGAAAACGTGGAAAAGTCAGGGAATTTGAAGGCTGCAATTTGGTAGACACCCTGCCCGTGCATAACAGAATCCCTCGCAAAACTCTTTCCATTGTCGCCAACAGCGGAGGCCCAGCGGCTGATCACGACAGCTCCACCGGTGGCACTGACGTCATCCCAGCGCACCCTGTCAACCCCTTTGGGTGCACCACTGATTCTCTCTGCCAGGGGCGGACTGCCCATCGGACCCCCGAGCGCCCTCCTCAATGGATCGGGGCCCCCACCCCCACTGATTCCAGCGGACGCGGGGCTCTTGTACGCTGCCTACCCTGATTACCACCAGTACGCAGCGCTGGCCTCGCCCCTGCTCGCGGAGTACGCCCCTGACCACACGGCTGCTGGTGGGTTGTTCGGACGATGAGACAACGTCGACTTTCCTCCTTTCCCCCCCTCCTTCTACAGCAGAAGTGCCCATGTACCATATGGAATGTTGGAAAGGGTGTCTAAAGTCTTTCATGTGACGGGCACTGGCGAAGCCTTCGGGGCAGTTAAAACTCAATTTTGTTTTGAACAGCTGCAATTGGGTGTAATTCTTGAAGTAACTGTTAGACAAGTCCGTGAGACACAGACTGCCATTGTGGCGCATCCCGTGTGACACTTGTGAGCCGAAAAACTTGTTGCACCGAACTCTTGAGAATAATGAAGGTCTTTCTGCAGACTATACCTGGCTTGTGAAAAGCAGTGCCAAAGAAGGCTTGTCAGTGGCCCTTAGGCAAAACCCCATTCCGTGAAATGTTGTATGATCTGTTCTTGCTGGGGGTATACATTCCAATACCGGTTGTCGATGACAAAAGGGGCATTGCTCTTTATTTTTTCTTTTTGCCACTTTTGCACTGAACATTTTTACAAATATATATATATATATATACATACATATACATGTATAGTGTACAATAAGTTTAAGAAAGTCCCCTCCAGGCTTTTGAAGCCTTGCCTTTCGTGCAATCTGTAGGCAAAAATTTAAGGTTTGGGGACCAATATTTTTTGGGTCAATCATGAGCCTGTTGGTCTTTTCTCATGCATGTGTATTTATTTGCGCCATTTTTGACGTTTCCTTTCTTTTGTTCTTCCCCCCACCCCCCAAACTTCATTTTGCGTTTTTCCGTGGCAAAGATTGGGGTTCGGATTTTTTTGAAGATTGCACCAAGTGCTCCCGAGATTGTACATATGTGTATAGGAGTCCAGATTTTTATGAATAAGTATATATCTATACGTGTGTGTGTGTGTGTATGTGTGTGCTCGTTTGAGCAGGCAGTGATGTCTGCATGGTAATTTATTGTTCACGTTAAACTTTATTCTTTTTTTGTTCGTATTTGAACAAGTCTGGTTGCCGAGCCACTAGAAGTCTGCGTGCATCCTGACATTTTGATGATGCTACCTCAGAGGAACTTTTGATGCATTTCTTCCCCAGTTTTTGTTTCCCCAGTTCACTTGTTGGCGACGCATTGCTCCTTTCTCTGTTCTGCTTTCTCGGCTGGTGAGAGTGGTGCACTCTGCCCTTTTGTGCAATGTGTATTAACATACTGCATGTACATTTTTCAAGTGGATCTGCAAAAGAGTGCAGTGGAAGGAACACCCCATGATTGTTTTTTTCTTTGTTTGTAATACTTGGCTAGAAACCAGTCTTCCCTCCCCCCTCTCTGTATTCCTGTTTTGAATATTTTTCCCTTTTGCTACAAAGTGCACCACAATCGGCAGTCGTCCCTTCTCCACCAGTCATGTGCCTTTTGTTGTTCTGTTTGCAAGGCCTCATCACGGCGCTTGTATGTTGTGTATAGGTGCTGCAGCAAAACAGAGGCGCCATTTGACAATGCGCGAGCATCCTTACCAGCGGATTGGGTCTCTATAGTTGAAGGTTGGTGTTCACAATAGCCTGTCTTGCTACCTGCACGTGCCACAGTGCCAGAAAAGCTGGTGTGACGTTGCACAAAAATAAGAGTTTCAGCACATTTGCTTCTAAATTGGGGGGGAGGGCGGCCCTCCTTCCCATGATAAGCGTGCGGAAGGGTAAAGAACGGAAGAAAAATGCCTTGCTTTTGTGCCACTGGGGCACGCTTCTCCCTGTCAAGTCTTTTGAAGACCATCTTGATAAGGTGACTTCCTTATTCGCGCGTCATGCACCCTCGCTGCCGTGTGGTAGTAGTTTTGGCAACACTATTTTTTTCTTCTACATGCTCAACTGTTCTTGTTCTGATGTTGCTCAAGAATTGCACTGTATGAGCCATGTATATTAAGATATTATTTATACTATACATATTCTATATATACATACATATGAAAAATAAATAGGCTCTGAATTTGGAAGACATACTTTGCATAGCTGACTTTTTATTTATTATATAATTTATACGTCTACGACGTCCTTTTTCTTGGGTCTGGAACACAAGCTGCTTGTAATCCATGCACACTTGGCAGCTTTCGGAAGCTACTAACTCGGTTCCCATGTAACTTACTCACGCGATTGGGCCACAGGATTGTTTGTCATGACAAGTACTAATGTCTCTTTCATGCTTCTGATGTATCTGCATGTTTTATTCTTTCTCCATGTTAGCTGCGCACATCTGAGATTGGGAACAAATTCGAGGTTGCGGAAAATTTGAATTGATTGGCAACAGACGCTTCCTTCTTCATTTTCAAGATGTCTATTCTGGAAAATCTGGCAAAAGTTTCCACAACTTCTTAGCTTGGTGCAGATGCACAATGTTTATCAAGTTACCATATGTACATATGGTTATTGACAAATCTGGAGGTTACCTGTAAAGCTTCACTGGAACTTCAGGGTGGCGGTAGTAATATTGCTAATAAATACGTTCGTGTGTACGCTACAGATGACACGATCTAGTTTAGAAAATTTCCTCGTCATACTGTTCTGAAATTCACATTAAATATCCAGCTTTTATTCCACTTAGCACTCTTTTATCTTTGAAAAAAGCAGGTTGCATTAAACCTTATTTTTGTAGAAACATGCGTGTGACATTTCTAATTTAAGAAAATAAGTAAATGAAAAGCATTTTTAAAATTCTTTCCTCTCTCAAATGCCCCAACTCACAATCACATGCTACATGTATCTGTGTGTGTGCGTGTTTACATTTCTCCGCCTTGATTATTTTTTTTCTCACTTTTAGTCACATCACTGATTTTTAAAAAACAGTTCACTGTGCTAGAGGATTGGTACTAACAGCCTTTTTCTTCTTTCTTTTTTTCTCCCAACCCTCCCTGACCGACTCTATTTTTACGTCTTCGGTTCTGTTAACCCCAAGATCCACCACCTGTGCAACTCCGTCCGCTGAAGACTAACCCAAAACCTACTGACCGGCTGTCGTCACTAACGCCGGCTGCTGCGCTGGTAAAACACATCCTTTTATATACTCTTCATCATCAACATTTTGCGGGGTGCTCAGCATCGACAGACGACAGCCCCTGCCTCAGAAGCAGCTGCCTTTGTGGAATGTGTGTTCTGCAGACTGTTGTTACTGAGTGTCTTGCGTGTGATGTGCTCGTCTGGTTTGACAGTCTTACTTTAGCTCTTGCAGTACCGGATGCTGGTTGTTTGAACAGTGAACCACAAGTTTTTCTTTTTCTCTTTTTCGTTTTCTTTCTTTTTTCTTTTCTTTTTTTTTTTTGTCTCCTACAGTCTGTCCCATGGGACTATGAAAGGACCTTTCACGGGTTTGAGCATTGACCACCAGATCCGTGATACTATTGAGAGGTTCGAAAATTGCGGGAAAATTTGTTTTGAACGTAGACTTTACCCGTTCTTTTTCTGTTTGTTTGCAGACGATAATCATGCATAATTTTGCGTTTGCATGCCTTGATAATGTTTGTACATGAGTCATTGAATAATTGTGCAATGACAAGGAAAATCTGCTACCCTTGCCTTGTGCACAAGTCGAATGCGCATACTCCTTGTACAGCTCTTGGGTAGGAAATTGGTGTCAAAATTAACTTTGCCTTTTGGTGATTGGCATTCGAGCTTGTGGTTATCTTGCAGATTGTACAACTTGCATGGAGTTTTCTTTCTTCAGTTCTTTTTGAAACGGGCTTACTGTACAGCGATCCACATCTCACTGCAAAAGCTTTTTTCAAAATCTGTGTCAACATGTGTCACCTTGGCAAAGATTTGCTGCGAAGGGACTCGGACCAAGTCTGCACTTGGCACATGCACATAATAAGGCATGACTTCATCCAGAACTGTGCAAAACGTAAGCAGGCATAGCAGTGATATTACATGGAGTCCTCATTCTTGTGCGTGTAGTCGCATACAAGATGGTGACTCGTAATAGTAACTTGCATCACTAATTGGACGAAGTGAGAAGTTATCTTGCGATGGTCAGTGAACCATGTGAAAGACTACCTCTTCACTTGTGGCACCCCTCACTCAAGTAAGACTGTCAGCATCTCCCCCTTCCGACCTAGGTTAGTGGTTGGCATTGTTATTGTGCAGACAACAAAACAAGCAGTGAATGCTTAGATGGGGGAAATCTTTGAAGTGGAGAGTATTTCAAACGTGGGGTGGACTCTGGAATTTGTAGTCATTTAGGAAGAATGGTGCTAACCCCCTCCCCTCCCCCTTTCCGCGAGCTTTCCCCCACTGTTTTTTCAGTGCAGCTAATTGTTCAAAGTAACTGGCCAGTTCTTGCCTGAGGCAGTTTTTTTTTTGTTTTGTTTGCACAAATGGCAGCTAGATGTTTCTCCTATGTAGGACACTTTCTTTTAGTATAGGACAAGAGCATGCACTTCACAAGTAGTAGTAGAGGCTCTGTTTTGAGTGTGCACGACATCATCTTTTACGTTACCTTCTGTTGGAGGAAGATGTTGGTTTCTCATTTTGTTGCAGCTGTAATTTCGTTGAACCTGTAGCGCATTCTTTTCCTTCGTTTTCATCAAAGACTCAGCATCCTTTTGTATACATACAACCGCACTACTTAAGTTATTTACGTGTACATAACGTTTCACGCATCTGCCTTCATGAGATGTCATTGACCTGTGTCTGGCCGATGGATTGGTGAGGGATGCTTTTGCAACTTGCGGCAGCTTTCGTGGACGTAGGACTTTTCATTGCCCACATTTTGCCATGGTCATTGTCTTGCCCGTCCTTCCTGTGATTTTTGGCAGCTGTGGTGAACTTGCCTTGCAAGCCCCAAGGAGAGAAGGTGGGTGTTGTGTTCTTGTTGTTAGTTTTACTCCAGGGCTAACAGCAGTAATAGTTGAAGGTGGTCTAAGTGAGACCATTGAGCATTTAGTAGGTTTGTTTTTAGCCTAATTTTATGTTCATAAATTACGGGCATCAGAATTATGTTCGGTTAAATTTGGTCTGAACCGGGTTGTTAGACTTTCCAGACATTGTCTCCTCGAAGAAAGCAAAAGTGTTTCAAAGTGATAGGGAAGTGCAGGGCAAAAAAAGAAAAGAAAAAAAAAACGATTGGTCTGCCGAGCACTGAAATGCAGTGTGCTGCAACTAGGCTTCAGAGTCTGTGCCTTAGGATACCTAAGCTTTTGACACTTTGCAGAGAACTTGTTGGTATTTCCTCCGAAGTGCCTCCCTATGGGTTATATTTACAGCGTTTTTGCCCTGATCAATCATTACAAAGGTAAAAGACAAAACTAACGCACCTTAGCAAACTGTAGCTGGGTTCGGCAGGAAATGTTTTCACTGCAATTGTTGACACAATTTTGTGGTGTGTAGTAACAAAGCTAAATTGACTTGCAAATGGAAGTTGAAGCAGTACAAGATCACAAACTCACTCTGTTGAAACTTTACGAATAGGTTATCATTGCTCCTCCTCCTTTTTTTTTTCCCGGAGGCTGTTTTCCTCATCACTTTGATATTGTACAAGTTACGTACTTTCACGAGATTCAGAGAGATTTCGGCTTTTCCTTTTCTTTTTTTTACTGCAAGTTGCGTTGTGGTGTTGGCTTGATCTTTGAAGAATCTCAGCATTTTTTGCACATGTCCAGTGACCGTTGGGCGAGCCAACGGTGTTTTTGTCGTGCCAATCCGGGCACCCACTTTTTTTTGCCTCTCTAGGACTTCTTAAAGTGCCAAAAGAATCCTTTCTTTTTTGGGACACCAAGTTGTGTGACTGCATGAAATACGAGGAGCGATTTTTGTTTGCGTGGGCGTCTTTAGCCAGCGTTGTGGGTCTCAGTGGAGTGTAGCTTGCTACGAACGCGTTTGTGTATAGAGAACACTCAGGTGCCTTATATCTCCTTGTAACAATGTGCAATTTACGTAGTGTATGCCAACTTCAGTGTTGGTGCTGGTGATGCATGGGAGTGCCGGAGCCACAATGCGTCTTTATGTGGTTGAAGATGCTCAGACTTTGTACTTAATAGGCTGATGTACAGATTTCAGAAAGGAAGCCAAATAGTTTTGTTTTCCTGTTTATATGAGAGACTTTCGCAGGTATCGGTGAATAGCGGGAGTTTCATTATTGGCAGCCAGTTATTTTTCATGGTAGCACGTAATTATGTGTAAATCTTTTTTTTTTTCTCCCTCTCTCTCGCTGCCCATTGCATATTCATTGTTGTACTTAATTCAGGATGGTCACAGCAATAAAATGATTCTGATTGCAATTGGATAAGGTGTATTTGGCTTATTTTTGATCTACATGAGTTACAACTCGCATGCTTCTGGTTTCAGCTCATTTGTATATAGCAAAATTTGACAGATTATCTATCTCAAGGCTCTTCCTGCTATAACTTACTTCCCAGGATACAACTAGTTAATGAATTCGTTATTGGCTTTTAGCTAATTAGTCATGGAGCACTTGCGTATGCTTTCAGACATTATGTGCGCCTGGCCATGTAATCCACCTGTAAAAACTAAAGGACACCGTACAGTACAGTCACCGATATACGATGCTCTACTGCTGTTAACGAAGAACTCTGCTCTACCAGGGAAGCATTGGCTGTTTCTGTCGCACAGAGTACTGTATTTTTTGGGATAGGGATTTACAAACCATAAATGACAGTAGAACATTCAGTATATTTGACTGCACAGAGAGCGTTGCGTCACAGATGGAGCGTGACAGAGAACATGTCCGTATCCCTTCGCTGCTTGTTGCATTCGGCTAAAAGAGGCAGAGGCACTTCTGCAGCTGGTGTTCCTAAACATGCTTGCCCCAAGCACTCGGAGAAGTTTGCCCAGCAGATGCTTTTTTGAAACAAGGCTTAATGAGAATACAAATCGGAAACGTGAAAACCAGAAAGAATTCTACATGCCGAAATATGCTGCCACAGGCGTGGTGCTATGCTATGCTATACGACCGAATGTAATAGGAACTGACTTACCCGACATCTAGTGGGTAGCGGGAAACGCAGTATTGTTCCTTGGATCGTTGTCACGCCAAAGAAGCGAAGCAGACATGCCTTCCATGTACCTTTCGATCGTTGAGCTGCAGAAGCACTAAAAGATGTGGAGGGAAGGGCAATACTGCAAACATTTCTACGGGAAAGGAAGCGCTGACTGTCATTGTTGCATTGCTGGCGTCCCTGCTGCATCCACCGTATTTCGAAACTACACGAAGCCGCCTTGGCACTGCCAACGTGGAAACACATGGCTTTCACACGCCACAGAAAGTTTACAATAGACCTCTCCCTGTTTGTAAACGAATGACGTCATAGTGTTCAACAGTGCCACCAATTTGATAGAGTTGAACTGCGCTGGGGTAGACAGTTGGTACCATCACATGCGAAATTCACAAGTAAGTAATTTTTGTTTAATTGGTGAGGGTATTGCAAACGAACATTGCACAGCATAAGTACAGTCCCACTGATGCCAACACAAAATAAATTATTTCGCCAGCGTGAACCATTTTCTATTCTTCCAGTCGGGAGATTTTGGTGAAGCAGCAAAGCGATACACAAGTCGAACAGAGTGCAAACCAAGGAAGCAGCCGACAGACACATGAATAGATGCGTTTGTTCCCCAAAGCTGCGTTCTCCTCAAGAAATCCTCTCTTCTTAGGAGATTAGCCGCGCATCCCGAGCGAAGTCGGGACGAACAAAAACAAGGTCACGCATGCTGTGGGGACTACATGCCCCTGCGCGCTGTATCGCGCGTTTCTTGAACAACGGCACTAGTTACAGCACTCGGCGCCCCTAGCGCCACCTCGTTAAAGCCTCGTGCCTGGGTAGACCCCGGCGCCATCTTGTGCCCAGAAACGACGAAACGGCGCGGGGTACATCCCCTCTTGTAAGGATTGCTTGCAACTGTTGAACATGTTCAACAGTTGCCGCTTGCGTCGATCCCGTTTGGTGGTTGGTTTGTCCCTTCAGATGACGCACCCTTGGAAGTCGCTGGGGAGGTGTGTTAGCTTAGCTCAATTGGTAGAGCCCTGGACCAGCAATCCAGAAGATGTGGGTTCGAGTCCTACAGCTGGCTAACCTTTTCAGTGACTTCCGACTTCGATATTGTGCGATTTGTGGCCGTCAGAGGGATTGTATCTCAATACGGCCGATAATCCTTTGATCCCCAAGTGTCTCATTACGGCCAAAGTCTCAATAGACCTCTCCCTGTTTGTAAACAAATGACGTCATAGTGTTCGACAGCGCCACCGGTTTGGTAGAGTCTCGCTAGATCTCTGCTAGATCTCGGTAGATGCTCGAAGCTATGGGGCGAACAAGGTCGCGCCCGAAAACCACGGTCCTGAGGGGATTACGATGGTCTCTGATAAGGACGCGACCTTCGGTCCTACTTTTCTTTCAATCGGAGCCAGCGAACAAGTGCACATTCGTGGAAACCGCCTCTCCCCTTCCGATCTGTTTCGGTTTCGGTCTGTCTACCAACGTCATGATGACGTTTCTCGGGTAGAGGTTTATACAGCCGAAGGTAGTCTCATTACGGCCAAAAGTCAAAATGTGTATTGTAAAGCGCATTGACATGCAATGTTGCAGCCAGGTATGGATATACATTCCAGAGGGTGTAAGCCATGCAGTGTGCCCTTAGAGCCCTTATCATATATATATACATATATTGTGAGACAATCAGTATGTTATCATACCACAGCATACTGTGTAATGTGTACAACCCAAAGGTAGCGTTGATGTTGCTGTGAAGCAGCAGGCTGCTATGTGGAGAGCTAGATGAACATCGGCTTTGTTGTGACGGTTTTTGGAGTCGTCCTACAGGCACTGGCCAAGAAGGAACACCTGTCGCAGTCGACGTCAGTTTATTTCCATTCGCCTTACAATGGTACAATCCTTGTTTCTGGAATGAGTAGACCTGCAAGAAGACTCTGGCCTTGCGTCTGCCCTCTGACTGGACGTTCTTCGAACTTTCCTTCGTGCCTGTGCTGCACTGCACTGCGTGCCAGTTTTTCTGTCATCTTTTCCTTTCTTTTATTTCTTTTGTTTCACAGTTCCTTTTTCTTTTCTCTCTCGGAATAGCAAGCTGGCAATAGCCTGGCTGACATTTCCGTTTTCCTTTTCACTATTAAACATATCCCCCCCCCCCCCCCCTGCAAGAAGCAAAGAGCAACCGTGAATAGGCTAGAATATTCAAAAAACAGGCATTTGACTCTACATGGCTGGTTTTAATGTGCACAAGCTGCATACATGTTAATATGTGTCCATTATTTCATACAAGGCTAATATAAATCTTCATCTACACAAAAAATGACAAGCCTTAAGAATGTGACTTCCTGGTAAACACAATGCATGACCATGAGATGAATTTAGTTGCATCTGTTCTGCGGAAATTCTGAGTTTTTCGGAGGATTAAAAAGTCTGCAAAATGAACGGCGCCGATTTCGGAGTATTGCGGAGCAGTCATCGCAGAGACAATGCAATGAAATATGTGCAAAAGTGACTGGGACCACACGATGTAACGCACGGATGTTTTAATACAGGGGATGTACCCCGCGCCGTTTCGTCGTTTTTGGGCACGAGATGGCGCCGGGGTCTACCCAGCCACCAGGCTTTAACGAGGTGGCGCTAGGGGCGCCGTTATTATATATGATATTACGTTATGATCTTATACGTTATGCACGGACGCCGGGATGCAACCGTTCCCTGTTGCGCGTGCACGTCTTGAAGTAATACCAGAACGAACGTTTAGCAAATAATCTGAATGCTAGCAAATAAAAATACGAAGAGAATGGTACTTGTAATAAATAAAGCTAAACAATAACGACCAGCAATGGAAAAGGGTGCTCGGTGTTGCTCGTGCATGCCCCATAAGCAGCGGAAAGAAAGACTGTCTCATTGACAACTCAGCCCTTAAACCGGTAAATAATACTTAATTAATTAATCAAGTAGTTTTGTCAGAATCATTCAATGTCCATAAAAACATTTTGGGTACTCAACAGAACCGCGCTGTACGTATACTATAGCAAACGATTCAGTATGTGACGTATGTGCTATTATATACTAAAACTCTGCCACAAAATTTAGTTTTCCTTTGTTTTCATTGCTGAGATAAGATGACATTGTTGAAAACTAAACAATATATTGCAGGAGCACAATGCGAATCATATTCGCAAACGAGCAGGGCATATCAATGGTCAATGCTCTTTGCTACGCCTTTATTTTACTTTCCTCCCCCCCTTTTTTTTTGTGTGTGTGTGTGGGCGGGCCTGAACCGTACCAACGTTGTTTTCTGTGCCAGAATGCGATATCTTATACGTACAGAGGTCGCGTCCACAAATCCAGGTAGGAATGCTTCGAACGTGAAAAGGGTCGGTGGCCGTCTACCATTGACCTGTTACCAACCTTACACGGGAATTCCCGCCAACAAAGTGACAACAACAAGAGAGAGAGAGCTAAAAAAAGACCTCACTGGAAGGTGGGGATCGGCACTAACCACGGTTATCGTGCATGAAATATAGGGTTTATTCACATGACGTCAACCGCAGGAGACCGCCACTGGCGCTTGCGCGCAGATTTGCTGCATCGGCCGCCATATTGTAGGTCCCATCCAAGCCGCTACCGATATCGCACCCACCGTATATTTGGTGTTTCAAAGTTATTGCAAAGTGTGATTTGTAGCATATCCAAGCAATTTCGATGTTTTCGACGTTAATAGTCACCCAAAAAGCATATAGCAGCGAACTAATGCGGGAACATAACTTCGAGGGACCTACAGTATGGCGACGAGGTGACGTCAGTGAATAAACCCTATACAACCAATGCACAAGACGTATCAAAAGCCGAAATATTTATCGAAGATTTTCAGAATCTTATTAACTGACAATGACCCTCTAGCAAGGAGAGTTACACATTCGGCAGCACACGCACAAACATACAGGCAAAGCAGGTTTTACTCTTATTTGCCCCGAAGCAATGTCTTCACCCTCTGGCACGAGGACAATCGCTGGTTCAGAAGGAAAACCAGAGAGAGAGAGAGAGAGGAAGAATACGTATGCCGTTGTTTCCAACCGCACAAGCATCATAAGGAGAATGAAATGCGAGCGGAACTTTGCGCCTTCTCGGTCGCTATGTACAATAGGGCAGTGTTTCCCAAAGTGTGGTCCGCGGACCCCTGGGGGTCCGCGACCGTCTTTCACATTTCAGTCAGGATTTTCGTCCCAACAAACACGCGCTCGTACATGCTGCCCGATTTCCAAACACCCAGAATTTCCAAAATTGCTACAAGCATGCTTCAACGGCTAGCTTCTAATTTCTGATAGAAAAGTCCTGCAATGCACGTTTGTCCGCGTCATACACATACAAACAAGAAGAAGAAACCAGTCCGGAATCCTTTCTGAAGCTGTATCAAAAGCACGCAGCAGCTGACGAGGTTGCTGGTTATGCACTAGCTAGCATGGGAAATACAGTGCGTCATATCGTTTTGCTTCGAGTTCGAACTGACTGAAGAGTGTTCCTGTGTTTAGCGCATTTTATATTTGGCAGCCTGCGGACCTCTTGCAGCGATGGTGGCACTACAGATGATACCTCGCACTGAACGCGGCGTTGGAAGTCAACTTCGCTTCTGTCTAGACAGTCACTTGACCACCTTTATGCTTGCACAAATGTTATTTCGTTCCGTGTTATACCCTGTCGCGCATATTAAACGCGGTCTGCAATGCAGTGTACACAGCGCGTATTCCGGTATATTTGTGTGTGTGTGTGTGTGTGTGTGTGGGGGGGGGGGGGGGGTCCGTGAATTGGTTCTCATCGCTTCCGGGGGTCCGTCACCGCCAAAAGTTTGGGAAACTCTGCAATAGGGTATACGTGCTTTAGAGCGTCAAAGAACGACGCTTGGAATTCCACAATTCGCACAATTACGGTTAGGTTCCATATCCTCCAAATGCCCATTTCCACCGACGTCCCAAATCAACCAAAAGCTCATTTCATCCGAAAAAATGTTCGGACGTTCTGGGCTTTCGGTTGATCTGGGCACGTGGGTGGCAGTGACCCATATCCCCCAAATACTGTTTTCATCCGAGCACCCAGAACCACCAAAAGCGCGACACTTGAAAGGACACGATTCCCCTGTTTGTCAGGGAGAGGAGGAAGGGTGAGCGGTTTCTTGGGTGTGCGGGAATCCAATCCTGCAACTGACTCAGAAGTGAAGTTTGCAAAGGAAAGGTATTATTGATGTCGATCGCGTTCAAGAAATCGCGTCAGGAACGTGACTCGGTGGGTCTCTCGGCGGTGGCGCAGCTCCAACACACCCCAACTTGTATTCGTCGACTGCCTTTTGGCACCCCTGAAGATATCGTTGTCTGATCTGGCCCCACCCACCTACCCGCTGAGGGACCTGTCTCTGCTGATCGCCGAAGCCTTCCTCCCTGGACGTGTCCTAGCTCCTCCGGCCAGGCTCGAGGCGCTCCTCACGGACCACGTCAGCCGGTTCCAGTCTCACCTGGTTGTTGCCACTGATGCTTCCGTGTCCGCCGGGCTGGCGGATGTGGAATTGTCTTCCCGCAGCTGGATGCGCACTTCCCGATTCGCCTCCCGGACTTCACTCCAGTATTTGAGAGCGAGCTCCTCGCCATGATACTGGCTCTCCGCATGGTCCCTCCTCAATTCTGCAAGGTTCTGCTCCTATCAGACTCACTGTCTGTCATCGCAGCTCTGTCGGACCCCTCTGCCGACGCCTGGAAGACCTTCCTGTCCCTTACTCCGCGTCATATCACAGAAGTCGTCTTGACGTGGATTCCAGGACACCGTGGCCTCTCTATCAACGAGTTGGCTGATAACCTGGCCAAGGCATCCCTCGCTGGGCCATTCATCGACGTGTTACCTCCATTGCCCGCAGTAACTCGGGCCAGATATAGGAGGCTGCTGGAGCTGTCTGGACGCCGCTTGCCTGACCCCCGTTACGATCACCTTTCCTTTGCGTGGTACACTGACCGCTGTCCTTCGCGCCGTGTTGAAGTCCTGATGGCGCGCCTTCGATGCCACGCCTTGCCTCTAAACTTTTACCTTCACCGCGCGGGTACCCATCCATCGCCGGCGTGCCCTCATTGCGGGCAGGACGAGACCACTGAGCATCTGCTGCTGCACTGTCACCTGTACGACAGGCCTCGTCGCAACCATTTCACCCTGCCCTTTGCCAGACAAGGCATCCCTCTATCCTTATCGTCCTTACTCTCCTTCGGAGCCTCACACACGGAGAAATGGATCCCCGAAGTGACGTCCAGGGTCGTTGCCTTCTTAGCTACCTGCGGCCGCTTTTGAATCGCCCGGCCTGAATAGCCTGACCACCTACAACGCCCCCCGTCCCCCTGGACTATACTCCCCTCTCATACTCCTGGCCAATCGCCCTGTGTGGCTAAGGGCCATTTCCTTTGTGGCTGAAGAAGAAGAAGAAGAAATGATCCCATTCGAACAGAGAGATTTTCCATGTGAGTGACTGGGGTCCAGGCACTGTGTACATCATCATAGTGGAAAGCGAATAGTAACAAAGCGCCCACTTCACAGGTCTTGTATGCTTTCTGTTAATACAGTTCAGACGTTCAGAAAACACGCCATTAATCGGCTGAAACAACCCCTAGAAAAAGCTTGCAAACAGTACGAATGCATGGAACGAACATATTGTCTGAACTGTCAATCTCCTCAGAAGGCGCTTGAGGTGCGTGTCTTCCACCGTCCCGCTATATGTTCCAGCCACAAAACGTACCATTCCCACCATGCTCTTTTTCCGTGACTCACGACGCGGACCTCCATGACCTTCCGAATATAGTGCGTCTTCCGTCAGCAACGTGCATACCAATAAAATTCATTTTCGGAATACCTCTTCGTTCAGATCACTTCTTGAACGAGATCTCATTTGTACACACCGAGTGTCGTGTCATTTCTATCCAACCACGCTCAAGCTTCTTTAATATAGATCTCGTGCATCAGCTCTCATTTTTATATTAGTCATATACAGTGAACCCTCGTTAATATGACCCCCGTTAATCTGACTTACTCGCTTTATGACCGTTTTTCTCTGGAACCGTTTCGCCGGGATGTAAATCCCCCTGGTTAATATGACAATCCGTTTATCGGACAATGACCAATATTTTTGTCACAAGTAGGGTCAAACACAGGCATTATATTCCCGCTATTATGAGCACGTCACGTGACCCTCAGAGCAGCCCCGGGAGAGGCTATCTCGTACCTCGCTCAGAGGGCAACACGTGTTAAAGTCAAGGGTTGCCTCGTTATTTTTTGAGCAGATAAAGGTAGATAACGTGTCCGCAGTTGATGGTGCTATTGTCCATTTAGAAAAATTTATGACCGAAAATTGTTTGACCTAGTCATGGTTAACAGATTTTTCAGAAAATAAATCATAATTACGTCGGCTTTTGTTGTACGTAGCGATGTGTGTCCGGTCTGCGGAAGGTGCGTTTCTCGTTAATATAACAATTCGCTCTATGACCAAAATCCGCGGGAACGGCAGTGGTCATATTAACGAGGGTTCACTGTATGTTACATCTCTAAGGATAATTATTAGTAAGCAGGGGAACATAAAGAAAGCTGTGCAAGTCAACGGACCGCATACATCACGCTACAGAACATTTCAAGCACCGGATAAGCAGCAGCCACGCGACCCTCTCTGGTGACTTGCAGGAAGTACAGCTCGAAGCAGAGTTAAGTGGAACGCCACTTCGACCACCGAATCGGGAAGAGAATCACCCTACAGCGGCGCTTAGGAGAAATAAAGGGAAATAATGTTTCCACTGTCCTACTTATTGCTGATTCGGGTGGTCATTTTATGACAACACGGCCTAGCGCTCGGAAATTGCTAGGTCGGCTCCGGAGCTCGATCACGTGACAGTTGCCACACGAACATGAGTGCCAGGGATCTGACAGCTTTAGGATCAGGATCATGCTCGCGCCTCATCCCTTTTGAATCAGGGCAGAGTTCGTGCGCTTGGATCACGCTAGGGACATCGCGATCGCCTGTCTTCGGGTTCCGTCGTCTGCTAAATCACGTGAACTTCGACGTGCGAGCCAATGAGGGGACTCGCCACCGTTGCAGTGCGGATTGCACGACACCGGATATAGTTGGGCAACCCGCTGCGCGACCGTTTCGAGAGCGGACGAAAAAAGTGCTAGCTGGCAAATTCCGGGCGTACGGTAAGTGACACGCGAACATGCAAGATTGCTTGACTGCTCGGGATCTGAAAAGGAAAAAGAAAAAAGAATAATAATACACACACACAAAAAAAAAAGGTTGCCACCAAATGACCACCCGAATTCGCCATATGCTGCGAGGGTGTCCGCCCTGGCATGAGTTGTTGACTAGGCATTACTCTCAACGGTGGTTATCATCGCGACGTTTGTTTGGGTTTGAGATGATTATGTAAAGGTGGATGCTGGCCGATATATCACGCGGATGTGATGCTGTTATCTCACTGGTACACGCAAAGGTGGACAGCAACTCCAATAAAGTTTCCAGTAGACTCCGTGCATCCTCATTTGTTTTATCACAAATCTGAAAATGCCCCACTGAGCGAACGCGACCACCTTCGCGTGTATCAATGAGATAAATCAATGAGTATCCGTGCGATATCAGCCGGCATACAACTTCACATAATCGCCGCAAACACAAACAAACATCGCGATGATAACCACAGCTAAGGGCAATGCCGATACAAGAGCTCATGGCAAGGCGTACACCCCCACAGCTACAGTGCATGGGACAGTCGAAACACTATTTGCCTTTATTTCTCGTATGAGCCGCTAGGCTTGCTCTATCTCCGAGTTTAGCTCCGCCAGCCGAAGTGGCGTTCCAGCTAACTCTGCTTCGAGCTGTACATCGGATTCCCGCATACTTGAGAACCGCTCACCCTTCCTCCTCTCCCTGTTAAACGGTGGAAGCGTGTCCTTTGAAGTATCCCGCTTTCGGTGGTTCTGGGCGCTTGGATGAAAAGAGCATTTTGGGGTATGGGTCACTGCCACCCGCGTGCCCAGATCAACCGAAAGCCCAGAACCTCCGAATATTTTTTCGGAGGTAATGAGCTTTTGGTTGATTTGGGACGTCGGTTGAAACGGGCGTTTGGAGGATATGATCTGCTACCCACAATTACAACTCGGTCTTGAGTCCGTTTTTGCCCTGGATACCATCTCCACGCTCAATATGTCACTTTGTCCAAGCTTACCCACATGACTCACAAGTGCTTGCCAGACTGACAGCCCTAGCAGGTTTCTTGAAGTGCAACGTGCCTTTATAAAAAGGGACGAACCATAAGCACAAGTATATTGCACCCGACTGGGTTTTGGAACGGCCACATAAACAAAATTCAGCAGCCAAATAGCGCAATTATTTTCTTTTTGTAAGCTAGAATGCATGTACCTCCGCGAAACCGTACATCGCATAGCATGTACGGGTCGTTACTTTAACGCTATGCCGTCCTTTATTTTGTCACGGATGTCGGAAAGCACGTCGTCAGTTACGTGGTACGGTCGCTTCGTCATGTCCCACGGCGATCCACGGGCCCGGCTCAGCCCCAACCACCATCTCTGGCAGGCGTCGCCGTCAAACTTCCGCCTTACTTCGACCGTAACCCGGCAGTCTGGTTTCTTCAAGCGGAGGCCCAGTTCAACCTCGCCGGCGTGAGCTCACAGCAAACCAAGTGCTACTATGTCATATCAGCTCTTACACCCGCTGCTGCAGAAGAGGTGTATGACATTTTTGCGGCCCCTTCACCCACAACTCCTTATGACCAGCTCAAGAAAGCGCTGCTCCAGCGAACCACGCCTTCCGACCGATCCCGCATCCAGCAGCTTCTATCTGCTGAGGAGCTGGGGGATCGTCGTCCATCACAGCTCTTAAGAGGCCATACCAGTCGGGGAGCAACTCCGATTCACGATTTTCCAGATTCTAGATGGAGCCACACTCGCCGTCCTTATCACGCCGTTCGCATCCGACTACCGAAATAATCCCCATTGTGCATGGCTGACCTCGCGAGTTTAAGGCTACGGTCCCACTCATCACCCGAAAAGTGTCATTTTCACTCAAAGGTTACACGGCTTCTCGGCAACTACGTGAAACGTGTTGGTACCGTTGGAAAGCTTGTTCTTTGGGCAAGCTAAGCCAAGAGCTCGTTTTTTTATGTGATGATCAGCTGTGGCGTTATAAAGCGAGAAGGACGACCATATCTTCCATTTTAGGTGTTTTTCAGTCAAAGATGATGCGAACACGAAAAGAGATAGCGCTGTCAATCTTTTTTGAAAGTGACGTTGCACAGTATGCAAAGGAAAGTCAAGAACGTTTTTACTCGCGTAAAGCGTCATTAACTGATTATTGCCTATCAAATTTAAGAAAAAACGCTACTTTTACACTTGCCATAAAAGGCTATTCTCTACTTATTCTCGGCTGAAAATATGATCAGCGGGCGGGTAATTATCAGCAGGAGTGATGTCCAACGTTTTACCGCAAATGAAAAAATAATAAATAAACTAGTGTGGTTCAAAATCGCACACCTAAATACACAGAAACGCAGAAAATGTGGTGACCAGCGCCACCTGCCGTACGCGTTTGAAACCAGTGGCAGCTTCGCGTTGCAAGAGGTTGCCGAGAGATGACACGGGTTCCTATGTGCTGATCACGTGATCACGTCGCGGTTCTCTGACCTCCCTGACTTACGAAAAGTTGGCCCCGTGCGTGATTCCGTATACGCAAGTTCCTGCCGCGTGTATTTTTGTTGATCGTACGGTTATATTGTGTCCGTTTGGCTGAATTTCGTGCTGAGGAGTTGCATTATTCTCCGTTGGGTGTGCCCTGCAACCTGTCCCTTCGGTCGGCAGTTAGGTAGCGGAGTACCGCTATTCGCTACTCCTCTGAAACGCCGCTACTCATTCCGAAACATAGGGCGGTACCGCTACCGGAAGGAAATATGTACCGGCGCTACTGCCAAGCTGCCTCGTAAGATTTTTTTTTTTTGACGAACATGTAACCATGATGAGTAGAGCCCACACAACGCTTAGGCAATAAGATATTGTTTTATGCAGGAACAATAAGCATGAAAAATGTCGATACCAGCTCTGAACTTTATTATAGGCAGAATAAGAGCGTACAGAAATTAGAAAATATCACTTTAGTCATGCCGGATTGTGACACGGATACTGCCTTGTCGAAGTGAAATGGCGTGGAATACGAGTTACATCTTTTGTCTTGCCCACTAAAGTAGCCGGAAAGTAGCGGTAGCAGCATCGAACACGTTACCAAAATTTTGTCTATTAATTATCTATTAATTAATCTATTTTTATTTTTTCAAATAAACTTTGAAAATTGCCAAGTGAACCTCACTTTTTCACAGAAATATGAAGTTCTCCAGGGGATAACGACAGGACCCCCCAAAATTAGTACAAACTCGGCTTTAGCCCCGCCTGCTTGATTGTCACAAAGAAAAGCCCGCGGTATTTGAGGGGAGAGGGGAAGTGTTCCCGCCTTTCGTTTACATTCGTTTCGGTTACATAGCGTATAATCGCCGACTTCCCTATTTTACTTCATTGCGCTGATTATTACCCGGAAACTTCAGTACTATATTTTTAAACGCTCCTTGGTTTTCACAGGGTACTTCACATTCCACCAGACTTTTCGTTCAGCGTAGACGCTAGTTCGGCGGAGAATCCCCAGTGATCCGGAGCTTCTCCTTATCTTCCTCAGAAGGCCTCTCTTTGTTCGCCGTGCAAAGACAGACGGGTACAGGTTTTGGGTCATCCAACGTGCAACTAGCAAGGATTGTCGAAAGATGGAAAATCCAGGGAACCGCTATCGAAAAATTGGCCGTATCTCAAAATAACGTGATCGAAGTCCCCGTTGAAAAATAAACTACTGTAAATAAATGTTATCTGGCTATTTCTGCGCGGAAACTCCCAAAGCCCAGACTAACCTGAACATGAAAATGCAAACGCCGAACTTTTACTAACATAATAATCAACTAACTAACGTGCTGTTCCGTCGCGTCCGTTTCATTTATCTATTATTTCATAATTTTATTTATGTATTTCCGGAATAGCAAGCCGGCGTCCCGTTTGGCTGACCTTTAGCCCGTTTTTTTTCTTTTCGTCTAATAAATATATCCCCCTCCCCCGTCGCTGTCGTTGGTTTTCCTTGCTTTGCGAACGTGAATTTGGGTTCCGGAAAATACTGTTACTCATTCCGTGGGCGGAAACAATTGTGCAGCGGCCGCTTGATCGATTTTCCTTATTGGTTCACGTGGAGCGTTCATGAAAAAAAAATAATAATGAAGATAAAAATAAAAATAAATCGACCAATAAAAGAAAGAAAGAGAAACAAAAATAAAGCTGCAGTTCTAAGTGCCGTTATCCTCAGAAACATTTATCTGTGTGTAATCCGCTTGCCGGCTGTTTCAACATTACGAACATTAAAGGGCAATCCTGTTGAACGTTACTGGAATGTTTGTGAAGCCGGCCTTCCACTAACCGTAAATACGAGAGATTCTAGTTAGCCTTATGAGGCAGTTGACTGAGTAAATTGACGTTTCATGTCAAGCTAATAAACTCATCTCAGTTCTCTATAAGCGCACCGCAAAAAGAAGAGGTTTATTGGTCTCGGTGGTCTCCTACAGGGGCCGCGACAATGCTGGCTGACGATATTCCCTTTACGAGCAGCTAAGTAAGGTTTTGTTCTGGTCTACAAGGCCATGCCCTAAGTCAGCTGTTCATGAAAGTAAAGAGGTGAGAGGGAGCACTACGGTGCGCGTGCACGCCGCATGGTCGGCGGATGGATACGGTCAAAATGTTCCGCGAGGTTTTTCCTGTGCTACGGCTAGAGGGCGACACAGAATGACGCGGTTCACGGGGCTTTGAGACGGTATTTATCCGTACTCACATTTCATACTTTCTTATAAAAATGGAAAGTGGTAGACATATAAATTTGACGTCTATCAATTCTGAAATATTTCCAGAGAAAGTAAATGGAAAGTTTTTTTCGAAATGGCTATAGAAGTTTAATAGAAACCTGTTCATAGAGGGAGGAGAAAAATTGTGTATTATTTTCGCATTCGTGACGTCGCTGTAAAATACATACGACATGTATGAGAAATCTAGAAGCATAATTCTCTTCATCTCGTCTTCCTCTTTATGATGAAACCACCTGCGTCAAATCTGCGTGGTGGTTACCAAGAAAAAGCATGAAAACTGTTCCATTGGAAATACATTGGGACGGAGAGCTGGTCTGCCCTCTTAACAGCATGGATATATTGTATTGTAGGGTACAGTAGTATTGTACTAATATGTATTCCAGATATTTTATTGGCGTTACTAAACACAACAACTCAGGGAAAACAGGTTCTGCCGGTACAGGTGGGATGGACAGCCCATGCACAACCAACAGCGCCATTCCCTTTCTCTCCTATATCTTTCCTTCTCACTCTCTGATTCACACACGAGGCAGGGCGATTTCTGCCTTACCAAATGTGTTATCAATTTTTTACTTATTCTCCCATGGAGTACATAGGTCAAATTGTCGACATTTGTCGTTGTACAGCTGACATTTGCGTATTATCAGTTCTTGTTCAGCTAAGGGCTTACCTTATGTTTGAGGGTTGCTATATATCAATACAGAAGTCGCTGCACTAATGATGGCTGAACTTTAAAGTGTATGTCCACAACGATGCGATATGGATCAGTGATAATCCTACGTTGCCAAAACAAACATAAGAGAGCACGCGGGTTACGCGCGAGCACATGCCACACCTTGAACCTATCAATTGGTGGTGGTGAAAGGGTGGTCACCGTTGTCGGCCTCACAAAGGTGGGTATCGTCGCGACTCACGCCCCACGAGAATGTGCGTCCTGGGCTGACCCCTAAAGGAACTGTAGTGACGTATCTCTGAAAGCATCTAAGCAAAATCCCAGACAGCGCAGCGAGATTCGAACTCAGGTACCTCCCAGTCTGGATCTGACATGGCCAGCACGCTACGCACTGAGCCACGGGAGCTATCCATTGACGAAGTAAACGCCACCCAGCGTTAGGCAAAATTTATCTCCCAATGATATTCGCTATTAGAGGGATCGCCTAACCTGTATCCACTCTCCTACTCATATAATTTATGGAAGTATTATGTTCATATCACGATCGAGGCTAATAAAAATTAAAAATACGTCCCGCCTCTATCCAATGGTGCAACTTGTTTCGACGAGTAGCGCATTCCGTTATGGTGAATTGCAGAACTAGCGTTTCACCAAAGACAAAAAGGAGCTTATAAGCGATTGCGATCCAATATACCTCTGTTTGTTCTTGCAGCGCGCAGCCTTGGATTGTACACTTGGAGCTTGGTGCCGCCTCGATGCCTATGCAGCCTGGTATCCTACTTGCCTTTTTTCGACAGGTACTGGCTTATATATGCCATGCCATGCCATGCCATGCCATCCAAAGTTGTCTGCTTATCCCGTTTGCAGCTTTGTGCATTTCTGTTCCAGAAATTCGCTCTGTGTGACTTGATATCCAATTTGATGTCGATATTTATGCTCTTTGCGTTTCTAACGTTCACCAGTCTTAGACTGTTGGTTTTTTACGACTGCCATGTTCCTATATTTTTATTAGATGTAAGTTGCTTGGATGAGCTGCGCTGATTTGTTGAAAAATTTGTTGTTCTGCCTTTGTCCTTTAACTTCTGTACGTTGTTAATGTAACATCATCTTCAATGTTCTACTGTTGCAGGAGATGGAGGAGCAGAAGGTCTTAACTCATTCCATCTGCATTTCCCAGTCTTGACAGGAACACAACCCAGAGACTCCCTCCGCATGACAACAGTGGACTAATTGCCCTAAATTTCCCACTGTTGAGAGGAGCAGGAACCCAGAGATTCCCTCCGCAGTCGCAAGAGCGCAGTAGCATAGCGGTATGGCATGCAGCTGGTAAGGCATGTAGCTGTGAGACGTGTGGCAGTAAGGCATGCCGCTGTGAGGCATGTAGCTGTAAGACCTTTCTTAAGGCAGTAAGTCTCCATGTCCTCATTGTAAGTCGGCATGTCCTTATCGTAAGTCCCCACGTCCTCATTGTAAGTCTCCATGTCCTTACTGTAATCCTCTATGTCCTTACTATGCCAGCCTGCCACTAACATCTCCCTAACTAATTTGCCCTAGATTTCCGACTGTTGAGAGGAGCAGGAACCCAGAGATTCCCTCCGCAGTGACAACAGTGAACTAATTTGCCCTAGATTTCCCACTGTTGAGAGGAGCAGGAACCCAGAAATTCCCTCCGCAGTCGCAAGAGTGCAGTCGCATAGCGGTATGGCATGCAGCTGGTAAGGCATATACAGTAAGGCATGTAGCTGTGAGACGTGTGGCAGTAAGGCATGCCGCTGTGAGGCATGTAGCTGTAAGACCTTTCTTAAGGCAGTAAGTCTCCATGTCCTCATTGTAAGTCGGCATGTCCTTATCGTAAGTCCCCACGTCCTCATTGTAAGTCTCCATGTCCTTACTGTAATCCTCTATGTCCTTACTATGCCAGCCTGCCACTAACATCTCCCTAACTAATTTGCCCTAGATTTCCCACTGTTGAGAGGAGCAGGAACCCAGAGATTCCCTCCGCAGTGACAACAGTGGACTAATTGCCCTAAATTTCCCACTGTTGAGAGGAGCAGGAACCCAGAGATTCCCTCCACAGTGACAACAGTGGACTAATTGCCCTAAATTTCCCACTGTTGAGAGGAGCAGGGACCCAGAGATTCCCTCCGCAGCGACAATAGTGGACTAATTGCCCTAAATTTCCCACTGTTGAGAGGAGCAGGAACCCAGAGATTCCCTCCGCAGCGACAATAGTGGACTAATTGCCCTAAATTTCCCACTGTTTAGAGGAGCAGGCACCCAGAGATTCCCTCCGCAGTGACAACAGTGGACTAATTTGCCCTAAATTTCCCAGTGTTGAGAGGAGCAGGGACCCAGAGATTCCCTCCCCAGTGACAACAGTGAACTAATTTGCTCTAGATTTCCCGTTGTTGAGAGGAGCAGGAACCCAGAGATTCCCTCCGCAGTCGCAAGAGCGCAGTAGCATAGCGGTATGGCATGCAGCTGGTAAGGCATATACAGTAAGGCATGTAACTGTGAGACGTGTGGCAGTAAATCATGCCGCTGTGAGGCATGTAGCTGTAAGACCTTTCTTAAGGCAGTAAGTCTCCATGTCCTCATTGTAAGTCGGCATGTCCTTATCGTAAGTCCCCACGTCCTCATTGTAAGTCTCCATGTCCTTACTGTAATCCTCTATGTCCTTACTATGCCAGCCTGCCACATCTCCCTAACTAATTTGCCCTAGATTTCCCACTGTTGAGAGGAGCAGGAACCCAGAGATTCCCTCCGCAGTGACAACAGTGGACTAATTGCCCTAAATTTCCCACTGTTGAGAGGAGCAGGAACCCAGAGATTCCCTCCGCAGCGCCAATAGTGGACTAACTGCCCTAAATTTCCCACTGTTGAGAGGAGCAGGAACCCAGAGATTCCCTCCGCAGTGACAACAGTGAACTAATTTGCCCTAGATTTCCCACTGTTGAGAGGAGCAGGAACCCAGAGATTCCCTCCACAGTGACAACAGTGGACTAATTGCCCCAAATTTCCCACTGTTGAGAGGAGCAGGAACCCAGAGATTCCCTCCGCAGTGACAACAGTGGACTAATTGCCCTAAATTTCCCACTGTTGAGAGGAGCAGGAACCCAGAGATTCCCTCCGCAGCGACAATAGTGGACTAATTGCCCTAAATTTCTCACTGTTGAGAGGAGCAGGCACCCAGAGATTCCCTCCGCAGTGACAACAGTGGACTAATTTGGCCTAGATTACCCACTGTTGAGAGGAGCAGGAACCCAGAGATTCCCTCCGCAGTGACAACAGTGAACTAATTTGCCCTAGATTTCCCACTGTTGAGAGGAGCAGGAACCCAGAGATTCCCTCCGCAGTCGCAAGAGTGCAGTCGCATAGCGGTATGGCATGCAGCTGGTAAGGCATATACAGTAAGGCATGTAGCTGTGAGACGTGTGGCAGTAAGGCATGCCGCTGTGAGGCATGTAGCTGTAAGACCTTTCTTAAGGCAGTAAGTCTCCATGTCCTCATTGTAAGTCGGCATGTCCTTATCGTAAGTCCCCACGTCCTCATTGTAAGTCTCCATGTCCTTACTGTAATCCTCTATGTCCTTACTATGCCAGCCTGCCACTAACATCTCCCTAACTAATTTGCCCTAGATTTCCCACTGTTGAGAGGAGCAGGAACCCAGAGATTCCCTCCGCAGTGACAACAGTGGACTAATTGCCCTAAATTTCCCACTGTTGAGAGGAGCAGGAACCCAGAGATTCCCTCCGCAGCGCCAATAGTGGACTAACTGCCCTAAATTTCCCACTGTTGAGAGGAGCAGGAACCCAGAGATTCCCTCCGCAGTGACAACAGTGAACTAATTTGCCCTAGATTTCCCACTGTTGAGAGGAGCAGGAACCCAGAGATTCCCTCCACAGTGACAACAGTGGACTAATTGCCCTAAATTTCCCACTGTTGAGAGGAGCAGGAACCCAGAGATTCCCTCCGCAGTGACAACAGTGGACTAATTGCCCTAAATTTCCCACTGTTGAGAGGAGCAGGAACCCAGAGATTCCCTCCGCAGTGACAACCAGTGGAATAATTTTCTCTAGATTTCCCACTGTTGAGAGGAGCAGGAACCCAGAGATTCCCTCCGCAGTGACAACAGTGGACTAATTGCCCTAAATTTCCCGTTGTTGAGAGGAGCAGGAACCCAGAGATTCCCTCCGCAGTCGCAAGAGCGCAGTAGCATAGCGGTATGGCATGTAGCTGTGAGATTTGTGGCAGTAAGGCATGCCGCTGTGAGGCATGTAGCTGTAAGACCTTTCTTAAGGCAGTAAGTCTCCATGTCCTCATTGTAAGTCGGCATGTCCTTATCTTAAGTCCCCACGTCCTCATTGTAAGTCTCCATGTCCTTACTGTAATCCTCTATGTCCTTACTATGCCAGCCTGCCACTAACATCTCCCTAACTAATTTGCCCTAGATTTCCCACTGTTGAGAGGAGCAGGAACCCAGAGATTCCCTCCGCAGTGACAACAGTGAACTAATTTGCCCTAGATTTCCCACTGCTGAGAGGAGCAGGAACCCAGAGATTCCCTCCACAGTGACAACAGTGGACTAATTGCCCCAAATTTCCCACTGTTGAGAGGAGCAGGAACCCAGAGATTCCCTCCGCAGTGACAACAGTGGACTAATTGCCCTAAATTTCCCACTGTTGAGAGGAGCAGGAACCCAGAGATTCCCTCCGCAGCGACAATAGTGGACTAATTGCCCTAAATTTCTCACTGTTGAGAGGAGCAGGCACCCAGAGATTCCCTCCGCAGTGACAACAGTGGACTAATTTGGCCTAGATTTCCCACTGTTGAGAGGAGCAGGAACCCAGAGATTCCCTCCGCAGTGACAACAGTGAACTAATTTGCCCTAGATTTCCCACTGTTGAGAGGAGCAGGAACCCAGAAATTCCCTCCGCAGTCGCAAGAGTGCAGTCGCATAGCGGTATGGCATGCAGCTGGTAAGGCATATACAGTAAGGCATGTAGCTGTGAGACGTGTGGCAGTAAGGCATGCCGCTGTGAGGCATGTAGCTGTAAGACCTTTCTTAAGGCAGTAAGTCTCCATGTCCTCATTGTAAGTCGGCATGTCCTTATCGTAAGTCCCCACGTCCTCATTGTAAGTCTCCATGTCCTTACTGTAATCCTCTATGTCCTTACTATGCCAGCCTGCCACTAACATCTCCCTAACTAATTTGCCCTAGATTTCCCACTGTTGAGAGGAGCAGGAACCCAGAGATTCCCTCCGCAGTGACAACAGTGGACTAATTGCCCTAAATTTCCCACTGTTGAGAGGAGCAGGAACCCAGAGATTCCCTCCACAGTGACAACAGTGGACTAATTGCCCTAAATTTCCCACTGTTGAGAGGAGCAGGGACCCAGAGATTCCCTCCGCAGCGACAATAGTGGACTAATTGCCCTAAATTTCCCACTGTTGAGAGGAGCAGGAACCCAGAGATTCCCTCCGCAGCGACAATAGTGGACTAATTGCCCTAAATTTCCCACTGTTGAGAGGAGCAGGCACCCAGAGATTCCCTCCGCAGTGACAACAGTGGACTAATTTGCCCTAAATTTCCCAGTGTTGAGAGGAGCAGGGACCCAGAGATTCCCTCCCCAGTGACAACAGTGAACTAATTTGCTCTAGATTTCCCGTTGTTGAGAGGAGCAGGAACCCAGAGATTCCCTCCGCAGTCGCAAGAGCGCAGTAGCATAGCGGTATGGCATGCAGCTGGTAAGGCATATACAGTAAGGCATGTAACTGTGAGACGTGTGGCAGTAAATCATGCCGCTGTGAGGCATGTAGCTGTAAGACCTTTCTTAAGGCAGTAAGTCTCCATGTCCTCATTGTAAGTCGGCATGTCCTTATCGTAAGTCCCCACGTCCTCATTGTAAGTCTCCATGTCCTTACTGTAATCCTCTATGTCCTTACTATGCCAGCCTGCCACATCTCCCTAACTAATTTGCCCTAGATTTCCCACTGTTGAGAGGAGCAGGAACCCAGAGATTCCCTCCGCAGTGACAACAGTGGACTAATTGCCCTAAATTTCCCACTGTTGAGAGGAGCAGGAACCCAGAGATTCCCTCCGCAGCGCCAATAGTGGACTAACTGCCCTAAATTTCCCACTGTTGAGAGGAGCAGGAACCCAGAGATTCCCTCCGCAGTGACAACAGTGAACTAATTTGCCCTAGATTTCCCACTGTTGAGAGGAGCAGGAACCCAGAGATTCCCTCCACAGTGACAACAGTGGACTAATTGCCCCAAATTTCCCACTGTTGAGAGGAGCAGGAACCCAGAGATTCCCTCCGCAGTGACAACAGTGGACTAATTGCCCTAAATTTCCCACTGTTGAGAGGAGCAGGAACCCAGAGATTCCCTCCGCAGCGACAATAGTGGACTAATTCCCCTAAATTTCTCACTGTTGAGAGGAGCAGGCACCCAGAGATTCCCTCCGCAGTGACAACAGTGGACTAATTTGGCCTAGATTACCCACTGTTGAGAGGAGCAGGAACCCAGAGATTCCCTCCGCAGTGACAACAGTGAACTAATTTGCCCTAGATTTCCCACTGTTGAGAGGAGCAGGAACCCAGAGATTCCCTCCGCAGTCGCAAGAGTGCAGTCGCATAGCGGTGTGGCATGCAGCTGGTAAGGCATATACAGTAAGGCATGTAGCTGTGAGACGTGTGGCAGTAAGGCATGCCGCTGTGAGGCATGTAGCTGTAAGACCTTTCTTAAGGCAGTAAGTCTCCATGTCCTCATTGTAAGTCGGCATGTCCTTATCGTAAGTCCCCACGTCCTCATTGTAAGTCTCCATGTCCTTACTGTAATCCTCTATGTCCTTACTATGCCAGCCTGCCACTAACATCTCCCTAACTAATTTGCCCTAGATTTCCCACTGTTGAGAGGAGCAGGAACCCAGAGATTCCCTCCGCAGTGACAACAGTGGACTAATTGCCCTAAATTTCCCACTGTTGAGAGGAGCAGGAACCCAGAGATTCCCTCCGCAGCGCCAATAGTGGACTAACTGCCCTAAATTTCCCACTGTTGAGAGGAGCAGGAACCCAGAGATTCCCTCCGCAGTGACAACAGTGAACTAATTTGCCCTAGATTTCCCACTGTTGAGAGGAGCAGGAACCCAGAGATTCCCTCCACAGTGACAACAGTGGACTAATTGCCCTAAATTTCCCACTGTTGAGAGGAGCAGGAACCCAGAGATTCCCTCCGCAGTGACAACAGTGGACTAATTGCCCTAAATTTCCCACTGTTGAGAGGAGCAGGAACCCAGAGATTCCCTCCGCAGTGACAACCAGTGGAATAATTTTCTCTAGATTTCCCACTGTTGAGAGGAGCAGGAACCCAGAGATTCCCTCCGCAGTGACAACAGTGGACTAATTGCCCTAAATTTCCCGTTGTTGAGAGGAGCAGGAACCCAGAGATTCCCTCCGCAGTCGCAAGAGCGCAGTAGCATAGCGGTATGGCATGTAGCTGTGAGATGTGTGGCAGTAAGGCATGCCGCTGTGAGGCATGTAGCTGTAAGACCTTTCTTAAGGCAGTAAGTCTCCATGTCCTCATTGTAAGTCGGCATGTCCTTATCTTAAGTCCCCACGTCCTCATTGTAAGTCTCCATGTCCTTACTGTAATCCTCTATGTCCTTACTATGCCAGCCTGCCACTAACATCTCCCTAACTAATTTGCCCTAGATTTCCCACTGTTGAGAGGAGCAGGAACCCAGAGATTCCCTCCGCAGTGACAACAGTGAACTAATTTGCCCTAGATTTCCCACTGTTGAGAGGAGCAGGAACCCAGAGATTCCCTCCACAGTGACAACAGTGGACTAATTGCCCCAAATTTCCCACTGTTGAGAGGAGCAGGAACCCAGAGATTCCCTCCGCAGTGACAACAGTGGACTAATTGTCCTAAATTTCCCACTGTTGAGAGGAGCAGGAACCCAGAGATTCCCTCCGCAGCGACAATAGTGGACTAATTGCCCTAAATTTCTCACTGTTGAGAGGAGCAGGCACCCAGAGATTCCCTCCGCAGTGACAACAGTGGACTAATTTGGCCTAGATTTCCCACTGTTGAGAGGAGCAGGAACCCAGAGATTCCCTCCGCAGTGACAACAGTGAACTAATTTGCCCTAGATTTCCCACTGTTGAGAGGAGCAGGAACCCAGAGATTCCCTCCGCAGTCGCAAGAGTGCAGTCGCATAGCGGTATGGCATGCAGCTGGTAAGGCATATACAGTAAGGCATGTAGCTGTGAGACGTGTGGCAGTAAGGCATGCCGCTGTGAGGCATGTAGCTGTAAGACCTTTCTTAAGGCAGTAAGTCTCCATGTCCTCATTGTAAGTCGGCATGTCCTTATCGTAAGTCCCCACGTCCTCATTGTAAGTCTCCATGTCCTTACTGTAATCCTCTATGTCCTTACTATGCCAGCCTGCCACTAACATCTCCCTAACTAATTTGCCCTAGATTTCCCACTGTTGAGAGGAGCAGGAACCCAGAGATTCCCTCCGCAGTGACAACAGTGGACTAATTGCCCTAAATTTCCCACTGTTGAGAGGAGCAGGAACCCAGAGATTCCCTCCACAGTGACAACAGTGGACTAATTGCCCTAAATTTCCCACTGTTGAGAGGAGCAGGGACCCAGAGATTCCCTCCGCAGCGACAATAGTGGACTAATTGCCCTAAATTTCCCACTGTTGAGAGGAGCAGGAACCCAGAGATTCCCTCCGCAGCGACAATAGTGGACTAATTGCCCTAAATTTCCCACTGTTGAGAGGAGCAGGAACCCAGAGATTCCCTCCGCAGTGACAACAGTGGACTAATTGCCCTAAATTTCCCGTTGTTGAGAGGAGCAGGAACCCAGAGATTCCCTCCGCAGTCGCAAGAGCGCAGTAGCATAGCGGTATGGCATGCAGCTGGTAAGGCATATACAGCAAGGCATGTAGCTGTGAGATGTGTGGCAGTAAGGCATGCCGCTGTGAGGCATGTAGCTGTAAGACCTTTCTTAAGGCAGTAAGTCTCCATGTCCTCATTGTAAGTCGGCATGTCCTTATCGTAAGTCCCCACGTCCTCATTGTAAGTCTCCATGTCCTTACTGTAATCCTCTATGTCCTTACTATGCCAGCCTGCCACTAACATCTCCCTAACTAATTTGCCCTAGATTTCCCACTGTTGAGAGGAGCAGGAACCCAGAGATTCCCTCCGCAGTGACAATAGTGAACTAATTTGCCCTAGATTTCCCACTGTTGAGAGGAGCAGGAACCCAGAGATTCCCTCCGCAGCGACAATAGTGAACTAATTTGCCCTAAATTTCCCACTGTTGAGAGGAGCAGGAACCTAGAGCTTCTCTCCGTAGTAACAACAGTGAACTAATTTGCCCTAGATTTCCCACTGTTGAGAGGAGCAGGAACCCAGAGATTCCCTCCGCAGCGACAATAGTGGACTAATTGCCCTAACTTTCCCACTCTTGAGAGGAGCAGGAACCCAGATATTCCCTCCGCAGTGACAGCAGTGGACTAATTTGCCCTAGATTTCCCACTGTTGAGAGGAGCAGGAACTCAGAGATTCCCTCCGCGGTGGCAACAGTCAACTAATTTGCCCTAGGTTTCCTGCTGTTGAGAGGAGCAGGAACCCAGAGACTCCCTCTGCAGTGACAACAGTGGACTAATTTGCCCTAAATTTCCCAGTGTTGAGAGGAGCAGGGACCCAGAGATTCCCTCCCCAGTGACAACAGTGGACTAATTGCCCTAAATTTCCCACTGTTGAGAGGAGCAGGGACCCAGAGATTCCCTCCGCAGCGACAATAGTGGACTAATTGCCCCAAATTTCCCACTGTTGAGAGGAGCAGGAACCCAGAGATCCCCTCCGCAGTGACATCAGTGGACTAATTGCCCTAAATTTCCCACTGTTGAGAGGAGCAGGAACCCAGAGATTCCCTCCACAGTGACAGCCAGTGGACTAATTTTCTGTAGATTTTCCACTGTTGAGAGGAGCAGGAACCCAGAGATTCCCTCCGCAGTGACAACAGTGGACTAATTGCTCTAAATTTCCCGTTGTTGAGAGGAGCAGGAACCCAGAGATTCCCTCCGCAGTCGCAAGAGCGCAGTAGCATAGCGGTATGGCATGCAGCTGGTAAGGCATATACAGTAAGGCATGTAACTGTGAGACGTGTGGCAGTAAATCATGCCGCTGTGAGGCATGTAGCTGTAAGCCCTTTCTTAAGGCAGTAAGTCTCCATGTCCTAATTGTAAGTCGGCATGTCCTTATCGTAAGTCCCCACGTCCTCATTGTAAGTCTCCATGTCCTTGCTGTAATCCTCTATGTCCTTACTATGCCAGTCTGCCACTAACATCTCCCTAACTAATTTGGCCTAGATTTCCCACTGTTGAGAGGAGCAGGAACCCAGAGATTCCCTCCGCAGTGACAACAGTGGACTAATTGCCCTAAATTTCCCACTGTTGAGAGGAGCAGGAACCCAGAGATTCCCTCCGCAGCGCCAATAGTGGACTAACTGCCCTAAATTTCCCACTGTTGAGAGGAGCAGGAACCCAGAGATTCCCTCCGCAGTGACAACAGTGGACTAATTGGCCTATATTTCCCACTGTTGAGAGGAGCAGGAACCCAGAGATTCCCTCCGCAGTCGCAAGAGCGCAGTAGCATAGCGGTATGGCATGCAGCTGGTAAGGCATATACAGTAAGGCATGTAGGTGTGAGACGTGTGGCAGTAAGGCATGCCGCTGTGAGGCTGTAGCTGTAAGACCTTTCTTAAGGCAGTAAGTCTCCATGTCCTTATTGTAAGTCGGCATGTCCTTATCGTAAGTCCCCACGTCCTCTTTGTAAGTCTCCATGTCCTTACTGTAATCCTCTGCGTCATTACTATGCCAGTCTGCCACTAACATCTCCCTAACTAATTTGCCCTAGATTTCCCACTGTTGAGAGGAGCAGGAACCCAGAGATTCCCTCCGCAGTGACAGCAGTGGAGTAATTTTCTGTAGATTTTCCACTGTTGAGAGGAGCAGGAACCCAGAGATTCCCTCCGCAGTGACAGCAGTGGAGTAATTTTCTGTAGATTTTCCACTGTTGAGAGGAGCAGGAACCCAGAGATTCCCTCCGCAGTGACAGCAGTGGAGTAATTTTCTGTAGATTTTCCACTGTTGAGAGGAGCAGGAACCCAGAGATTCCCTCCACAGTGATAACAGTGGACTAATTGCCCTAAATTTCCCACTGTTGAGAGGAGCAGGAACACAGAGATTCCCTCCGCAGTGACAACAGTGGACTAATTGCCCTAAATTTCCCACTGTTGAGAGGAGCAGGAACCCAGAGATTCCCCCCGCAGTGACAACCAGTGGACTAATTTTCTCTAGATTTCCCACTGTTGAGAGGAGCAGGAACCCAGAGATTCCCTCCGCTTTGACAACAGTGGACTAATTGCCCTAAATTTCCCGTTGTTGAGAGGAGCAGGAACCCAGAGATTCCCTCCGCAGTCGCAAGAGCGCAGTAGCATAGCGGTATGGCATGCAGCTGGTAAGGCATATACAGTAAGGCATGTAGCTGTGAGACGTGTGTCAGTAAGGCATGCCGCTGTGAGGCATGTAGCTGTAAGACCTTTCTTAAGGCAGTAAGTCTCCATGTCCTCATTGTAAGTCGGCATATCCTTATCGTAAGTCCCCACGTCCTCATTGTAAGTCTCCATGTCCTTACTGTTGTCATCTATCTCCTTACTATGCCAGTCTGCCACTAACATCTCCCTAACTAATTTGCCCTAGATTTCCCACTGTTGAGAGGAGCAGGAACCCAGATATTCCCTCTGCAGTGACAACAGTGGACTAATTTGCCCTAGATTTCCCACTGTTTTGAGGAGCAGGAACCCAGAGATTCCCTCCGCAGTCGCAAGAGCGCAGTAGCATAGCGGTATGGCATGCAGCTGGTAAGGCATATACAGTAAGGCATGTAACTGTGAGACGTGTGGCAGTAAATCATGCCGCTGTGAGGCATGTAGCTGTAAGACCTTTCTTAAGGCAGTAAGTCTCCATGTCCTCATTGTAAGTCGGCATGTCCTTATCGTAAGTCCCCACGTCCTCATTGTAAGTCTCCATGTCCTTACTGTAATCCTCTATGTCCTTACTATGCCAGTCTGCCACTAACATCTCCCTAACTAATTTGGCCTAGATTTCCCACTGTTGAGAGGAGCAGGAACCCAGAGATTCCCTCCGCAGTGACAACAGTGGACTAATTGCCCTAAATTTCCCACTGTTGAGAGGAGCAGGAACCCAGAGATTCCCTCCACAGTGACAACAGTGGACTAATTGCCCTAAATTTCCCACTGTTGAGAGGAGCAGGGACCCAGAGATTCCCTCCGCAGCGACAATAGTGGACTAATTGCCCTAAATTTCCCACTGTTGAGAGGAGCAGGAACCCAGAGATTCCCTCCGCAGCGACAATAGTGGACTAATTGCCCTAAATTTCCCACTGTTGAGAGGAGCAGGCACCCAGAGATTCCCTCCGCAGTGACAACAGTGGACTAATTTGCCCTAAATTTCCCAGTGTTGAGAGGAGCAGGGACCCAGAGATTCCCTCCCCAGTGACAACAGTGAACTAATTTGCTCTAGATTTCCCGTTGTTGAGAGGAGCAGGAGCCCAGAGATTCCCTCCGCAGTGACAGCAGTGGACTAATTTGCCCTAGATTTCCCACTGTTGAGAGGAGCAGGAACTCAGAGATTCCCTCCGCGGTGGCAACAGTCAACTAAGTTGCCCTAGGTTTCCCGCTGTTGAGAGGAGCAGGAACCCAGAGACTCCCTCTGCAGTGACAACAGTGGACTAATTTGCCCTAAATTTCCCAGTGTTGAGAGGAGCAGGGACCCAGAGATTCCCTCCCCAGTGACAACAGTGGACTAATTTGCTCTAGATTTCCCACTGTTGAGAGGAGCAGGAACCCAGAGATTCCCTCCCCAGTGACAACAGTGGACTAATTGCCCCAAATTTCCCACTGTTGAGAGGAGCAGGAACCCAGAGATCCCCTCCGCAGTGACATCAGTGGACTAATTGCCCTAAATTTCCCACTGTTGAGAGGAGCAGGAACCCAGAGATTCCCTCCGCAGTGACAACAGTGGACTAATTGCTCTAAATTTCCCGTTGTTGAGAGGAGCAGGAACCCAGAGATTCCCTCCGCAGTCGCAAGAGCGCAGTAGCATAGCGGTATGGCATGCAGCTGGTAAGGCATATACAGTAAGGCATGTAACTGTGAGACGTGGCAGTAAATCATGCCGCTGTGAGGCATGTAGCTGTAAGACCTTTCTTAAGGCAGTAAGTCTCCATGTCCTCATTGTAAGTCGGCATGTCCTTATCGTAAGTCCCCACGTCCTCATTGTAAGTCTCCATGTCCTTGCTGTAATCCTCTATGTCCTTACTATGCCAGTCTGCCACTAACATCTCCCTAACTAATTTGGCCTACATTTCCCACTGTTGAGAGGAGCAGGAACCCAGAGATTCCCTCCGCAGTGACAACAGTGAACTAATTTGCCCTAGATTTCCCACTGTTGAGAGGAGCAGGAACCCAGAGATTCCCTCCACAGTGACAACAGTGGACTAATTGCCCAAAATTTCCCACTGTTGAGATGAGCAGGAACCCAGAGATTCCCTCCACAGTGACAACAGTGGACTAATTTGCCCTAGATTTCCCACTGTTGAGAGGAGCAGGAACCCAGAGATTCCCTCCGCAGTGACAACAGTGGACTAATTGCCCTAAATTTCCCACTGTTGAGAGGAGCAGGGACCCAGAGATTCCCTCCGCAGCGACAATAGTGGACTAATTGCCCCAAATTTCCCACTGTTGAGAGGAGCAGGAACCCAGAGATCCCCTCCGCAGTGACATCAGTGGACTAATTGCCCTAAATTTCCCACTGTTGAGAGGAGCAGGAACCCAGAGATTCCCTCCACAGTGACAGCCAGTGGACTAATTTTCTGTAGATTTTCCACTGTTGAGAGGAGCAGGAACCCAGAGATTCCCTCCGCAGTGACAACAGTGGACTAATTGCTCTAAATTTCCCGTTATTGAGAGGAGCAGGAACCCAGAGATTCCCTCCGCAGTCGCAAGAGCGCAGTAGCATAGCGGTATGGCATGCAGCTGGTAAGGCATATACAGTAAGGCATGTAACTGTGAGACGTGTGGCAGTAAATCATGCCGCTGTGAGGCATGTAGCTGTAAGCCCTTTCTTAAGGCAGTAAGTCTCCATGTCCTCATTGTAAGTCGGCATGTCCTTATCGTAAGTCCCCACGTCCTCATTGTAAGTCTCCATGTCCTTGCTGTAATCCTCTATGTCCTTACTATGCCAGTCTGCCACTAACATCTCCCTAACTAATTTGGCCTAGATTTCCCACTGTTGAGAGGAGCAGGAACCCAGAGATTCCCTCCGCAGTGACAACAGTGGACTAATTGCCCTAAATTTCCCACTGTTGAGAGGAGCAGGAACCCAGAGATTCCCTCCCCAGCGCCAATAGTGGACTAACTGCCCTAAATTTCCCACTGTTGAGAGGAGCAGGAACCCAGAGATTCCCTCCGCAGTGACAACAGTGGACTAATTGCCCTAAATTTCCCACTGTTGAGAGGAGCAGGAACCCAGAGATTCCCTCCGCAGCGCCAATAGTGGACTAACTGCCCTAAATTTCCCACTGTTGAGAGGAGCAGGAACCCAGGGATTCCCTCCGCAGTGACAACAGTGAACTAATTTGCCCTAGATTTCCCACTGTTGAGAGGAGCAGGAACCCAGAGGTTCCCTCCACAGTGACAACAGTGGACTAATTGCCCTAAATTTCCCACTGTTGAGAGGAGCAGAAACCCAGAGATTCCCTCCGCAGTGACAACAGTGGACTAATTGCCCTAAATTTCCCACTGTTGAGAGGAGCAGGCACCCAGAGATTCCCTCCGCAGTGACAACAGTGGACTAATTGCCCTAAATTTCCCACTGTTGAGAGGAGCAGCAACCCAGAGATTCCTCCGCAGTGACAGCAGTGGAGTAATTTTCTGTAGATTTTTCACTGTTGAGAGGACCAGGAACCCAGAGATTCCCTCCGCAGTGACAGCAGTGGACTAATTTGCCCTAGATTTCCCACTGTTGAGAGGAGCAGGAACTCAGAGATTCCCTCCGCGGTGGCAACAGTCAACTAAGTTACCCTAGGTTTCCCGCTGTTGAGAGGAGCAGGAACCCAGAGACTCCCTCTGCAGTGACAACAGTGGACTAATTTGCCCTAAATTTCCCAGTGTTGAGAGGAGCAGGGACCCAGAGATTCCCTCCCCAGTGACAACAGTGAACTAATTTGCTCTAGATTTCCCACTGTTGAGAGGAGCAGGAACCCAGAGATTCCCTCCCCAGTGACAACAGTGGACTAATTGCCCCAAATTTCCCACTGTTGAGAGGAGCAGGAACCCAGAGATCCCCTCCGCAGTGACATCAGTGGACTAATTGCCCTAAATTTCCCACTGTTGAGAGGAGCGAGAACCCGGAGATTCCCTCCACAGTGACAGCCAGTGGACTAATTTTCTCTAGATTTTCCACTGTTGAGAGGAGCAGGAACCCAGAGATTCCCTCCGCAGTGACAACAGTGGACTAATTGCTCTAAATTTCCCGTTGTTGAGAGGAGCAGGAACCCAGAGATTCCCTCCGCAGTCGCAAGAGCGCAGTAGCATAGCGGTATGGCATGCAGCTGGTAAGGCATATACAGTAAGGCATGTAACTGTGAGACGTGTGGCAGTAAATCATGCCGCTGTGAGGCATGTAGCTGTAAGCCCTTTCTTAAGGCAGTAAGTCTCCATGTCCTCATTGTAAGTCGGCATGTCCTTATCGTAAGTCCCCACGTCCTCATTGTAAGTCTCCATGTCCTTGCTGTAATCCTCTATGTCCTTACTATGCCAGTCTGCCACTAACATCTCCCTAACTAATTTGGCCTAGATTTCCCACTGTTGAGAGGAGCAGGAACCCAGAGATTCCCTCCGCAGTGACAACAGTGGACTAATTGCCCTAAATTTCCCACTGTTGAGAGGAGCAGGAACCCAGAGATTCCCTCCCCAGCGCCAATAGTGGACTAACTGCCCTAAATTTCCCACTGTTGAGAGGAGCAGGAACCCAGAGATTCCCTCCGCAGTGACAACAGTGGACTAATTGCCCTAAATTTCCCACTGTTGAGAGGAGCAGGAACCCAGAGATTCCCTCCGCAGCGCCAATAGTGGACTAACTGCCCTAAATTTCCCACTGTTGAGAGGAGCAGGAACCCAGGGATTCCCTCCGCAGTGACAACAGTGAACTAATTTGCCCTAGATTTCCCACTGTTGAGAGGAGCAGGAACCCAGAGGTTCCCTCCACAGTGACAACAGTGGACTAATTGCCCTAAATTTCCCACTGTTGAGAGGAGCAGAAACCCAGAGATTCCCTCCGCAGTGACAACAGTGGACTAATTGCCTGAATTTCCCACTGTTGAGAGGAGCAGGCACCCAGAGATTCCCTCCGCAGTGACAACAGTGGACTAATTGCCCTAAATTTCCCACTGTTGAGAGGAGCAGCAACCCAGAGATTCCTCCGCAGTGACAGCAGTGGAGTAATTTTCTGTAGATTTTTCACTGTTGAGAGGAGCAGGAACCCAGAGATTCCCTCCGCAGTGACAGCAGTGGACTAATTTGCCCTAGATTTCCCACTGTTGAGAGGAGCAGGAACTCAGAGATTCCCTCCGCGGTGGCAACAGTCAACTAAGTTACCCTAGGTTTCCCGCTGTTGAGAGGAGCAGGAACCCAGAGACTCCCTCTGCAGTGACAACAGTGGACTAATTTGCCCTAAATTTCCCAGTGTTGAGAGGAGCAGGGACCCAGAGATTCCCTCCCCAGTGACAACAGTGAACTAATTTGCTCTAGATTTCCCACTGTTGAGAGGAGCAGGAACCCAGAGATTCCCTCCCCAGTGACAACAGTGGACTAATTGCCCCAAATTTCCCACTGTTGAGAGGAGCAGGAACCCAGAGATCCCCTCCGCAGTGACATCAGTGGACTAATTGCCCTAAATTTCCCACTGTTGAGAGGAGCGAGAACCCGGAGATTCCCTCCACAGTGACAGCCAGTGGACTAATTTTCTCTAGATTTTCCACTGTTGAGAGGAGCAGGAACCCAGAGATTCCCTCCGCAGTGACAACAGTGGACTAATTGCTCTAAATTTCCCGTTGTTGAGAGGAGCAGGAACCCAGAGATTCCCTCCGCAGTCGCAAGAGCGCAGTAGCATAGCGGTATGGCATGCAGCTGGTAAGGCATATACAGTAAGGCATGTAACTGTGAGACGTGGCAGTAAATCATGCCGCTGTGAGGCATGTAGCTGTAAGACCTTTCTTAAGGCAGTAAGTCTCCATGTCCTCATTGTAAGTCGGCATGTCCTTAGCGTAAGTCTCCATGTCCTTGCTGTAATCCTCTATGTCCTTACTATGCCAGTCTGCCACTAACATCTCCCTAACTAATTTGGCCTAGATTTCCCACTGTTGAGAGGAGCAGGAACGCAGAGATTCCCTCCGCAGTGACAACAGTGAACTAATTTGCCCTAGATTTCCCACTGTTGAGAGGAGCAGGAACCCAGAGATTCCCTCCACAGTGACAACAGTGGACTAATTGCCCAAAATTTCCCACTGTTGAGATGAGCAGGAACCCAGAGATTCCCTCCACAGTGACAACAGTGGACTAGTTTGCCCTAGATTTCCCACTGTTGAGAGGAGCAGGAACCCAGAGATTCCCTCCGCAGTGACAACAGTGGACTAATTGCCCTAAATTTCCCACTGTTGAGAGGAGCAGGGACCCAGAGATTCCCTCCGCAGCGACAATAGTGGACTAATTGCCCTAAATTTCCCACTGTTGAGAGGAGCAGGAACCCAGAGATTCCCTCCGCAGCGACAATAGTGGACTAATTGCCCCAAATTTCCCACTGTTGAGAGGAGCAGGAACCCAGAGATCCCCTCCGCAGTGACATCAGTGGACTAATTGCCCTAAATTTCCCACTGTTGAGAGGAGCAGGAGCCCAGAGATTCCCTCCGCAGTGACAGCAGTGGACTAATTTGCCCTAGATTTCCCACTGTTGAGAGGAGCAGGAACTCAGAGATTCCCTCCGCGGTGGCAACAGTCAACTAAGTTGCCCTAGGTTTCCCGCTGTTGAGAGGAGCAGGAACCCAGAGACTCCCTCTGCAGTGACAACAGTGGACTAATTTGCCCTAAATTTCCCAGTGTTGAGAGGAGCAGGGACCCAGAGATTCCCTCCCCAGTGACAACAGTGAACTAATTTGCTCTAGATTTCCCACTGTTGAGAGGAGCAGGAACCCAGAGATTCCCTCCCCAGTGACAACAGTGGACTAATTGCCCCAAATTTCCCACTGTTGAGAGGAGCAGGAACCCAGAGATCCCCTCCGCAGTGACATCAGTGGACTAATTGCCCTAAATTTCCCACTGTTGAGAGGAGCAGGAACCCAGAGATTCCCTCCGCAGTGACAACAGTGGACTAATTGCTCTAAATTTGCCGTTGTTGAGAGGAGCAGGAACCCAGAGATTCCCTCCGCAGTCGCAAGAGCGCAGTAGCATAGCGGTATGGCATGCAGCTGGTAAGGCATATACAGTAAGGCATGTAACTGTGAGACGTGGCAGTAAATCATGCCGCTGTGAGGCATGTAGCTGTAAGACCTTTCTTAAGGCAGTAAGTCTCCATGTCCTCATTGTAACTCGGCATGTCCTTATCGTAAGTCCCCACGTCCTCATTGTAAGTCTCCATGTCCTTGCTGTAATCCTCTATGTCCTTACTATGCCAGTCTGCCACTAACATCTCCCTAACTAATTTGGCCTACATTTCCCACTGTTGAGAGGAGCAGGAACCCAGAGATTCCCTCCGCAGTGACAACAGTGAACTAATTTGCCCTAGATTTCCCACTGTTGAGAGGAGCAGGAACCCAGAGATTCCCTCCACAGTGACAACAGTGGACTAATTGCCCAAAATTTCCCACTGTTGAGATGAGCAGGAACCCAGAGATTCCCTCCACAGTGACAACAGTGGACTAATTTGCCCTAGATTTCCCACTGTTGAGAGGAGCAGGAACCCAGAGATTCCCTCCGCAGTGACAACAGTGGACTAATTGCCCTAAATTTCCCACTGTTGAGAGGAGCAGGGACCCAGAGATTCCCTCCGCAGCGACAATAGTGGACTAATTGCCCCAAATTTCCCACTGTTGAGAGGAGCAGGAACCCAGAGATCCCCTCCGCAGTGACATCAGTGGACTAATTGCCCTAAATTTCCCACTGTTGAGAGGAGCAGGAACCCAGAGATTCCCTCCACAGTGACAGCCAGTGGACTAATTTTCTGTAGATTTTCCACTGTTGAGAGGAGCAGGAACCCAGAGATTCCCTCCGCAGTGACAACAGTGAACTAATTTGCCCTAGATTTCCCACTGTTGAGAGGAGCAGGAACCCAGAGATTCCCTCCACAGTGACAACAGTGGACTAATTGCCCAAAATTTCCCACTGTTGAGATGAGCAGGAACCCAGAGATTCCCTCCACAGTGACAACAGTGGACTAATTTGCCCTAGATTTCCCACTGTTGAGAGGAGCAGGAACCCAGAGATTCCCTCCGCAGTGACAACAGTGGACTAATTGCCCTAAATTTCCCACTGTTGAGAGGAGCAGGGACCCAGAGATTCCCTCCGCAGCGACAATAGTGGACTAATTGCCCCAAATTTCCCACTGTTGAGAGGAGCAGGAACCCAGAGATCCCCTCCGCAGTGACATCAGTGGACTAATTGCCCTAAATTTCCCACTGTTGAGAGGAGCAGGAACCCAGAGATTCCCTCCACAGTGACAGCCAGTGGACTAATTTTCTGTAGATTTTCCACTGTTGAGAGGAGCAGGAACCCAGAGATTCCCTCCGCAGTGACAACAGTGGACTAATTGCTCTAAATTTCCCGTTGTTGAGAGGAGCAGGAACCCAGAGATTCCCTCCGCAGTCGCAAGAGCGCAGTAGCATAGCGGTATGGCATGCAGCTGGTAAGGCATATACAGTAAGGCATGTAACTGTGAGACGTGTGGCAGTAAATCATGCCGCTGTGAGGCATGTAGCTGTAAGCCCTTTCTTAAGGCAGTAAGTCTCCATGTCCTCATTGTAAGTCGGCATGTCCTTATCGTAAGTCCCCACGTCCTCATTGTAAGTCTCCATGTCCTTGCTGTAATCCTCTATGTCCTTACTATGCCAGTCTGCCACTAACATCTCCCTAACTAATTTGGCCTAGATTTCCCACTGTTGAGAGGAGCAGGAACCCAGAGATTCCCTCCGCAGTGACAACAGTGGACTAATTGCCCTAAATTTCCCACTGTTGAGAGGAGCAGGAACCCAGAGATTCCCTCCCCAGCGCCAATAGTGGACTAACTGCCCTAAATTTCCCACTGTTGAGAGGAGCAGGAACCCAGAGATTCCCTCCGCAGTGACAACAGTGGACTAATTGCCCTAAATTTCCCACTGTTGAGAGGAGCAGGAACCCAGAGATTCCCTCCGCAGCGCCAATAGTGGACTAACTGCCCTAAATTTCCCACTGTTGAGAGGAGCAGGAACCCAGGGATTCCCTCCGCAGTGACAACAGTGAACTAATTTGCCCTAGATTTCCCACTGTTGAGAGGAGCAGGAACCCAGAGGTTCCCTCCACAGTGACAACAGTGGACTAATTGCCCTAAATTTCCCACTGTTGAGAGGAGCAGAAACCCAGAGATTCCCTCCGCAGTGACAACAGTGGACTAATTGCCCTAAATTTCCCACTGTTGAGAGGAGCAGGCACCCAGAGATTCCCTCCGCAGTGACAACAGTGGACTAATTGCCCTAAATTTCCCACTGTTGAGAGGAGCAGCAACCCAGAGATTCCTCCGCAGTGACAGCAGTGGAGTAATTTTCTGTAGATTTTTCACTGTTGAGAGGAGCAGGAACCCAGAGATTCCCTCCGCAGTGACAGCAGTGGACTAATTTGCCCTAGATTTCCCACTGTTGAGAGGAGCAGGAACTCAGAGATTCCCTCCGCGGTGGCAACAGTCAACTAAGTTACCCTAGGTTTCCCGCTGTTGAGAGGAGCAGGAACCCAGAGACTCCCTCTGCAGTGACAACAGTGGACTAATTTGCCCTAAATTTCCCAGTGTTGAGAGGAGCAGGGACCCAGAGATTCCCTCCCCAGTGACAACAGTGAACTAATTTGCTCTAGATTTCCCACTGTTGAGAGGAGCAGGAACCCAGAGATTCCCTCCCCAGTGACAACAGTGGACTAATTGCCCCAAATTTCCCACTGTTGAGAGGAGCAGGAACCCAGAGATCCCCTCCGCAGTGACATCAGTGGACTAATTGCCCTAAATTTCCCACTGTTGAGAGGAGCGAGAACCCGGAGATTCCCTCCACAGTGACAGCCAGTGGACTAATTTTCTCTAGATTTTCCACTGTTGAGAGGAGCAGGAACCCAGAGATTCCCTCCGCAGTGACAACAGTGGACTAATTGCTCTAAATTTCCCGTTGTTGAGAGGAGCAGGAACCCAGAGATTCCCTCCGCAGTCGCAAGAGCGCAGTAGCATAGCGGTATGGCATGCAGCTGGTAAGGCATATACAGTAAGGCATGTAACTGTGAGACGTGGCAGTAAATCATGCCGCTGTGAGGCATGTAGCTGTAAGACCTTTCTTAAGGCAGTAAGTCTCCATGTCCTCATTGTAAGTCGGCATGTCCTTAGCGTAAGTCTCCATGTCCTTGCTGTAATCCTCTATGTCCTTACTATGCCAGTCTGCCACTAACATCTCCCTAACTAATTTGGCCTAGATTTCCCACTGTTGAGAGGAGCAGGAACGCAGAGATTCCCTCCGCAGTGACAACAGTGAACTAATTTGCCCTAGATTTCCCACTGTTGAGAGGAGCAGGAACCCAGAGATTCCCTCCACAGTGACAACAGTGGACTAATTGCCCAAAATTTCCCACTGTTGAGATGAGCAGGAACCCAGAGATTCCCTCCACAGTGACAACAGTGGACTAGTTTGCCCTAGATTTCCCACTGTTGAGAGGAGCAGGAACCCAGAGATTCCCTCCGCAGTGACAACAGTGGACTAATTGCCCTAAATTTCCCACTGTTGAGAGGAGCAGGGACCCAGAGATTCCCTCCGCAGCGACAATAGTGGACTAATTGCCCTAAATTTCCCACTGTTGAGAGGAGCAGGAACCCAGAGATTCCCTCCGCAGCGACAATAGTGGACTAATTGCCCCAAATTTCCCACTGTTGAGAGGAGCAGGAACCCAGAGATCCCCTCCGCAGTGACATCAGTGGACTAATTGCCCTAAATTTCCCACTGTTGAGAGGAGCAGGAGCCCAGAGATTCCCTCCGCAGTGACAGCAGTGGACTAATTTGCCCTAGATTTCCCACTGTTGAGAGGAGCAGGAACTCAGAGATTCCCTCCGCGGTGGCAACAGTCAACTAAGTTGCCCTAGGTTTCCCGCTGTTGAGAGGAGCAGGAACCCAGAGACTCCCTCTGCAGTGACAACAGTGGACTAATTTGCCCTAAATTTCCCAGTGTTGAGAGGAGCAGGGACCCAGAGATTCCCTCCCCAGTGACAACAGTGAACTAATTTGCTCTAGATTTCCCACTGTTGAGAGGAGCAGGAACCCAGAGATTCCCTCCCCAGTGACAACAGTGGACTAATTGCCCCAAATTTCCCACTGTTGAGAGGAGCAGGAACCCAGAGATCCCCTCCGCAGTGACATCAGTGGACTAATTGCCCTAAATTTCCCACTGTTGAGAGGAGCAGGAACCCAGAGATTCCCTCCGCAGTGACAACAGTGGACTAATTGCTCTAAATTTGCCGTTGTTGAGAGGAGCAGGAACCCAGAGATTCCCTCCGCAGTCGCAAGAGCGCAGTAGCATAGCGGTATGGCATGCAGCTGGTAAGGCATATACAGTAAGGCATGTAACTGTGAGACGTGGCAGTAAATCATGCCGCTGTGAGGCATGTAGCTGTAAGACCTTTCTTAAGGCAGTAAGTCTCCATGTCCTCATTGTAACTCGGCATGTCCTTATCGTAAGTCCCCACGTCCTCATTGTAAGTCTCCATGTCCTTGCTGTAATCCTCTATGTCCTTACTATGCCAGTCTGCCACTAACATCTCCCTAACTAATTTGGCCTACATTTCCCACTGTTGAGAGGAGCAGGAACCCAGAGATTCCCTCCGCAGTGACAACAGTGAACTAATTTGCCCTAGATTTCCCACTGTTGAGAGGAGCAGGAACCCAGAGATTCCCTCCACAGTGACAACAGTGGACTAATTGCCCAAAATTTCCCACTGTTGAGATGAGCAGGAACCCAGAGATTCCCTCCACAGTGACAACAGTGGACTAATTTGCCCTAGATTTCCCACTGTTGAGAGGAGCAGGAACCCAGAGATTCCCTCCGCAGTGACAACAGTGGACTAATTGCCCTAAATTTCCCACTGTTGAGAGGAGCAGGGACCCAGAGATTCCCTCCGCAGCGACAATAGTGGACTAATTGCCCCAAATTTCCCACTGTTGAGAGGAGCAGGAACCCAGAGATCCCCTCCGCAGTGACATCAGTGGACTAATTGCCCTAAATTTCCCACTGTTGAGAGGAGCAGGAACCCAGAGATTCCCTCCACAGTGACAGCCAGTGGACTAATTTTCTGTAGATTTTCCACTGTTGAGAGGAGCAGGAACCCAGAGATTCCCTCCGCAGTGACAACAGTGGACTAATTGCTCTAAATTTCCCGTTGTTGAGAGGAGCAGGAACCCAGAGATTCCCTCCGCAGTCGCAAGAGCGCAGTAGCATAGCGGTATGGCATGCAGCTGGTAAGGCATATACAGTAAGGCATGTAACTGTGAGACGTGTGGCAGTAAATCATGCCGCTGTGAGGCATGTAGCTGTAAGCCCTTTCTTAAGGCAGTAAGTCTCCATGTCCTCATTGTAAGTCGGCATGTCCTTATCGTAAGTCCCCACGTCCTCATTGTAAGTCTCCATGTCCTTGCTGTAATCCTCTATGTCCTTACTATGCCAGTCTGCCACTAACATCTCCCTAACTAATTTGGCCTAGATTTCCCACTGTTGAGAGGAGCAGGAACCCAGAGATTCCCTCCGCAGTGACAACAGTGGACTAATTGCCCTAAATTTCCCACTGTTGAGAGGAGCAGGAACCCAGAGATTCCCTCCGCAGCGCCAATAGTGGACTAACTGCCCTAAATTTCCCACTGTTGAGAGGAGCAGGAACCCAGAGATTCCCTCCGCAGTGACAACAGTGGACTAATTGCCCTAAATTTCCCACTGTTGAGAGGAGCAGGAACCCAGAGATTCCCTCCGCAGCGCCAATAGTGGACTAACTGCCCTAAATTTCCCACTGTTGAGAGGAGCAGGAACCCAGGGATTCCCTCCGCAGTGACAACAGTGAACTAATTTGCCCTAGATTTCCCACTGTTGAGAGGAGCAGGAACCCAGAGGTTCCCTCCGCAGTGACAACAGTGGACTAATTGCCCTAAATTTCCCACTGTTGAGAGGAGCAGCAACCCAGAGATTCCTCCGCAGTGACAGCAGTGGAGTAATTTTCTGTAGATTTTTCACTGTTGAGAGGAGCAGGAACCCAGAGATTCCCTCCGCAGTGACAGCAGTGGACTAATTTGCCCTAGATTTCCCACTGTTGAGAGGAGCAGGAACTCAGAGATTCCCTCCGCGGTGGCAACAGTCAACTAAGTTACCCTAGGTTTCCCGCTGTTGAGAGGAGCAGGAACCCAGAGACTCCCTCTGCAGTGACAACAGTGGACTAATTTGCCCTAAATTTCCCAGTGTTGAGAGGAGCAGGGACCCAGAGATTCCCTCCCCAGTGACAACAGTGAACTAATTTGCTCTAGATTTCCCACTGTTGAGAGGAGCAGGAACCCAGAGATTCCCTCCGCAGTGACAGCAGTGGACTAATTTGCCCTAGATTTCCCACTGTTGAGAGGAGCAGGAACTCAGAGATTCCCTCCGCGGTGGCAACAGTCAACTAAGTTACCCTAGGTTTCCCGCTGTTGAGAGGAGCAGGAACCCAGAGACTCCCTCTGCAGTGACAACAGTGGACTAATTTGCCCTAAATTTCCCAGTGTTGAGAGGAGCAGGGACCCAGAGATTCCCTCCCCAGTGACAACAGTGAACTAATTTGCTCTAGATTTCCCACTGTTGAGAGGAGCAGGAACCCAGAGATTCCCTCCCCAGTGACAACAGTGGACTAATTGCCCCAAATTTCCCACTGTTGAGAGGAGCAGGAACCCAGAGATCCCCTCCGCAGTGACATCAGTGGACTAATTGCCCTAAATTTCCCACTGTTGAGAGGAGCGAGAACCCGGAGATTCCCTCCACAGTGACAGCCAGTGGACTAATTTTCTCTAGATTTTCCACTGTTGAGAGGAGCAGGAACCCAGAGATTCCCTCCGCAGTGACAACAGTGGACTAATTGCTCTAAATTTCCCGTTGTTGAGAGGAGCAGGAACCCAGAGATTCCCTCCGCAGTCGCAAGAGCGCAGTAGCATAGCGGTATGGCATGCAGCTGGTAAGGCATATACAGTAAGGCATGTAACTGTGAGACGTGGCAGTAAATCATGCCGCTGTGAGGCATGTAGCTGTAAGACCTTTCTTAAGGCAGTAAGTCTCCATGTCCTCATTGTAAGTCGGCATGTCCTTAGCGTAAGTCTCCATGTCCTTGCTGTAATCCTCTATGTCCTTACTATGCCAGTCTGCCACTAACATCTCCCTAACTAATTTGGCCTAGATTTCCCACTGTTGAGAGGAGCAGGAACGCAGAGATTCCCTCCGCAGTGACAACAGTGAACTAATTTGCCCTAGATTTCCCACTGTTGTGAGGAGCAGGAACCCAGAGATTCCCTCCACAGTGACAACAGTGGACTAATTGCCCAAAATTTCCCACTGTTGAGATGAGCAGGAACCCAGAGATTCCCTCCACAGTGACAACAGTGGACTAGTTTGCCCTAGATTTCCCACTGTTGAGAGGAGCAGGAACCCAGAGATTCCCTCCGCAGTGACAACAGTGGACTAATTGCCCTAAATTTCCCACTGTTGAGAGGAGCAGGGACCCAGAGATTCCCTCCGCAGCGACAATAGTGGACTAATTGCCCTAAATTTCCCACTGTTGAGAGGAGCAGGAACCCAGAGATTCCCTCCGCAGCGACAATAGTGGACTAATTGCCCCAAATTTCCCACTGTTGAGAGGAGCAGGAACCCAGAGATCCCCTCCGCAGTGACATCAGTGGACTAATTGCCCTAAATTTCCCACTGTTGAGAGGAGCAGGAGCCCAGAGATTCCCTCCGCAGTGACAGCAGTGGACTAATTTGCCCTAGATTTCCCACTGTTGAGAGGAGCAGGAACTCAGAGATTCCCTCCGCGGTGGCAACAGTCAACTAAGTTGCCCTAGGTTTCCCGCTGTTGAGAGGAGCAGGAACCCAGAGACTCCCTCTGCAGTGACAACAGTGGACTAATTTGCCCTAAATTTCCCAGTGTTGAGAGGAGCAGGGACCCAGAGATTCCCTCCCCAGTGACAACAGTGAACTAATTTGCTCTAGATTTCCCACTGTTGAGAGGAGCAGGAACCCAGAGATTCCCTCCCCAGTGACAACAGTGGACTAATTGCCCCAAATTGCCCACTGTTGAGAGGAGCAGGAACCCAGAGATCCCCTCCGCAGTGACATCAGTGGACTAATTGCCCTAAATTTCCCACTGTTGAGAGGAGCAGGAACCCAGAGATTCCCTCCGCAGTGACAACAGTGGACTAATTGCTCTAAATTTGCCGTTGTTGAGAGGAGCAGGAACCCAGAGATTCCCTCCGCAGTCGCAAGAGCGCAGTAGCATAGCGGTATGGCATGCAGCTGGTAAGGCATATACAGTAAGGCATGTAACTGTGAGACGTGGCAGTAAATCATGCCGCTGTGAGGCATGTAGCTGTAAGACCTTTCTTAAGGCAGTAAGTCTCCATGTCCTCATTGTAAGTCGGCATGTCCTTATCGTAAGTCCCCACGTCCTCATTGTAAGTCTCCATGTCCTTGCTGTAATCCTCTATGTCCTTACTATGCCAGTCTGCCACTAACATCTCCCTAACTAATTTGGCCTACATTCCCAACTGTTGAGAGGAGCAGGAACCCAGAGATTCCCTCCGCAGTGACAACAGTGAACTAATTTGCCCTAGATTTCCCACTGTTGAGAGGAGCAGGAACCCAGAGATTCCCTCCACAGTGACAACAGTGGACTAATTGCCCAAAATTTCCCACTGTTGAGATGAGCAGGAACCCAGAGATTCCCTCCACAGTGACAACAGTGGACTAATTTGCCCTAGATTTCCCACTGTTGAGAGGAGCAGGAACCCAGAGATTCCCTCCGCAGTGACAACAGTGGACTAATTGCCCTAAATTTCCCACTGTTGAGAGGAGCAGGGACCCAGAGATTCCCTCCGCAGCGACAATAGTGGACTAATTGCCCCAAATTTCCCACTGTTGAGAGGAGCAGGAACCCAGAGATCCCCTCCGCAGTGACATCAGTGGACTAATTGCCCTAAATTTCCCACTGTTGAGAGGAGCAGGAACCCAGAGATTCCCTCCACAGTGACAGCCAGTGGACTAATTATCTGTAGATTTTCCACTGTTGAAAGGAGCAGGAACCCAGAGATTCCCTCCGCAGTGACAACAGTGGACTAATTGCTCTAAATTTCCCGTTGTTGAGAGGAGCAGGAACCCAGAGATTCCCTCCGCAGTCGCAAGAGCGCAGTAGCATAGCGGTATGGCATGCAGCTGGTAAGGCATATACAGTAAGGCATGTAACTGTGAGACGTGTGGCAGTAAATCATGCCGCTGTGAGGCATGTAGCTGTAAGCCCTTTCTTAAGGCAGTAAGTCTCCATGTCCTCATTGTAAGTCGGCATGTCCTTATCGTAAGTCCCCACGTCCTCATTGTAAGTCTCCATGTCCTTGCTGTAATCCTCTATGTCCTTACTATGCCAGTCTGCCACTAACATCTCCCTAACTAATTTGGCCTAGATTTCCCACTGTTGAGAGGAGCAGGAACCCAGAGATTCCCTCCGCAGTGACAACAGTGGACTAATTGCCCTAAATTTCCCACTGTTGAGAGGAGCAGGCACCCAGAGATTCCCTCCGCAGTGACAACAGTGGACTAATTGCCCTAAATTTCCCACTGTTGAGAGGAGCAGCAACCCAGAGATTCCTCCGCAGTGACAGCAGTGGAGTAATTTTCTGTAGATTTTTCACTGTTGAGAGGAGCAGGAACCCAGAGATTCCCTCCGCAGTGACAGCAGTGGACTAATTTGCCCTAGATTTCCCACTGTTGAGAGGAGCAGGAACTCAGAGATTCCCTCCGCGGTGGCAACAGTCAACTAAGTTACCCTAGGTTTCCCGCTGTTGAGAGGAGCAGGAACCCAGAGACTCCCTCTGCAGTGACAACAGTGGACTAATTTGCCCTAAATTTCCCAGTGTTGAGAGGAGCAGGGACCCAGAGATTCCCTCCCCAGTGACAACAGTGAACTAATTTGCTCTAGATTTCCCACTGTTGAGAGGAGCAGGAACCCAGAGATTCCCTCCCCAGTGACAACAGTGGACTAATTGCCCCAAATTTCCCACTGTTGAGAGGAGCAGGAACCCAGAGATCCCCTCCGCAGTGACATCAGTGGACTAATTGCCCTAAATTTCCCACTGCTGAGAGGAGCGAGAACCCGGAGATTCCCTCCACAGTGACAGCCAGTGGACTAATTTTCTCTAGATTTTCCACTGTTGAGAGGAGCAGGAACCCAGAGATTCCCTCCGCAGTGACAACAGTGGACTAATTGCTCTAAATTTCCCACTGTTGAGAGGAGCAGGAACCCAGAGATTCCCTCCGCAGCGACAATAGTGGACTAATTGCCCTAACTTTCCCACTCTTGAGAGGAGCAGGAACCCAGATATTCCCTCCGCAGTGAGAACAGTGGACTAATTTGCCCTAAATTTCCAAGTGTTGAGAGGAGCAGGAACCCAGAGATTCCCTCCGCAGTGACAGCAGTGGACTAATTTGCCCTAGATTTCCCACTGTTGAGAGGAGCAGGAACTCAGAGATTCCCTCCGCGGTGGCAACAGTCAGCAAATTTGCCCTAGGTTTCCCGCTGTTGAGAGGAGCAGGAACCCAGAGACTCCCTCTGCAGTGACAACAGTGGACTAATTTGCCCTAAATTTCCCAGTGTTGAGAGGAACAGGGACCCAGAGTTTCCCTCCCCAGTGACAACAGTGAACTAATTTGCTCTAGATTTCCCACTGTTGAGAGGAGCAGGAACCCAGAGATTCCCTCCACAGTGACAACAGTGGACTAATTGCCCTAAATTTCCTACTGTTGAGAGGAGCAGGAACCCAGAGATCCCCTCCGCAGTGACAACAGTGGACTAATTGCCCTAAATTTCCCACTGTTGAGAGGAGCAGGAACCCAGAGATTCCCTCCGCAGTGACAACAGTGGACTAATTGCTCTAAATTTCCCGTTGTTGAGAGGAGCAGGAACCCAGAGATTCCCTCCGCAGTCGCAAGAGCGCAGTAGCATAGCGGTATGGCATGCAGCTGGTAAGGCATATACAGTAAGGCATGTAACTGTGAGACGTGTGGCAGTAAATCATGCCGCTGTGAGGCATGTAGCTGTAAGACCTTTCTTAAGGCAGTAAGTCTCCATGTCCTCATTGTAAGTCGGCATGTCCTTATCGTAAGTCCCCACGTCCTCATTGTATGTCTCCATGTCCTTACTGTAATCCTCTATGTCCTTACTATGCCAGTCTGCCACTAACATCTCCCTAACTAATTTGGCCTAGATTTCCCACTGTTGAAAGGAGCAGGAACCCAGAGATTCCCTCCGCAGTGACAACAGTGAACTAATTTGCCCTAGATTTCCCACTGTTGAGAGGAGCAGAAACCCAGAGATTCCCTCCACAGTGACAACAGTGGACTAATTGCCCTAAATTTCCCACATTTGAGAGGAGCAGGAACCCAGAGATTCCCTCCGCAGTGACAACAGTGGACTAATTTGCCCTAGATTTCCCACTGTTGAGAGGAGCAGGAACCCAGAGATTCCCTCCGCAGTGACAACAATGGACTAATTGCCCTAAATGTCCCACTGTTGAGAGGAGCAGGGACCCAGAGATTCCCTCCGCAGCGACAATAGTGGACTAATTGCCCTAAATTTCCCACTGTTGAGAGGAGCAGGAACCCAGAGATTCCCTCCGCAGCGACAATAGTGGACTAATTGCCCTAAATTTCCCACTGTTGAGAGGAGCAGGCACCCAGAGATTCCCTACGCAGTGACAACAGTGGACTAATTTGCCCTAAATTTCCAGTGTTGAGAGGAGCAGGGACCCAGAGATTCCCTCCCCAGTGGCAACAGTCAACTAATTTGCCCTAGGTTTCCCGCTGTTGAGAGGAGCAGGAACCCAGAGATTCCCTCCGCAGTCGCAAGAGCGCAGTAGCATAGCGGTATGGCATGCAGCTGGTAAGGCATATACAGTAAGGCATGTAACTGTGAGACGTGTGGCAGTAAATCATGCCGCTGTGAGGCATGTAGCTGTAAGACCTTTCTTAAGGCAGTAAGTCTCCATGTCCTCATTGTAAGTCGGCATGTCCTTATCGTAAGTCCCCACGTCCTCATTGTAAGTCTCCATGTCCTTACTGTAATCCTCTATGTCCTTACTATGCCAGCCTGCCACATCTCCCTAACTAATTTGCCCTAGATTTCCCACTGTTGAGAGGAGCAGGAACCCAGAGATTCCCTCCGCAGTGACAACAGTGGACTAATTGCCCTAAATTTCCCACTGTTGAGAGGAGCAGGAACCCAGAGATTCCCTCCGCAGCGCCAATAGTGGACTAACTGCCCTAAATTTCCCACTGTTGAGAGGAGCAGGAACCCAGAGATTCCCTCCGCAGTGACAACAGTGAACTAATTTGCCCTAGATTTCCCACTGTTGAGAGGAGCAGGAACCCAGAGATTCCCTCCACAGTGACAACAGTGGACTAATTGCCCCAAATTTCCCACTGTTGAGAGGAGCAGGAACCCAGAGATTCCCTCCGCAGTGACAACAGTGGACTAATTGCCCTAAATTTCCCACTGTTGAGAGGAGCAGGAACCCAGAGATTCCCTCCGCAGCGACAATAGTGGACTAATTGCCCTAAATTTCTCACTGTTGAGAGGAGCAGGCACCCAGAGATTCCCTCCGCAGTGACAACAGTGGACTAATTTGGCCTAGATTTCCCACTGTTGAGAGGAGCAGGAACCCAGAGATTCCCTCCGCAGTGACAACAGTGAACTAATTTGCCCTAGATTTCCCACTGTTGAGAGGAGCAGGAACCCAGAAATTCCCTCCGCAGTCGCAAGAGTGCAGTCGCATAGCGGTATGGCATGCAGCTGGTAAGGCATATACAGTAAGGCATGTAGCTGTGAGACGTGTGGCAGTAAGGCATGCCGCTGTGAGGCATGTAGCTGTAAGACCTTTCTTAAGGCAGTAAGTCTCCATGTCCTCATTGTAAGTCGGCATGTCCTTATCGTAAGTCCCCACGTCCTCATTGTAAGTCTCCATGTCCTTACTGTAATCCTCTATGTCCTTACTATGCCAGCCTGCCACTAACATCTCCCTAACTAATTTGCCCTAGATTTCCCACTGTTGAGAGGAGCAGGAACCCAGAGATTCCCTCCGCAGTGACAACAGTGGACTAATTGCCCTAAATTTCCCACTGTTGAGAGGAGCAGGAACCCAGAGATTCCCTCCACAGTGACAACAGTGGACTAATTGCCCTAAATTTCCCACTGTTGAGAGGAGCAGGGACCCAGAGATTCCCTCCGCAGCGACAATAGTGGACTAATTGCCCTAAATTTCCCACTGTTGAGAGGAGCAGGAACCCAGAGATTCCCTCCGCAGCGACAATAGTGGACTAATTGCCCTAAATTTCCCACTGTTGAGAGGAGCAGGCACCCAGAGATTCCCTCCGCAGTGACAACAGTGGACTAATTTGCCCTAAATTTCCCATGGTTGAGAGGAGCAGGGACCCAGAGATTCCCTCCCCAGTGACAACAGTGAACTAATTTGCTCTAGATTTCCCGTTGTTGAGAGGAGCAGGAACCCAGAGATTCCCTCCGCAGTCGCAAGAGCGCAGTAGCATAGCGGTATGGCATGCAGCTGGTAAGGCATATACAGTAAGGCATGTAACTGTGAGACGTGTGGCAGTAAATCATGCCGCTGTGAGGCATGTAGCTGTAAGACCTTTCTTAAGGCAGTAAGTCTCCATGTCCTCATTGTAAGTCGGCATGTCCTTATCGTAAGTCCCCACGTCCTCATTGTAAGTCTCCATGTCCTTACTGTAATCCTCTATGTCCTTACTATGCCAGCCTGCCACATCTCCCTAACTAATTTGCCCTAGATTTCCCACTGTTGAAAGGAGCAGGAACCCAGAGATTCCCTCCGCAGTGACAACAGTGGACTAATTGCCCTAAATTTCCCACTGTTGAGAGGAGCAGGAACCCAGAGATTCCCTCCGCAGCGCCAATAGTGGACTAACTGCCCTAAATTTCCCACTGTTGAGAGGAGCAGGAACCCAGAGATTCCCTCCGCAGTGACAACAGTGAACTAATTTGCCCTAGATTTCCCACTGTTGAGAGGAGCAGGAACCCAGAGATTCCCTCCACAGTGACAACAGTGGACTAATTGCCCCAAATTTCCCACTGTTGAGAGGAGCAGGAACCCAGAGATTCCCTCCGCAGTGACAACAGTGGACTAATTGCCCTAAATTTCCCACTGTTGAGAGGAGCAGGAACCCAGAGATTCCCTCCGCAGCGACAATAGTGGACTAATTGCCCTAAATTTCTCACTGTTGAGAGGAGCAGGCACCCAGAGATTCCCTCCGCAGTGACAACAGTGGACTAATTTGGCCTAGATTACCCACTGTTGAGAGGAGCAGGAACCCAGAGATTCCCTCCGCAGTGACAACAGTGAACTAATTTGCCCTAGATTTCCCACTGTTGAGAGGAGCAGGAACCCAGAGATTCCCTCCGCAGTCGCAAGAGTGCAGTCGCATAGCGGTATGGCATGCAGCTGGTAAGGCATATACAGTAAGGCATGTAGCTGTGAGACGTGTGGCAGTAAGGCATGCCGCTGTGAGGCATGTAGCTGTAAGACCTTTCTTAAGGCAGTAAGTCTCCATGTCCTCATTGTAAGTCGGCATGTCCTTATCGTAAGTCCCCACGTCCTCATTGTAAGTCTCCATGTCCTTACTGTAATCCTCTATGTCCTTACTATGCCAGCCTGCCACTAACATCTCCCTAACTAATTTGCCCTAGATTTCCCACTGTTGAGAGGAGCAGGAACCCAGAGATTCCCTCCGCAGTGACAACAGTGGACTAATTGCCCTAAATTTCCCACTGTTGAGAGGAGCAGGAACTCAGAGATTCCCTCCGCGGTGGCAACAGTCAACTAATTTGCCCTAGGTTTCCTGCTGTTGAGAGGAGCAGGAACCCAGAGACTCCCTCTGCAGTGACAACAGTGGACTAATTTGCCCTAAATTTCCCAGTGTTGAGAGGAGCAGGGACCCAGAGATTCCCTCCCCAGTGACAACAGTGGACTAATTGCCCTAAATTTCCCACTGTTGAGAGGAGCAGGGACCCAGAGATTCCCTCCGCAGCGACAATAGTGGACTAATTGCCCCAAATTTCCCACTGTTGAGAGGAGCAGGAACCCAGAGATCCCCTCCGCAGTGACATCAGTGGACTAATTGCCCTAAATTTCCCACTGTTGAGAGGAGCAGGAACCCAGAGATTCCCTCCACAGTGACAGCCAGTGGACTAATTTTCTGTAGATTTTCCACTGTTGAGAGGAGCAGGAACCCAGAGATTCCCTCCGCAGTGACAACAGTGGACTAATTGCTCTAAATTTCCCGTTGTTGAGAGGAGCAGGAACCCAGAGATTCCCTCCGCAGTCGCAAGAGCGCAGTAGCATAGCGGTATGGCATGCAGCTGGTAAGGCATATACAGTAAGGCATGTAACTGTGAGACGTGTGGCAGTAAATCATGCCGCTGTGAGGCATGTAGCTGTAAGCCCTTTCTTAAGGCAGTAAGTCTCCATGTCCTCATTGTAAGTCGGCATGTCCTTATCGTAAGTCCCCACGTCCTCATTGTAAGTCTCCATGTCCTTGCTGTAATCCTCTATGTCCTTACTATGCCAGTCTGCCACTAACATCTCCCTAACTAATTTGGCCTAGATTTCCCACTGTTGAGAGGAGCAGGAACCCAGAGATTCCCTCCGCAGTGACAACAGTGGACTAATTGCCCTAAATTTCCCACTGTTGAGAGGAGCAGGAACCCAGAGATTTCCTCCGCAGCGCCAATAGTGGACTAACTGCCCTAAATTTCCCACTGTTGAGAGGAGCAGGAACCCAGAGATTCCCTCCGCAGTGACAACAGTGGACTAATTGCCCCAAATTTCCCACTGTTGAGAGGAGCAGGAACCCAGAGATCCCCTCCGCAGTGACATCAGTGGACTAATTGCCCTAAATTTCCCACTGTTGAGAGGAGCAGGAACCCAGAGATTCCCTCCGCAGTGACAACAGTGGACTAATTGCTCTAAATTTGCCGTTGTTGAGAGGAGCAGGAACCCAGAGATTCCCTCCGCAGTCGCAAGAGCGCAGTAGCATAGCGGTATGGCATGCAGCTGGTAAGGCATATACAGTAAGGCATGTAACTGTGAGACGTGGCAGTAAATCATGCCGCTGTGAGGCATGTAGCTGTAAGACCTTTCTTAAGGCAGTAAGTCTCCATGTCCTCATTGTAAGTCGGCATGTCCTTATCGTAAGTCCCCACGTCCTCATTGTAAGTCTCCATGTCCTTGCTGTAATCCTCTATGTCCTTACTATGCAAGTCTGCCACTAACATCTCCCTAACTAATTTGGCCTACATTTCCCACTGTTGAGAGGAGCAGGAACCCAGAGATTCCCTCCGCAGTGACAACAGTGAACTAATTTGCCCTAGATTTCCCACTGTTGAGAGGAGCAGGAACCCAGAGATTCCCTCCACAGTGACAACAGTGGACTAATTGCCCAAAATTTCCCACTGTTGAGATGAGCAGGAACCCAGAGATTCCCTCCACAGTGACAACAGTGGACTAATTTGCCCTAGATTTCCCACTGTTGAGAGGAGCAGGAACCCAGAGATTCCCTCCGCAGTGACAACAGTGGACTAATTGCCCTAAATTTCCCACTGTTGAGAGGAGCAGGGACCCAGAGATTCCCTCCGCAGCGACAATAGTGGACTAATTGCCCCAAATTTCCCACTGTTGAGAGGAGCAGGAACCCAGAGATCCCCTCCGCAGTGACATCAGTGGACTAATTGCCCTAAATTTCCCACTGTTGAGAGGAGCAGGAACCCAGAGATTCCCTCCACAGTGACAGCCAGTGGACTAATTTTCTGTAGATTTTCCACTGTTGAGAGGAGCAGGAACCCAGAGATTCCCTCCGCAGTGACAACAGTGAACTAATTTGCCCTAGATTTCCCACTGTTGAGAGGAGCAGGAACCCAGAGATTCCCTCCACAGTGACAACAGTGGACTAATTGCCCAAAATTTCCCACTGTTGAGATGAGCAGGAACCCAGAGATTCCCTCCACAGTGACAACAGTGGACTAATTTGCCCTAGATTTCCCACTGTTGAGAGGAGCAGGAACCCAGAGATTCCCTCCGCAGTGACAACAGTGGACTAATTGCCCTAAATTTCCCACTGTTGAGAGGAGCAGGGACCCAGAGATTCCCTCCGCAGCGACAATAGTGGACTAATTGCCCCAAATTTCCCACTGTTGAGAGGAGCAGGAACCCAGAGATCCCCTCCGCAGTGACATCAGTGGACTAATTGCCCTAAATTTCCCACTGTTGAGAGGAGCAGGAACCCAGAGATTCCCTCCACAGTGACAGCCAGTGGACTAATTTTCTGTAGATTTTCCACTGTTGAGAGGAGCAGGAACCCAGAGATTCCCTCCGCAGTGACAACAGTGGACTAATTGCTCTAAATTTCCCGTTGTTGAGAGGAGCAGGAACCCAGAGATTCCCTCCGCAGTCGCAAGAGCGCAGTAGCATAGCGGTATGGCATGCAGCTGGTAAGGCATATACAGTAAGGCATGTAACTGTGAGACGTGTGGCAGTAAATCATGCCGCTGTGAGGCATGTAGCTGTAAGCCCTTTCTTAAGGCAGTAAGTCTCCATGTCCTCATTGTAAGTCGGCATGTCCTTATCGTAAGTCCCCACGTCCTCATTGTAAGTCTCCATGTCCTTGCTGTAATCCTCTATGTCTTTACTATGCCAGTCTGCCACTAACATCTCCCTAACTAATTTGGCCTAGATTTCCCACTGTTGAGAGGAGCAGGAACCCAGAGATTCCCTCCGCAGTGACAACAGTGGACTAATTGCCCTAAATTTCCCACTGTTGAGAGGAGCAGGCACCCAGAGATTCCCTCCGCAGTGACAACAGTGGACTAATTGCCCTAAATTTCCCACTGTTGAGAGGAGCAGCAACCCAGAGATTCCTCCGCAGTGACAGCAGTGGAGTAATTTTCTGTAGATTTTTCACTGTTGAGAGGAGCAGGAACCCAGAGATTCCCTCCGCAGTGACAGCAGTGGACTAATTTGCCCTAGATTTCCCACTGTTGAGAGGAGCAGGAACTCAGAGATTCCCTCCGCGGTGGCAACAGTCAACTAAGTTACCCTAGGTTTCCCGCTGTTGAGAGGAGCAGGAACCCAGAGACTCCCTCTGCAGTGACAACAGTGGACTAATTTGCCCTAAATTTCCCAGTGTTGAGAGGAGCAGGGACCCAGAGATTCCCTCCCCAGTGACAACAGTGAACTAATTTGCTCTAGATTTCCCACTGTTGAGAGGAGCAGGAACCCAGAGATTCCCTCCCCAGTGACAACAGTGGACTAATTGCCCCAAATTTCCCACTGTTGAGAGGAGCAGGAACCCAGAGATCCCCTCCGCAGTGACATCAGTGGACTAATTGCCCTAAATTTCCCACTGTTGAGAGGAGCGAGAACCCGGAGATTCCCTCCACAGTGACAGCCAGTGGACTAATTTTCTCTAGATTTTCCACTGTTGAGAGGAGCAGGAACCCAGAGATTCCCTCCGCAGTGACAACAGTGGACTAATTGCTCTAAATTTCCCACTGTTGAGAGGAGCAGGAACCCAGAGATTCCCTCCGCAGCGACAATAGTGGACTAATTGCCCTAACTTTCCCACTCTTGAGAGGAGCAGGAACCCAGATATTCCCTCCGCAGTGAGAACAGTGGACTAATTTGCCCTAAATTTCCAAGTGTTGAGAGGAGCAGGAACCCAGAGATTCCCTCCGCAGTGACAGCAGTGGACTAATTTGCCCTAGATTTCCCACTGTTGAGAGGAGCAGGAACTCAGAGATTCCCTCCGCGGTGGCAACAGTCAACAAATTTGCCCTAGGTTTCCCGCTGTTGAGAGGAGCAGGAACCCAGAGACTCCCTCTGCAGTGACAACAGTGGACTAATTTGCCCTAAATTTCCCAGTGTTGAGAGGAACAGGGACCCAGAGTTTCCCTCCCCAGTGACAACAGTGAACTAATTTGCTCTAGATTTCCCACTGTTGAGAGGAGCAGGAACCCAGAGATTCCCTCCACAGTGACAACAGTGGACTAATTGCCCTAAATTTCCTACTGTTGAGAGGAGCAGGAACCCAGAGGTCCCCTCCGCAGTGACAACAGTGGACTAATTGCCCTAAATTTCCCACTGTTGAGAGGAGCAGGAACCCAGAGATTCCCTCCGCAGTGACAACAGTGGACTAATTGCTCTAAATTTCCCGTTGTTGAGAGGAGCAGGAACCCAGAGATTCCCTCCGCAGTCGCAAGAGCGCAGTAGCATAGCGGTATGGCATGCAGCTGGTAAGGCATATACAGTAAGGCATGTAACTGTGAGACGTGTGGCAGTAAATCATGCCGCTGTGAGGCATGTAGCTGTAAGACCTTTCTTAAGGCAGTAAGTCTCCATGTCCTCATTGTAAGTCGGCATGTCCTTATCGTAAGTCCCCACGTCCTCATTGTAAGTCTCCATGTCCTTACTGTAATCCTCTATGTCCTTACTATGCCAGTCTGCCACTAACATCTCCCTAACTAATTTGGCCTAGATTTCCCACTGTTGAAAGGAGCAGGAACCCAGAGATTCCCTCCGCAGTGACAACAGTGAACTAATTTGCCCTAGATTTCCCACTGTTGAGAGGAGCAGAAACCCAGAGATTCCCTCCACAGTGACAACAGTGGACTAATTGCCCTAAATTTCCCACATTTGAGAGGAGCAGGAACCCAGAGATTCCCTCCGCAGTGACAACAGTGGACTAATTTGCCCTAGATTTCCCACTGTTGAGAGGAGCAGGAACCCAGAGATTCCCTCCGCAGTGACAACAATGGACTAATTGCCCTAAATGTCCCACTGTTGAGAGGAGCAGGGACCCAGAGATTCCCTCCGCAGCGACAATAGTGGACTAATTGCCCTAAATTTCCCACTGTTGAGAGGAGCAGGAACCCAGAGATTCCCTCCGCAGCGACAATAGTGGACTAATTGCCCTAAATTTCCCACTGTTGAGAGGAGCAGGCACCCAGAGATTCCCTACGCAGTGACAACAGTGGACTAATTTGCCCTAAATTTCCAGTGTTGAGAGGAGCAGGGACCCAGAGATTCCCTCCCCAGTGGCAACAGTCAACTAATTTGCCCTAGGTTTCCCGCTGTTGAGAGGAGCAGGAACCCAGAGATTCCCTCCGCAGTCGCAAGAGCGCAGTAGCATAGCGGTATGGCATGCAGCTGGTAAGGCATATACAGTAAGGCATGTAACTGTGAGACGTGTGGCAGTAAATCATGCCGCTGTGAGGCATGTAGCTGTAAGACCTTTCTTAAGGCAGTAAGTCTCCATGTCCTCATTGTAAGTCGGCATGTCCTTATCGTAAGTCCCCACGTCCTCATTGTAAGTCTCCATGTCCTTACTGTAATCCTCTATGTCCTTACTATGCCAGCCTGCCACATCTCCCTAACTAATTTGCCCTAGATTTCCCACTGTTGAGAGGAGCAGGAACCCAGAGATTCCCTCCGCAGTGACAACAGTGGACTAATTGCCCTAAATTTCCCACTGTTGAGAGGAGCAGGAACCCAGAGATTCCTCCGCAGCGCCAATAGTGGACTAACTGCCCTAAATTTCCCACTGTTGAGAGGAGCAGGAACCCAGAGATTCCCTCCGCAGTGACAACAGTGAACTAATTTGCCCTAGATTTCCCACTGTTGAGAGGAGCAGGAACCCAGAGATTCCCTCCACAGTGACAACAGTGGACTAATTGCCCCAAATTTCCCACTGTTGAGAGGAGCAGGAACCCAGAGATTCCCTCCGCAGTGACAACAGTGGACTAATTGCCCTAAATTTCCCACTGTTGAGAGGAGCAGGAACCCAGAGATTCCCTCCGCAGCGACAATAGTGGACTAATTGCCCTAAATTTCTCACTGTTGAGAGGAGCAGGCACCCAGAGATTCCCTCCGCAGTGACAACAGTGGACTAATTTGGCCTAGATTTCCCACTGTTGAGAGGAGCAGGAACCCAGAGATTCCCTCCGCAGTGACAACAGTGAACTAATTTGCCCTAGATTTCCCACTGTTGAGAGGAGCAGGAACCCAGAAATTCCCTCCGCAGTCGCAAGAGTGCAGTCGCATAGCGGTATGGCATGCAGCTGGTAAGGCATATACAGTAAGGCATGTAGCTGTGAGACGGGTGGCAGTAAGGCATGCCGCTGTGAGGCATGTAGCTGTAAGACCTTTCTTAAGGCAGTAAGTCTCCATGTCCTCATTGTAAGTCGGCATGTCCTTATCGTAAGTCCCCACGTCCTCATTGTAAGTCTCCATGTCCTTACTGTAATCCTCTATGTCCTTACTATGCCAGCCTGCCACTAACATCTCCCTAACTAATTTGCCCTAGATTTCCCACTGTTGAGAGGAGCAGGAACCCAGAGATTCCCTCCGCAGTGACAACAGTGGACTAATTGCCCTAAATTTCCCACTGTTGAGAGGAGCAGGAACCCAGAGATTCCCTCCACAGTGACAACAGTGGACTAATTGCCCTAAATTTCCCACTGTTGAGAGGAGCAGGGACCCAGAGATTCCCTCCGCAGCGACAATAGTGGACTAATTGCCCTAAATTTCCCACTGTTGAGAGGAGCAGGAACCCAGAGATTCCCTCCGCAGCGACAATAGTGGACTAATTGCCCTAAATTTCCCACTGTTGAGAGGAGCAGGCACCCAGAGATTCCCTCCGCAGTGACAACAGTGGACTAATTTGCCCTAAATTTCCAGTGTTGAGAGGAGCAGGGACCCAGAGATTCCCTCCCCAGTGACAACAGTGAACTAATTTGCTCTAGATTTCCCGTTGTTGAGAGGAGCAGGAACCCAGAGATTCCCTCCGCAGTCGCAAGAGCGCAGTAGCATAGCGGTATGGCATGCAGCTGGTAAGGCATATACAGTAAGGCATGTAACTGTGAGACGTGTGGCAGTAAATCATGCCGCTGTGAGGCATGTAGCTGTAAGACCTTTCTTAAGGCAGTAAGTCTCCATGTCCTCATTGTAAGTCGGCATGTCCTTATCGTAAGTCCCCACGTCCTCATTGTAAGTCTCCATGTCCTTACTGTAATCCTCTATGTCCTTACTATGCCAGCCTGCCACATCTCCCTAACTAATTTGCCCTAGATTTCCCACTGTTGAAAGGAGCAGGAACCCAGAGATTCCCTCCGCAGTGACAACAGTGGACTAATTGCCCTAAATTTCCCACTGTTGAGAGGAGCAGGAACCCAGAGATTCCCTCCGCAGCGCCAATAGTGGACTAACTGCCCTAAATTTCCCACTGTTTAGAGGAGCAGGAACCCAGAGATTCCCTCCGCAGTGACAACAGTGAACTAATTTGCCCTAGATTTCCCACTGTTGAGAGGAGCAGGAACCCAGAGATTCCCTCCACAGTGACAACAGTGGACTAATTGCCCCAAATTTCCCACTGTTGAGAGGAGCAGGAACCCAGAGATTCCCTCCGCAGTGACAACAGTGGACTAATTGCCCTAAATTTCCCACTGTTGAGAGGAGCAGGAACCCAGAGATTCCCTCCGCAGCGACAATAGTGGACTAATTGCCCTAAATTTCTCACTGTTGAGAGGAGCAGGCACCCAGAGATTCCCTCCGCAGTGACAACAGTGGACTAATTTGGCCTAGATTACCCACTGTTGAGAGGAGCAGGAACCCAGAGATTCCCTCCGCAGTGACAACAGTGAACTAATTTGCCCTAGATTTCCCACTGTTGAGAGGAGCAGGAACCCAGAGATTCCCTCCGCAGTCGCAAGAGTGCAGTCGCATAGCGGTATGGCATGCAGCTGGTAAGGCATATACAGTAAGGCATGTAGCTGTGAGACGTGTGGCAGTAAGGCATGCCGCTGTGAGGCATGTAGCTGTAAGACCTTTCTTAAGGCAGTAAGTCTCCATGTCCTCATTGTAAGTCGGCATGTCCTTATCGTAAGTCCCCACGTCCTCATTGTAAGTCTCCATGTCCTTACTGTAATCCTCTATGTCCTTACTATGCCAGCCTGCCACTAACATCTCCCTAACTAATTTGCCCTAGATTTCCCACTGTTGAGAGGAGCAGGAACCCAGAGATTCTCTGCGCAGTGACAACAGTGGACTAATTGCCCTAAATTTCCCACTGTTGAGAGGAGCAGGAACCCAGAGATTCCCTCCGCAGCGCCAATAGTGGACTAACTGCCCTAAATTTCCCACTGTTGAGAGGAGCAGGAACCCAGAGATTCCCTCCGCAGTGACAACAGTGAACTAATTTGCCCTAGATTTCCCACTGTTGAGAGGAGCAGGAACCCAGAGATTCCCTCCACAGTGACAACAGTGGACTAATTGCCCTAAATTTCCCACTGTTGAGAGGAGCAGGAACCCAGAGATTCCCTCCGCAGTGACAACAGTGGACTAATTGCCCTAAATTTCCCACTGTTGAGAGGAGCAGGAACCCAGAGATTCCCTCCGCAGTGACAACCAGTGGAATAATTTTCTCTAGATTTCCCACTGTTGAGAGGAGCAGGAACCCAGAGATTCCCTCCGCAGTGACAACAGTGGACTAATTGCCCTAAATTTCCCGTTGTTGAGAGGAGCAGGAACCCAGAGATTCCCTCCGCAGTCGCAAGAGCGCAGTAGCATAGCGGTATGGCATGCAGCTGGTAAGGCATATACAGCAAGGCATGTAGCTGTGAGATGTGTGGCAGTAAGGCATGCCGCTGTGAGGCATGTAGCTGTAAGACCTTCCTTAAGGCAGTAAGTCTCCATGTCCTCATTGTAAGTCGGCATGTCCTTATCGTAAGTCCCCACGTCCTCATTGTAAGTCTCCATGTCCTTACTGTAATCCTCTATGTCCTTACTATGCCAGCCTGCCACTAACATCTCCCTAACTAATTTGCCCTAGATTTCCCACTGTTGAGAGGAGCAGGAACCCAGAGATTCCCTCCGCAGCGACAATAGTGAACTAATTTGCCCTAGATTTCCCACTGTTGAGAGGAGCAGGAACCCAGAGATTCCCTCCACAGTGACAACAGTGGACTAATTGCCCTAAATTTCCCACTGTTGAGAGGAGCAGGAACCTAGAGCTTCTCTCCGTAGTAACAACAGTGAACTAATTTGCCCTAGATTTCCCACTGTTGAGAGGAGCAGGAACCCAGAGATTCCCTCCGCAGCGACAATAGTGGACTAATTGCCCTAACTTTCCCACTCTTGAGAGGAGCAGGAACCCAGATATTCCCTCCGCAGTGACAGCAGTGGACTAATTTGCCCTAGATTTCCCACTGTTGAGAGGAGCAGGAACTCAGAGATTCCCTCCGCGGTGGCAACAGTCAACTAATTTGCCCTAGGTTTCCTGCTGTTGAGAGGAGCAGGAACCCAGAGACTCCCTCTGCAGTGACAACAGTGGACTAATTTGCCCTAAATTTCCCAGTGTTGAGAGGAGCAGGGACCCAGAGATTCCCTCCCCAGTGACAACAGTGGACTAATTGCCCTAAATTTCCCACTGTTGAGAGGAGCAGGGACCCAGAGATTCCCTCCGCAGCGACAATAGTGGACTAATTGCCCCAAATTTCCCACTGTTGAGAGGAGCAGGAACCCAGAGATCCCCTCCGCAGTGACATCAGTGGACTAATTGCCCTAAATTTCCCACTGTTGAGAGGAGCAGGAACCCAGAGATTCCCTCCACAGTGACAGCCAGTGGACTAATTTTCTGTAGATTTTCCACTGTTGAGAGGAGCAGGAACCCAGAGATTCCCTCCGCAGTGACAACAGTGGACTAATTGCTCTAAATTTCCCGTTGTTGAGAGGAGCAGGAACCCAGAGATTCCCTCCGCAGTCGCAAGAGCGCAGTAGCATAGCGGTATGGCATGCAGCTGGTAAGGCATATACAGTAAGGCATGTAACTGTGAGACGTGTGGCAGTAAATCATGCCGCTGTGAGGCATGTAGCTGTAAGCCCTTTCTTAAGGCAGTAAGTCTCCATGTCCTCATTGTAAGTCGGCATGTCCTTATCGTAAGTCCCCACGTCCTCATTGTAAGTCTCCATGTCCTTGCTGTAATCCTCTATGTCCTTACTATGCCAGTCTGCCACTAACATCTCCCTAACTAATTTGGCCTAGATTTCCCACTGTTGAGAGGAGCAGGAACCCAGAGATTCCCTCCGCAGTGACAACAGTGGACTAATTGCCCTAAATTTCCCACTGTTGAGAGGAGCAGGAACCCAGAGATTCCCTCCGCAGCGACAATAGTGGACTAATTGCCCCAAATTTCCCACTGTTGAGAGGAGCAGGAACCCAGAGATCCCCTCCGCAGTGACATCAGTGGACTAATTGCCCTAAATTTCCCACTGTTGAGAGGAGCAGGAACCCAGAGATTCCCTCCACAGTGACAGCCAGTGGACTAATTTTCTGTAGATTTTCCACTGTTGAGAGGAGCAGGAACCCAGAGATTCCCTCCGCAGTGACAACAGTGGACTAATTGCTCTAAATTTCCCGTTGTTGAGAGGAGCAGGAACCCAGAGATTCCCTCCGCAGTCGCAAGAGCGCAGTAGCATAGCGGTATGGCATGCAGCTGGTAAGGCATATACAGTAAGGCATGTAACTGTGAGACGTGTGGCAGTAAATCATGCCGCTGTGAGGCATGTAGCTGTAAGCCCTTTCTTAAGGCAGTAAGTCTCCATGTCCTCATTGTAAGTCGGCATGTCCTTATCGTAAGTCCCCACGTCCTCATTGTAAGTCTCCATGTCCTTGCTGTAATCCTCTATGTCCTTACTATGCCAGTCTGCCACTAACATCTCCCTAACTAATTTGGCCTAGATTTCCCACTGTTGAGAGGAGCAGGAACCCAGAGATTCCCTCCGCAGTGACAACAGTGGACTAATTGCCCTAAATTTCCCACTGTTGAGAGGAGCAGGAACCCAGAGATTCCCTCCGCAGCGCCAATAGTGGACTAACTGCCCTAAATTTCCCACTGTTGAGAGGAGCAGGAACCCAGAGATTCCCTCCGCAGTGACAACAGTGGACTAATTGCCCTAAATTTCCCACTGTTGAGAGGAGCAGGAACCCAGAGATTCCCTCCGCAGCGCCAATAGTGGACTAACTGCCCTAAATTTCCCACTGTTGAGAGGAGCAGGAACCCAGGGATTCCCTCCGCAGTGACAACAGTGAACTAATTTGCCCTAGATTTCCCACTGTTGAGAGGAGCAGGAACCCAGAGGTTCCCTCCACAGTGACAACAGTGGACTAATTGCCCTAAATTTCCCACTGTTGAGAGGAGCAGAAACCCAGAGATTCCCTCCGCAGTGACAACAGTGGACTAATTGCCCTAAATTTCCCACTGTTGAGAGGAGCAGGCACCCAGAGATTCCCTCCGCAGTGACAACAGTGGACTAATTGCCCTAAATTTCCCACTGTTGAGAGGAGCAGCAACCCAGAGATTCCTCCGCAGTGACAGCAGTGGAGTAATTTTCTGTAGATTTTTCACTGTTGAGAGGAGCAGGAACCCAGAGATTCCCTCCGCAGTGACAGCAGTGGACTAATTTGCCCTAGATTTCCCACTGTTGAGAGGAGCAGGAACTCAGAGATTCCCTCCGCGGTGGCAACAGTCAACTAAGTTACCCTAGATTTCCCGCTGTTGAGAGGAGCAGGAACCCAGAGACTCCCTCTGCAGTGACAACAGTGGACTAATTTGCCCTAAATTTCCCAGTGTTGAGAGGAGCAGGGACCCAGAGATTCCCTCCCCAGTGACAACAGTGAACTAATTTGCTCTAGATTTCCCACTGTTGAGAGGAGCAGGAACCCAGAGATTCCCTCCCCAGTGACAACAGTGGACTAATTGCCCCAAATTTCCCACTGTTGAGAGGAGCAGGAACCCAGAGATCCCCTCCGCAGTGACATCAGTGGACTAATTGCCCTAAATTTCCCACTGTTGAGAGGAGCGAGAACCCGGAGATTCCCTCCACAGTGACAGCCAGTGGACTAATTTTCTCTAGATTTTCCACTGTTGAGAGGAGCAGGAACCCAGAGATTCCCTCCGCAGTGACAACAGTGGACTAATTGCTCTAAATTTCCCGTTGTTGAGAGGAGCAGGAACCCAGAGATTCCCTCCGCAGTCGCAAGAGCGCAGTAGCATAGCGGTATGGCATGCAGCTGGTAAGGCATATACAGTAAGGCATGTAACTGTGAGACGTGGCAGTAAATCATGCCGCTGTGAGGCATGTAGCTGTAAGACCTTTCTTAAGGCAGTAAGTCTCCATGTCCTCATTGTAAGTCGGCATGTCCTTAGCGTAAGTCTCCATGTCCTTGCTGTAATCCTCTATGTCCTTACTATGCCAGTCTGCCACTAACATCTCCCTAACTAATTTGGCCTAGATTTCCCACTGTTGAGAGGAGCAGGAACGCAGAGATTCCCTCCGCAGTGACAACAGTGAACTAATTTGCCCTAGATTTCCCACTGTTGAGAGGAGCAGGAACCCAGAGATTCCCTCCACAGTGACAACAGTGGACTAATTGCCCAAAATTTCCCACTGTTGAGATGAGCAGGAACCCAGAGATTCCCTCCACAGTGACAACAGTGGACTAGTTTGCCCTAGATTTCCCACTGTTGAGAGGAGCAGGAACCCAGAGATTCCCTCCGCAGTGACAACAGTGGACTAATTGCCCTAAATTTCCCACTGTTGAGAGGAGCAGGGACCCAGAGATTCCCTCCGCAGCGACAATAGTGGACTAATTGCCCTAAATTTCCCACTGTTGAGAGGAGCAGGAACCCAGAGATTCCCTCCGCAGCGACAATAGTGGACTAATTGCCCCAAATTTCCCACTGTTGAGAGGAGCAGGAACCCAGAGATCCCCTCCGCAGTGACATCAGTGGACTAATTGCCCTAAATTTCCCACTGTTGAGAGGAGCAGGAGCCCAGAGATTCCCTCCGCAGTGACAGCAGTGGACTAATTTGCCCTAGATTTCCCACTGTTGAGAGGAGCAGGAACTCAGAGATTCCCTCCGCGGTGGCAACAGTCAACTAAGTTGCCCTAGGTTTCCCGCTGTTGAGAGGAGCAGGAACCCAGAGACTCCCTCTGCAGTGACAACAGTGGACTAATTTGCCCTAAATTTCCCAGTGTTGAGAGGAGCAGGGACCCAGAGATTCCCTCCCCAGTGACAACAGTGAACTAATTTGCTCTAGATTTCCCACTGTTGAGAGGAGCAGGAACCCAGAGATTCCCTCCCCAGTGACAACAGTGGACTAATTGCCCCAAATTTCCCACTGTTGAGAGGAGCAGGAACCCAGAGATCCCCTCCGCAGTGACATCAGTGGACTAATTGCCCTAAATTTCCCACTGTTGAGAGGAGCAGGAACCCAGAGATTCCCTCCGCAGTGACAACAGTGGACTAATTGCTCTAAATTTGCCGTTGTTGAGAGGAGCAGGAACCCAGAGATTCCCTCCGCAGTCGCAAGAGCGCAGTAGCATAGCGGTATGGCATGCAGCTGGTAAGGCATATACAGTAAGGCATGTAACTGTGAGACGTGGCAGTAAATCATGCCGCTGTGAGGCATGTAGCTGTAAGACCTTTCTTAAGGCAGTAAGTCTCCATGTCCTCATTGTAACTCGGCATGTCCTTATCGTAAGTCCCCACGTCCTCATTGTAAGTCTCCATGTCCTTGCTGTAATCCTCTATGTCCTTACTATGCCAGTCTGCCACTAACATCTCCCTAACTAATTTGGCCTACATTTCCCACTGTTGAGAGGAGCAGGAACCCAGAGATTCCCTCCGCAGTGACAACAGTGAACTAATTTGCCCTAGATTTCCCACTGTTGAGAGGAGCAGGAACCCAGAGATTCCCTCCACAGTGACAACAGTGGACTAATTGCCCAAAATTTCCCACTGTTGAGATGAGCAGGAACCCAGAGATTCCCTCCACAGTGACAACAGTGGACTAATTTGCCCTAGATTTCCCACTGTTGAGAGGAGCAGGAACCCAGAGATTCCCTCCGCAGTGACAACAGTGGACTAATTGCCCTAAATTTCCCACTGTTGAGAGGAGCAGGGACCCAGAGATTCCCTCCGCAGCGACAATAGTGGACTAATTGCCCCAAATTTCCCACTGTTGAGAGGAGCAGGAACCCAGAGATCCCCTCCGCAGTGACATCAGTGGACTAATTGCCCTAAATTTCCCACTGTTGAGAGGAGCAGGAACCCAGAGATTCCCTCCACAGTGACAGCCAGTGGACTAATTTTCTGTAGATTTTCCACTGTTGAGAGGAGCAGGAACCCAGAGATTCCCTCCGCAGTGACAACAGTGGACTAATTGCTCTAAATTTCCCGTTGTTGAGAGGAGCAGGAACCCAGAGATTCCCTCCGCAGTCGCAAGAGCGCAGTAGCATAGCGGTATGGCATGCAGCTGGTAAGGCATATACAGTAAGGCATGTAACTGTGAGACGTGTGGCAGTAAATCATGCCGCTGTGAGGCATGTAGCTGTAAGCCCTTTCTTAAGGCAGTAAGTCTCCATGTCCTCATTGTAAGTCGGCATGTCCTTATCGTAAGTCCCCACGTCCTCATTGTAAGTCTCCATGTCCTTGCTGTAATCCTCTATGTCCTTACTATGCCAGTCTGCCACTAACATCTCCCTAACTAATTTGGCCTAGATTTCCCACTGTTGAGAGGAGCAGGAACCCAGAGATTCCCTCCGCAGTGACAACAGTGGACTAATTGCCCTAAATTTCCCACTGTTGAGAGGAGCAGGCACCCAGAGATTCCCTCCGCAGTGACAACAGTGGACTAATTGCCCTAAATTTCCCACTGTTGAGAGGAGCAGCAACCCAGAGATTCCTCCGCAGTGACAGCAGTGGAGTAATTTTCTGTAGATTTTTCACTGTTGAGAGGAGCAGGAACCCAGAGATTCCCTCCGCAGTGACAGCAGTGGACTAATTTGCCCTAGATTTCCCACTGTTGAGAGGAGCAGGAACTCAGAGATTCCCTCCGCGGTGGCAACAGTCAACTAAGTTACCCTAGGTTTCCCGCTGTTGAGAGGAGCAGGAACCCAGAGACTCCCTCTGCAGTGACAACAGTGGACTAATTTGCCCTAAATTTCCCAGTGTTGAGAGGAGCAGGGACCCAGAGATTCCCTCCCCAGTGACAACAGTGAACTAATTTGCTCTAGATTTCCCACTGTTGAGAGGAGCAGGAACCCAGAGATTCCCTCCCCAGTGACAACAGTGGACTAATTGCCCCAAATTTCCCACTGTTGAGAGGAGCAGGAACCCAGAGATCCCCTCCGCAGTGACATCAGTGGACTAATTGCCCTAAATTTCCCACTGTTGAGAGGAGCGAGAACCCGGAGATTCCCTCCACAGTGACAGCCAGTGGACTAATTTTCTCTAGATTTTCCACTGTTGAGAGGAGCAGGAACCCAGAGATTCCCTCCGCAGTGACAACAGTGGACTAATTGCTCTAAATTTCCCGTTGTTGAGAGGAGCAGGAACCCAGAGATTCCCTCCGCAGTCGCAAGAGCGCAGTAGCATAGCGGTATGGCATGCAGCTGGTAAGGCATATACAGTAAGGCATGTAACTGTGAGACGTGGCAGTAAATCATGCCGCTGTGAGGCATGTAGCTGTAAGACCTTTCTTAAGGCAGTAAGTCTCCATGTCCTCATTGTAAGTCGGCATGTCCTTAGCGTAAGTCTCCATGTCCTTGCTGTAATCCTCTATGTCCTTACTATGCCAGTCTGCCACTAACATCTCCCTAAGTAATTTGGCCTAGATTTCCCACTGTTGAGAGGAGCAGGAACGCAGAGATTCCCTCCGCAGTGACAACAGTGAACTAATTTGCCCTAGATTTCCCACTGTTGAGAGGAGCAGGAACCCAGAGATTCCCTCCACAGTGACAACAGTGGACTAATTGCCCAAAATTTCCCACTGTTGAGATGAGCAGGAACCCAGAGATTCCCTCCACAGTGACAACAGTGGACTAGTTTGCCCTAGATTTCCCACTGTTGAGAGGAGCAGGAACCCAGAGATTCCCTCCGCAGTGACAACAGTGGACTAATTGCCCTAAATTTCCCACTGTTGAGAGGAGCAGGGACCCAGAAATTCCCTCCGCAGCGACAATAGTGGACTAATTGCCCTAAATTTCCCACTGTTGAGAGGAGCAGGAACCCAGAGATTCCCTGCGCAGCGACAATAGTGGACTAATTGCCCCAAATTTCCCACTGTTGAGAGGAGCAGGAACCCAGAGATCCCCTCCGCAGTGACATCAGTGGACTAATTGCCCTAAATTTCCCACTGTTGAGAGGAGCAGGAACCCAGAGATTCCCTCCGCAGCGCCAATAGTGGACTAACTGCCCTAAATTTCCCACTGTTGAGAGGAGCAGGAACCCAGAGATTCCCTCCGCAGTGACAACAGTGGACTAATTGCCCTAAATTTCCCACTGTTGAGAGGAGCAGGAACCCAGAGATCCCCCCGCAGTGACATCAGTGGACTAATTGCCCTAAATTTCCCACTGTTGAGAGGAGCAGGAACCCAGAGATTCCCTCCGCAGTGACAACAGTGGACTAATTGCTCTAAATTTGCCGTTGTTGAGAGGAGCAGGAACCCAGAGATTCCCTCCGCAGTCGCAAGAGCGCAGTAGCATAGCGGTATGGCATGCAGCTGGTAAGGCATATACAGTAAGGCATGTAACTGTGAGACGTGGCAGTAAATCATGCCGCTGTGAGGCATGTAGCTGTAAGACCTTTCTTAAGGCAGTAAGTCTCCATGTCCTCATTGTAACTCGGCATGTCCTTATCGTAAGTCCCCACGTCCTCATTGTAAGTCTCCATGTCCTTGCTGTAATCCTCTATGTCCTTACTATGCCAGTCTGCCACTAACATCTCCCTAACTAATTTGGCCTACATTTCCCACTGTTGAGAGGAGCAGGAACCCAAAGATTCCCTCCGCAGTGACAACAGTGAACTAATTTGCCCTAGATTTCCCACTGTTGAGAGGAGCAGGAACCCAGAGATTCCCTCCACAGTGACAACAGTGGACTAATTGCCCAAAATTTCCCACTGTTGAGATGAGCAGGAACCCAGAGATTCCCTCCACAGTGACAACAGTGGACTAATTTGCCCTAGATTTCCCACTGTTGAGAGGAGCAGGAACCCAGAGATTCCCTCCGCAGTGACAACAGTGGACTAATTGCCCTAAATTTCCCACTGTTGAGAGGAGCAGGGACCCAGAGATTCCCTCCGCAGCGACAATAGTGGACTAATTGCCCCAAATTTCCCACTGTTGAGAGGAGCAGGAACCCAGAGATCCCCTCCGCAGTGACATCAGTGGACTAATTGCCCTAAATTTCCCACTGTTGAGAGGAGCAGGAACCCAGAGATTCCCTCCACAGTGACAGCCAGTGGACTAATTTTCTGTAGATTTTCCACTGTTGAGAGGAGCAGGAACCCAGAGATTCCCTCCGCAGTGACAACAGTGGACTAATTGCTCTAAATTTCCCGTTGTTGAGAGGAGCAGGAACCCAGAGATTCCCTCCACAGTCGCAAGAGCGCAGTAGCATAGCGGTATGGCATGCAGCTGGTAAGGCATATACAGTAAGGCATGTAACTGTGAGACGTGTGGCAGTAAATCATGCCGCTGTGAGGCATGTAGCTGTAAGCCCTTTCTTAAGGCAGTAAGTCTCCATGTCCTCATTGTAAGTCGGCATGTCCTTATCGTAAGTCCCCACGTCCTCATTGTAAGTCTCCATGTCCTTGCTGTAATCCTCTATGTCCTTACTATGCCAGTCTGCCACTAACATCTCCCTAACTAATTTGGCCTAGATTTCCCACTGTTGAGAGGAGCAGGAACCCAGAGATTCCCTCCGCAGTGACAACAGTGGACTAATTGCCCTAAATTTCCCACTGTTGAGAGGAGCAGGCACCCAGAGATTCCCTCCACAGTGACAACAGTGGACTAATTGCCCTAAATTTCCCACTGTTGAGAGGAGCAGCAACCCAGAGATTCCTCCGCAGTGACAGCAGTGGAGTAATTTTCTGTAGATTTTTCACTGTTGAGAGGAGCAGGAACCCAGAGATTCCCTCCGCAGTGACAGCAGTGGACTAATTTGCCCTAGATTTCCCACTGTTGAGAGGAGCAGGAACTCAGAGATTCCCTCCGCGGTGGCAACAGTCAACTAAGTTACCCTAGGTTTCCCGCTGTTGAGAGGAGCAGGAACCCAGAGACTCCCTCTGCAGTGACAACAGTGGACTAATTTGCCCTAAATTTCCCAGTGTTGAGAGGAGCAGGGACCCAGAGATTCCCTCCCCAGTGACAACAGTGAACTAATTTGCTCTAGATTTCCCACTGTTGAGAGGAGCAGGAACCCAGAGATTCCCTCCCCAGTGACAACAGTGGACTAATTGCCCCAAATTTCCCACTGTTGAGAGGAGCAGGAACCCAGAGATCCCCTCCGCAGTGACATCAGTGGACTAATTGCCCTAAATTTCCCACTGTTGAGAGGAGCGAGAACCCGGAGATTCCCTCCACAGTGACAGCCAGTGGACTAATTTTCTCTAGATTTTCCACTGTTGAGAGGAGCAGGAACCCAGAGATTCCCTCCGCAGTGACAACAGTGGACTAATTGCTCTAAATTTCCCGTTGTTGAGAGGAGCAGGAACCCAGAGATTCCCTCCGCAGTCGCAAGAGCGCAGTAGCATAGCGGTATGGCATGCAGCTGGTAAGGCATATACAGTAAGGCATGTAACTGTGAGACGTGGCAGTAAATCATGCCGCTGTGAGGCATGTAGCTGTAAGACCTTTCTTAAGGCAGTAAGTCTCCATGTCCTCATTGTAAGTCGGCATGTCCTTAGCGTAAGTCTCCATGTCCTTGCTGTAATCCTCTATGTCCTTACTATGCCAGTCTGCCACTAACATCTCCCTAACTAATTTGGCCTAGATTTCCCACTGTTGAGAGGAGCAGGAACGCAGAGATTCCCTCCGCAGTGACAACAGTGAACTAATTTGCCCTAGATTTCCCACTGTTGAGAGGAGCAGGAACCCAGAGATTCCCTCCACAGTGACAACAGTGGACTAATTGCCCAAAATTTCCCACTGTTGAGATGAGCAGGAACCCAGAGATTCCCTCCACAGTGACAACAGTGGACTAGTTTGCCCTAGATTTCCCACTGTTGAGAGGAGCAGGAACCCAGAGATTCCCTCCGCAGTGACAACAGTGGACTAATTGCCCTAAATTTCCCACTGTTGAGAGGAGCAGGGACCCAGAGATTCCCTCCGCAGCGACAATAGTGGACTAATTGCCCTAAATTTCCCACTGTTGAGAGGAGCAGGAACCCAGAGATTCCCTCCGCAGCGACAATAGTGGACTAATTGCCCCAAATTTCCCACTGTTGAGAGGAGCAGGAACCCAGAGATCCCCTCCGCAGTGACATCAGTGGACTAATTGCCCTAAATTTCCCACTGTTGAGAGGAGCAGGAACCCAGAGATTCCCTCCGCAGCGCCAATAGTGGACTAACTGCCCTAAATTTCCCACTGTTGAGAGGAGCAGGAACCCAGAGATTCCCTCCGCAGTGACAACAGTGGACTAATTGCCCTAAATTTCCCACTGTTGAGAGGAGCAGGAACCCAGAGATTCCCTCCGCAGTCGCAAGAGCGCAGTAGCATAGCGGTATGGCATGCAGCTGGTAAGGCATATACAGTAAGGCATGTAGGTGTGAGACGTGTGGCAGTAAGGCATGCCGCTGTGAGGCTGTAGCTGTAAGACCTTTCTTAAGGCAGTAAGTCTCCATGTCCTTATTGTAAGTCGGCATGTCCTTATCGTAAGTCCCCACGTCCTCTTTGTAAGTCTCCATGTCCTTACTGTAATCCTCTGCGTCATTACTATGCCAGTCTGCCACTAACATCTCCCTAACTAATTTGCCCTAGATTTCCCACTGTTGAGAGGAGCAGGAACCCAGAGATTCCCTCCGCAGTGACAGCAGTGGACTAATTTGCCCTAGGTTTCCCACTGTTGAGAGGAGCAGGAACCCAGACATTCCCTCAGCAGTGACAACAGTTGAATAATTTGCCCTAGATTTCCCACTGTTGAGAGGAGCAGGAACCCAGATATTCCCTCCGCAGTGACAACAGTGGACTAATTTGCCCTAAATTTCCAAGTGTTGAGAGGAGCAGGAACCCAGAGATTCCCTCCGCAGTGACAACAGTGGACTAATTTGCCCTAGATTTCCCACTGTTGAGAGGAGCAGGAGCCCAGAGATTCCCTCTGCAGTGACAACAGTGGACTAATTTGCCCAAGATTTCCCACTGTTGAGAGGAGCAGGAACCCAGATATTCCCTCCGCAGTGACAACAGTGGACTAATTTGCCCTAAATTTCCAAGTGTTGAGAGGAGCAGGAACCCAGAGATTCCCTCCGCAGTGACAACAGTGGACTAATTGCCCTAAATTTCCCACTGTTGAGAGGAGCAGGAACACAGAGATTCCTTCCGCAGTGTCAACAGTGGACCAATTTGCCCTAGATTTCCCACTGTTGAGAGGAGTAGGAACCCAGAGATTCCCTCCGCAGTGACAATAGTGGACTAATTGCACTAAATTTCCCACTGTTGAGAGGAGCAGGAACCCAGAGATTCCCTCCGCAGTGACAACTGTGGCCTAATTTGCCCTAGATTTCCCACTGTTGAGAGGAGCAGGAACCCAGATATTCCCTCTGCAGTGAGAACAGTGGACTAATTTGCCCTAGATTTTTTACTGTTGAGAGGAGCAGGAACCCAGAGACTCCCTCTGCAGTGACAACAGTGGACTAACTTGCCCTAAATGTCCCACTGTTGAGAGGAGCAGAAACCCAGAGATTCCCTCCGCAGTGACAACAGTGGACTAATTTGCGCTGAATGTCCCACTGTTGAGAGGAGCAGAAACCCAGAGATTCCCTCCGCAGTGACAACAGTGGACTAATTTGCCCTAAATTTCCCACTGTTGAGAGGAGCAGGAACCCAGAGATTCCCTCCATAGTGACAACAGTGGACTACAGTAATTGCCCTAAATTTCCCACTGTTGAGAGGAGCAGGAACCCAGAGATTCCCTCTGCAGTGACAACAGTGGACTAATTTGCCCTAGATTTCCCACTGTTGAGAGGAGCAGGAACCCAGAGATTCCCTCCGCAGTGACAACAGTGGACTAATTTGCCCTAGACTTCCCACTGTTGAGAGGAGCAGGAACCCAGAGATTCCCTCAGCATTGACAACAGTGGACTAATTTGCCCTAGATTTCTCACTGTTGAGAGGAGCAGGAACCCAGCGATTCCCTCCGCAGTGACAACAGACGACACATACTTTGGGCCACCGGCTTTATTTTATTTCACGAAAGTCCGCAACAAGTGATCTGATGCGTTGCTGCAGCTACAGTGGTATTACAATTCTTTATTTGGGTTCTACAAACTGTTTATGTACGATGGCAGAAGCATACGACTTCCCACAATCCGTGGTTGGTCCAAACACGGAGTGACGCACGACTTCCTGGGATCAATTCCGGAAGTTCTCTTTCTACCAATGAGAGCCCTCCGAAAACTGCTACTGCTCGTAGCCATGATCCACTGTAGAGCACTTGACTTAGCGCACTTCAACTCCCATAGCGCCGCGAAAATTTGGTTGATCTCCGTGCAACTGCTTTTAAATGGAAGAGGATGCTTAGATCTAGTGCCTGATCGAAGCAAATTTTGGGTTTTAGACTCAGAAACTTTTATATCGTCGTCGAAAGGTTTGGGAAAAGCTATATTTCGAGATTCCACTCGCTTACAAAATAGAGCCGCCCAAAATCGAAAATCTGGCTCGATCACGCACTAGAAAAACATATCAGAACTAATACCAACAAAAAGATTTCATCTACGTTAAGCCGTTGACTCGGTACTCGACTTTTTGTCAGGTATGGTCATCCGTGGAGTACGCCGCTTCAGAAATGGCAGCGCAGTGCTGCCATCTGTCATCGAGTGTGTCTCACAAGCAACAACAATTTGACCGCTGGCAATGATATACCACTGCACGTGGCCGGAAGACGACGAGGCCGACGTTGACCATGATGCGGGAGCACGAGCACGGGCAGCGTAGCCCAGCCCCAATTTTTGTTTATTGTTTGTTCAACGATGCTCATTTTCTCGGGGGAACAGTAGATGAAACTTATTTGTCTTGGAATTCCCAGTTGCAGCCACAGAAATGTGGAAGCATCATGCTTGTGAAAAAAATAGTGGCACTGGATACGTTATACAGTGAAATCTTTTCTTTTACACTGGATGCCGGAAACCTGGCAGCGCTTTTAGCACTCATTCAGTAGGATGTCAACGGCAAAGGGGGTCTGTTGTTTCATGGGACAACTTTACAATAGTTATTTGAACCGCACTGGGTATCCCCTCGTCCCCATGAACGTGGTTAGGAGCGCGGATCCAGTGCGGTCCCCTAGACTCTAAGTATTTGGAATTTCGGGCGGCGGATGGAGCTGGTTGAGGCAGATTTCAGACACATCCATATCGTTTAGTGTACAATAAGGTACAGCGGACAATTTGACGGGCAAGTGTGCAGATATGCTTCGGCTGAGAAAAGTTATTCAGGGTCGAAGTTGAATCAGAATGGAAGCTGAAATGGAATCGGAGCACTTGGGACCCAGGTCGAAGTACGGTATATAAATGGATAGAAAGAAATGTTGGCTCAGTCAGATTGGGAAATGAATCTCATCGTTACGACGTCATGAGCGAGCACTGGGATGGCGGAAGCGTCAAAAACCGGCGGCACGGCAAACCCACCGTGCCGTCTTCCTCACACCGTTACACAATGAGGGCGTCAGGACGGACACTGATGAACGTGAGCATATGATGACAGTAATACCTTAGTGGTGCCTCAGAAAGTTATACATGTGTAGTTGCTCGCACGATGAAGCAAATATTACAACACCTGGATGCTCACATGTCAACGTTTTGGCCTTTAGTTACATGTCAGTATTGTGGGCTTTAGTTCAGTCTGTCTTCACCAATGCATCTGTTCAGTAGCTTCAAGGCGCTCGGAATCTATCACCCATTCAGTTGTGCACTTGCGGACATGGAAGTCGTTTCTGATCGCAGAAAAGGACTGCCCAGTGAACTAACACTGCAGTGCAAAATGTGCACACTAAAGTGTGTGACTGATACTGAGGTTCCACCAAGCATCGGACAAGATCATATGGACGTGAACACCGCTGTAGTTTTGGAAGTCCTCTCTAGTGGAACGGCATATTGAGCCGATGCTCAGTTATGTGCCGCACTAAATATGCCGTGTATGGTGACTGGAACATTCGCGAAATATCAGGACCAACTGGCGGACGGTAGCAAGCGTACAGGACAGAGTCACATACCGGAACTGAGGAAGTGCGGTCTGTGGAAGTGCGCGCATGTCTACTGGTACCAGATCCACGGCCAACTCCACGTATAACCAACCGGCAGTGCTGCCTCTTCGTTGTAGATACTGGACGACGCCTTTCGGAACGAGAAAAGGATGGTGTACCTTGCGCGAATTTATAACGACTAGCTCCTGCTAGAGCCTGTTGACCCTCGCTATCCTCGAAGCAATGGAATTAGAGTTCCAGATTACAGAAGGAAGTACGCTAAGCCAGAAGAATTGTAATCAGTGTGCCGTGTGCGTTTTGCTAATCGAGGCAAGGTCATGTGGTGTCGGCAGCCTCGACGAGGACGAGAAAGTTCTTGCGCCGATAGGCAAGATGACACTCACCATGACAATTTGTTATAAAATGCTCTCACTTCGAGATCCACGAGCTGAAGGTCAACTCCAGACGAATAGGACATCAGAGACCCAGTTCACGGCATGCTGATCTGTACTTGGGCGAAGTCTGGGACCGTGGTTAGTGACGACCAGGATAAGCACAACAGACCCGAATTATATACTCGACCAAACTGGAAACCTCCATTCGCACTTTACGTTCCAAGCAGCTGTATGGTCCACGCACACACATTTTTCTCCTCTACTCTGCTTTTCTTCCCTTTTCTTCTTCTCTTTTGCCTTTTTCCTCCTCCTCCACTGATGTCCAATGATATGGGAAACGCTATGCAGCCTCTTTGCAGTTTTATTTCATTTCCATTGACTGTGCAAGTAAATGAAGTGTTTTGCACCACCACAACGTGGTCTGAAATTTGTAAGCCCAGGGTGACAGGAAATAAAGAAAACAGGTTGCGGTTTCGTTTCGCAATTTCCGCGTAATGTCGGTAGGCTATAACATGTCGACACCAGCTTGTTTCAACCGCGTCGTGTCCAACCTAGGTTTTTTGTGTTACGAGAGATTTCGTTTATTATATGCGCACGCATTGCAGAAACCACACGAAACGACTGGTGACTAACCCTTCGCCCGACAACAACACAGCACGGAACAGCAACAGATCAACGAAGAAGTTCAGGAGACAACTGGACAGCCTGTGCGCATTCAAAAGCCGCGCCACTAATTGTTCCGTCTGGCTGAGCGCGATATGCGTGTTTAGAGTATTGGACTTGGCATGGGTGAGCACGAGCGGTCATATGTTTGCACAAGATTTCGCTTGACCCGTCGCGCGCCAAGAAAAAAAAAGAACACAAAAAGAAGACGTTTCATCAGCGGTACTGCATTTCCAAACAAGCGCCAAAATGTTGTGAAGCGGTGACTGCGCGAACCATTTCGCTCGCTGCGCCATCCCTCGACTGTAGACGACGAAGTGCCGGCTATGATGCACCGCCTTAACTGCAACTATACTGCAACCCTAAACCTATTGTTCGTGCAAGCGGGCCCAGGCGTACTGGCTCGCGCCATGTGACGCACGGCGGAGCGGAACCTCTTCGGGTGCGTTTTCTTATTCAACCCGAGTAGCCAGGAGTTGGGTAACGACGTCAGAGCCTTTATCATCACGTGACTCCAAAATAGCCACCTTTGACCGTAATTTTCGAACGGCTAGAGTTACTCTGCGCTCAAAATGGCGGACTGGCCTGACGGGCGAGACGATGTGGAAGTGCTGGCAGACACTCTGTTTAACAACTTAACGCAGATGCGTGCACTTCAGCAGATTTTGAAAATGCTCGACAGTTTTTAACCAGTCCTACATTTCGAAAATGAACACCACCCATATTGTCTGTCAACAGGACGGTTGGTAGCAGACGACGCATCGTCGTCTGCTAGCTTGTGTGTGACGTCAGAATGACGGCTACCCTTCTTCAGAGCAGAGTAGAGTAGAGTTGTCACTCCCTGGCTACTCTGGCTAATTTTCGCCTCAGAGTTATGACGTCATTTCGCTAATCTGGCTACTCTGGCTATTTTTCGCCGGCTGAGAGTAAGTCGGAGTTGCCAGAGTTGATTAAGAAAACGCACCCTTCGTCTTCTGTGGCATGCTGCTACAGCCTCCTCCACGCTAGGGACAGTTGAGAGCTGTCCGACCAGGTGACGTGCTTTCCGGTGCTAGGCCGCTGGTGCTTGGTTTGGGGGGAGAGTAACAATGGATGGTGAGCCCACGTTATGAAGCTCCGTGTCGATATAGCGTTCAATGAAGGGGTTTTCGATGAAAGCTGGGTTAAGACGATCAGCGCTTACTGTGTCCTCTTTATCGTTGATCACGACGCGGAAGGTCTTGTCGGACTGCTGCAGCACCGGGTGCGGACCGGAGTAAGGTGGACAGAGGGCCTTTTTGACGCTGTCTGTTCGCAGGAATACATGAGTTGCCGTGCTGAGATCCGGCTTGCGGGAAGACGTGGCGCGGGTGGGGACCGGTCGAAGGCTCTCGAAGGAACGGTGCAGATGGTTCAGTAGCTTCCCTTCAGTAGAGGAGGACAACAGCAAGACGATCTGTCCAGTGGTTGCGGTTCTGGGGGGCAGTTAGGGCGGCTTTGAGATGACGATGCAGTCGCTTAATGAGGCCATTGGACGCAGGAAGGTACGACGTCGTTCTTATCCGAGAAGCTCCAAGGATGGCTGCAACCGCGTGGATAAGGCGGCTCTCGAACTGCGGGCCCCGGTCTGTGGAGATCTGCGACGGCACGCCGAAGTGAACGACCCACAGCGCAAGGGACGTGGCAGCGACCGTATCTGGGGTAGAATCCATCACGAGGGCAGCCTCAGGCCAGCGGGTGCACCTATCAACAGCCGTTAGGACATAGCAGTAGCGGGACGAGGGAGGAAGAGGTCCGACAATGTCCAGATGGACGACATCGAAATGAGCATCGGGTGTGTTGCACTTGCCGAGCGGGATTATAGTGTGGCGATGAATTTTTGAACGCTCTCAGCTATGCAGTTCTTCGCCCATTTGCGGGCATCGGTGTTCAGTGAAGGCCAAACATAACGGTCCGCAACCAGCTTCTGTGCAGCCCAGATGCCAGGACAGGACGGGCCAGGTTGTGCAGGGCAGAGAAAACGTTGCGTCGACACACCAACGGGACGAAGCGTCTGGGGTGCCCGGTAGACATGTCGCAACAGATCGTGAGAGATCATGATCGTGAGAGAGGTCTTTAGACAGGAACGGGGAGATCCTCCAAGCGGAGTCAGGATGGCGGGCGCTCACGAAAGCGCTTGTGGTCGTCGTCACAGGGACGAGCATCACATGGGAAACGGACGGGATAAGGGCAGACAATGCCGTGACGCGAATTAAGGCGTCAGCAGGACCGCTTTCAGTTCCGTTGACGTGCTGAACGTCCGTGGAAAACCCGGCCAGGTAGGACAGCTGTCGTATTTCCCGGTGTGAATAGCAGACCTGCTGGCGGAACGGAAGGCGTAAGTGAGCGGCTTGTGATCCGTGAGGATAGTTAAGGCCCGACCTTTTTGAAAATGGCGAAAGAGCCGAACCGCATAGGTAGGCTACCAATAGTTCGCGGCCGAAAGTTCTATACTTTGTTTCGGCGGGCTTGAGTGCTGTGGAGAAAAATGCAATGGGATGCCACGTCCGGTCGAACGCGTTTGAGGCGTCGACCGTAAGAATGGTAGGAGCTCCGTGTTTCAGATGGTAGAGAAGCATTTGAGCTGCGAGGTCCGCTTTGATCTTGGCAGACGAAGACAGCCTCGGCATTCCATCGCAAACTCTGTGAACGTGGTGTATCCCGCCTAAGTAAAGCTTCCAGAGGTCGAAACGTGAAGGCGCAGCGAGGGATAAAAACGTTGGTAGCAGTTGATTAGTCCGAGGAAACGCCGGAGCTGCTGGAGAGATTGAGGCTGTGGGCAATTAGTGACAGCCTCAACTTTGCTGGCGAGGGGGGCAATGCCGAAGCTGTTGAGTTGGTGGCCCAAGAATTCTGTTGAATCCACGCCGAATTCGCATTTTTGCATATTGACAACGATGCCATGTTGAGCCAGTTGTGTGAAGAGGAGACGGAGGTGTTGAACGTGCTCTTCGGGACTAGAGCGGGCCACGAGCAAGTTGTCAATGTAGGCGAACACGAAAGGAAGACCTCGCATGACACAATCAATAAACCGCTGGAATGTGAGCCGCGTTCCGGAGTCCAGAAGGCATTCGCTGGAACTCAAACAATCCAAACAGCGTCGTTATAGCTGTGTTCTTGACGTCTTCTCGAGCGAAGGGGGGTTGGGTGATATGCTTCCATGAGGTCTATCTCGCGGAGAGGGTGGCGCCGTGTAAGTTAACAGTGAAATCTTGTAGCCGAGGCAGCGGGTAATGATCAGGGAGAGTTACCAGGTTAGGTGCGCAGTAGTCAGTTTTTTTTTTTTTGGGGGGGGGGTACCATATGCAGAGCTGAGGACCTTATGCTAGAAGAAGTTTGACTTACAAACATATGCTATACGTGCAGCCAAATAGCTCCTGCTAATTTTCGCCCTTTATACACTTAACTGGCTTTGCGCTGGGCTTTCAGAGTGTCTTATGACCAGAGGTGGGCGTTTGTCCTCACTAGCCTCGCCCTCACCTCACTTTTCTGGGAGAAAAAATTTTCTCACCTCACCTCACCTCAATTTTTTTTGAAAATGTTTCCTCATTTTACCTTAATTTTGTTTTGAAAATTTTTCGTCACCTCAAAAATTTTTTGAAAAATTTTCCTCACCTCACCTCACCTCAAAATTTTTTGAAAATGTTTCTTGACCTCACCTCTCCTCAATTTTTTATTGAAAAAATTTTCCTCACCTCACCTCAAAGGAATTTTTTACTTTTCCTCACCTCACCTCCCCCCAAAACATTTTTGTCGAAATTTTCCTCACCTCACCTCACCTCACCTCAAATTTGTTTTCGAAATTTTCCTCACATCACCTCACCTCAACTTTTTAAAGCCATTTGTGCATTCGATGTGAAGAATGTGTATTCGATGCGCGTTGGCTTTGAGTGACTGCCAACGTAAATGCATATACCTCAAGCGTGAATGCAACAGGGTGTGGCACGAAACGTGTCATTTGACCATTATAAGAAAACGGCTTAACGAAAAAATATGGGGTAAACAACTTCCTTCTGGGCATTTAGTTTGTCACCAAATACAAATAGTTTCATCAATTTGCCATTAAAATACATTTTCGAAATTGAACTCATGAAATTGCTTAGTCAATGTAACGTTAATCGTTTTTTTTTTTCCTTGCTGGAGGATTTGGCCTAGCCAGTCACAGAAAATGCTTCGTGGAACGATCGTTATACCCGTAACAGTTGCGCAGAAATTGAGGTTCACTTGCGGGTGTGCGAATGACGCGCAAAGTTGGTCGTCAGATCAGCGGCGAGAGGGGAGGCCAGTCTCCGCCCAGATGACACAGAGACAGAAGCTGCGGAAAGAAAGATATCCCGAGTAGGCGCGGGAAAAGTTTTCATAAAGTGCGCGTTCATAAATGTTTCCTCGCCTCACCTCAAAAATTTTCCCATAGTTTTCCTCACCTCACCTCAAAAAATTTTAAAAAGATTTTTCTCACCTCACTTCACCTCAAAAAGTTTTTTAAAAAATTTCCTCACCTCACCTCACCTCAAAAACGTTTTGAAAATTTTCAGACCTCAGAAAACCTCAGACTTTGGTCATCCGCGGTGCCGCTCGCGGTGCTACAATGATAGTATTCCCACGACTTACTGTGTATGACAGTCGCATATGGGCAGGGCCGGAGAGAGAAACTACGGGCCCCGAGGCTGATCATGCTCGGAACCCCTTCTCACATCTCGCTGAAACAGTCCAAGTAATCTTGTCTGTATGATTACGATAGGGCTTTGGTCCCGCGGGGCCCTGAAGTGTATCGGGCCCCGAGGCGCCATCCCTGCCTGCCCCACCCGCATTTTGCTAGCAACGACACTCACTCATTCCCGTCAGTCACAAAGCTGCATCCGCGGGGAACCGCGGGTGTTCTTCAACCCGCGCTTACCTCCAATCAAAACATCGACAGGCACCAACAAGCACGTAAACTATGTGAAAGTGTTTATTTCTTGGCACCCCGTCCATAAAACAGTAACAATTGTGAATTGTATGTTTCTTTTTTGCTTCGTTCATTATTGATCGTCCGACCAAGCAACCATGTCACTCGATGCAGCTCCGCAAGACGTTCCCTAGCCACCGGAAGAGCTGTCTTATCTCCTTCCTCTTTAGCATCGACCTTTGGAAGCAACAAATTCTTCCTCCTAGGAATCCCCCCAAGCACTCTAGTGTAGGGAAGTGCGTCCAGAACAACTAGTAGGTGGCACGTCGAAGAGCAGTACTAACTGTTTCATCACAGCCGGAGGCTCCGAAAGGGGCGCAATGTAATTCGACCCAAGGATAACGCGTGCAATGCGCGCTAGGCCGCTTTCTATGCGTTTTATCTCACTATGCTGATCCGGATAGCTGGGTTGCTCAATATATTTGCTTCCATCACTGATGCTTAAATACGAAAAGAGCGCTTGAAAAGCCGCGTTGTCCTTTTTCTTTGCGTCGTAGACTACTCTGCGTACGTTTTCTGGCGAATAATAGAAGCTGGCATATATGTCACTAAAATGTCTGCCACAGCGCGATAACATCAACACCTCCTCGTAGATCCACCAATGGTGCCGAGGCGGAGGCGTATCGGCGCCAATTTTGAGGTTGTGCAGGCACGAATGGGGAAGAAGCATTCTGATGGCCTCAGTCTCACCGTATTCGAGCGCTAGTTCCAGTGGCGTACGACAAGCTTTATCTTTAATATTCGTCCGTAATCTGAGAAGTAGCAGCCTTACTAGATCGATTTTCGGTTGTCTGCATATACTCAAGAACAGGGGTGTCCTCCCCACATCGTCATAGACGTCCACTGGCAGGTGAAGAAAAGGAAGCTCGACTGCCTCGAAGGCAGACGTCCCCCTCTCGCACGCTATTGTACTTTCTGCAAAAAGTGCATCTGAAAGTACGTGATGCAGTGCTGGTTTGCCGAACACATCAAAAGCTCTAGGGTCGCAATAAGAGAGGAGAACCTGCAGGGTGCCAGACGAGTTTGCATGGAATAGGAGGGTCCCGCCGGAGTTATCTCTGATAGTATCCAGGTCTACGAGACCTGTTCTGTCACCACTTTCTCCGCGATTCCTGCAAACGTTCCGTAGGAGCACACCCATCAGGGAGCAAAGGTTACCCTGCAGCGCTTTAAACAGTGCAGACTTACGAAGGACCGTTTCTCCCGTAAGATTTATCACTGCAGTGGGAATTTCTGCAGCCCATACAACGTTGTCATCTGAGGACCGACAGCAGAATACATCCAGTCTGTCCCACGCTTGGAGCTTATCCGCGTACATCAAGGGTGCCATACCAAAAATGTCTTTGGCTCTCACCGCACAATTCACTGGTAGGGCCTTCAGTACATCTGGCTCTACGTATAACGCAGCAAGTGCAGTGGTGTTCGACTAAATTCGTCCAAGTGGTGCATGTCCTGTTCTGTGAAGTGGGTGGGGTTTGAGGATATACTTGCACCGATAAGGGAAGCATGGGAGGGTGAGGAGGATGCTGCGAAACTGTCGAGGAAAAACATAACTCCTCGAAGCTCGGTCGCTATATACATCTCTAAAACTGTGGCTCTTAGGGAAAGACTCTTAGCTCGCTTTACCTTGTTGAACAGAAACTGTGCTGCGAAAAATTCGGCGAAGGTCGTGTGGGTGAAAACAGGAACATCGTTTCGAACTCCATCAAACAGACCGTCCCCGAGGAGGCTCTCAGCCGCTTCCTTCATGAGCTCCCCATCTGGCTTCATGTCCTCTTGCTCGTCCGGTGTTACAATCTTATCTTGCCACTTAGTTCTAAAAATGACACCTGCCGCTAGGAGGCTCAACTTCCGCTGGGATTCTTTCTTTGCCTGCTTTAGTCTATGTACTAAATCTCGCGTACTGGCTCTAGGGTCCAAGTTCATTTTCTCCTTTGCCTGTATATCTTGCTTGTAGTCCACGAACGTCTTGTAAATATCGAATTTGATTCTGTTTTCTTCAGAACTCTGCATCCCTCCTGTCGGCTCCCGACCGAGGAGGTGATCTGTCTCTAATTCACCGACTATCCGAATTAGAAGTGGATTGCCCAAAGGCTTCATACTCTTCCCCATCATCGCCCCATATTTATTGATCGTCTGCGTAGCGATCGTGTCTGATCTTTCGTCGCCGATGTTATTTGCGCCGTTTTCCTTCCAGAATTTTTTTAAAAACTCCGGAAGCTCATTGGGTAAAAATGGAAGCAGCTCTAACGACACTGTCCGAACGGAGTCTTCAATCGAGGTCCTAAACACATTGCGGCTCAGAAGAAATATTTGTGCGATTCGCATAGAACGTAGGTGCTGTACAGGCTGGAGTACGTACTGGCGATCGTCTTCGTCGATCTCGTCGAAACCGTCGAAAATGACGACTACCTCAAAGGGTCTTCCATGGTGCAGACTGTGCTGAAAAAAAGCGAACTCCAGTCCTTCAGCTCTTACGCCGAACAGGAGGGCCAACTGCTAGACATCTTCTACATTGCTTTTTGATTCAACGCATAGGATGCTCTGAGCAAGGTCGATATAGAACACCCAGCTGTTCTTTTCCTCTTTCTCTATGGCTCTCAGAATGTGGCAGGCCAATGCACTCTTTCCGATTCCGGGTTCACCACAAATGACGACTACCTTCTCTTACGGGGGCTTCTCTTCTTTTACTCTTCTAATGACGGGACCTTCTCTTGTGACTCCAACAGGTAATCCTCACGGTAGCTCTCTGCTCCCACCCACGGAAGGTGACTTAAAGAGCCATTTGAACAGATCCACACGAAAGAATTTCGAAGCCTATCATGTTTTAACAGGTGAACGGTTTTCCCACGAAAATGCATTCTGTTTGTGAGGATTTCGTAAGCGTCCCTGTTTTCAAGAACCACGAACTTTTCAAAGCCATTCAAATCCTTCATGTCGTACACTTTTACACCCCTTGCAACAAAAGTGGAAACCGTAGCTCGAGAACATTTAAAAAATGGCGAAGGCCTCGTCTTCAGAATCTAAACTAATCCTGGCGACGTCGACTTCAACCTTCCTGTCCAGTCTTCGGTCCATATAGCAAGCACTAACGTACCGTTCCAGTTTAGGAACCGACGACCCAATTTCGATCAGTTTCGATTCGCATAGTTTCAGGAATGTTGCTGTGCTCAGCAAATCTGCAAAGGTACCTAAATCTATAATGGCTTCCAAGGGTACTCTATGATCTCGGCCTTGAAACTGTATGCAGATTCCTTTTCGTACTTGGTCAATGCACACTCGTGAGATGTTGCTGAAACTAGCTTCGGGGACATCGGCAACGTGATGTTTCTTCTCAAAGAAGGCGTCCCGTTGTGCTTCTGTCACGTAGAAGTCTCTGTCTACGTCAGAGACAATTGACAGATCAGTTTGAAATACATAGAGTTATCACATATAAACTTCGTCAAAACCTGCAGGTTTTGACGAAGGGTGCGTGTTAACCACAAATAAACAGAAAGTTTCACTTAATGTGCATTCCTAAACTAGACTTAAACGTACACGTAGTGATTAGTTGCTTGTGTGTCTTCAATGAGTGGCCATAATGAGTCCGTTGTAGAAAACATGGTATAGTTGCTTAAAACACTCAGGCAATCATGGCCGGTCTTGCCATGACGAAATCTTTTTTTTTTCCTTTTTTCTCGGGGGCAGCAACACGGGATGAATAGTACTCATCTGTTCACACGTGTTAATCTTGGTCTACAGCTTCGAGATGTGAACGTGCTTCCTGTTTATTCAAAAAAGTGCATGAACTCTTACACACACACAGCACTTACGTAGCCACTCATTGAAAAATGTGCACATGCGGTTCTAGCAAAACCAGGTGGATGCATTGCTTCAATGGAGGACAGCGAGGACGCAGGTAAAGCCGACTTAAAGAGAGGGTAAACAACGGGAAATATGAGGCGGGCTACAATAGAGGGTGAGCAGCAACGTACCAGCATTGTTTGAGATATTAATGACAGTGTATCTTGTAAGAGGTGTTGCCAACGTTTTATTTGACAACAAGACGAACAAGAAGGACAAACAATGGACAAACGAGACGAACAAGACTCACTCCCTGGTTGAAACCAGACTTGTACGTAACGCGTTACAAGTAATTGCGTTAATTGTAATCAGTTAGTTCTTGAGTAATTTTTTTCGAGTAATCAATTACATTTTTGAATAAGTAATTGTTGAGGTAATTCGATTACAATTTTGAGTAATCAATTACAGAACAATCAATTACTTTTGAAGTAGAGTCTGACTCAAAATAACAATGATCTGTGACAAATTTCCTGTGTCTTTGTTGGGCTATTCTACTGTAGTAAGCGGAGAAAATATTCCACTTCTCACGCGCGAGTCTTTCGCGCTATTTCAGCTGTCCCAATCACTTGGGAGTTTTTCTTTTTTTTTTTGCCTTCGAAGCACACAGGGGCGGTTATTTTTGCATGAATTGAAAGTAACGGCACGAGTAACGCGTTAATTTTATAATCGACACATAATTACAATTTGAATCGAGTAATTTGTAACGGTAATCAATTACTTTTGCTACAAGAGTAACGGCAACGGTAATCAATTATTAATTACTTTTTTGGAGTAACGTGCACAAGTCTGGTTGAAACATAAACATAAACATAAAACATAAAACATAAACATAAAACATCCCAAATCGTACCTTCAGTAGTGTATTTGGGAGAAGAGAGCGAAACCTCGCCAAAACCACTCCCAAAGATACCTTTTGGCTACGCCACTAAGCGCAGGCATACTCCTCAGATAGTCCCCTACTATTGCAATTTGAGGGTAGTAATGTAATGGCAACGTATGCTAGCGCATGCGCAAGAAAGCCGAGCAAAGTTTGTTTTGAATGGCAGGTCCATTCTTCGAGGCGTTCGACTCCAAAAAGAAAATATTTTCGCGCATACACTGGCGGAATGTTTGGTTCGATCATAGAAACGTGGTGTGCATTTTGAAAACACTCTGTTTTCGCGAATCTTTAGTGATGTTTACCTTTAAAATTGGACGTTTGTGTTGGCTTGCTGGGCGAAATCTCCAGAGACAGCACTGATTCTTGCCTTCAAACATTCAGATGACGATGTGTCGACAAAAATACAGCGATCATGTTGCTCGATGGAGATGGTTCGCGAAGAGGCTCGAGCCTAAATACGGGTACATGCAGAGAAAAGAAAACTTGAAGATGTATTCCTAATGCTTGAATAAAAACTTGAGTGCAAAAAAGCCAGGGAGAAAACACAAAGAGCACTTTTAAGTGTCTTACAACAAGCAAATAATCTGCAAAGGACTTGGAGAACACAAGAAGACAACCCAGCTCCAGCAATGCCCCTGGCAATGAAACTCCGCAATCAGCACCATCAAATAGAATTGTTCTTCTGGTTTAGTCGAGCAAGATTGGCGATTTCACCTTGTGGATGTTTACAACCACATGTATCAGCCGCTGATATTCGCCTAGCACTGAGTGCTTGAGGTCGGCTTTATTTGAAAAAAAAAAAAAAAAACATTGGGCGCGTTAAGTAGCGGCCCCAGAGCGTAGTGAGCGCGATCCTTTTTACTGAACTGTGTCACTCCTTTTCCGCAGCGGCTCTGATTCTCCCGCTCCAGATTGCAGGTCGGAGAGTCTAAAAGCTGGTTTAAGTTAGGGAGCCTCCATGGGTTGCTGCGGCTTCTCCGCATGGAGGCTCCCTAGTTTAAGTCTGGTTTAGAGTCTGAAGGAGCTCGGCGTGACGACGCGCAGCGCACCGCCGCGCATCGCAAGCCGCCGCAGGTGAGTTCATAGTCCGACGACACTCGTCGAAGCGCGGCTTGGCGGCAACGCGCGCGATACTTCAGCCGCCGTCGGGGGAATATAGCAATGCTCTACATGTGGCGGTGGCCAGCGAGCTGTGCACGGCGTGGGCTCCGGTGGACTCGAATTTCCCAACATGGCGACGCTTTTGATCGAAGCTGCTAAGGAACATCGTGCATATATAATCCACGACGGATGAACTATAATGAAAAAAAAAAAAAAAATATGGAGAACAGCTGGGAAGACCCCCCGTGACTTTCTTCTTCACTCCACCTCTTTCCTGTTTGTTTTTCTCTTTTTTCTTGCTCTACTTTTCCATCCGCAAACGCGTTTTGGAGTAGCCAGTCCTGACTGGGTTGGGACTAACATCTCCATATTTTTCTTTCATTTCCAATTCCAATTCTTCTTCAATTGCGTGTTCATGTTTAGGGGTACCAACCGTGTTACAGTATTGTACAAACATACGCTGGGAACACGGATTGTCTTCAGTCGGATTCCAGCACGCGGGTACAGTTCCCTCTCTGCTTTCCCACTATGAAATGTGAAAACCTCCGGAGGATGTCTCTGGTCGCGCTGTGCCGAATCCCGTCCGACTATGATCCCGGTAGGACGAGGAAGCGTGGCGTGGCGTGGTGAGGAGGCTGGCTATCGGCGCGGGCGGCGATGGGCGAAGACTACGTTGGGCTGTGATCGGCCTTAAAGGGACGGTCTCGTACCCCCTGCCTCTTTCAGAAAGTGTACCATTCGATTGCCTTTTGTTGAAAATGGAATACTGCTAATTTACCCGACAAAACACGCCACAGTTATTAAATAACCGAATTAAATTGATAAAGATTGCAGAGCATGCCGCGATCTGTGTTGGCAACAATAAGAGTGGCCACGTCGCCCTTCGGGTACGTCCCTGATAGGATACAGAAATCGTCTGCTTTTGCGCGCGCTAGTGCATCGGCGTGAGCAGACGACTGTCAGAAGTTACTGGGCACCGCGGCAACTCTCGTACATTTTATTTCAGTTCTCAGGTGAAAAGCGCACATTCTAAGAAATGGCAAGCGGTTAGGCCTCATATCCTCCAAATGCCTATTTCCACCGACGTCCCAAATCAACCAAAAGCTCATTTCATCCGAAAAAATGTTCGGAGGTTCTGGTCTTTCGGTTGATCTGGGCACACGGGTGGCAGTGACCCATATCCCCCAAAAGCTCTTTTCATCCGAGTGCCCAGAACCACCGAAAGCGGGATACTTGAAAGGACACGATTTCTCTGTTTATCAGGGAGAGGAGGAAGGCAGAGCGGTTTTTGGGTGTGCGGGAATCCAATCCTGCAACTGAGTCAGAAGTGAAGTTTGCAAAGGAAATGTATTATTGATGTGGATCGCGTTCAAGAAATGATCCCATCCGAACAGAGAGATATTTTCCATGTGAGTGACCGGGCTCCAGGCACTGTGTAGGTCATCATAGTGGAATGCAAATAGTAACAAAGCGCTCACTTCACAGGTCTCGAAGAAAGTTACAAAGAGGACCTCCTCCTTTACTTTTCTTTTATGCGTTCTGTTAATACAGTTCAGACGTTCAGAAAACACGCTATTAACCGGCTGAAACAACCCCTAGAAAAAGCTTGCAAACAGTGTGAATGCGTGAAACCAACATATCGTCTGAACTGTCCATCTCCTCTGAAGGCGCTTGAGGTTTGTGTGTTTTCCGCCGTCCCGCTATATGTTCCAGCCCCAGGACATACCATTCCCATCATGTTCTTTTTCCGTGCCGACGCCGACCTCCATGAGCTTCCGAAGATAGAGATTCTCCCGTGAGCAACGTGCATACGAATAAAATTCATTTTCGAAATATCTCTCCGTTCAGATGACTTCTTGAACGCGATCTCATTTGTACACACCGGGTGTCGTGTCATTTCTATCCAACTACGCTCAAGCTTCTTTAATATACAGGGTGTGTGCAGAAAAACATGACCCGCATTTTTACATGTAACTCGTTGTCTACTTAGCCGAGGAACTTCCGGTGGCGCACGACGGCGTATTTATGCGTGCGAAAGCTACAAAAAAATCCTGGAAGCCATACTCAGTGTAAAAAAATAAACAGAGCGCGAAAACATGGGCTTCCATGCATTAGAATAGGGCGGTCATGACAGTGCATGGTAATGCATTTCGGTCTCAGGAGAGTTATGTGCAGGCACCGCTAGGGGTACTGCCGATGAGCATCCATGTGGGACATCGTTTCGCCGTTTCGATTTATGCACCGATAGCTCCCCTAGCGGTACTTGAACACAACTCTCCTACGTCCACCGTGTTGCCCTTTCACATACACCCTGTTGTCCACCATGTTGCCTTATTCTGATGCACGGAAGCCGATGTTTTCGTTGTTCCGTTTATTTTTTAAGCTGAGTATGGCTTCCACAATTTTTCTGCAGATTTCGCACGCATAAATGCGCCATCGTGCGCCACCGGAAGTTCGTTAGTTAGGTAGGCAACAAGCTATGTGCCTAAATGCGGGTCATGTTTTTCTGCACACACCCTGTAGATCTCGTCCATCAGCTCTCATATTTATATTAGTCATATATGTTACATCTCTAAGGAGAATTATTAGTAAGCAGGCGGGAACAAAGGAAGCTGTGCAAATCAACGGACCGCACACCTCACGCTACAGAACATTTCGAGCACCGGATGAGCAGCAGTCAGGAACCCAAGTGACCCACTCTGGCGAGTTGAAGGAAGTACAGCTCGAAGCAGAGTTAACTGGAACGCCACTTCGAACGCTGAATCGGGAAGAGCATCACCCTAGCGGCGCTTAGGAGAAATAAAGGGAAATAATGTTTCCACTGTCCTACTTATGGCGAATTGGGGTGGTCATTTAATTACAACACTGCAAGGCGCTCGGAAATTGCTAGGTCGGCTCCGGAGCTGCATCATGTGACAGTTACCTCCCGAACATGAGAGCCAGGGATCTGGTGGTTTTAGGATCAGGATCAGGCTCGCCTCAGGGCATTTCGCTTTCAATTCATTCGTTCATTTTGAATCAGTGCAGGAATTAGGGCAGGATCACGCTAGGGCCATCGCGGTTGCATGTCTTCGGGTTCCGTCGTCTGCTAAATCACGTGAACTCCGACGTGCGGTCCAATGAGAGCACTCGCCACCGCTGCAGTGCGGATTTGACGACACCGGATATAGTTGGGCAACCCGCTGCTCGATCGTTTCGAGACCGGACAAAAAAAAATGTAATAGCTGGGAAATTCCGGGCGCACGGAAAATGTCACGCAAACATGCAAGATTGCTTGACTGCTCGGGATCTGGCAAAAAAAGAAAAAAAGTTGCCACCAAATGACCACCACTCGCCATGATGCTGCGAGGGTGTCCGCCTTGGCTTGAGTTGTTGACTCGGCATTACTCTCAACGGTGGTTATCATCGCGATGTTTGTTTGGGTTTGAGACGATTATGTAAAGGTGTATGCTGGCCGATATCACGGGGATACGATGCTGTTATCTCATTGGTACGCGCAAAGGCGGACAGCAACTCCAATAAATTTTCCACTAGACCCCGTGCATCCTCGTTTGTTTTATCACAAATCTGAAAATGCCTCACTGAGCGAACGCGACCACTTTCGCGTGTATCAATGAGATAAAGGCATCGTATCCGTGCGATATCAGCCGGCATACACCTCACATAATCGCCACAAACACAAACAAACATCGCGACTATAACCGCAGCTAAGGGCAATGCCGAGTCAATAGCTCATGGCAAGGCTTACACCTCCACAGCAACACACCAACAGTGGGACAGTCGGGACACTATTTGCCTTTATTTCTCGTAAGAGCCGCTAGGGTTGCTCCCTCCCCGAGTTTAGCTCCGCCAGTCGAAGTGGCGTTCCAGTTAACTCTGCCTCGAGCTGTACATCAGATTCCCGCATACTTGGGAAGCGCTCACCCTTCCTCCTCTCCCTGTTAAACGGTGGAAGCGTGTCCTTTGAAGTATCCCGCTTTCGGTGGTTCTGGGCGCTTGGATGAAAAGATCATTTCGGGGATATGGGTCACTGCCACCCGCATGCCCAGATCAACCGAAAGCCCAGAACCTCCGAATATTATTTTGGAAGAAAAGAGCTTTTGGTTGAATTGGGACGTCCGTGGAAATGGGCATTTGGAGGATATGATCTGCTACCATGGCAAGCATGGTGGTTTAGAACAACTACGTTAATCCTCAGAGACAAGTTAAAAGCCGGGTTAGCACTCATATCCTCCAAATGCCCATTTCCACCGACGTCCCAAATCAACCAAAAGCTCATTTCATCCGAAGAAATGTTTGGAGGTTCCGGGCTCTCGGTTGATCTGGGCACGGGGGTTGCAGTGACCCATATCCCCCAAATGCTCATTTCATCCAAGCGCCCAGAACCACCGAAAGCGGGATACTTGAAATAACACCTTCCCCCGTTTGTCAGGGAGAGGAGGAAGGGTGAGCAGTTCTTGGGTGTGCGGGAATCCAATGTACTTCTTGCAACTGACTCAGAAGTGAAGTTTGCACAGGAAAGGTCGCGTTCAAGAAGTATCCGATCCCAATAGAGGTATTTTCCATATGAGTGACTGGAGTCCATTGTGGAAAACAAATAGCAACAAAGCGCCTACGGCACAGGTCCCGAAAAAGGTTACAAAAAGGACCTCCCCCTTTACTTTTATTTAATGATTTCTGTTAATACAGTTCAGACGTTCAGAAAACACTCTGTTAACCGGCTGAAACAACCCCAAGAAAAAGCTTGCAAGCAGTATGAATGCATGAAACCAACATATCGTCTGAACTGTAAATCTCCTCAGAAGGCGCTTGAGGTTTGTGTGTTTTCCGCCGTCCCGCTATATGTTCCAGCCCCAGGACATACCATTCCCATCATGTTCTTTTTCCGTGCCGACGCCGACCTCCATGAGCTTCCGAAGATAGAGATTCTCCCGTGAGCAACGTGCATACGAATAAAATTCATTTTCGAAATATCTCTCCGTTCAGATGACTTCTTGAACGCGATCTCATTTGTACACACAGAGTGTCGTGTCATTTCTACCCACCCAAGCTCAGGCTTCTTTGATATAGATTCCGTGCATCAGCTCTCATTTTTATATCAGTCATATCTGTTACATCTCGCGGAGATCTAGATGCTAGACTTCTAAGGATAATTATTAAGCACGGAAACAAAAGAAGCTGTAGAAGTCAGCGGACCGCGTACATCACGTTACAGAACACTTCCAGCACCGGATGAGCAGCACCCAGGGACCCACGTGATGGCTAGAGTCACGTCACCCTCTCCAGAAAGCAGCTCGAGGCAGACTCTGGAACGCGACTTCGACTGCCGAATCGCGAAGACCGCCACCTAGAGGCGCTTAGGAGAAACACAGGGAAATAAGGGTTTCGACTGTCCTACTTACGGCAAATTCGGGTGGTCATTTTATTGCAACATGGCCTAGCACTCGGAAATTGCTAGGTCGGCTCTCGAGCTGGATCACGTGACAGTTGCCACCCGAACATGAGTGCCAGGGATCTAGCGATTTTAGGATCAGGATCAGGATCGCGTCATCCCTTTTGAAGCAGGGCAGAGTTCGTACACTTGGATCAAGTTAGGGGCATCGCGGTCGCCCGTCTTCGGGTTCCGTCGTCTGCTAAATTACGTGAACTTCGACTTGCGGGCCAATGAGGGCACTCGTCACCGTTGTAGTGCGGATTTGACGACACTGGAAATAGTTGGGCAACCCACTGCTCGACAGTTTCGAGATCGTGCGAAAAAAGTGCTAGCTGGCAAATTCTCGGCGCTCGGAAAGCGCCACGCGAACAAGCGAGATTGCTTTGCTTCGACCAAACGAACATGACTGTTCGGGATCTGGAAAAAAAGTTGCCATGAAATGATCACCCGAATTCGCCATTATGCTGCGAGGGTGTCCGCCTTGGCATGATGTGTGGACTCGGGATTACCCTCAACTGTGGTTTTCATCGCGACGTTTGTTTCTGTTTGAGGCGATTATGTAAAGGTGCATGCTGACCGATATCACGCGGATGCGACGCTGTTATCTCATTAACACACAAAGGTGGACATCAAATTCAAATTCCCTCGTTCCCGCATTGAATTTGCCACTAGACTCCGTGCATCTTCATTTGTCTCATCACAAATCTGAAAATGCTCAACTGAGCGAACGCGACCACCTTCCTGTGTATCAATGAGAAAGTCAGCGCATCCGTGCGATATCAGCCGACATACAACTTCACATAATCGCCGCAAACACAAACAAACATCGCGATGATAACCGCAGCTGAGGGTAATGCTGAGTCATCAGCTCATAGCAAGGCGGACGCTCCAGCAGCAACAGTGGGACAGTCGAAACACTGTTTGCCTTTATTTCTCGTATGAGCCGCTAGGATTGCTCTCTCCCAGACATTACCTCCGCCAGTCGAAGTGGCGTTCCAGTTAACTCTGCTTCGGGCTGTACATCGGATACCCCCACACTTAGGATCCGCTCGCCCTTCCTCCTTTCTCTGTCAAACGGGGGAAGCGTGTCCTTTCAAGTATCACGCTTTGGTAGGTTCTGGGCGTTCGGATGAAAAGAGCATTTGGGGGATATGGGTCACTGCCATCCGCGTGCCCAGATCAACCGAAAGCCCAGAAGCTCCGAATATTTTTTCGGAGGAAATGAGCTTTTGGTTGATTTGGGACGTCGGTGGAAATTGGCGTTTTGAGGATAGGAGCTGCTACCAAAAGCCGCAGGACAACCCCATCCGCAATCACAAATCCGAAGTCGCTGGCCATCGGCGCGCGCGGTCGCATTACAGCTCCGAGCAAAAATATATTACGCGCGTTTTCATTACACTCCCCCTTGTACAGAGATCATGCTTCGAAATGAAGTGTCGCTGACGATGTACATGGAGAAGAAGTGCGTGTTTATTTAAAAACCGCATTAAATACTCGCGGAAAGAAAACACGTGACCTAGCTTCCACGTATCCTATTATGCGCCACATTATCGGAGACCCCACAGACAATGCTCGGACTACATTCTCCGCTCGCGGAGGTATATGTCTGAGTGTCCCCATTTCGAGGTCAAAGAGGATTACTCAACCCAAGGTGCTTCTGCAAGTCACAAGTACCATGACAACGACGACGCACCCGCTGGCCGACGTCATACGTGACGTATGCATGAGAGAAGCGCAGCTTTCGTTGTTTGCTCTTACGGCACGTTTCGACAAATTCCTCGAAAACGACTTGGTTATTCCGAATGAAACTTTGACGGTTGTATGTGTACAGGACTCGTGAAACTAGTTTTGGCTAAGTTTCGGAATCGCCGGGGCGATTGTTATAATAATAATAATAACAATAATAATAATAATAATTTTACTCAAGAAAGCAAACTACAAATATAATAAAACAGGCCCGTCTAAGCCGAAAGGCTTGTGGCACTGGGCCTGAAGCAGTCAGCGGCATACAGTTTGACAGTACATGAACATATAAAGGAAGGAGGGAGGGAGTTGCCTCAGGACAGAAGCCGCCGATATTTCGAACAGAGACTGTTCTTCTTCTGGCCCAGAAGAAGAACAGTCTCTGTTCGAAATATCGGCGGCTTCTGTCCTGAGGCAACTCCCTTCCTACATTCTACCGGGTCGCTGGATTTCTACCCATCTATGAAAATATAAAGGTACTACATTCTATGGTAAGGTTGCCACAGCGCTTTTTTGTTTGTACTTCGATTCCAAAGAAAAACTGTCGAAGGGGACCTCATTAAAGATAAGAGGTACATAGCATTGCCTGCGACAAAGTCCATATTTTGTGTGTGAGAAATGCACAACAGGGCAGCATTCGCTAACCGGGGTCCTATATGAGGGGTCCCAAAAATGTTTTTACAACATGCAAGTTACCTTGATAATAACTCTATTATTCATGCAAAAATGACATTTTGATATGTATATTTCTGGCAGAGATCGGCATAAATACACTTTTCGGGTATTTAAATATAAATACAAAATACTACATGTTTTCATGTATTTAAATACTGCCTATAAATACTTTATGATGAAAGTAATTAAATACTTTATTTTTCCGTGATGCAGCGACTTTCCATCTTCAGCGACGACAGTGAAAAACTCCGCGTTAAAAACTGTCTTGTGCGCTGCAGTCATTGTCCTGAGTTCCCAATGAATGACTGAGTAGAATTGCCGCTAAAGGTGCATTTTAAGGGTTCCCTTTAGACACCAGGCTTTGTCAAGTGACGCAGAAGGGTCACAAATCACATTTTTTTCCAAATTTGTGTTCTCATTTCTCTCTTGGCTTCCAAGACTGAAGTAACGGGGGTGGTGATGCCCTCATTCGCACATTGTGCTGTTTTCTAGAAGGACAGAAATTCCCGAACACACGGGATGAGTGACCTATAGCCTCCCCCACGGACATTACGTACTGGGCCATGCCCTCACTCGCCATTCACTCACTCACCGCGTCCTCACTCCTGAGGGCGTCCCAAATACGTACAGCGGGCCAACTAACGAAGATACCCTTCATTACTGGAGGCGAACAATGTAGAACTCGAGAGAAGCCCACAAACACGGGAGGATGAGATATGTGTATTTCAGTGTATTTTTCATATAAATACGCCTAACACGGATTTTAAATATAAATATAAATACATTTTTCTTGCCTGTATTTAAATATGTATTTTAAATACATGCATTCATATTTTAAATACTATTTTAAATACAATGCATTTAAATACTGCCCATCCCTGATTTCTGGTAAGTAAGCATTATCAAATATCTGAATTCATTTACAAGGCGTTTGTGCAAAAGACTTTTCAAAATTTCCGTCGTAGAACAGACTTCTTATTATTACCCGAAAACTTCAGTAACATATTTGAAAGGCTCCTTTCCTCCATGTTCTCCCTTCTTTTTCTTTCACCTTACACCCGCTCAGAAAAATGATGTCAGTCGACAGCCCCAGTGACAGGGGACTCCCTTTCTTCTGGTGTACGAGTTTGCAAAACCGTACAAAGGAGGTGAAGGGCGATAAAGGCTTCGGGTCGACACACGGAAATCAACCAAAAAAGATATGGGAAGGTCGAGCGGCAAGGCCTTGCAGCGGGAGTCGCGATATGCCCAACACAGTCTCTTTTTTTTTTCCTGAACGCCAAGAGGAACGATTCGACAAAAAATAAAAGGACACACTGTTGAAAAATAATAACTATGGTCACCTGACAACATAACAGGTTCTTATTTGAGTGTGGCAAAAAAGTACAGTTCGGCCTCCATATTATGTGGGACAGGATAATATATGCCTTCTTGTCTCTTTTTAGAAGAATTTCTGAAGCGTAAATTTTTACTCCAGATTTCGTTGTGTTGGATGCTAAGGTCTCAGTTAATTCAATCTAAACTTGAAAACGTGAAATTCGGTCGTGGAAAAGCTGAAGAACTGGACACCATGTGAGCCAAATTTATGCGTATTTTAGGAAAATCACTATTCTTGAAGGGCAACACAGATGCAATTACAAAATTGGGGTTTCCAGAGATGAATATGAGCGCTAGTTGCCAAATGAAGGGATGATCACGGAGAAGTCGTTTCATATAATCAAAGCTCGCCCGAGATGCCAGATTTTCTTCCCCGGAAAAAATGTCCCCAGGAAGAACCGTCCCCAGGGAAAAATGACCCCGGAGAAATCGTCTACGCAAGAACGAAAGCCGTTTGATCGAACGCGGGACATTTGGTCGAAAGTCATTTGATCAAACACCGTTTGATCGAAACCGCAGTGGTCGTTTGATTGAGTTTTTTATTACTTCGTTTGGAGCAGATGCATACTATAAACAAGAATGAACTAAAGTTTTATATGGCTGTTAATACAATATCTGTATTTTATACTATGGCAAAATTTCCTTCTTAGCATTCAGACTTCGAGTGCCTTTCGTGCACATATCACCATCCCATTTCGGATCCCAGCAATGAAAAGGGTGCCCAGAAGAAGCACAGACTATTGGCTGCTCCCAACTTGAAGACATTTTCTTCGGTATGTGTCCTACAGCAACGGGGGATGCTTCCGCATTGTTCTATTCAATTCAATTCAGTTTTATTCAATTTTATTTCCTTTCGGATGGGACAGAGTAAAAAGCCAGAAGGCTGTGCTGTTCGAGAATGACCAATAAAACCTTTCTGCAAATGACCAGTGGTCTCCCCTCTTTAACTGAAAAAAAAAAAGCAAGAAACAAACAAAATGGACAGGACACTGATTGCCTCATGCTCTATATGTTCAAATCAAAAGTTACAGAAAAAGAGGTGCTAAGGACAGGCTGCGAGCTTTGGACTCCCTTCGAAAAAACGTCTTTCGAACGAACGGCGTCGATCAACCGGCTTTCGATCGAACGGCTTGCGACGAAGCGGTCTTCGATCAAACGCCTCCTCCAAACAGCTTAGGATTTCAGAATAACTCCTTGAACTCAATCTTTATATATAAATGGACAAGATAAAATGAAAGGAACTTGACGCGTGACGAGGTCTCGGAGCACGATTTCCGTCTCATAACGTTCTGATTATTACCCGGAAACTTCAGTACTATATTTTTAGACACTCCTTGGTTTTCACAGGGTACTTCACATTACACCAGTCTTTTCCTTCAGCGTAGACACTAGTTCAGTGGAGAATCCCCAGTGACCCGGAGCTTTTCCTGATCTTCCTCAGAAGGCCTCCCTTTGTTCGCCGTGCAAAGACAGATGGGTACAGGTTTTGGGTCATCCAACGTGCAACTAGCAAGGATTGTCGAGAGATGGAAAATCCAGGGAACCGGTCTCGAAAAATTGGCCGTATCTCAAAATAACGTGATGGAAGTCCCCGTTGAAAAATAAACTACTGTAAATAAATGTTATCTGGCTGTTTCTGTGCGGAAACTGCTAAAGCCCACTTAGACTAACCTGAACATGAAGATGCAAACACCGAACTTTTACTAACCTAATAATCAACCAGCTAACGTGCTGTTCCGTCGCGTCCGTTTCATTTATCTCCTATTTCTTAATCTTATTTATTTATGTATTTTTGAAGTAGCAAGCCGACGACCCGTTTGGCTGACCTATAGCCCGTTTTTTTTTTTTCGTCTAATAAATATATCCCCCTCCCCTGTCGCTGTCGTTGGTTGTCGTTGGTTTTCCTTGCTACGCGAATGTGAATTTGGGTTCCCGAAAAGACTGTTGCTCATTGCGTGGGCGGAAATAATTAGCAGCGGTCGCTTGAGCGGTTTTTCTTATTGGTTCACGTGGAGCGTTCATGAAAATAAATAAATAAAATAATAAAGATAAAAATAAAAATAAATCGATCAATAAAAGAAAGAAAGAGAAACAACAAATAAAGCTGCAGTTCTAGGTGCCGTTATCCTAAGAAACATTTATCTATGTGTAATCCGCTTGCTGGCTGTTTCAACATTACGAACAAGGGCAGTCCTGTTGAATGTTACTGGAATGTTTGTGAAGTCGGCCTTCCACTAACCGTAAATACGAGAGATTCTCGTTAGCCTTATGATACAGTTGACTGAGTAAGCACAAACCCGAAACGGCTGTGATGTTCGTGAATGGCAAAGGTCTGTAAATAACCAGTGGTCTCCCCTCTTTAGCTGAAAAAAAGAAAAAAGCAACAAACAAACAAAAAAGGACAGCACACTGATTGCCTCATGCTCCATATGCTCGAGTCAAAAATTACAGAAAAAGAGGTGCTAAGGACACGCTGTGACCTTCGAACTCCCTTCGAAAAAACGTCTTTCGAATAAACGGCGTCGATCAACCGGCTTTCGATCGAACGGCTTTCGACCAAGCGGTCTTCAATAGTTCTCCAAACAGCTTAGGATTTCAGAATATCCAGTTATAACGTGATGAGGAAGATGAGATGGACTGTGGACGGTGAACTGTCAAAAACAAGCCTAAACTAACCTACCCTGGAAACTAACCTAGGACCCGGCTCTAACCGGTCTGGGGACGCTACGTCCAACGAGACGTTACATCCATCGGTGGACGTAACGGCGCATTGGATGCAACGGCTCATTGGCTATAACGGCACGGTATGGATGTACCGACACGTTGGATGTAACCGCATGCTGGACTTGGTGATCTTTTGGATGTAAATGCTCGATGGATAAGCGGCTTCAAGATATGTCGGTCGTGAACTAATATGGCATTGATGTAGTTTTGGAATCAGCCACTCCATAACACATATTTCGCGGCATATCCTCGGAATGTTTTTGTTTGTTCATTTTCATGATGTGATGTGATGTGATAAAGAAAAAAAATGGGGATGTGAGTTTCAACGACGTCGAACTGGCTACCCCAGTACTCTTACACAAACACATGACGAGATGATGAAAAATAGAGATGATGATTTTTGTTTTCCTGAGAGTCCGTCAAATTACGATGTTTTATGATTTCATATGTTCACAAGTTACAGACAGAGTTGCTGTCGTGAGAGAATAAATTAGGTCAGGCTCTAAATTACGACGTTGGTCCACAAGTTGAAATCCCCAAATCTCAAAACATTCACGAAATAATATAGTATTAGGTAAAAAGGTAAAAGCGCATTAGGTAAAAAAGCTGCTGGTCGCGTGTGTCATATTCTGCTTGCGACCTACGACCAACGCAACGACCAACGCAACAGCGCGCGTCCTAGGCCGACTTCCAAGGAGACCGTACCGGCCGAACCGAACCGTCCGGAATAGCAAGTCGACGTCCCGTTTGGCTGACTTTTAGCCTGTTTTTTTTTGTCTAATAAATATATCCCCCCTCCCCCATCGCTGTAGTTGGTTATCGTTGCTTCGCGAACGTGAATTTGGGTTCCGGAAAAGACTGTTGCTCATTGCGCGGGCAGAAATAATTGTGCAGCGGCCGCTTGATCGATTTTTCTTATTGGTTCACGTGGAGCGTTCATGAAGAACAAAATAAAGAAAATAATAAAGATAAAAATAAAAATAAATCGATCAATAAAAGAAAGAAAGAGAAACAACAAATAAAGCTGCAGTTCTAAGTACCGTTATCCTAAGAAACATTTATCTGTGTGTAATCCGCTTGCTGGCTGTTTCAACATTACGGACATTACAGGGCAGTCCTGTTGAACGTTACTGGAATGTTTGTGAAGTCAGCCTTGCACTAACGTAAATACGAGAGATTCTCGTTAGCCTTATGAGACAGTTGACTGAGTAAGAAAAAACCCGAAATGGCAAAATCGAGGAAATTGACGTTTCATGTCAAGGTAATAAACTCATCTCAGTTCTCTATAAGCACACCGAAAAAAGAAGAGGTTTATTGGTCTCGGTGGTCTCTTACACGGGCTGCGACAATGCTTGCTCGTCTACCCAGCGTTCCCCCTTCCCCCCCTCCCCCCCGACAATGCTGACTGACGATAATCCCTTTACGAGCAGCTAAGTAAGCTTTTGTTCTGGTCGCCAAGGCCATACCCTAAGTCCGCTGTCCATGAAAGTAAAGAGGAGAGAGGGAACACTACAGTGCATGTGCACGCCGCATGGTCGGCGGATGGATACGGTCAAAATGTTCCGCGCGATTTTTCCTGTGTTATGGCTAGAGGGCGACACAGAATGACGCGGCTTACGGGGCTTTGAGACGGTATTTATCCATACTCACGTTTCATGCTTTTTTATAAAAACGGAAAGTGGTAGACATATAAATTTGACGTCTATCGATTCCTGAAATATTTCCAGAGAAAGTAAATGGAAAGTTTTTTTTTTCGAAATGTCTATAGAAGTTTAATAAAACCTGTTCAAAGAGGGAGGAGAAAAATTGTGTATTTTTTTCGCATTCGTGACGTCACCGTAAAATACATACGACATGTATGAGAAATCCTGTAGCGTAAATATCTTCATCTCGTCTTCCTGTTTATGATGAAACCACCCGCGTCAAAATGTGCGCTGTGGTTACCGAGAAAAAGCATAAAGACTGTTCCATAGGAAATACATTGGGACGGAGAGCTGGTATGCCCTCTTAATGTGGGGGCCCAATTAGCTCTAATTGCTAATTAAATCGTGTTCAGGACAGTTGAGCGTTGTGCACTATGCGAGTCCATCCCATACTACTCAGGAAAGGAGCGCTAGTGGATCGCCATTTTGACTCCCGACCGTCGGCGGTTGTGCGGTATATCGGTACTTCTTTCCCGCTTGAGCAGTCCGGTAATAACGTCAATATCGGCTCTACCGAGAGTCTATATGACCGGCATACTAAAATGTTGACATTTTGCACCGTTTGAATATGGTAACGAACGTTCCCGCGCAATTTGCGCACCACAAACTTTTCAGACTTTCCTTGGGAGAAAAAGTGCGCGAATTATGCGAGTAAATACGGTAACTGGGTGTTGGAATGTAACGACGGGGCTGGCTCCCAATTTTGCGCTCATTGCGATCAAGTATGTGTCAGTTCCTAAAAATTCTGTAGATGCTGAAATATCTTTCAACAGTTATAAAATTATCGTAGACAACCGACTGCACTTGCTGTCAGAGGAGAACACAAAATATCATGTAATGCTGAGTCACAACGGTGCTTTGAATCTGTAAGATCATAAAACATTTTCTGTTCCCACATTATCCAAGAAAATACAGTGTTTCCCATTTCAAGCAGCTGTTGACCCCTTGCCGCGGAAAACCGCGGTATTTACAAGTCAGTGCCGCGGAATATTGAATTTACCGAAACAGAAAACCATGGGCCTTATATACACGGTGTCTTATTTTTTTACATAGATTTTTCATTAAAAAACTATTAGGGCTATAGACATTGTTTTCACTTTTATCATCCTTGGCCGGCGGATGTCTTGGCCATCTGTTGCTCAACCGTCGAATTACTAATTACCTAAAAATCGTTAATTAACTCTTTAATTATAAAAGCTACGAAGTTGTACCAATGAGAACATCTGTTCCGTTCGGTCACTTCATAACGTAGCCGTTTTCAGAACAAAAATCCGGGCCGCGCCCCGTCCGTACCCGTCTGTTTCCATGTTCAGGCCCGGTCCCAGCCCGCCTCTGCTCTATGTGTTCTCGAGGCACGGAGGCGTACTTAGATTTACTAAAGAGAACAGCGCAGCAACGAAAAGGCTCCAAACGGAAACGGAACCGCGGAACGGAACGGCGGAAAACGCTCCAACGGGGCGGCTGTGTTTCTCTGTTGTCAAACCGCTCTGTGCTCGGTGCCTGCTTGCTTGGAAAGGCAGCGCGTAGCGGTGCGTGGGCGATATGTATGTACCTTGCGGTTCAAGAGACTCATCTCCGGTCTATTGCACATGCACCGGTGTTAGTTCCCCTTTCTCGAACTCTCACGCGAACGAAATATGTCAGAACACTTAACCTAACTGACCCTTGTGCCGGACTCTCACGGGAACGAAATCCCAACACCTAAGTGATCCTCGTGCCGGACTCTTAGCGCGCCCACCCCACAATCGTCCCCAAAAGTGTGTGTCAGTGCACGCGTGAAATCCAGACCCATTACACCAAATAAGCATGACCACATATAAAAAAGTGATAGTTCTCAGGTGAGTATACCATGATATCCCATGATATCACTACAGGCTTCCGGCTTGTCAGATTCATCCAATAAACTCCCTCCGATGTTTTGTGAAAAAAAAATCGAATTTATCCGATGAACTCCGATTTTTCCAACGCCCACCTGGCGGCGTTACGGTTTTTCCCGTTTCTTTCTTTCCTTGTCCCCCTCTTCCACGCCTGCTTTTTGACTTCGAACTGATCTTCTGCAACAACAACAACAAAAAAAAAAGAATAAATAGATCACAAGTGATAGCTTCCTTCAGGGTCGCTGGACACGTGAATGTCCCAAAAGGAGGACAGTACACATACTTGTCCCATCTGTTCTATGCATCCCCCCCTACTTGACCCCGGGCACTGGGCTAGTTTGGAACAGAACAGTTCTGTGTTCGTCACAACTGGTATCATTTTGAGCCTGGGCGCCATTCGCAAGTTGTGCAAATACGTTTGTGGTACTTCAATAGCTTTTCGTAGTAAAACATCAGTGCGCTACATCGTGTGGTCTCAGTTACTTTTGCACTTCTTTCCTTTCATTGCCTCTGCGATGACTGCTCCGAAACCGGCACCGTTCATTTTTCAGACTTTTTCATCCTTCGAGAAACTCCGATTTTCGGAAAAGCTGAGAACTCCGATAAACACTCTCCGAATTTTCCAAAATGAAAACTCCGAAAACTCGGAACCCAACATACCCTATAGAAAAAAAAAAAGAAAAGAAAGAGACAAGCGACATGAAAATTCAACTATCCAGTCTCGTGAAAGGTACTGTAAAGCAGCACCGATCAAATGTCATTTAGTGTGGCTATTCTATGGTCCAAGCCACCAGGACAAAAACTGAGCAAGTTTCATTCCAATCGACGGTGCAATTAATTAGAAAATTACAATTAAAGATTACGGGCAACACTGTACTAGGTATTCGAAATGAAAACGTACTCCTGACACATACGGCGGCAACCACATTGCATGCGTATAACACTGCGCCCGACATAACAATCCACCACAATCCACCATAAAATCCGCCCCGTAATCCACACAACGATCCACATCTCCTCAGGATAAACGGATAAGCGAACTGAAATGAAATGCTGAGCCGTTGAAAAAAAATGTGTCAGACGTTCAAGGAGCCAGAGAGCGTCGGGAGTTGTTAGTTCACAGAGTTTCACAGAGAGAGTTTGTTCGTTCGAAAGAGGCCGCGAACAGAAGGAGCGCGCAGGCGCAGCACAGAAGTAGGGAGAGCCTCCATCGAACAACGGCGAGCGCTGGGTTACTTCGCAAAAAACACTGCTAACAAGGGTTTCGGAATGCATAGGTAAACAGGAAAACTAATAATATGGTTACTAAAATAACGAAGTTCCGGTGTAATAGTGTGTAATACCAATTTTCAGTGTTGCACGCTGTACAGGGGGTTGTTTGACACCAGGCGTCGCACCGCTCCACTACGCCGAAACGGCTCTGCTACGCCGCATCTTTCATGGCAATATTTATAGCGCGTTTTCGGTCGTACGGTTCCGCACATGGTATTTAGAAGCAACAAAGTCTCTAGTCACATCACCGGCATATCATGCTTGTCTACAGCTTTACAGTACTTACACCCCACCATGGCTGTCGTTGTCAAGCCCAGACCCGGCCCGGGCCCACATAAAAAACGCAACTCTCACATTGGGGGTGCAGGAAAGACGCGTGTCCGGAAGAAGCGCAATGAAGAAGAAGAAAAAAAAAGTGTTTCTTCACGAATTTTCTACCGAACGGATTTTTGTTCTGAAAACGGCTACGACATCTGGTGACCGAAAGGAACAGATGGGTAGTTTCATTTATAATCGACCAAGGGGCGCCGGTGACATTTTTATTTTCTTAAAGAAAAAATATATGTTATGCCTAATCCAAAAAGAAACAAAACAAGCCTAGTCGCAGGTCTATGCGATATTTCGTTCTCGGTCGGCGAGGCTCCAAGTAAATCAGCGCGATTTGGGCAGTTCCAGCTTTTCCAAATTTAGCGCGCTGGATCCTCCGAACGGCTGCTTTCTTCTGAAAGCAATTTTTTTCACTGGCAGAATGGGTGGTGAAGATTTGCTTAAGACAGTTAAATTCGGTGGCAAACCCTGAAAACATTTCGAAAAAAACTCGCGAAAACGCCTCCGAGGACGTCCGTAGCGCAACTTTGCCAATTTCTTACGTGATCCCGTAATTTCCGAATATGACGAAACTTATATGAGAAGAAAGGGCTTTTTTCACTCTTTCGTTTAGTATATAGCGCGTTATCATACCTTCAGACATGCGTCCACAGTGACGCAGTAATCGCGAAAGGGTGCCAGAAAATAGCTGTTTTCAGGACCGTTTTTCTCAAAAAGGCCATCTTCAATTTTATTTATATTTTGTGGAGACATGCCTTGGACATCGCTCTTTGATATTATAATATAAAATTTCTGCTTATTTTATTTCTTCAGGGCGCGCAAATTATTTTTCCGCACCCTGGTCGCTTTTAATTCTAAGTGCCGGAGAATGGTATTCACAATGGTGCTCTTTTCTTCTTCTTCTTGCTGAATGGTATGACATTACGGGCTGATAAGATTGGTTAACGTGCACCCAAGGATCGATCAAGGATAGTAACTGGAAACATATATTTATTGTTGCACTCTTACAGTGGAAGCCCCAGCACCAACCGCTTACAATAAACACCAGTCCTAGGCGGCACTGAATGTTTTTTTTTTATTGAATCTGTCCCAAAAGACTGCCGCAATTAGAGCTGTTCGCAATGCACGACACCACCAACTCTTGCCCAGGTGTATGAAGATCGCAGTCTGGGAACAGGACGCACAGCGGAGCACTCGCTCTCCTTTTTCGCTTCTCTGAACGCTTCGGCATCCTCACGTGGCACATGCAGCAGCTTAACGTTCGGTAACCTGGGCGTTAGTTTTCGCACAAGATCTTCTGCAGTCTGAATGGCTTCTCCTGGGGGCGAACGGAGATTGTGCAGAGAAGCATGATGCTTGACCACTCCGCCGACCCCGTCGCAGGCATTCTTCCCGTGGCCAGGCGCGCTGAACAGCCATTTGATGACATGGGGGCTTCTCTGCAGCTCGTGAAACTGGTATCTGTTTTTAAAGTGTGCTGCAGCCCCATCTGACACATACGTACATACACCGTACAAAGGACCGACTTCATCCATGTGTTCATCAATAGTTCTGATGGCCAGAAGCGTTAGCGCCGTGTCATGACGCATGTCGTCCGACACAACGGCGTAGCATCGGGAACCGGACAAATGGTTCACCACGCAAGTGAATACTGTTATTTGGTCTTTCTTCCAATGGTAACCCTGTATTGCAGAAGGAAGAACGACCGTCCAATTTTCCGCATAGTCAAAGTGGAGGACAGCCCTTTTAGTATCTGAGAATGTCTTCTCACTACGTATCGCATTCCGTTGAATGTTGCGCACGTAGTCATGAGTTACGTAGCGGGCTAGACACTTTCTCAGAAGATGGATAAATTGATCAGTGTTGAGGACTAACTTCTGAAGTGTGCTTGATTCCCATATGACGACCTCGACCTCCTCGGCATCGGCGCACATCTCCAAAGATTCCGCCGTCAATGCACTCTCACCTGGACACGATGTGCACCTACCCAGTTTGCACTCTCTTGTTTGCGTTGGGCACAAGCACAATGATTTGAGGTCCTCAAGCGTAAAACACTTGTCCGAGACAAGATTCAGTGCATTCAGACATAAGTCGTAGTTGGCACAGTAAGTGCAAACGCACTCTTCCCTATAGGGGCTCATAGAGACATGTGACGGACGAAGGGAATAGAACTTAGTCAGGCTCATTTTGACTTCGGGATGCGCCTCCCGAAACTTGTGGTATGTCTCCCGAATTGTTCGTGACATATAGCGCTTTGCCACTAAGTTATCGGCATCTGCTCCCCGAATTTTCACAACATCTCGAGGCCTTGGGCTCTGAATTGTAGAGTCCAATTCATCGTTCAGGTAATACTCGAGGGCCAACTTCACAATCTCGGGGTCGATAACATTCTGCCAGAGTATTGATCAGGCGTTGCCCATACTCCGCCGTTTTCCCGGAGCCTTTGGCTCTTCTTGATCATGTAGGTTGTAGCTTCGGGAATAGCTTGATGTATTTCAGCCTGGGTGAATGACAAGGGGAGTACAGTCAAGAGTCGACATCTTTCCTGCATGGTGTTGCTTGCAACATACGCCTTCCGCAAGTTTTCAAGCAATTCGTCGCGCTGCCTCTTTTCCACACTTTCTTCCTCCACAGGGATGTCCACACCGTAAGCGCTACTCAGCTGGCGACGAGATGACTTTGACACGGCACTTGCAATTTCTTTCTGCTTTCGTTTTACGTACGGCACGGCGTGTCTAACTTCCGTCGGCGGCTTTAATGGGCTGGCCCCAGTGTCGTCTTCACGAATTATCTTGTTCACATTTTGCACGATTTCAGTCGGATCACAAAATTCTGAATCTTCGGAGCTAGGAGGTGAAGGATCTTGTTGGCTTGAGGGTCCAGACTCACCGAGCTGCAATCGGAATGCGTTATAGCAGTTCACACATATTTCATCCGTATCATCAACACGGTCGGCTTGAGACGCAGGCAAAACAGTCTTTAACAAAGTCGCACCGATCAGTGACACAGCCCTGAAGTTCTTATTCCACAGTATCTTCTTCGTGTGTCGCACACTGTAATCCGGGCAGAACAACCGCTTCTTGCTGAAGAGACTCGTTGCCCTTGACGTGCTAGAAGAGCATGCTATATGCCGGCAGCCGAAGGAACTAAACACGTAACTGCGATACAAGCGTGCAAAACACCGAGTGTGGAGAGCAATGAGTGTGGACAGCTGAAGTCACCAAAACCGTTTGACTCGCTGTTCCCACGAAAAGACTGTGGTTTCTTCGGTGAAGGACATCGTTACGAAATGGACAGTTGAGAAATAAATAATCTGCCGTGCACCCACAACCCGTGAAGACCAAACGGAATTAGGTGCTTTTGTGTGTCTGCAAAAGCCGTGCCCTTGGTATTCTTACTTTTGAATGCTTCAACACTGCGCTTATTTCGAACCAGAAAGCAAAGTAGCCGATAAGGCTTTCCAGACTTGCTTACACAAAGCACCGAGCTCGGAAACAAATGGACGCCGCGAAGCACTTGTGAAGAGACTTCCATGCGAGACTTCCTGTTCTCACGTACAGCTTCACCTTGAAGTGGCTTATCTCCAAAGGATTAACCCTATGGGGAGAGGTGGGTGGGCTACAAAGTGTACCTTTGCTTCAGTTACAGTCATAATAGTCGAGGTTCGTCTTGGTTTTGTGAGCCTCTAATGACGTAGCCTTCACCAGAAGGTAAAGGGGTAAAAAACGCCATTCTCTGACTCAGAATCTATACGCGACCAAGGCGCGGGAAAATAATTTGCGCGCCCTGAAGAAATAAAATAAGCAGAAATTTTATTTTATAATATCAAAGAGCGATGTCCAAGGCATGTCTCCACAAAATATAAATAAGATTGAAGATGGCCTTTTTGAGAAAAACGGTCCTGAAAACAGCTATTTTCTGGCACCCTTTCGCGATTACTGCGTCACTGTGGACGGATGTCTGAAGGTATGATAACACGCTATATACTAAACGAAAGAGTAAAAAAAGCCCTTTCATCTCATATAAGTTTCGTCATATTCGGAAATTACGGGATCACGTAAGAAATTGGCAAAGTTGCGCTACGGACGTCCTCGGAGGCGTTTTCGCGATTTTTTTTCGAAATGTTTTCAGGATTTGCCACCGAATTTAATTGTCTTAAGCAAATCCTCACCACCCATTCTGCCAGTGAAAAAAATTGCTTTCAGAAGAAAGCAGCCGTTCGGAGGACAACAACAACAACTTTATTTTCGGCCTTGGAGAGTGGGGAGTTTCATCGCAACAGGCGATACTCTACCCCAGTGCTTGGTGGAATGGGGGGAATAAAATAACGAGCCCCTTTACAATAACGATCGAAGTCCGATGGTGTCCAGAAATGTCAGAAGAGCTTTGAGCGCAGAGCGTTGCTGGGCTGGATTGGGCCAGGGACCAAGCAATTTCGGTAGGGAGAAAGGGCGAGAGTCCAGCTGACGAAGAGACTCGGAGAGTGTGATTCGGGAAGGTTCGTAGTGAGGGCAATGAAGAAGAATGTGCTCCAGATCCTCAAGAGCACCACAGTGGCAACAGGTGGGAGAATCAATTTGTCTCAAGCGGTAACGCCACTGAGCTGTAAAGGCCACATCGAGGCGCATGCGGTGGATTAATGCAGCATCCTGACGAGATGTGTTTCGTGGCATGCGGAAAGCGAGCATGGGATCAACTCTGTTCAACATAGAGGGGGGAAGAATGTCGGTTGTCCGTTGGCGGGAAGCCAGGGGTGTCACTAGACGTCGCAGAATTGAACGGCGGTCTCCTCTGAGCAGAACAATACGGGTCCGGTTCCGAGACGAGAGTGCTGCTTCTGCGGCGCTGTCGGCCTGCTCGTTCCCCACGACACCACAATGGGCTGGAACCCACTGGAGAACGAGCCTGTGGCCTGCGGCGTAGATAGTGTGGTAAGCCATTAACACGTCGGTGACTAGGGGTGCGGATGGGCCTCGTATGCCGGAAGTTTCAATTGCTTGAAGTGCAGATTTGGAGTCTGTAAAGACTGCCCATTCCCGGGGTGGAAAATCAGCGATGTGTTGTAGAAAGAAAAGGATGGCATAGAGTTCCGCAGCTGTGGAGGAGGTTGGATGTGAAAGGCGTCTTCCGTGCACGACGCCTTCGGATGGAATGACGAAGGCTGAGGCGGACTTGTTGTTTCGGGATGCGCCATCAGTATATGCTGCCGTAAACGTAGAAAACTTCTCGTCTACCAGAGCATGAAAATGGGCTCGGAGGACTTGAGGGGGGACCTGATCTCTTCTTTGCAGAAGGTTTGGGAGGCGTACAAACGTGGGCGGTACCGGGAGAGACCAGGGGGCTTCCGGCGGTATAGTGTCCTTAGTTATGAAGCCAGTGAGAGTCTGGCGTGTCCTCTGCGCTACTCGATAGAAGTCGCTTCCAGGGCGGTATCGAATTTTCCTGAGTTCCGTTCGGAGGATCCAGCGCGCTAAATTTGGAAAAGCTGGAACTGCCCAAATCACGCTCATTTACTTGGAGCCTCGCCGACCGAGAACGAAATATCGCAGAGACCTGCGACTAGGCTTGTTTTGTTTCTTTTTGGATTAGGCATAACATATATTTTTTCTTTAAGAAAATAAAAATGTCACCGGCGCCCCTTGGTCGATTATAAATGAAATTACCCAGATGTTCTCACTGGGACAACTTCGTAGCTTTTATAATTAAAAAGTTAATTAACGCCCTTAGTTTTTTAATGAAAAATCTGTGTAAAAAAAGCAAAAAAAGGCACCCTGTATAACCCACTTAGAACCATTTGTCAGACAAGAGCCTGTTTGAATCCCCTTCTGCAGACAAAGCCTGATAGGTCACAAACGTGGTTTGGGTGCATGCTGTCCGTCTGCAAGCATATTTGTACACAGGACAGAACTCCTACATTTCCTCATTTTATTTTCTCTGTACACATTCAGGACGCAAAGACAGTTCAACACACCCTAAAATGCCTTTCTCGTCCACCTGGAGACACAAAGTCTGGCATATTCCTGAACTCCATTGAGCTTCATTTTCAGCATTCTTTCATACGTCACAACTCAGTCACAATTCATAATTCTGCAGGTTCGTTCCTGCACTGATATAGAACTAGTAACATCGAACCGAAAGAATGCACAGAAACATTAGGACTTACCTTAACAAATTGACATGTACACTATTTACATTTACATGCATTGTATGCACACAGGGGTAGACTAAAATCATTTCTGCAGCGAATACAGTACACTCCAAGAAAACAATAGTTATTCCATCACAAATGGTCATATACAAATGCACAATAGTGTGGTACCAATCCTCCCTAAAACATTAGTTCACAAAGTTTGTACACGTACCCCCCAAGTGTTTCACGATGATCATGTCACATGTATCCTTTATGAGCACTATTCATTGTATCACTGATTTCACCACAACCTGGCTGTGATCCAATATGACGTCGCTACGAGTGTGACGGATTGAGTGGTGTCAGGGTCAATCCAGGTGGCAAAGCTGCTGTCAACTGTGTTTTGTTTGCTTGCACAGTTTTAGTGGAGAGCGTTGTCCGCAGGATTGAAGGCTGCTGGGGAGACTTCGAAATCTGTGTTTCGAGCTGCAATATCGTAAAGAAAAATCAATGTTTTCACAGTAATTTGCTCAACAAACCTTCATTAATTTATAACCTGTAATGGCTCCTTAATTAGTTCAAGACCAATTGAAAGCCTCTCTGCAATAACAGTGTACACTAATTTGCATCTCTTTCAAGAGAAGCTTACACATTACGTGTGTTCAGAGACACATGCTCTGCTGCATTTAAAAATGGGTGACTTCCAGGTTCAAAAAGTTTTCATTACTTCCCGTTTTCCCTATTTCTCCAAAGTACAAATTTTCACTTACATAATTATTGTAGAGAGCCATTCAATTATGACTATGCTGATGAGTTATGGTACCGTTGTGTAAGGTATCTTGGAAAAGGGCCACCTGCAACCACATTTGCAGAAGAGCATCCACAATGATAATGTTGACGTTCTCGAACAACAATCCCCAAAAGAAAACTCTAGCACGTTCATTCCTTCCTCAGGAATGCACGATGCTTTCAAACCACATAGACCTGGCCTGAATGAACCACATGAACCTGGTCTTCCATACGGATCGCTCACATATTGCAGCTGAAAGCGAAGATCCTCTCCCACGTACGACAACTAGTTGCTAGTTACTCTCCACTTTTGTTGAGCAGCCACATGTTTGGCACCCCCTCCCACCAGCCCCAAATATTTGGTGACACCCCCTAACTTTTTTACCTGTGCACCTCTACAGAGAGAATCCTTGCTCTTTAACTTTACACACACGTCGGTAGAGATACGTTAATGTCCCTCCCCTCCATTTCTTGCAACACTCTCTAAGAACTCTCACCACTTACTAAGCACAAATGAGGGCGTGACCCTGAGAAAAGGAATGCCGCAGTCGTGCAGGCATCTCATAGAATTATGGGGCATCTGGACATGCTAACATTTCCTTCTCTGAGTGCAGCGCTCTCACACGTCTACGGAAAAATCTTCTGGTCTTTCAGATTCATGTATTTAATATCTAAGCACTTTTCAGACGACAAAAAACACAAAAAGTCCTGTAGATTGTTGGCCGATGCAGAACATAGTGTTATGAGGTTCATAGATGAGTTCTCGGGATGGGATCGTCCCTTTAAAGGATCGTCCCTGTTTGACTGCACACGTATCTACAAGGCTCAATCAAAGTTGACCGAGACTTTTATTTCTTTAAATACTACAATGGAAAATTCGCATGGAATGGCACAGTGGGCTCCAGGGTCGTGTCACGTACATCAAACGGACACTCAAACTTCGTACAGAGAGAAGCAGCAGAAACAAGGCCCGAAACCTAAAATGGATACTCAAAGAGTGAACACGCGCTGGAACGAAAGACACGGAAACGAAACCGCGGCGCCCACTCATGTGCATTTGTTTTCAGCCAGTAGCAGACAACATTCGAGAGGGCGCCACGTCTCACACAAATGGTCCATTGTGACCCATTGCACCAAGAAGTTCGCATGCATGACACCCTGCATGTCCCATAAGGCAGTTCCCATGCAATTTCCAGATGGCGACTGCTTCTTTTGTCCTTGGGGTGAAATGATGCGTTCAGGTTTCATTGCATGCGATGACTCATTGCAAGAATTCATACCCGGGCCACTCCACACCATATGGATCCAAACATTCCCCTCAACCATCACCAATATATTCTTTTAAAATTGTGCAGGTAGAGGATTCCGAGGGAAGAGTAGTTTCGAAGGTCTCTGTTCAAAATATCTTTTCTTCAATGTTTGAAAGTGCTCGTTGCGCCGAGGGAGAAGAGTGCACCTTACATGATGAAAGATAGAAGTCACTGAAAAGGTTAGCCAGCTGTAGGACTCAAACCCACAGCTTCTGGGTTATTGGTCCAGGGCTTACCACCCTTGGAAGTCACTGGAGAGGAAGTCACTGTATGTGGAGAGGTGTGTTAGCTTAGCTCAATTGGTAGTTTGAAGTTTTGTATGTAATTGTCCTTTCTATATGTGTTCCAGCCTCAAAACATCAATTGTCTCATGTTCAACTACGCGGCTTACGTCGATCCTGTCGTATGAATGTGTGTATGAGTGAGCAAAAATGTAAGAGTGAAAGGGGGATGAGTGAGAGAGAGTGGCTGGTTTGTCCCTTCAGATGACGCGCCCTTGGAAGTCGCTGGGGAGGTGTGTTAGCTTAGCTCAATTGGTAGGTCCTACAGCTGGCTAACCTTTTCAGTGACTTCCATCTTTCATCATTAATTTCTCAGGTTTGAGGCTTTGTATGTAATTGTCCTTTCTATATATGTTCCAGCCTAAGAACATCAATTGTCTCATGTACCTTGCATGTTTGCAAGTAATTGGTTCGTGTTTAGTTGTATAACCTCCCAATTGCAAATTTTATGTCACTAGAAGATGCGACACTCTACCTTCCACACCTCATGCAAAATAGGTTAACCCCTCACTCTCTAATAGGACTCGAAAAGGATGTGATTTGCACCATGTTTGCAATATTTTACTGCCTTCATTTTAGAATTCACCGGTATAATAAACACAGTATCGTGCTGTGTGGGGTTCCAGGTGTTCACAGAAAAGTTTCCTTTGTCTCTGAGCAGTAGCTCTCGTGGCGACACTTGAAAATGAACGCCTTGCAAATTTGGCAATTTTCGAACTGCATTTTCGGAAAGTGGTGGTCCATTTCAAAATAGTACCATTGTGAGATTCGACTGCAGAATGCTTCCACTCTGTGCTCCCAAGAAATTAGAAAGTACTACTCAACTTGCGCAAGATATTTTTTTTAGGGACCCATGTTGACACGTAAAGAATACCTTAATTCCACATTAATACCTTAATACCTTAATTGCACACATTTCTCTAGACCAATCAGCGAGCGTTCTCCTTATAGCGTGAGCACGAGGTTCCAGGAAGATCACAGGCTGGTACTGCTCTTCACCACCGTTGCGCATGGCCGCTTTTTGCGGCATATTTCAAATTCAATTTCTGCGATAATTATGACTCTGTGGTGTGAATTACTTCGCGTGGTGCATCTTACTGGCCTACTTAACAGTTTTATAGGAAGAAAACAGGGTGTTAAAAATGAGTTCTGTGCTACTTTAAGGCTTTCTCTCGACCACATATAGAGGATTCTTGGTGTCTGGATTTTGGCCCTCCACGATCCACTGTACGCTTGTCTTTGCTGCGAGCTGTTCAACCGTCCCGCTGGTTCCCCACGCGGTCCTTTGCCATGAGATGTTGCAAGAATGTTTCAACAGGCGTCAATACCTAAGTCATCCTTGTGCTGGCACAAATCATGGAAGCTTTTCCTACTTTTGTACTGGGCAACACACCAGTCTGTCAAGAAATGCACCTTGGAGAAAAACATATTTTCTCGCGCATGTTAAATACTAGTTTTCTAGTTTCTTAGGATCACATAGTGGAAGCATTCTACAATCAAACCATATGTGGAGGAGATGGTCTTCCTCCCCGCGAGTCCTGACCGGTGGTGATGGAATGTCTCAGCGGGCAGATGTGCGCGGCCTCACATGGGGACAGTGCCGGTAGAATTGGCTGGCTGGTGCAGTGGCACGCGGCAGCAGAGGCACGTCTTCATCGTCATCAACGGGCCGCCACATGTACAGTGGTGGTATTTTTATATGGACCACCACATTCCGAAAACCCGGTTTTGAAAATTGCTAAATTTTGGAAACTTTCGTTTTCAAGCATCACTACCGCGAGAAGTACTGCTCAGAGGGAAACTTTTTAATTTTTTTGTGTACAACTGGAACACCATACAACATGAGATTGTGCTTATTTTACCACTAAATCCTAAAATAAAGGCGGTGAAAAAATTATGAACAGTGAAAATCATATCCTTTACGTATCATATCAGAGAGTAAGAGGGACACCTATTTTGTATGAGGCGTACAGGGTACAGCGCTGCATCTTCCAATGACATAAAAATCACATTTGAAGGATGATAGAAATAAGCACGAACGAATTAATCACAGACATGTACGGTAAGGACGTTTTGAGTACCTTCAAAACATTGAAGAAAATGCACTATGAACAGAGACCTTTAAAACTATCCTTTCCTCAAAGCCATGAACAGTATTTAAAAAAAAATATCGGCGATGGTTAAACAGTATATTGTGATCCCTTGGCATGGAATGGACCAGCCGTCAGATCGAAACCGGTTCTGCAGCTGCTCCGAGACTGCCATGTGCGCTCCCCCTTTTGGCCACAACCGTGGTGTCAGGGAACCCATTTACACAAACTTTGCAAAACAGTAAGTGCTCGTGAATGATCGTCTCCATACTGCGGACACTAATATTACGTGGGTTTGCAATGCCACAAACTGTTGCTCAATGGTCCTCAAGGATCACTTGCTCAACTTCCGCGACGTTCGCTGACGTAGTCGGCAGTTGTGCAGTCGGACGAACGTGTACATGTGGTTAATTTGTCGCCATATCCGGTCCTTCGCCAAACTGTCTGCACTATTCGTACACGCTTCACCCTGACTTTGTTTGTTCCCCCTCCAGTGCCTGTAACTTCTGCAAAATCTCAGCTGGTTTGCTGTCTTCCTTCACAAGGAACTTCATTGTGCATCACGGTTCCACAGCTAGACACACACTGCCCACCGCCATGGTAGCTGTAGCAGCTGCACTGACCTGAGAAGGATCGCACCTCATCCTCCGGAAGTTTTATTCAATTACATTTACTCACGAATTTTTCTCAAACAAAAATTTCGGTCAACCTTGAACGCCATTTGTACAATACATACGCGTGAATGAATGCATTATGTACGGTGTACATAATGCATCGTTATCAAGTATACAACAACAGGAAACAAGACAAAGTAGAATTTGTTGCGACTCGTAAAGCCAAAATGCAATTTGGGGTGGACATCTGACGGGATTAGGTAGTACCTGAAAAAGCCAGATACCACGCATGTTCCTTGTCCAAATCTGCAGCAGAGCACTGGGTCCTTGTCTCACGTTCAGGGTCATCTTTCACTCAAGAAAGTATGAAGCAACAATATCGTGTTTCGTTAAGCGTTGCGATGAACACGGTTGACAGAAGCAGCTTTATCACCATATCCTCATTCCGCTTCAAGGGGCCCTCCGTTACTGCTTCAAGCATGCTAGTGTCTCCGACCTGCAAACTGACTGCCTCCTCTCAACCTGCAGACCTAGAGGGGGACGTGAAGCCATTAGGTTCCCCCTTTTCCCTCTTCTCATTACGTACACTGGGAAAGAACCCCCTCCCTGCAAAGTGAGGGTGCCATACACTCAATGACAACGTCACCTCAGTTGTTCACCTTCTTCCAAGCTCACTTGGGACACTCGAGAGCTCTAGAAGGTGATCCATCACTTCTCAAAGTGAGGGGAACACGTTCATTTCTCTTCACTCATCTTCTTTCATGTTTACAGGTAACTTCCTCAGCAGAGCCTGAAACCCCTGAGGTGAGGCAGCATGATCACTGCAACCCACTATGCTGCAACGCACCCAGAGAAGACGAATGCTGTGCAGCCTCTTTTCAGATTACTCTTTGCCTTACACCTTGCTTGCTTGCCTTACAGCAAGGCAAAGTGCTGCGACAGAGAGTGCTTCGAGAATCAAAGAGAGTGCAGGGGTTCCCCTGGGGCAGAGTGAGAATATGGTGGAAAGAAGGGGAACCGTAGACAGTCACTGGGCCCTAGGGATCGCTGAAGGTGGAAGAACTAGAACACGGCGGTTACTCGGTGACTTACGGGTGTTGTAGACGAGGCCTGGTAGGTGTGTGGTAAGATAACAGTTGTTGCTTTTTCGCCTGCTGGAGCCAGTGACAGTTCCGTCAGTGAAGTGTTGCTGACGACAGCTGCAACCCCCGTCGCTGGCTGTGCCTGTGCCGCAGCCTGAGTGCACGTGGCCATGTGCTTCGGCCAGTGTGCCTGCTGACACGGGTAGTCACAGTAACTTGTGTTCCAGCAACAGTAGAACACTGCCTCTTTCCAGCAGTTGGCACACTGAAAGGGAAGATACTTTTCATGTACATGGTTCCCAATCAATTTTGCTACAAAAATTCGAGAGTCTTTCAAGGGCCTCGCAATTCTCAGCCGCCATTTTACCTCAGATATAAAACCCAGTTTATGGAGAGGACTTCATTATTCCACAATTATTGGCTACAAGTATCACACAGCAGAATACAAAGGGACTGTACAATACTGATCGGTTCACGAATATGATTCAGGACTCCTGGGGCCCTATTGTCGTCAAAGTAATCGACTTGGATTACTTTGTGTCTCGCCTGTCATTGGTCGTTACGTGAAGAAGGCGTGAAGAGCAGAAATGAATGCCAAACGCCCTGAACTGATAGTCGAGCTCTTGATCTTGTAATCTTTGTGATAAAGCAGATAAAGCACGAAGAATGCAGGATCAAATGCTCGACTATTGTTTGAGGGTGAGTGACATTCACCTCAGTTCTTCACGCCTTCTTCACGAAACAACCAATGACAGGCGAGACACAGAATAATCGAGGTCGATTACTTCGACGAGAATAGGGCCCCCTGAATGTTAAAGATGATAGGATAGAAAGGAAGGCCAACGAATACAATGGAGGGCACTCTTCATCTTTGACACTTTCTGGTGTCCACTCCTGCTTTCTATTACGATGAGTGTTAACTGTTATGGTTTCAAAACCACAGTTCTGCTTCTGCACCAGTTAACACGTCGTTAGGTCAAGGAGGGTCGTTTCCGGAAAGGAACCCTAATGAAATGAAGGATAGACTTCACATGTTTACTGGTACTGCCACAATGGTCAGAGGCACACGGCAACAATATCACTTGACAGTCCATAGTTGTACACATGATACTAACACCTTGGTGCTGAAATGGGAAGTGTGACTGCGGGATGCAAAATGATGCTATTTCACGAAGCACTCATAACTCCGCAACTCGGCAGGCTATACGCATGTTTGACTACCCGAAAGAATAATAATTCAAAACCATAAAGGAATTTGTAATAAAGTGACCTGCTATACCAAAGTACAAATACAGTGAACTAACAAACCATAACACAGTGCAAAAGTGAAAAAGCGACAAAGCTTTTCTGAAGAGACATTCGGAAACGTCTAAGCATTTGCGAGGGAAATATGTAGGAACCAGGGCGATGGAAGAAAGAGAAGAAAATGCCGGACACAATAAGCTAAGTGAGCCTACTGTTCAAGCACAGCTCTGGATAAAGTGTTGTAAAGCTGGCTGTGGTGTACTGCATCAACATCAGCACTTCTAATGCAGAGCTGGCGGTTGCCAAATGATGTGGACCATTGTTCTGTTAACATACACAAACAACACCGACGTAGACGAAGTACCCCTGACATTGCCACGTTCTTGCACTTATGCATGAAAGCAACTTCTTATCATACCCATTGCTTCCTTTTAGTTTCTGCTACAGCCCTCGACAGCTCGGCAGCATTCTTTTCTTCGGTGTCAGCCATGATCTGCTTCAGCTCTAGAGCCCAGCAGATGCGAGTCTCTTTTAGAGCCAATACTGAGAATGACAGAAATTGTTATCAGGTTAAGTTTGAACTCATCTCATTGCAGCTCCATAGCTACCAAAATTGTGGCACGTTTCCGCCATCTCGTCTCTGAACTTCTGCTTCACCAACTCGTCACGATCTTTCTGCGGCAGCAAGGAGCTCAGCGGCTTGTCATCCGAATAGTGCTGCATCGAAAAAAGATACCGTTTCAGAAAACTGGTAATGAGCAATTTGTTACACTATAAAAAGCAATTACACAGCCGACCATATTGGCAATATATATACAGGGTGTCCACGCTAAGTGTGAACAGATTTTTTAAAAATATATCAATCACTTTTTCCGAGATGAAATCAATTGCAATATAGCATATGCTGAAGGGCACTCCCTAGGGGGGCATTAACAGACTCCTAAGGCAATGTCTTAATTAACTTTCAATAATTAACATTTTAATTATAAAAGCTACGAAGTTGCTCCAATGAGAACATCTGATCTCTTTGGTTACCAGATACCAAAGCCGTTTGCAGAACAAAAATGCGTTCCACAGATCGTCCGCAAAAAAATTTGTGAAGGAACGCCTTTTTTTTTCTTTATTTTATTCATTGCACATCTCTAGAGTCGCGTCTTTCCTTCGCCCCCAATACGAGAGGATGAAAGAGCACACTATTGCCTCTTGCGTCCTGGAAAAAAGATTAAAAGAAAACAGAAAATACAGCCCAAGATAAGGGCAGTCGCGATAGTCACCCGATAGATTTGTGTTTTTGTTTTGTTTCCGCAAGTTAAAGCTAATCTTCGACGCATGAGGCGGCACTGTGCTCTTTCACTCTCTCACACTGGGGGTAAAGGAAAGCCGCTTCTTTGAAGATGCGCAATAAACCAAATAAAGAAAAAAAAAATGGTGTTCCTTCACGAACTTTTTGCGGACGATCTACCGAACGGATTTTTGTTCTGAAAACAGTTTTGGTATCTGGTGACCGAAGAGATCAGATGTTCTCATTGGAGCAACTTCGTAGCTTTTATAATTAAAAAGTTAATTATTGAAAGTTAATTAAGACATTGCCTTAGGAGTCTGTTAATGCCACCCTAGGGAGTGCCCTTCAGCATATGCTATATCGCAATTGATTTCATCTCGGAAAAAGTGATTGATATATTTTTAAAAAATCTGTTCACACTTAGCGTGGACACCCTGTATATAAATATATTTTTTACAGTGGTCATTGGGGAAGTTACAATGAAAGCTCAGTTGTTGGTATGAATCTGAAGCAGCCAGAAGAACAACATTTTAACATGCTGAGGCCACGTGACAGAAATATGGACAGAGATATGGACAAAGAACACACATGGGGAGCGTCACACCAGCAACTGTGTTTACTAGAACAAAGCAGCAACAACTAAATTGGCAAGTCCCTTACCACAAAGGCAGTACCTGTAGGGTATAGGATTACAGATAGCAACTCAATTACTCTGGGAGAGGGCAATGAGAATCATTTCAACCATTTGCCAGTCTAGTTGGCAATAAGTGCAGGAGCTGAAGTGTGCTTTCAGAGAAAGGAGCATATCACTGGGAAGAGACTCAACTGAATCGAATTTCAAATCAATAACAATCGGTCAGCTGTGATGTGCTTCATCGGCTCTCTGCAACTACGCACCTGTATTTTTGGCAGCACAGGAGTTTGCTGGACCATTTTTTTCCGCCCACACAAGCAGGGACCATTTTTTCCTACACCCCGTGAATTTTGAGATAGGGGATTCCGTAACCGGGAATATCGAGGTCCTCCTGAAAACTTCATAAGCTCGGAACTGACTGAGGCGTGCAGCAAAAACGCGTGAGGCGTGCAGAACGGCGAATTATTATTATGGGAGGCGAAGGTAGAATTTCTAAGCATTGTTTCAGCATTACGAACATGTAAACTGGAATGGCTGTAAAGCTCAGCTTGCACTAACAGGAAATACGAGAGATTCTCTTTCTCCTTATGAGACATTTCAAATCGTTGATCAAGTCGGTGCAAACTCAAACTGGCATAACTGGCAAGCTCACAAATTCACTTCACTTCTCTTGACGCGCACCGTGCGTAGAGACAGAGAGAGAGAGAAAAGAAGAGGGTCGTTGGAATCAGGGTGCTTTCTCTTTACATTACATGGGCCATGACTGTGCATGCTCAAAGGATAATCCCTTTACAAGCTGCTAAGCAACCTTTTGTACTGGCCTCCACGGCAATGCTGTAGGTCCATGAGCCATGAAAGTAAAAGGGGGAGAGAGAGGATGCAGGAACTAGCCACCTTCAACCTCCTCGCTTGCTCGGCGGATGGAAACCATCTCCTCATCAGTGACAATCTAGTCTGTCAATTACACATGCCGTTGGAGATGAGGAGACACAACAGCGCACCAGGAAAAATACTGCAGTGCCAGCATGCGCCATCAGTAGGGGTGCAGGCTTTCTTCCGCAGCGTACTGTCATGCAACCAGTCTTAACAGCCAACACAGAAGCAAAGTGAGTACGATGGATTACATTATCTGACACATGAGGGAGCACGACCTCCTGTCATCCTATCTGAGATACAGTAATATTTTGAGAGCCAACAAACTAGATTTCTTTTCCTTCTTAAGTTGAACATGACTACAGTAAACTTCCGTTAATTCGACCCTGACGGGAACGCGAAATCTGATCGAATTACAGTCGAGCCCGTTTATTACAATCTTCAATATAACAAACTCTGATAGTACAATCGAACTGTCAGCTCCCGTCAACGCTCCCATTAAAACACGTGTAAAGAAAACTTCGTTTCTACAATCGTCAGTGGAATGGATTGCTCACGTACAACAATGGGATTTTATCCGTGGCGCAGTCAAAAGATGTAAAACGTTTTGGAACAAGGCTCCTATTTTCACCCAATAACGCATGTGTGCTTCCTTAGAATTCTTCAAAGGTCGTTGGATCGAGGTCACGCAGAGCGGAAGGATTAGTGAGTCACGGGACGCGGCTGCGCAGCGAAGAAGCACGGGACATAGCCGTATGCTCTGGGACGGGAGAGGCTGTTTTCTCCTCCCCTTTTCCCCCTCCACTTCGACAGTTCGAGACAGTTGGTCAACATCGCCCATCGTGAGCACACTTTCGCAGCAGCAATGGCGTCCGACTCTTCCAGGAATGCACTGAAGAGGAAAGCAATCAGCCTCGAGACAAAGTTCAGCATCCTCGATGACTATCGTTCCGGGGTTCCTGTCAAGACGTTAGTTGCAAAATATGGTCTAGCACAGGCAACCATCATCAGAAACGAGGAAAAGATTCATTCTTCCGCGAAAATAGATTGTGCGTCCGGAAAACGAAAGCGAATGCGGGGAGCGGCACTGCCGGACGTCGAGGACGCTCTGTACAAATGGTTTGTGGAGGTTCGTGGACGAAATATTCCCGTAAGTGGCGCCGTTCTTACCGCAAAGGCGAAGCAGCTGGCGTTTTTGTTGGGACATGAGGAGTTCAGTCCTGGCAATGGCTGCCTGCATCGCTTCAAGGAAAGACACGGCATCAAGTTCAAGAAAGTCATGGAAGAGGCGGCATCCGCTAAAATCTCGAAGATCGAGTTTTTAGATAGATCAGATAGATGCTGGACTTGCATTGTGCAAAAATCGCGTTGTATGACGAACATGATGTCTTCAACGCAGATGAAACTGCTCTGTTTTTCCAGCTCCTGCCGTCACACACTCATGCGCTGAACAACGAAGCGTGTGCCGGCAGCAAGACGAGCAAAGCACAGGTGACCGTCTTGCTGTGCTGCAACATGGACGGTAATGATGACCAACTGTGTTGTGACCGTGTGACGCTGTTTGTGATTGGCAAGGCGCCGAATCCACGAGATTTCCGAAACATGCACAGCATACCCGTGCGGTACCGGGGGAATGCTAAAGCATGGATGACGAAAGTGTTGTATGCGGAGTGGCTAGTGGAACTGGACCAGCAAATGGCAGCGAAAGGACGGAAGATCCTCCTACTGCTGGACAATTGCAGCGGGCACCGCATCAATCCGTGGCTGACGAACGTGGAGCTGCTTTTTTTGCCCCCAAACAGCACCTGTAAGACTCAGCCCCTGGACATGGAAATAATCGCCAACTTCAAGGTGTGCTACAAGCGCCGAGTGATTGAAAGAGTTCTTCGCGACCTCAGTCCCCACCCGTCAGCATCGAGCGCGCCACTGACGAAGATTGGCCTCCGCATGGCCGTGCAGATGATGTACGCGGCGTAGTACGAAGTGACCCGTCAGACAATACGGAACTGCTTTGTAAAAGCCGGAGTATTCGTCCCTTATGAGAACGCGAGACTGTTGGCAGACGATACCGCAATTGCTTCTTCCCGAGCAGAAGTCGAAGCAGCGTGGGAGTGGCTTGCGCCAGTGGACAACGCAGGTGTTCAGGACTTCCTGGACGCAGACAGCTCTGAACCGACCCGCGAAGAAGTGACAGACGCCTCCCTTGTCCGGGAAGTGTGTTCGACCCACGGTCCAACCGAACTGAGTGACCCAAGTGAGAGTGACGACGAATGTGAGGACAGTCACCCCGTCACAGAGCAGCGCGCGATGGAAGCGATCTGTGACCTGCGAAAGTTGGTGGCTTCCTGTGGTCTCGACGAAGACTTCTTTTTGTCTCTAGACAAATTCGAGAAAGCTGTCACGAACAGCAGTCCCAAGCGAAAGCAAGCTTCATTACTTTCGTTTTTTAAATAAAACAGGTATGTTCATCTGAACTATTGTTTTTCGCGTTCATATTCGGTTTTCACAGGATATCACGTTACAATTTCGTGAAGCTCGCATATGACAATACTCCGATATAACAATTGAATTTACACGTCATCGGCACCATAGTTATAAATGGGCTCGACTGTATCCGAAGGTTGAATTAAAGAATAGGCGGAAAAACTATAGAGCTCAATGTCACCTTTGTGCATTCCTCTGCTGTCGCTCACGCTTGAAACGCGCATCTGGAAACATTGCACATAGAGCTCACGCGCACGCCCTACAACATCATTGTCGGATGTGTCCTGCACGTGCAAGATGGCGGAAGCGAAACTCAAGACGCTTTCGCGGAGGGCTCGTGGTGTGCGTGCGTGCACATGCACCCACACACTGAATGCTTTTGGTGAAATCGTCTTCAGTTGCGCTTCCACTATCTTGCCCGGGCAGGACATGTCCGGCAACAATGTTGTCCACTTCCACGAAGTCATCGAAACTCGCCAAGCACACATTGTGCATCGGAATCCGTGATGGTTCTGCACAATGCACGAAGCTCTATGTTTTGTGTGTGTGCAGAACCACAAACACTATGGCTTGCGGACGCATCGATCGAATTATACGATGTGCACTACTTTTACGTTCGAAATAAAACTTTTTTATCAGTAGAGACATATGGGCATTTGACGGGACCTTCGAATTCGATCGAATTAAACGGAAAAACGAATTATCGGGAGTTGTATTAACGGAAGTCTCCCGTATAACAAAAACAAGGGAAGGGAACTTACGTCTGAGCTAGCACTGTCTGATAGCTCCAAAGATCCATTGGTGAGACCTTTTGTTGTGGAATTTCGTTTGCAGGTGTATTTCATCTTGGCTCGTCCTGGCACTTTGCCTGTGTTTATGGAGAAGAAGAAAGAAGGAGGTGGTCAAAGACACAACAAACTCAACCAGACACAAATGCTCAAATCAGGCTCTGAAAGAACAGAATCTAAAGGGACTATTGCATCTGTTGCCATCGATTCTGAAACTACAGTGCCACTTTACTCCTCGCTCATGACCGACAATAATGCAGATTAGTAGAATTGTTTCCATGCAATCGGATGTAATGCATTGCAAGAGCAGAAGACGGATGTTGAGAGCCATTCCGGAATTCCCTCTCTGTAAACATGACATTCACTGTCGACTTCAGTCCCGTCGAAGGCAGCGCTGACTGCCGAAACGTCGACCCCTACCCTATATGTGTTAATAAACTCCCCTTTCTGTTTTCCTGTAAGCTCTTTGTCGTCTTCTGATTTTTCCTGCTTATGTATATATATGTACATATGTACAGGGTGTCCCAGCTAAATGCAAACATACTTAAAAAATATATACATGTATAGCACGTATGTATACAGGGTGTCCCAGAAAACGTGTCATTGAATTATAATAAAAAAACTACACCACCTAGAGTCATGCGGTCAATTGCATTTGTTCTTACTGGGTTTTTGCCATCTCCTCGTGTGAATGTCATGTACTCCAAGTTTAATTATGTAAATATTTGCGAGCTCAAGTCGGAAATTTGCCTAGTAAAGGTCACTTTTTTGCCCCACCAATGTGAAGAGCGTGTCTAATTTACTCAAATTAATGATAATTGACAGGGACATTCAGGAGCTATCCCATCGGAAAAAATAGCCGAACATCATGCTTTTCGGAGCACCGGACAATAGCGCGTGATGACTTTTTGAGCGCAATCGCTCTCAGTGCGACAAAAAGGAGGTTCCGAAGCCAGCCCACAGAGTGATAGTAGAAAAAGTAACAGTTCCTAAAATTGGGAGAGGGAAAGCATTAGCCCAGCGAAAGTCGAACGTGATAAGCCGTGCCTGTTTTATCTCTTTCTGCGATGTCGGGGAGGGCTGGGTTTCCAACCTTCTTTCGTCGGACTGACAAAGATTGCGCTGAAAAATTCATCGTGCGCTATTCTGTGCGACCTCCGTAGAGCATGATGTTCGGCTATTTTTTCCGATGGGATAGCTCCTGAATGTCCCTGTCAATTATCATTAATTTGAGTAAATTAGACACGCTCTTCACATTGGTGGGGTAAAAAAGTGACCTTTACTTGGCAAATTTCCGACTTAAGCTCGCAAAAATTTACATAATTAAACTTACGTTACACGACATTCATATGAGGAAGTGGCAAAAACCCAGTAAGAACAAATGCCATTGACCGCATGACTCTAGGTGGTGTAGTTTTTTTATTATAATTCAATGACACGTTTTCTGGGACACCCTGTATACTAAATGTATAGCACTTTTTCTGAGATGAAATCAATTGCAATATAGCATATGCTGAAGTGCACTCCTTAGGAGGGCATTAGCGTACTCCTAGGGCAATGTCTTAATTAACTTTCAATAATTAACTTTTTAATTACAGTTGCCGACCGATTTTTCGAACATGCTCGATTATTCGGACTCCTTTGCGGAACGGCCGCGGGTCCCATAGAGGTGATGTATAAGAACGTCCAAAATTTCGGATGCCGTGCAGCTCCGTCGTTCGATATTTCGGACTCTGTTTGCCCAACCCTCGAATTTCTCTCTTGGGGTGACGGAAAATATTGGTATCATCTGAAATTCGTATCAGAAGAAATCAACCAACTAAAATTGGCAACTAATGAGGCAAAAAAATTGGCAGTGATGATTGTCGACTTTCCCTTCCTCTGAGTAGAAGAGGTCTGTCGTAGCGCCTTTGCGTCTTGGGTTTTGGCCAACAGCCCAGCACGTGCTGTCTGCCCGCGAGTCGCGCGACAGCTCTGTAAAGCGAGCTTCACCTAAAGCACGCATGCGTTAGGTGAAGCCCACTTGCGGACTTGATGACGACTGTGCCTCTGATAGTGTACATTGACGAAATGTCGCTTCCGGAAATAGAAGCTGATGTTATCAGGCAGAGCTGGAAACACGTTAGGAAAGCATCGACAAATTTTTCCAGCCTACTAGGGCTTAGTAAAGTTTATTTTGAAGCGAAATTCGTTTTTTCGGACTGATCGATTATTCGGACTTTTGCACGATCCCCGCCGAGTCCGAAAAATCGGACGGCGACTGTATAAAAGCTACGAAGTTGTTCAAATCAGAATATCTGGTCCCTTCGGTCACCTGATACCAGAGCCATTTTCAGAACAAATATTCGTTCCATAGATCATCCGTAAAAAATTCGTGAAGGAACACTATTTTTTCTTCAGTCTGTTCATTGCGCATCTTCGGAGATACGTCATTCCTTCACCCCCAATGTGTGAGGGTGAAGGAGCATGGTGCCGCCTCATGCATTGAAGATTTTGCTTTAACTTTTGGAAGCAAAACAAAAACAAATGTATTGGGTGACTCTAGCAGAACTGCGCTTATCTTGGGTTGCATTTTATGTGTTCTTTTCATCTTTTTCCAGGATGCAAGAGGCAATAGTAATGTCAGTCTATTTTTGCTATTTGTTACCGAGTTTTTCTTAGCACTATGGGAGCATGGTAGCTCAATATCTTTGTCCTGCATGTACAATGCGTGCCAAGTGATGGCACCAAAGCAAGTGGAAGAATGTGAAGGTAAGCTAGTCAAGAAGAAGGCAAGATAAAATGTATGTTACTGCAGGACATATCCACATAGTGCTTCAGTGTTACAGCTTGTGCAGAGATTTGCAACAAAGTGTGCTTACTAAAAGGGCTTGCCCGCATTATATGTCTAACATTTCACACAGAGCAACGCCGAATTTTCAATATCTTAGCACGGAATCTGGATATTTTGGCAGCGGGAAAATGAGGAACCCTGGTTAAAACACACCGTTCTCCCAAGGATACGGGAGCCTTTCACACCCCAAATGTTATTGTAATCAACAGAACACAACAATGAATTACATAACAAGAGAACACGAAGTCCGCAGTCTCACCCTCAGAATTTGAAGAGTCCCGTCTGGATGAACCCTCAGATGGGCCCTCCACCTTGACCTCCTTCTCCTCCTCGACATCAATTTTTTCTTCAATTCTACTTAGTTCTTTCTCCTTCACTACGTCTGTTTCCTTCTCGTCTTTACTCTGCTGTTCATCTTCCACTTCCTCATCTAGCTCTTCTTCATCATCAGCTTCTTCCTCATCCACAGCCGCCTCTTCTGCATCTGCTCCTGAAATGCCCCCGATCTTCTCTTTGCAGATGAGAATAGTCTTCTTCAACTTCTCTCTGTAGTCATCAGCGACCTGCTTAGGTGTGGACGGCACGGTGTCGCCATCCTCTGCAGGTTCTTTGTGGTTCTCTTCATTTTTCGGAGTTGCAACCTTTGCTTTTGGGGATGAAGGTGGGGTACCAGCTGCATGATTTTCCTTTGTGCTTTCAGTTGCAGCTTCCTGAAAGAAAACATGAAACATGTGCTGTAGTTGCGTGTGCTACAGAGTGGAGGATTCCCTTACATTCTGTCATTTATAGGCAGGGCAAGACTTTTTGTGGATATACCGGGTTACGCCCGATAATTATCCACCCCCGATTCTGACCAGCAAAAATAAGGTTTAACTTGACATTTCCCCGAAAACTGCCGTACAAGGAGGATCTGAAGTGATCACAACTAACACAGAACTTTGGAAACTGTGTTGTAAATGCATAAATATGCTCATACAGACTGGCAAAACAGAGACCCTGGGGAGGCATCATACATATTTGACCATCGTTAATCGGGAGTGAGTCGAGTATTCGCCAAACGCAATATTGGATATTCGATTCAAATTTGAGAACTAGAATATTCGCACACCCTTACTTTTGAGATTACAATCATATCTCAGTGTGAGTTATAACATGCCACCTACAAAAATTTTGCAAAAAACAAAAAAAACAAAGCGAAATAACCTTGTAGTCTTGGAGATCAAAATAAAATGAATCACATGTTCATACGTTCAGTCCTATGGTGCTATTCAGTCCTACACTTTAGTGCTATGGTGCTGTCAGCATGGGCTGCGGCACCCTGATAGATGGGCAAGTTCATACTGTCCCAACACAACTTCTTGGGTACAGTTGCCCCCAAAATCTTGTTCCCTGATCCCCAAAAAAACTCCCGGACTCGTAAAAGCAGCTTCAGATTCCGAATACTGTGTGTGCGCATGAGAAAACATGTAGGAGAGAAAATGAAAAGTGTGTGTACATGTACTGTTCATTGAATGTCCCTGGCATGCTGAAGGCAAGTTGTGCCACTGGGGTGTGATCAGTTAACTGGTAACGTTTGCTTAACTGTAATGGTTACCTAGGTGGCAATAAAGAGGTGTGGGTTTGATTCCCGAAGCTGCCTGGCTCCTCCTCCGACTGTCATATTCAGATCTTTCACTTTTGTTGCATTGCATACAAAGCTAAGTCTAAAAAAATTTAGTTCAGCCTACCACGAGGCTAGTGATCGAGAAAGAAACGCAAGCAGTTGACTCACGGGAGCGCCACTTTGAAGCTCGCTGTCCGTGCTGATGGATCGCTGAATCTTCCGCAGCGCACTCACAAGGCTCTCCACATTGCGATTGACTTTCTTTGGAAGGTCCACCATGTCCTTTTCCGAAACACGTATCTTCAACTCTCCCGGCAACTCCGAGCTCCCTTCAAATATGCCATGGGGCTTCGAGTTCTGCGAAGAATCTGTTCCAAAAGACAGCTGGTCCTGCAGGCTGTCTGAAGTCACTGAATCCGGTGCTTTCCTTGTCGTCGGAGTGTTTTGTGTGCTTTCATCTGATTGAGATTCCATTCTTCGTTCCTCTGCGGTCTCTACACAGGGCTCTGTCTTGTCCTGAGCTGAAGGCCCTGTTTGAAGCTCTTCGGTGGGAGCTTTGTCATTGGGCGAAGTGACGGCAGCGCTCGACAAGTTCACCACGGTCGCTGGGAGTTAAAGGCACAGTGAAGAGTGAGATTTCCGTGACCCTCTAAGCACAGGGTTGTCCAAGATAAATTACCGTATTCCCTATGTTCTGTAAAAACACTGGCACGGCAGACAGCATTTTCCATGGATGTATTCATGGGGCCCCGTCTTTTAGGGCTAACGCAGGTATAGCCCATGTACCTCCCAATTTGGATCATCGTCACTTAAGGCTAAACCACATGGAGCCGTTTTTGAGAGTGATGGCCACGCACAACAACACTTGTACTAACCGCGCCGAGGTGGCCTGTCATGTCCCGAACTACAAGGCGCAACATCAACACGATGTCGCGCACAAAGTACCCAGACGTGCAAATCGTATGCATGCTAGCGCGAATGTTAACAAACAAATACAAAATATATATAAGAACATGTGGCCCATCCCACATTACGAAACCACACCTTGTACCAACCAGAGGTAGGGGTGTATTCATAGGGTCCTCAGCTTTCGGGTGTTCTAATTTTTCAAATACGTGGGGGTAAAAATCTGGCACTATTTATGCGCGAGAACTCCGGGAGAAATCGGGCACTACGGTCCCCGTTTGATATGTCATCGGGGAATTTTCGGGTGAAACGAAAGGCATGTGAAACAAGAATCTTTATATTTCTGCTTGGAACTGGGGCAACGAATGACCGTGGTATTCAAACACTTGTCCGAGCTCCACAAAAGCTCGTCTTTTGTCACCTCCAGGAGGGGATTATAAAAGGAGGACAAATAGGTTGTCACACATAGCTCTCTTTGCTGATACTACGATTCACTTTTCCGGTGGTTTACCCAGAACGACAAGTTGAAGGACCCCAAGGATTTCAGGTAGACATCGGGGTTTTACCCGAGGCAAGTTCACTAAGAGAGGCACAACAAAAGTGCATGGTTTATATGTTACACCACTTATTGCTATCTAGCATTATGGAGCTGTGCAAATATTCGAAATTTCGGATATGAAAAGAACATCTGATGCTATTCTAATGCTATTCGCAACCTATTTTCGGTAGCCAAATTTTCGAATATTTTTCAAATAGTACTGAAGCTAGGTATCCTTATCGCCAGTCTGCATGTGGCCCTCGCCTCAATACATCCAAGACTTAGGTGAAGCCCACTTCACGTTACTGCCATCGCGCTTTCGGTGTGCAGCTCCATTCTGCAAGTCAGCTTCACCTCATTACTATCAAGCGTTAGGTGAAGCCCGCTTTGCACTGTTTACAATACTATTCTGTCACCAAATTCTACAAATTTTGTGAGCTCATGGTCAACACTATACTCTGGGCATCGTAAGTTCCAATGAGTGTACCCCCAACTTTGAGACTTATGTTCAGTAACAGATCGAAATATGTGTAGCTTCTAAAAAGAGTACAGAAAATTCACTATGGAAACCTAGAAATGAGGAAATGCACACAAAGCAGGATGCATGGAAAATGTTGACTAACTCTCAATGCAGTTCATGACACGAACAGTGTCTATCATACACAACACAGAGGAACCCTTCTCTCGCGAAATGTTATGCTGGTTGAAACATGTGTTTGCAGCAGAGCATCACACCACAAATTATTTCACCACAAGGTATTCAAAATTATTCCAATTGGGCAGTTTCAGATTGCTCGAATTCGATTCACCATCTGAAGAAATTATTTGGATTCCACTCGAAATGTGAGTGAAATATTCATAAACTATTCGCAATGGAAATTTTGCTATTCGCCCAGCTCTACAGCTTTTTCCGGCATTATTAATCCTCTTGTCGTACATTTTAATCCTTATGCCATGGCATTTAATCCTTTTGCCATCAAAATTAATCCTCCTTTCATTATTTTTAATCCTCATTTCAGATAATTTAATCCATATTTCATGCAATTTAATCCAAGTGACTATGTGTAGGCTACATGACTTTTTTTGTGTCTATTTTGGGACAATTCCTATGTGTACGCATATTGCACATGGTTTTCACTAATATTGTGGGTTTCTGCACCATAATGGGATACTGCGGGACTGTCAATCTGGATTACGGTGTTGTGGGACTATAACCATGTCTACGAGTATTACCCATCGTTTTCATTAAAAACGTGGATTTGTGCATTGTAATGGGATACTCTGGGACTCTGTATATGGATTATGATATTGTGGGGCTATTTCCATGTGTACGGATATTACCCATGCTTTTCATTAGATATTCGGGTTTCTGCACTGTAATGGGAAAATGTGAGACTGTCGATCGTCATTACAATATCCTGGGACTATAAGCAAGTCTACGGTTATTCTCAGTGCTTTCCATTAGAAACGCGTTTTTGCACTGTAATGGGATACTGTTTGACCGTCAATCTTAATTACGATATTGTGGGACAATTTCCATGTCTACGGGTATTACCCATGCTTTTCATTCAAATGCAGGTTCCTGGAGTATAACGGGACAGTGTGGGAATGTCTCTCTGGTTTAGGATATTGTGGAACTATTCGCATATGTGTGGTTATTACCCACGCTTTTCTGTAAATATGTGGGATTCTGCACTGTAATGGTATACTGTGGGACTATTTCCATGTCTGCGTCTATTACCCATGCTTTTTGTTAAATATGTGGGATTCTGCACTGTAATGGGATACTGTGGGACTATTCCCACGTGTGCGGGTATTACCCATTCTTTTTGTTAAATATGTGGGATTCTGCACTGTATTGGGATACTGTGGGACCATTCCCATGTGTGCGGGTATTACCCATAATTTCTGTTAAATATGTGGGATTCTGCTCTGTGATGGGATACTGTGGGACTATTCCCATGTGTGCGGGTATTACCCATGCTTTTTGTTAAATATGTGGGATTCTGCACTGTAATGGGATACTGTGGGACAATTCCCATGTGTGCGGGTATTACCCATGCTTTCTGTTAAATATGTGGGATTCTGCACTGTAATTGGACACTGTGGGACTATTCTCATGTGTGTGGGTATTACCCATGCTTTTTATCAAATATGTGGGATTCTGCACTGCAATGGGGCACTGTGGGACTATTCCCATGTGTGCGGGAATTACCCATGCTTTTTGTGTGGGATTCTGCACTGTAATGGGATACTGTGGGACTATTCCCATGTGTGCGGGTATTACCCATGCTTTTTGTTAAATACGTGGGATTCTGCACTGTAATGGTATACTGTGTGACTATTTCCATGTCTGCGTCTATTACCCATGCTTTTTGTTAAATATGTGGGATTCTGCATTCTAATGGGATATTGTGGGACTGTTCCCATGTGCGTGGGTGTTACCCATGCTTTTCATCAAATACGTGCGTGTCTACACCGTAATGGGATACTGTGGGACTGGCAATATTGATTACGATATCCTGGGACTATAAGCATGTCTATGGATATTCCCCTTGCTTTTCATTAAAAATGCAGGTTTTTGCACTTATGGGATACTGTGGGACTGTCAATCTAGGTAGCGGTATTGTGGGACCATTCCCATGTCTACGAATTAAAAATGTGGGTTTCTGCACTGTAATGTGATAATCTGGGACTGTCAATCCTGATTACGATACTGTGGGGCTATTCCCACGTCTACGGGTATTCCCTGTGCTTTTAATTACAAACGCGGGTTTTTGCGCTGTGATAGGACTCTGTGGGTCTGTCAATTTGGATCACAATATTGTGGGACTATTTCCATGTCTACGGGTATCACTCACGCTTTTAACTCAAAATGAGGGTTTCTGGACTGTAATGGGATACTATGGGACTGTCTATCTGGATCACAGTATCCCATTACACTGCAGAAATTCGCATAATTAATGAAAAGCATGGGTAATACCCTCACACATGGGAGTAATCTCACAATATCCTAAATCAGATAGACAGTCCCACAGTATCCCTTTATACTGCAGAAACCCGCATTTTGAATGAAAAGCATGGGTAATACCCATAGACGCTGAAATAGTCCAACGAAATCATATTCCAGATTGACAGACCCACAGTATCCCATTACAGTGCAAATAACCACGTTTTTAATTGAAAGCAGGTGGAATACCCATAGACATGCATATAGCCCCAGCATATCGTAATGAAGATCGACAGTCCCACAGTATCCCATTAAGGTGCAGAAACCCGCATATCTAATAAAAAGCATGGGTAATACCCGCACACATGTGAATAGTCCCACTATATCGTAAGCAAGGTTGACGGTCCCACTAACCTATTACGGTACAGAAACCCGAATTTTTAATCAAACCCATGGGTAAAATACGTAGACATGGGAATAGTCCCACCATACCGCAATCTAGGTTGACCGTCCCTCAGTATCTCATTATGGTGAGGAAGCCCACATTATTAATGAAAAGCATGTGCAATACCCGTAGAGATGGGAGTTGTTTCAAAATACCGTGATCAAGATTGACAGCCCCGCAGTATCCCATTAGTGCCAAAACACGCGTTCTTAATGAAAAGCAGGGGAATACCCATAGACACACTTACAGTCCCAGGATATCACAATCAAGATTGCCAGTCCCACAGTATCCCATAACTGTGCAGAATCCCACATATTTAACGAAAAGCATGGGTAATACCCGCACACATGGAAATAGTCTCACAGTGTCCCGTTGCAGTGCAGAATCCCACATATTTAACAAAAAGCATTGGTAATACCCGCACACATGGGAATAGTCCCACAGTATCCCATCACAGCGCAGAATCCCACATATTTAACAAAAAGCAAGGGTAATACCCGCACACATGGGAATAGTCCCACAGTATCCCATCACAGTGCAGAATCCCACATATTTCACAAAAAGCATGGGTAATACCCACACACATGGGAATAGTCCCACAGTATCCCATCACAGTGCGGAATCCCACATATTTCACAAAAAGCATGGGTAATACCCGCACACATGGGAATAGTCCCACAGTATCCCATCACAGTGCAGAATCCCACATATTTAACAAAAAGCATGGCTAATACCCGGTACTTGGGAATAGTCCCACAGTATCCAATGACAGTGCAGAAACCCACATATTTAACGAAAAGCCTGGGTAATACCCGCACACATGGGAATAGTTCCACAATATCCTAAACCAGAGAGACATTCCCACACTGTCCCGTTATACTCTAGGAACCTGCATTTGAATGAAAAGCATGGGTAATACCCATAGTCATAGAAATTGTCCCACAATATCGTAATTAAGATTGACGGTCAAACGGTATCCCATTAAAGTGCAAAAAACGCGTTTCGAATGGAAAGCACTGGGAATAACCGTAGACTTGCTCATAGTCCCAGGATATCATAATGAAGATCGACGGTCTCACATTATCCCATTACAGTGCAGAAACCCGCATATCTAATGAAAAGCATGCGTAATATCCTTACACATGGGAATAGTCCCACAATATCATAATCCATATACAGAGTCCCGCAGTATCCCATTACGATGCAGAAACCCACGTTTTTAATGAAAACGATGGGTAATACTCGTAGACATGGTTATAGTCCCACAACACCGTAATCCAGATTGACAGTTCCGTAGTATCCCATTATGGTGCAGAAACCCACAATATTAGTGAAAAGCATGTGCAATATGTGTACACATGGGAATTGTCCCAAAATACACAAAAAAAGTCATGTAGCCCGCACATAGTCACTTGGACTAAATTGCATGAGAAACGGATTAAATTATGTAAAATGAGGATTAAAAATAATGAAAGGAGGATTAATTCTGATGGCAAAAGGATTAAATGTCATGGCATAAGGATTAAAATGTACGACAAGAGGATTACTAACGCCGGAAAAAGCTGTAGTTATAAGTTGTCTCTGGAAGGGTTGCCCCAACTCTACCTTTGTTACTGTGCCCCCCTTTGACAGCGTATATTTTTGCATTATGAGGGAAAAAAATAAAGAACACATTTCACGCCTCGCAGCTGTTTAAAATCAGCGCACCTACGAAATTATGCAGACATGTATACACGCTAGCCTGAGCAAGCGGTACAGGCCGCTACAAATGTTGGCATCAGCTTTTAATTTTCGCAATTTATTCGCAAAGAACTGGATCATTTGGCAATCTTTACCAACCACAAACACAGACTACTCCAAGTGGAATTATGGGATTGACATGTTCTTTATATGTATTCATATAATATGATAGCGTCATAGTGCACAACAAAATCAAACCACGCTCCAGAGGCATTCAACCTATGCTGACGCCAAAGCAGAGAGCAGAGTTTGCAATAAGGTTGTGCTCATGGCGTTCACTTACATCTTACGAGAGTAGTGTTACAAGAATACCGATGACGAATGACAATGTTAGGATGCTAGAAAAGGTCCTGTTAAGATACTTACGTCTGAAAGCAAATGGTGATGTTTTCTTTGGAGTGCTAGTGGTAGATGGGGCACCATCAAATGATGTAGCACCCTAGAACAAGAATTGCCCTTGAATACCACTTCAAAACATCACTGCTTATGATGGTGACCATCCTGCTCATACCAACACAACTAATACCAGGACAACAGATACCACACTCATCTGATACCAGGACAAATCATACCAAGACAACTCATAGCAAGGCATCGCATACTACAGAAACAAACCATACCAAGCGAACTCATACTACTCATCTCATACAAACTACGAGGGGTGTTCAAGTCAAACCGAGACTTTCGGTCTCCTGAGTGTACAAATGGCTTGCGCTACTTCATTTTCGTCACTTTCACACGCGACAGGCCTCCGCGTTCACCACGTGGTGGTCCAAAGTTTGTGAAAAACAGAAGACACGTACTAGACAAGATGGCCGACAATGAGGTGAGCGCGCACATCGAACAGCGAATTGTCATGAAGTTTCCCATGAATGAAGGCATAAAGTCGTATGAAATTCACAGAAAACTTACTCCTGCTACATTTAGCCGCAGCAAAGCGTTTAAGTGGTGCAAATGGTTCAGAGACATCAGTGCTGGGTACGGTACATCAGTGTTGGGCGATCCCGGCCGGGGCGGCTCAGAGCCCAGTGTCAGTGTCATCCAACTTGTGGAGCGTCTGATCCTCAAGGACCGACGGATAACATGTCTCTATATCAATAGTGCATGAAGTGCGATCAATAGTGCATATTACTGCCAGGTTCTCAGGGGTGTGCATAATGTGCTGAAGCAAAAGCTGCCGGGCCTCATCACCAAAGGAGTCCTCCTCCTACAGGACAATGCACGCCCGCATACCGCGCATCTCACGACACGCACCATACAGGAACTTGGCTGGGAGTTGCTGCCACATCCCCCCTACAGTCCCAGACCTCACCCCCAGCGATTTCCATCTCTTCAGGCCACTGAAGGCGTTCCATGGGAGCTGCCACTTCAGCTGCGACGACGAGGTAAAAAATGCGGTCCAATCATGGCTGCTACACGCCGGTAAGGATTTCTACGCTGCTGGCCTCCAAGCCCTCGTGAAACGTGGGACAAGTGCATTAGTGCCCAGCTGGAGATTACGTTGAAAAATAAAACTAATTTCTCACCCGTAAGTTCATTTTACTTTTGCAAAAAATGAAAAGTCCCGGCATGACTTGAACGCCCCTTGTAAAAGTGACGGTGGAAAAGGCCATAGGTGAAAAAATAAATAAATAAATAAACAAACAAAATGTTGAAAGAAGGAAGTCACTAAAAGGTTAGCCAGCTGTAAGACTCGAACCCACACGAATGCTATACATTTTACATAGAATGAAAATACATTAATAATGCTTTCAAATGACACATTTTAGATAGAGGCTGTAGATAGTTCACAAGAGGGGATATGTTACTTAGAACCATTCACTGTACAAGAAAATACAAATAAATCGGCAGGTATGCATTCCATTCTTCCTGTTTCCTGTATCCTACGATGGAAGGGTATACTAATGTGCACTGATGGGCTGACCTGAATGATATTCCCTGCAGTTTAGGTGTCATTTATTTGTGCGTATTACTGGATTTCTGGATGGAACGTCACATTGTGGAAGCCATATTGAGAAAGGTCATTCTTGCTAGCGCATACTGCGACGCCACCGTGTTCTATAATGAGGCACATCCTTTCTCGTTAGATACGCAGACGTCCAAGCGAAAAACAACCTTGCTGACCCGTCGGATCTCTCACTTTTCAGGGTTTGTGGTCAATAGTAACCTGGAAAGCCGAGCGAGTGAATTTTCACGCAAGTTTTCGTTGTTTCGCCAAGTGAAGAATGAGGCTATTTCTTGGCCACTGCATGCACACGCAACATTGTTTATGTGAGATGCGAGTGTCCAGGGTACTTCGTTTTTAGGTTAAATAAGCTTTTTCATGATATTTGCACCCCGAACAAACTTTCCGAAATTCAGGGCGTAATCCGATTTCCCCCCACATAACACAAGGTCTTTCAAGTTAAGGTACCGTCACAGCAAAGCACGAAATGGAGGAATCACATCATAAATCTTCATTTTTGGAATGATGCTGCGGATCACATTTTCTTGCTTTAGCCCGTTCCGCAAAGTTTGTTACACTTGCCTTGCAACAGCTGAAAACGCTGAAAGAACATTCCCTCAGCTGCGCTACGTTCAGAGTAAGTAAGTGGCGTAATCTTTATTTAGACTATGTTGAAACATGTACACAAAGCGGGACTGTGAGGGCAAGCCCTGTAGTACAGTCCCAACACAGTTGAAGAATTAACAGCTAAAATAGAGTTTAGTTGCGATTAAGATATTGTTAAATCGATATACGATTTAAAAAAACTAAGGTAAAAGTATATGGGGAGTTACCCGACAACTAACACACTGATAAGTTACTAAACGGAACACACACACACAAGGAGAGGCCAGAGACCACCAGAGGTCAGAGAGGTGTTGAATGAATTGTGAATTGCTTCGCATGCAAGCGATTATGTATGTAAACAAGTCGAGGTGAAACAGTCGTCAATGTGTGGCATCTTATCTTCTGTATTCTGTCAAGGTCAGTGCGTTGCAATCGAGATACAATAAAATAGGTTTGTTTCTGAAGTGCAATCAGCATGGAAGCTTGGTTCACATGATTTCAGTTTCACCTGGATACTTCCGATAAAAATAAAGCACGCAACAGAACATGCCCAATTCTGCCCAAAATTTGCTTTTGAAAAAATCACCCGATTTTCACTCCAAATTTCAAAAACAATATACCCAAAGACAAAGAACCCTATGTTTGTCCATAGTTGTGATATGGCCCGAAATGTCTACAGTACTCAAACAAACAAAGAGATACACAAGCAACCTGACTTCATGAGTGTTTCAGGTCTGGACACCAGTGCACTGCAAGTTAAGTGAGAGAGAGAGAGAGAGAGGAGAGACAAAAAAAAAAGATAAGACAAATGATCAGATCAGGGGCTGACACAGAGGAACATATCAAACAACGAGAGTCAGCTGTGACAGCTGTGTGACAGTTAACTTGTGAGTACATAAAACAAAACTAGTGCTCCTGGTGAAAAAATACCCATGCCCATTTTGTATCATGCAAAGATCAGCGAACGCAATGATCACTCCGATATGTACTTTGTAGTAGTAGTCTCGTTCTATCCCTTTTGTGTCGGGGCAGGCTATGTTCAACTCCCACTGGGAGGCTTGCAATGGCCTCTAACAGTACCCCACCAAGAGTGGTTTCTCATGTGCCTCCTTGCTGTGGCAGTCGAGTGATGAAGGACACTGCGAAACTAGCGTTGCTTTTTGTGCTCTGTAGTATGGGTGCTGTACTTGTAGGATGTATAAAATGCATATCATTGGAAAGGTAGTATAGCAGTGGACAAATACAAATTTTCTCATTAATATCTGATGCGGTGTTTTTTTGGAACTGGCTTAAAAAGCTTGCGCATTTTCTCCTACAGTGCATGATTCTAATATATCTACCCAAGTGAATTATCTATGACCTCACAAAATGTATCATTTGAAAGCGCTACCAATGTGCTTTCGTTCTATGTAAAACTAATTGATGTCAGGTGTATATCATTCTCGAAACGAGGCTAGGAAGTTTGAGCAAAATTGCGCTCTTGGCCATTTGCGCCATTTTTTAAATAAATAGCATGGAGCAGAACACACTCATTTTAGTGATAATCTTCAAGTCCTGTATGTGCAGAATGCACAAAGAAATGTTTTGCACCTCTTACGTCTACATAGTGTGTATGAGGCGCCCTCAAAGTGCTAGGGCAGGGCTGCTCGACTAATCACTGACACTCGCTTTTTATTGCTTTTGTTCTCGATAATCAATGTTATCGGAAGTCAGAGGCAAGTGATGACTAAGGGGACTGCCTTGCCTGAATCAGAATGAAATCACCCAACAGTGACATGTGCTGCATTGGAATACTGTCAGACAAGAGCAATCACCAACTCACATTTGATGCTGCCAATAACCTTTCAATGTCCTCTTGTGTGACGGGCACCTTCGGGCCACTGTACTCAAAGTCCGTAAACTTTTCCTTGTATTTCTGTATGTAGATCTCAAGCTCTTCCATGGCATTTTGAAGACCCTTTTTCCTATTTTTTGCATCTGTCGGGTACTCCTTGGAAAGCCTGTAGCACTGACTCAGGGGTACCCACGCCCTAAGAACGAGAGGCAGCACATCGACATACTGTATTTCTGTATAACCTCTAACTTTATACATTGCAACTCTACCTTGTTTACAACTACAGCCTGAAGTTTCAGGGTTTAACCCGATTCTTCCCTGAATAGACGATATGCAAAACACAGCGCCCTCTTGTAGCGCGCACGAAAACCTCCGGAATTCCGCCATGTCTGAGGCTCCCTTCCTGACCCGAGCCATACACATTACTCACCTCCAGCTGTTCTATCACGTGTCTTGCCTCAGACATGTGCAGTTTCACTATGTTATTCACATGGTGAGATGAGGGGTTCAAAAGGGAATGCAAGGAAGGTAGGAGTAATTCTGGATTACTTGTTGCATTAGAGCGTGGTCATTTCGATTATGGGGTAGAGGATTACGTTAACCTAGTGCAAAGCTGCTCCTTAACGCCATCCTATGACATATTTAGACAGTTCAGTACAGTCCATTTAAGAACTATTTAGTGCACCGTATACGCATAAACATTTATATTGGGTACAAAAGAAAAGCTTGGGGCAAAAATTGGGGCAAGTATCGATGATCAATTACCGTAATACAGTAGAATCTCGTTAATTCGAAATCGCTTAATTCGAACCTCCGGATAATTCGCACTCTCGTCCGAGTCCCGTCTAAAGCACATGTATTTCAATGGGGAGACACTCCCGGTAATTCAAACAGACGAGCGTATACACCGCATAATTCCAACAAACAGCGCTCGCGCGTCAGACAGGAACGGGTCACAGCGCCCCATATCTCCCTGATTATTGACCTTCCGTACGCTTCCCGTCCTCTTTCCGCATTTTGCGCTGTTCAAGGACGCTCACCCCTCTTCACGACAGCAAGGAGTTTACGCGAACGCTTGCATTGTCCTTCTCTTTCTCTCTCTTCCTCTTGAGACCCTCGTGAGGGTGGAGGAGGTGTGTGCGCGTGCCGTCACTCATTTTTATGACTTCGCGACTGTCAATATCGTTCTACAACCCGTTCACTGACATCGTTTATTTCCCTAACGTGCACCATGTCAGCAGAGACGACGGCGTGGAGACTGGGCTCTTAACTGACGTGGACATCATCGATGCCACGTACGCCGGCGGGTTCAGGCGACTCAAGTCACGAACCTGTCTCGCGATCCAGTGCCTTTACCAAGTGCATCTGATGTAGCATCGGCGCTGGATATGACAGTGCGCCATTTTTCTTCCGAGAAAAATGCGGATGCCACTCTTGAACTTGTGTCCGAGCCAAAGCGATGCTAACAGTCCCGCTAAAAGAAACAGTTGCAAGAGCGAAATACTGACTGCTTTCAACCTTAAGTCGCTTCATAATTTCTGTAAGTGAATTCTTGTGAACATATAAGTCCTGTATTTCCTTCAAAGTCGTAACGCGCGGCCGTGACGCTCTGGGAGTTTTCTCCGCCGTATCGGGAACGTAACGACGGTAGCGGCGGAGTTCGGCAGCAGTAACGATTTGAATTACGCCAATATAAATGCGTCTTGAAGTGACACCGGAACCGCGAACGTAAAATACGACTCGAAGTGCGTCGCGACACATCTGCATGCGCTCCCTGCGCCCAAGCCCCCTTCCAGGAGAACGTCTCCCGTTAGTTCGAACTCCGGTTTATTCGAACAAATACCGCGGCCCCCTCGAGTTCGAATTAACGAGAGTCCACTGTACCATCGATGTTTCTGGATACTAATGATGACTTATCGACAGTTTTGCATGTTGCGTTCTTTTGGTAGTTTTCGCTCTGGCTTCCGCTTGAATGAGAAGACTGATGGCACATCAAATTCATAGAGGCCTCGACTTCCATATGGCACGTTTGGGACAAAATCAGTCTCTTTGAAGTGCCGTGAACACACTTTTGCTGTGTCAGCATTGAACTTATCTTTTCACTTGATGGCAAGCAGTCATTTCTGTCTCAGGGAAGCTGTTGAAGGTGACTGTAAGGCGATCATGAAATGTCCTCGCACAAAATGATTGAAATTGTCAGTGTGCACCGTCTGAGGAGCACATTTAAGGAGGACTACCGTATTTGCACGTATGCAAGACGACGCCGATTGCAAGACGACCCCCACATATTCACTCGTAAAATTCGAAAGAAAAAAAAAAAAAAAAAAGAAGAGAAAAGCAGACAAGAAATCGGTACCCAACTCACTTTATACAGAACTCTCAGCTTTCATCTATTTCAAAGCATGACATGTCAGAGTCACCACTGTTCTCCTTGTCCGAATCCTCCCATAGCAGGTCGTCTTCGCTTCCGTCCATCGCGTTGGAGATGCTGCATTTCTTGAATGCCCGCACAACGATGTTCTCGGGGATCGCCCGCCATGCATCCAGAATCCATGTAACCACTTGGCTCAGAGAAGCACGCTTCAAACGCCCGGTTGGAGTGAGCTGATGGTCTCCTTGTTCCATCCAGTCGCTGTAGAGCTTTCGAAGGCGATCCTTGAAAGGTTTGTTGATCGCCACGTCCAGGGGCTGAATTTGCGACGTCATGCCGCCCGGAATGACTACCAAGTCGCTGCCATTTGCTCGAAGCATTTCTTTGCTGTGATCACCTGTGTGACCCTTAAAGGAGTCCACCACAAGCATCGAGCGACGACACAACAGGCTCCCCGGTCGGCGAAACCACACCAACTTCAGCCATTCATCGAACAGTTCGGACGTCATCCACCCCTTGTCGTTGCACCTGATGATGGCACCCGGTGGAAACTGTTCCTTCTTCGGAAGCGTCTTTCTGGCGAAGATGATGTAGGGTGGCAGTTTGTGACCGTCAGCTGTGCAGGACAGCATGACGGTCACCCTTTGCTTCTCACACCCCGAAGTGAGAATCTTCACTTGCTTCGCGCCTCTGTCCTCGACCGTTGTGTTCGACGGCATGTCAAACCATACGGGTGTTTGATCGGCATAGCCGATCTGGCCCAAAGGGTAGGAGTGCTGCTTGCGCAGTCGTATCACGAATCGTTGAAATTCACGGAGTTTCTCCTCAAAGTGTGAAGGCAACCGCTGACAGACTGACGTTCTTCTTCGTAACGAGAATCCCGCTCGCTTCATGAACTTTTGCACCCATGACCTGCTTGCCTTGAATGTCGAGTGCGGTAGGCCTTTTTCGCGTGCGATCTGGCGTGCCTTTGCTTGAATCATCTCCGCAGTGACCACGACACATCTGCCTCGCAGCACTCTGACGTACTCGGAGACTTCCTTTTCTACGTCGACATGACGCCCGGTCTTTGGCCCACCAAAGGTTTTCCTCGTGCTGCCACAGTCGAATATTTCAGTCCGTTGGCCAAGCCACCTTCGAACATTCGCCTCGGAAACTCCGAAACGCTCTCCAACTTGAACGTTGTTCTTCGTGGCTTCAGCAGCTTCGATCACCTTTCTCTTGAAAGAGGCGGAGTAGAAGACGCGCTTGGGGGCCATCACGAAACGCACGTGGAAATTCAAAATGTAACTAGCACCGGAGAACACGTGAAACAACCAGCAACTAAGGTAGGAGAAAGCTGGAAGGCTGCCAAGCATCACGTGGGGTCGCCCCTCACTCTCCTCTTCTGTTTGCCGTTTCCCTCTCCCGTCTTTTTTTTGGCGGGAGCGTACGGTTTCGATTGCAAGACGACCCCCATTTTCGCGGCACCATTTTTTGGTAAAAAACTCGTCTTGCAATCGTGCAAATACGGTATCTGTCTGGTAAACAGTCACATGAAATGCAGTGCAACCAAACGAGACAATTATGTGGGAGATGCTCAGATAACGAAAAACTCAAATTCACTGAGCTGAGAAAGACCACATTTTATACCAGACCTTTGTTATACCCATGGGATAACAAAGCATCGTTGCACTAGGTTAACGTAATTTTCTTGCCCAATATTTGAGGCTGTCTTACCCGGTTTACATTCCCTTCTGAAACCCACGTCTCATCAATCACACAAATAAGATAGTGAAACAGCATATGTGAGAAGCATGACGCGCGAAAGAACTGTTGTATGACAGTCGTTTGCATTGCCGGATAGTACGCCTCATACATGGCGGAACGCCGTTAGGTTCCGGGGAGTGCAACGATATGGCGCCAAGTTTTACATACGGTCTATTTGCACCCCGAATAGCAGGCTACCTCTTTAAGGGTGAAACCAGAATTTTACCCGGCAAATTGCCCTCACTGAGATGTCTTTAGGAATGCACACTAACTTGTTTGGCAGCAAACACAGTTACATCACTTGTAACCTGTACAGCTCGTTAGAGTAAGCGAGCCTGATTTCTCGCCGAATTTAGCATACTGGAAGTTTTTCCACCAGAATTTGCATGAATTTCGAGCACGCGTTTATTTACCCAAGTTTTATTCCCTGAATTTTTAGAAAAAAATATTTCCCATAAACTTCACGCTCTATTTATAACCCGTTCTATGCATTTCAACTCGCACGCAGCTCTTACTTCTCTGGTGTGTTTAGTGCGCAAACTATCGGAAATATTACTTCTACTGTGGCACACGGCACATCTACCGTGTTTGGACGCATATATTGCAAAGTGACATATTCCGCTGCCCTACGGGAGAAAAGCTACGGCAACCCCGCGAATAACATGATGCAGGATTTTTCCTTTTCCCTACGAGAACAGTTACAATTGCAGATGATTGGCAGATGTGAACTGGATGCGAACACTTTGCAGATGATTTATCGAGAAAAGATGTCACGCGTGACCACTCGCCAGAACACTGCTTACGTGTTTCCTACTTCGCTATCCCATGTCTGACCAATATTGTCAGGATCGGCGAGTATCAGGGTGTTTACCAAATTGCAGCCTTCACATTCCTCGACTTTTTCCAGGTTTTCACTGACTATTTCAAGGGAGTTCCCTGACTAAATCAAAAGGGAACCTGGTTAACTGTGAAAGATGAAAGTCACTGAAAAGGTTAGCCAGCTGTAGGACTCGAACACACATCTTCTGGATTGCCGGTCCAGGGCTCTACCAATTGAGCTAAGCTAATACACCTCCGCAGCGACTTCCAAGGGCGCGTCATCTGAAGGGACAAACCAGCCACTCTCTCTCACTCATCCTCCTTTCACGCTTACATTTTTTTCTCACTCGTACACACATTCATACGACGGGAACGACGCAAGCGGCAACTGTTGAACATCAGTTCGCTCATGGGAACACCTGGTGCCTGCTGCCATGTTTTGATACAGATCCCCCATAAACAGATCATATACTATTGAGTATTAATAGGGCCATGTGCTTTCGGGTTTTACGTTTTTCGAGAATCAGGGGGGGGGGGGGGGGGTAAAAAAAGTGTGGTGCTATTTCAGTGGCCGTAAAACAGGGCAAAATCGGGCAATATGGGTTGGAAAAGCAGATATTCAGTGGAAATAAAAAAATGAGAAGTGCTTCTCAATTTTTTACACGAACAAGAGACGCAGAACATAGCGTCCTCTAGTGCAGTTACTGGTGGCTGAATTTGCACTTTTCCAAATCAGTTTTTGGGCTATACCCTAAACGACAAGGATGCAAATCGGGGGGTAAAACGGGTTTTACCCTAAGACACGGGGCCCTAAGTATTAATGGAGCTGCCCTACTTTTCTGCCTCACTTTTTTTTTAATTTTTAATTCTGCGCTAGCACCGCAAAGCAAATGTGGCTATGAGGGGCGTACAGACGTGGACAGATGGAAAGAGGACAGCAGGAAGGACAGGGGGACACATCTGGAAAGTCTTTGAAAAACTCAAGGGAAACCTCAGACAGTGGTGAAATTGGAATGCACAAACTCCCAGTCTTCAGCACAACCTTGGCTAAACCTGCTCAGCCGTGCCGCTCGTTTTTGAGCCTCTCAGCTTGTCGTATTGGCGACAACATTTAGCACCTGCAACATTTATCACATTTATCACCTGGAGGTGTGTATCAAGTAGGCTTCAAGGATCTCCCTATCACTTGGCTTTGAAAAGTGTGTGCTGTTGTGGTTTTTTGAAATAGTGGTTCACATCCACAATTTTTGCAGTGAACTGGGTAGATGACCAGACGGGGGTGTTACATTTTTGGGAAGTAGCACGTTCTCTCAACCCCGTGTTTGTACATCTGCACGTTCGGGCTATACAGATTTTGTTGCATGATAAAGGGATATCGCAAACAAAAAGAAAAACACTGGAGACTTCCCAAAATTTAACAAGGTACAAGCTTTCACGTAGAGTCTTAGCTTCTTCAGGTACAAGAAGTACTCAACACGGCAATACGTATGTACGACAAACCCGTCACATGGTAAAAGGAAGAAACTGAGGGAGTAACAGAGATATAAACACCTGAACTCAAATCCGTCGCTGGCGTGAAAAAAGGGTGCACCCAGAATCGTGAGACTAAGAAACGACATATAGTATGGAGGAATACTACTTGTAGTATATGGAGGAATATGATGATAGAGTGAACCTGGGCTAATGTTGAGCCCTAATGGATCCAGCAATTTGAACTTGGAAATAAGATTCGCAGTTCTTGCGTCTCAAATGTGTAGGGAAGCTAGATTCTAATACGTATTATTATCTTTAAATTCCTATCCATATTATGATCCAGCAGATTGAAATGTATAGAGACTGGAGTGTGGCGCTTGTACAAGCACCACACTCCAGTCTCTGCTGCGTTAAACTTCAAGTATGACTTACCGACAACCCTGTATCTCTACCTTAGTCAACTCCAAGTTCATCGTAGTTGGTGTAGAGAAAGTTGGCCCATGCGAACTCAGCCTTAACGACACACTTCGCAGCTAATCACCACTTAAAAGCAATTAATGCTTTAGCGTTGTAGCATAAATGTACTACCTGGAAATGTGAAATGTACTTTGGAGGTGAGCTTAACTACTGCCTAAATGTTGTTGCTGACTGATTCAAATCACTCGTTAAAAAGTCAATGGGTGCACCTTTTTCTGTTGGGTAAAAGCAACCCCGTCGAGTTCACAGACCTAATGCTTACAATACAATACACTATACTGCCCCAAACATACTACACTACCATACATACAATAAAGCCCACTACAACAGATGCTGCAGACTTTCATTCTTCGATTCCATACACATTTTCGTGCATCTCTCAACGATTCTTGATGCGCTGTGAAGTTGATAAAATCGGCAATAGAACATCATACGTGCATACATCATCCATGTGTCACGTGTAGCACACAAAATCAGGACAAAATTTCTCTCCAGCTGTGGTAACACGTGTAAACTCTTTGTTAGCTAATAGCTACAAGAAAATGATTCTTCCCATCTGTCACAGCACCTAAATGTTCAAAAAAAGAAGCACACCTCAAAAAATTACCTGTCATGGGCACCAAAGAACCTGGCGTCCACATTTCCCTCTCGCAAACGCATGGCCTGAAAGAAAAGCAAGGGTACATTTAAAAAAAGTGGGGGATAATGTCAGTAAACTCACTGGCTGCCCCATCTTTCATGTGATGAGTCCCAGTTGCTGTGTGTCATCAGTAGCAAGTCTAATATAATAATAATAATAATTGGGTGCTTACGTCGCGAGACAACTCAGATCATGAGCGATGCCACAGCGGTCAGTCTGTGGATTGCTTTTGCCCACCTGAGGGTTCTTTAACGTGCGATGAAAGCTCATCACACGGCACCCCGTATTTAACGTCTCTCGCGGAAGACGGCGTGTCTAAGCAACTTGTACCCTGCCACCAAGTTGCTGGTGTCCTCGGCCAGGTTCGAACCCACGATCTCGGGATCAGAAGGCGAACACGCTACCGACTGAGCCACCGAGGCCGGTGGCAAATCTAATATGTGTCCAGGCTAATTTAAAGTCACTTTCGGAGAGTGACACTCGCACTTGGTGACATTCGTGTGGCATCACACCAGAGGTGGGGAGTAATGCGTTACAAAGTAGTGCGTTACCGGTAACGCGTTACATTCGAGTAGCGAAATATGGTAACGCACTACATTTGGGAGAAAAAGTAATTAATTAAGTTAATTAAGTAATGTCATTATATTTTTACTAACTAACATGTAGTGGCGTTGTGCGTTACTGCGTATTCGGGAACATTGCTTCACTGTCTAAACTTGAAAGCCTGAGCCAAGGACCGTCCCTGCAGAATCCGGGAAAATCCCAGAATTTTTCTATCCTGTCTTTAACAATGACAAGAAGGTCACACCGGCACCCATGAAGAACGCAAAAGAAGGATTATTGACCTACACTTGTTGAGCTGTCACCTTTGTTCACCACCTTTATTTTTCCCTCCCTCTGGTACTTTTTAGACGAATGGGGCAAAAGCAACTGAAGAAGTGCCTCTACCTCTTGAACAAGTGGCAAAGTACCAAGGGATTGGCTGTTTGGATTTGTAACGTGATATAAAACGTCACGGCAAAGGACGTCCTCTCAGCCAAACGGGCAAAGCACACAAATAAAAATTTTCAACACCAACTACTTTGGCGTTGTAGTAAATCCTACCTGTAAGTTGTGTTCATGTGACCGTTATGTGCGCCTAATATTGCTTGTATCGATTTGCGGAATGCCCTTATGAGACTCAACCAAAATTTGGTACACATTATAAGGATTCCTGGTGAAGTGAAAAAAGTCCTGGTGCGAGTGTAATGCATTACTTATCAGAAGTAAAAGCGTTCGTAACGCATTACCTGCTGCCGCAACAGTAACGAATAACATAACGCGTTACGTTTTGAAAAAGCAGTGAGTAAGTAGTGAGTGAGTAGTGCACTACACTACAAAATAAAAGTAACTGCCCAACCTCTGCTTCACACAACATCTTTTAGTGGCACATGCAATTGTTTCCACAACGTTCATGTCCAACACTGCTTTCATTTCATCTAAAGCCATACATTTCTTGCTATCATCTTTTCCCCTTTATTTTTCGTGGTCAACCGCATTCGTTTATTTCAACTTGTACCTCTACGATGACCACCGATACAAGCGGACCCAAGATGCCCATCAGAAAGTATGCCCCCGTCATCACCCCGTATCACCTTTTTATGCCCCCGTTGTTGCAATTCTTGGTGACTCGCAAACTACCTTTGTTTGACAAAGCACGTGTGCTGCCCTCTCTTCTTGTACATATTCCCCTCTCATTCTTTGCAATTGTCTTGCGTCACCATAATATCCCATTCCTGTTGAAGAGAGCGCTGCTGTCGAAACGTCGAATACTCCCTCTTACTTTTTAATAAAGTTCCCCTTTTATTCCTTGTCCTGTAGAAGCACCGTCTCCACTTCTGATCTTTAGTGAATACCTTTATTTTTCGTGGTCAACCGCATTCGTTTATTTCAACTTGTACCTCTACGATGACCACCGACAGAAGCGGACCCAAGATGCCCATCAGGAAGTACCCTTTTTATGCCCCCGTTGTTGCAATTCTTGGTGACTCGCAAACTACCTTTGTTTGACAAAGCACGTGTGCTGCCCTCTCCCCTTGTACATATTCCCCTCTCATTCTTTGCAATTGTCTTGCGTCACCTTGCTCACCATAGCATAGAAAGAGCTCTTTCGTCCCGAAGAAGGCGGAGCTTCCGCCGTAACGTAGACATCCTCCCCAACTTTTATAATTTTTAAGTTTTAATAAACCCCTTTTTTGTTACTTCTCCTACTTTTCTCTTCCATTTATTTCAACTATAATTACGTAGCCGTCCGATCCAACTCTAACTTTTCAAGATATACAGGGTGTTTCAGTTAAATCCCCGGGCTAAATAATTCGCGAACCGGTGCACCAATCGAATAACTTTCTTTTTTACAAGTATCTGTCCAATACCGCCTACAAGATGCGCACCGCGTGAATGAGCGGGAGGCGCTCATTATTTAAATAAAAATGCAAATGAGTTTCGTAAAAAAGCGTAACTTCTAAATCAGGGCGCTGTCGGTATTAAAATGGGTACTACCCCTTTTGGGACCTTCAGTGGACACCTTTCAGAGAAAAATCTGCCACCGAAGCGGGTCATTTGTTGCAGTAATTAATTGGTTTCGGTTTACGTATTTTTGTCGCGGCTGGTCGCGGCAAAGCGCAAAAGGACGCAATTCATTGGTGTAATTCATTGGTGTAAGGACGTAATTCATTGATGGATAAGGGAGTGAAAGGGCGTCTTTTTGCGCTTCGCCGCGACCAGCCGCGACAAAAATACGTAAACCGAAACCAATTAATTACTGCAACAAATGACCTGCTTCGGTGGCAGATTTTTCTCTGAAAGGTGTCCACTGAAGGTCCCAAAAGGGGTAGTACCCATTTTAATACCGACAGCGCCCTGCTTTCGAAGTTGCGCTTTTTTACGAAACTCATTTGCATTTTTATTTAAATAATGAGCGCCTCCCGCTCATTCACGCGGTGCGCATCTTGTAGGCGGTATTGGACAGATACTTGTAAAAAAGAAAGTTATTCGATTGGTGCACCGGTTCGCGAATTATTTAGCCCGGGGATTTAACTGAAACACCCTGTATATATATATATATATATATATATATATATAGATTAGAAGCTTAGGAATAGCTATAGGAATAGGAATAGGAATAGGAAGCTTATATATATATATATATATATATATATTGGTAAGTCAAACGTCGCCATGCCAGTACTGGACAGTGTTTCGGCCTTCTTGGGCCTCATCAGCAGTACGCAGGCAGGCAGGCTTCAGAAGGTCACGTGCACTACACGTGCAGCCAAAGAACTCCAGCTATTTTTTTCACACACACATATATATATATGTGTGTAATTTTGAATTTCAAACACATCGAGTGTCATTTACTTGTTTCTTTAATGGCTTTTTTTTCTGTGTTTTATATATATATATATATATAGATAGATAGGGGAGAAAAGACACCAGAGACTGAAGTAGGGAGTAGGGGAAGTTATTTATTAAGCTGGCATTTAAACTAAGGGTCTGGGGAAGTCTACGTTTCGGCGGAAGCTCCGCCTTCTTCGGATGTCCCGAAGAAGGCGGAGCTTCCGCCGAAACGTAGACTTCCCCAGACCCTTAGTTTAAATGCCAGCTTAATAAATAACTTCCCCTACTCCCTACTTCAGTCTCTGGTGTCTTTTCTCCCCTATCTATATTCAACATCCTGGTCGTTCGAACCTAAATTTTGTAGCGTATATATATATATATATATATTACACGTATTTCCTTCATCTCCAACGTCAGAGGGGGAAGGAGCACAGTGCCGCCTCACGCGTCGAAGATGAGCTTTAACTTGCGGAAACAAAACAAAAACAAATGTATCGGGTGATTCTATCGGAACTGGCCTTATCTTGGGTTGCATGTTCTGTTTCCTTTTAATCTTTTTCCAGGACGCGAGAGGCGATAGTGTGCTCTTTCTCCCTCTCACATTGGGGATGAAGGAAAGACGAGTCTTCTAAGAAGCGCAATGAACAAAATAAAGAAAAAAAAAAAGGCGTTCCTTCACGAATTTTTTGCGGGCGATCTATCGAACGGATTTTTGTTCTGTGAACGGCTACGATATCAGGTGACCGAAAGGAACAGATGTTCTCATTGGGACAACTTTGTAGCTTTTATAATTAACAAGTTAATTAATGAAACTTAATTAAGACACTGCCTTTGGACTTTGCTAATGCCCTCCTAGGGAGTGCCCTTCAGCATATGCTACATTGCAATTGATTTCATCTTGGAAAAAGTGTTATATATATTTTTAAAAAATCTGTATACCGTATTTTCACGCGTATTAACCGCACAGCAGATAAGCCGCAGGACTCGTTTTTAGATACATTTTGAAAATTTTTTTACAGATAAGCCGCACTCGCAGATAAGCCGCGGGTAATATGATGCAACTGCTTTGTGCGCTAAACCAGTGATGCACATATAAAATCAATAGAGACGCTCAACGCTCGTCGACGCCGTACTCCCTGCCAGCTGCCCTGTTCCCGTACTGGTCCGCGAAGTCGACGACTTTTAGTTTGAAGCCGCTGTCGTAGCTGTGCCTTCGCGTTAGAGCCATGCCTCACTTCTAACTGCCGTGCCCGTGTCCACGAATGCTGCTGCTCTGGTCAAATGAGAACTGATGCTTAGCTGACCATGTTTTATCCCGATGTCAGGTGCATTGAACCCTTCCTGTGGGTCTGCTGACAGAGGAGACCGTAGGGAAGACCATAAACCCTGTCCACATTCCGGTGTCGGAATGATGTATAACAAAGGAGGTCAGTTCTAGTGTTCTACTAAGATCGGATTGTGCCCTTGTTGCGTGTTTTTCGTGGATTGACGGGTTAGTGGTGTTCCAGGAGACATGAATCACTGTCACCCCTTTTGTTAAAGCGGGGAATGTATTCGGAAGGTCAGTCCACTTGAATGTGGTCCCGCCCCTGTTCGGTATTGTTCGTGACTGGCAGGGCGGTCCTGTTCGGAAAAACATGAGGCACTGTTGGCCCTTTCGTTTAATCCGGGGTATGGGGAAAGTACCAGGGAAAAATAGTCACCAGGTAAGCCACAGAGCGTCCGCAAAAAAAAAAAAAAAAAAAAAATCGCGCATAAGCAGCGGCTAATACGCGTGAAAATACGGTACACTTAGCTGGGACACCCTGTATATATACTCATGGAATGATGGGACAGCACCAGAGGACACGTGTTTCGCCGTGTTTGCTGCTCGTCAGCTCTGGGTAGCTGCACATCGTTCGGAATTGGCAAACCAGGGGTCGCTCAGCGAGCGATATGCACCTGAGAGGGTGACTGAGCACTTCTCAATGCCACAGTGCAAGCCAGTGCAAGCCATACGTATATATATATATATATACATACTTTTTTTTCACATTAGGTTGACAACCCTGTATACTGTTAATGACTAGGTTCAAGCTTCGAAGTATGGCAACACAAATAGTCACTACCACAAACCAAAACTCAAATAGTTCTGGCTGCGCACGCAGTGAGTTCAAGTTCAAGTTTGAATGTTTTTTTATTTTCTCAGCTGTTCCAGAATTAATGCCGTACAGATTTAAACAAAGTAGTTAGCATACGTAAAATGGCACGAGTTAAAGGGATCAAATGCCATAGGTGTGAAATTGGTCTAGCGGCACAGTGAACAGCACTGTTCAGCTCAACACCAACAAAATTTCTATATTTAACTGGACGCTAGGCCTCACGTGAATGTTCAGAGTTTGTTGGCAATCTACTGAAGTCGCGACTGTACTGACGATGCGTGAAGTGTACTGCAGTTTATCGTTTCACAGGGGTGGGCCTTCATGGAGGCCGTACACAAATGTGTACTGGTTTCGGTTTTGGTTAGCGAACGTGTAGCGACGCATTCGCAGATGAGTGTGACAACCTCAAAAGTTCCATATATCGCTTTGTAGCGGTGGTACCGTAAAAACCGGACTATAGGTAGAAGTTCTTTTCAAAAAAAGGAGGCACCGAAAACGGCCTTCGTCTTATAAAGCGGTCAGTGGGCGAAAATAAGGGCTGCAGTCTGTCAACATGCGCCCTGCCACGTGATTGGTACGAGCAGTCGATTGGAGGTTTGAGGAGGGAGTGCAGTACGCAGTCCACGTGTTTCTGTTGTAGCCTGTCCTCGCATACCATGCAGTAAAATGCGACGCCAATTTACTGCGCGCTTCAAGTTGGAGGTGATTGGCTTTGCCGAGGAACATGGCAACATAAGCGCACAGCGTCGGTTCGGTGTGTCCGAAAAATGCGTCCGCTACTGGTGAGGGCAGAAAGTTGCATTGGCATGTGCAACTCAAAGCAGAAAGCGTTTCGTGGCAACGGGCTTTTGCACCCACAGATTGAAGAGGATCTTGCCGTGTTTGTGCACGACCTGCAGCAAAGATCACTTCCTGCCTCCAGCGAAGTGATCCGGATTAAAGCTGTCCAGCTCGCCCTTGCTGCCGGCCTTGAGAGGACACAGTTTAAGGGCAGCGCATCGTGGGTGCGGCGATTCATGAAGCGGAAGGGTCCGAGTCTCCGACGCAGGACATCTGTTTGCCAGAAACCTCCCGAGGAGTACGAGGACAAACTCGTTAACTTCCAGCGGCACGTGATTCAGCTCCGGAGGACACATGGGTACATGCTGGGCCAAATCAGCAACGCGGACGAGACGCCAGTGTGGTTTGACATGCCATGTCACTCGACCGTGACGGATAAAGGGGCCAAAGAAGTCAAGGTGCTATCGACCAGGCACGAACACTCACGGTTCGCTGTGATGCTCGCATGTACGGCAGATGGTCGAAAGCTGCCTCCGTTTGTCATTTTCAAATGGAAGACTCTGCTCAAGGAAAAGTTTCTGCACGATGTGATTGTGCGCGTTCACAGTAAGGGATGTATGGACGAAAGCCTAATGCTTGAGTGGATTCAGGTTGTCTAGAATAGGCGGCCAGGTGTCCTGCTGCAGCAACACAACACGCGTGTGTTGGACTCGTTCAGGGGAGGAATCTCTGAGGGAGTCCAAAAGCGACCTTGTCGTGATTCCGGGAGGCATGACATCAGTGCTGCAGCCGCTCGATGTCGTGCTGAATAAACCATTCAAGGATCATGTCCACGAACCGTATATCGAGTGGCTACTGCAGGGTAACCCGAAGACGCAGAGTGGTTGACTATGGCGGCCATCCCTCTCAACTGTGTGCGAGCGGGTCGCAGCAGCATGGAGAGAACTTCCCGAAGAGATGGTCGCAAAGAGCTTTAAGAAATGCAACGTAATCAACACATTGGATGGAACTGAGGGCGATGTGCTTTGGGCAAGTAGTGATGAGCAGGCGTCGTCAAACTTGAACGAACCAGAGTCACCCGATGAATCGGACGTTGAGTGACAGTGAGCAAAAATGTGAGAGTGAAAGGAGGATGAGTGAGAGAGAGTGGCTGGTTTGTCCCTTCAGATGAAGCACCCTGGAAGTCACTGAGAAGGCGTGTCAGCTTGGCTCAATTGGTAGAGCCCTGGACCGGCAATCCAGAAGATGTGGGTTTGAGTCCTAGAGCTGGTTAACCTTTTCAGTGACTTTCATCTGTCATCATCTTTCAGTGAAACCAGACGGCCCTTAGGTTTCATTTTTCGGAGTAATTTGTGAAGGGGAGTAACAGTTATCGTGCTATTGTGATTAAACTAGTCCTGATTTTCTTTTTTTGGTTTCGAATCACAGCCTTTTGCTTTGTCTTATTCACTTGGCTCTTAAGATAGGGGGTCGACTTATACGCGAGGTCGACCTATAGTCTGGTTTTTACGGTACTAGACATGTTTGTCGCTGTGATCAAACATGCAAATTCGAGCACACAATCAGCAATGGCTTTGTAATACACTGGTATGTTATTCGAAAAAATTATACCATTTGAAAAAGTGCGAGTGTCAATTTACGGATATGAATCGAACATTGAAAATATTTTATTCGTACTCAATTTCTAATATTTGCACACCTCTAATCTAGACCCTTCCGTTGTTCTGCTTTTTTTCTTTTTTTTTTTTTGTTGGAAGGTAAAACTGGGTGTCATTTTAGAAGCTGTAAAACAACATGATATCAGGCAGTATCATGTGGCAAGTTTTTCAGGAGGAACAAAAACGTGCTTCACACATTTCACAGGTACACGAGGTGCTGAGTGGCAGTACTGACTGCAAAATATTTAGGTTTCTCTAGTACATTTCTGTTGCACACGGTAATGTATTTGGAACTTTATCAGATTTGTGCATTAGTTTCCAGCAGCTTGAGTGATATGATTTATGACACGGGGTTGTTCACTGTCTATTGCGCATGCGCACGTCCCGCAGGTTTTATTCTACTTTCGTTAGGGAGCAAACTATCCCTTTAAGGGGATTACCAATCCACGCACGTCTCAGAGCTTTTCCCGTTCTGTCTACCTTACAGCAGCAGCATTTCACGATTCAAACACAAAGCGAGGACTCAAAAAGCAAATTTCCGCAATTTGCCACAAAATGATACGTAGTCAATGAAAGAGGTACAGGAGCCACAGTGAAGACAGCAGAGTAACACCCCGAGTTCACAGTTGGGATCTACAAAACGACAGAATGTCATCACACGCAGAAAATTTATCCCTCGAAAGGTTCAGAGGAACTTCCGTGCAGCACGCAAAAAAAAACAATACAGTTGAACCTCTCAATAACGTACATCGATTTAAAGAAATCCTCTGTTTAACGAAGAATTTCTGTCGCTAGTACGCGTCCCCATAGACGCCAATGTATTATTTTTGGGCTTGACTCAACGAAACACACTGGTTGATTGGCCCTTTCTAAAAAAGTCTTTCAGACATGAAAACACGCATTGCCCGCCTTTCACGACTTGCTTTTGCTGATGCCAATGACAGCAGGTTGTGGTTTTGTGCTGTTTTTTTTACTTGTTTTTGCTCGCGCCCCTGACGTTAGCAAATGTAAAATGGGCATGACATCGCTGCCGGTCAAAGTCCATCGGCGCAAACATCTACGTGATATGCGGCCATTTCTCGTTCTTTTTTTTTATTCAGTGGCGGTGTGCTCTCATTCTTTCCAGAATTGTGCATCATGTGTGCCATGAGTGCAAGTGAACCAACCAAGAAATGTCAATACGCGAGCGCGCAGGAGAACCAGGAAAAAGCAGCAAAGGCCATCCGGAGTTATGAAAGATCTATGCTCCAAGCGATATTGTGCGTAAATTACATATTAAATAGTGTTATGTGATGAATAAAGCTCGATATTTCATGCCCTTCACAGCTTGATACCCCTTTTACGACAAATGGCGTTTTGCGGTATGCGCGACACAGGTGGTGGCTGCGGCCACCTTTATTTCACTTGGAGTGTTCCATTTAACGAAACAAAGAGCCAGCATTTACATTAAATTCAGAATATAGAGGTTCACCTGCACTCAGTTCACATACTTCTCAGATTCAGTCAGGTTTACAGAAGAAAAGTAAAGTAAGCAACCAAGCTCTGCTACTAAACCAAGTGTAATTATCCCTCACTTTGGAAGCAACATCTCTCCTTAACAGGGAATAAAGCAATGCACTGTATACTCTGGAACGTTGCATTGCATGTGACATGCTGCACAAGAGGTTTAAATTTTTGTAGCGTCTGCTATGCTGATCAAGGATATTAGGACATACCTTTGCAGGCCAATAAGGAAATCCTTTTAGTTTTGCCCAGACTAGGAGATGTGGCCTTCGCTAAAGGAAAACAGAAAATCATATCAATGAAGCATAAATTTGTTGTATGTAGTAATACATACACTCTGAGTATGCAGTACGAGAACAAGCAAACCAGGGCTACAACAACTGAAACACGCTCAAATGTGAGGTTCAGTGTTTGCTTTTAGCAATACTTAAGAGGACATCCTCCGTGCGCAAATTGGCACCATGACACCACATTTTAAAAAGAGCATGAAAGGTATCCACAAAATAATGCATAATGTAAAACCCCCGAGATTAGGGAACACGAAGGGACAGACACAACACCCTTCGTGTTCCCTCATCTCCGGGTTTTACATTATGCATCATCTTCACCAGCTTGCTTGCGTCATTTTTTCATTTCTTTGATCCACAAAATAGTTTGCAGTATCACGCAAAATATTTCCATTGGGAAGCGTGTAATTACTGCAAAGATTAGTCTACAAGAATGCATGCAGCAGCAGCGATCTGTCTCCGTTCCCCTCTAACGTGTTGTGATGTTGGATCATCATATCACTTTTATTGGCTTCCAGCAAGGTGATTGGTCGACTGCTCCGTTTCAAATGAGGGATGGGTGGCGCCAAGTACTACAACCACAAAACATTGGGCGCTACTGGGTGAAAGACGAGACACTTTAGACTGGCAGCATAGGGAAGCTGCTGTCCTGACCCAAAAGACAGTGTCCTTGCACAACAAGACTGCAGGCTAGAGCACTGCACTGCCACATTCTTGGGTCCGTCCCCAAGTCCCGCTTTCGTTTGATTTACCCACCCGGGGCAGGCCCAATGGCTCCGTACATGGCCCGGCCCAAGCCTGATACGTTTCTAGATTTCCCGGTCCACGCCCGGTCTGAGCCCGAGATATTTATAGGTCACCTAGCCCGGACCAGTGTAGCAGGCTGTAAAAGTTGACTGCGGCTAACTGACAGTGGGGTAACATGTGTTCGAGCCCGACCTAGGCTAGGCAGTGTATGGGCCCAGGTCCATAATTCCAAACCCAATCCCAGCCGAAGCCTACAAAACGAAGACTGTACTCAGCTGGGCCCCGTTCGGGTTTTCAGGGAAGCCTGATCCCGTGCAGTGCTCCACTGCACGCCGAACTTGCACTTTTTGTGCGAATCTCTCTCCCAGGGCTTGTAATCCCAATTTCTTCTCCTCCTAACACCATTTTCTGTTGTTTTTTTTTTTTTTAAACCCTTCCATATTCATTTAAAGGAGCAATGAGGTGACATTAAACGAGCAAGTATTTTCGCTGTGCGGTATGCTGTCACTGCACACTCAAATTCACAAAAACAGTCTAAGAAGGCAGTCGCAGACGACTGACATGATCCTCCCGTAACATCAAAACAACCTTGTGCTTTTCGTTCTTAGTTCCCGCCTTCCTTCTCAGCTCACCAGCTGCTTATACCAGCCAGAGCTGTGCCAGTTTGTGTCACCAGTAACATGCCAGGGGAACACACCGCGTTATGACGTCCTCTCATTCTCCAATGAGCTCTTTCCAAGAGATGAGAATTTCTTAAAGGTGTGCGGAACACAGGCCACGTGCATGCTGCGGGTAACCTGTGCCTGTCGTTCTTTCGCTGGAGATCATATTATTTGTTGCAGCGGGCAAAACGAAATTTAAAAAAAATTAGATATTTGGGGCGGGTGGGGTAACCTCAGTGCTCCTTCAATGGTTGCAGTTGTTGCAAGCCTCGGATTCTGTTTGAACACATCAAAATTCAGAATTTCATTCCAGTGAAATCCAGCGCTGGGTCTATGTTTTTAGGCACATTTTGTGATCACTGATCTGGATCACAAATTAAAATTATGTTAATACAGTCGCCATCCAATTTTTCGGACTCGGCGGGGATCGCGCAAAAGTCCCAATAATCGAGCAGTCCGAAAAACGAATTTCGCTTAAATAAACTTTACTAAGCCCTAGTCGGCTGGAAAAAATTGTCGATGCTTTCCTAACGCGCTTCCAGCTCTGCCTGATAATATCAGCTTCTATTTCCCGAAGCGACATTTCGTCAATGTACACTGTCAGAGGCACTGCCGTCATCAAATCCGCATGTCGGCTTCACCTAACGCATGCGTGCTTTAGGTGAAGCTCGCTTTACAGCGCTGTCGCGCGACTCACGTGCTAGGCAGTTGGCCAAAAACGAAGACGCAACAACACTACTACAGACCTCTACAGACCTCTACAGACGCTACTACAGACCTCTTCTACTCAGAGGAATGGAGAATGAACAATCATCACTGCCTATTTTTTGCTTCAATATTATAGTTGGTTGATCTCTTTTGATACGAATTTCAGATGATACCAATATTTTCCGTCACCCCAAGAGAGAAATTCGAGGGTTGGGCAAACTGAGTCCGAAATATCGAGCGACGTAGCTGCACGGCGTCCGAAATTTTGGACGTTCTTATACATGACCTCTATGGGACCCGCGGCCTTTCCGCGAACGAGTCCGAATAATCGAGCACGTCCGAAAAATCGGTCGGCGACTGTAGTAATTATCATCAGTTTTATATAACATTACGTCTTACATAACGATACAAAACTATATTCTGATCACACAGAGTGTGATCAACAGATTCCCCCAAACTCTCGAATGCTGCTCCTTAATGCCCAGGAGTGGATCAATAGGCAGTGGGTGAAAGCAAGGAACTGCACACCTACACAGGGTTCTGTAAACCATGACTCGTGAGTATTGGCATTCTTGTAGCAGTCAGGGCAGACCTCGATTTCCTCCATTTCCTGCTTGCACACTTTCATCAGTACTTTGGCACTCATAGACAGCTTGTGGTTATCTACAGAGAAGGGGGTGACAACAACAGACACATTATGAGGCAAGCTGGTGACTACCTGAAAGTAAAGACTCGCCCCTGTACTAGATGAAATAACTGTGTCAAATGTCCCACTGGCCCACAAGTACTACTTTATGAAATATTTTACTTAAAATTAGTATATTTTATTTCATTAGTCACAAACAGTAATGAGCTCTGTGCCATGAAGTGCAGACCTTCAAAGATCCTCCAACGTTTTGCAGAAAAGGTCATGTCATGAAAAGGTCAAATGTTTTGCAGAAGCTCAGCAGAAAGAATAACATACTGGAGCCCCCTGCAGCAAAGAGAAGCTTGGAACTGCACATCTTTATGCTGCTATTGAGGCTCCATGTTGTTGTATGGCAATGCGATGCATTTCTCTGGCACAAGACCTTTGAGCTCCACAATAACCAGCTGAACTCCGTAATAACTGACAATAAATTATACCAGAGGGCTTGGAAAGAAAAAAATGACACTGGTCAGGTAAATCATGAAGTAGAGGGTACAGTTTTCCCTTTAAAGATATTCCCTTATGAAATGACAGAAAGAAAATCCACAATTCCGAACTTAAATCAGCAGTCAGGATCCTAACTCCCGGGCCAAATCAACGTTGGTCTGGTTCATGTATTTGTAGCAAGTTTCGCCTGGGATTTCGTAAGGGATTGTAGAGAGTACATCAGAATTCATGTTGAGACACACCCTCTCCTCTGCAAGCCAATGAGACTCAAAGAAACACGTATAAATCATTAAAGCAATTGCACTCTGTCTTTTGCGACGTGTTTGATCACCCATCTCTCTTTTGCTGAAGAGATATGTTCACAATACGTTGGGGCAACTATTTTGTATGAAATACAAACAACGTACAGCCGTTGAAGATGATGCAATTATGGTAGATCCACCGTGCGTCATTCAAAAATGATTCTGTACAACCGTAGTGCTTCCACCGCACATTCTGCAAGACATAACAAGAACCGAAGAGAGCCGTAAGTGTACAGATTACACAACATTGCTTTTGCTATGCAGGCAATTATACGACATCATTTGACACACCTTTTCAAGAATACTGAGGTCAAAGGGATGACTGACGTAATCCGTGTAGGTGGGGTAAGTCTTTGTACAAACTGGCCGCAAGAAGGCTTCATGCTGTGTGGAAAATCATCTTTAATAATGCAGGACAGTAACCTTGAAACAGACGTATATTTTGTTTCATTAAATCATACGTATAATTGTGGACCATGTCTAAAGAGGTGCAACAGCTGATATGACTTGAAAAAATATTTTTCTCATAATGAAATTTACTTGGGTAATGGAAATTCCCTTTTAGATCTTGGCGGCGAGACAGCAGTGATAACCAGGACCTTGATCTTTAGGCCTAGTTCACACATACAGCAACAGCGTCCCGGCAAATGACAACAGCAAGAGGAGACGTCCACTTTTGCTTACTTTACAGTTACTTTACTTACTTACCGTACTGTTACTTTTTCCATTAAACTGATTGAGTTGATCGAGCGAGCTGTTATTAGTTGCATTACGGTTAATAAAGCCAGGGTCAGGAACCTAGTGTCATGTGACGTGATAATAACGCAAAATACTCTTTGTTCTTTCTTTTCTTTATGGATTCTGCACACCCCCAGATATGAAGCATTAAATATCTTGATCCCAAGTAAAGAGACTGGACACTGACCAGATAGCACACATCAATAGCCAGCAACTTATCTCAGCTGTTTGTTTTTCATTTTAACATTTCTCTTCACTTGCAATACCCCGTTTGCTAGGAGGAGCAGAGCCATTTAAATATTATTCTCCGTCACGCGGCCCAGAAGATATTTGCCGTCAAGACTTCACAAGCTAAATAACAGCTCCACCGCAGCACTGTTTCGTAACACAGTGCTACATATAAGAGAAATGCTGACTCAATACTGGGAATGATTGCAAATCACTCAGTTCAAATTGTCTAACTGAACTGCACCATCTGTTGATGATGGTTGTCACGCATGTTTTTTAAAGAATTAAAGGTATTTAGAAAAAGAGTAAAAGTTGCTGCAAAAAGTAACTAGTATACAGATAAAAGTATGTCCATGAAAATGTATTATACTTCACTCAAGATACAAAAAAAGTACATAAATATGTATTAAATACATATAACCCAGATACTTTTCTCAGTTCTTTAACAACCCTGCACACACACATCAAGTGCACACTTATGCAAAGTACCGTATTTGCATGATTCCAACACACACTTTTTTTCCGGGGTGCTCAAAATTGCATGCGCATTACAATCGGAGGCATGTTGTGAGAAAAACATGAAAACTCAGTATGAGGTGGCCGATCACATTGGTATTGACTGGGTGCAGGGGGACCGGAAGGCTCTCCCACAGTCGATGGTGGTCTGTTCATTCAAACAGTGTGGAATTTCAGTTGATAGCCACAAGGAACTTTCGGACAGTGAAGTCGAATGAAGAGTGTGTTGTATGTTTCTAGTCATAAAATACTCTGTTCTTAAAAAAGTGTTTGGCCTCCTGTTTCATACTCGCACGGTAGAATTGGCATCAAATTTTTTTTGTGATTTTTCTTGCTAAATTCACTTGCGCGTTACAATCAGGGGCGTATTAGAGTCATGCAAATATGGTCAAAGGAGCTTCAACTCCCAGCCTTGTAGAGAGCAACGTGTGACTTCTCACACTGCATGCATCTCACCGTGTGCTGCTTCAATCTCTGCAGGGCAAATTGGAGCAAGGAGCAGAACTCCTCAGCACCGAGTGGGGCCAGACCTGAGGAGCGAGTGTCCATGTTCTCGGCTGCCATGACGCGTACACACTCTGGACAGACCCACTCACTCAGAGTCTTTACCTGTCAAAGAGGAAACATCGGCTATTACCAATGCAGGTGCCCGTCAAATGTTGCACAGCATGGTTCACGACACGTCTTGTCGAACACACAAGACAAACTGCAATAAAAACAGAGTCCAAATATCTAACGTGTTTTGATTCTTTATCTACCACTGGCAAGCCTCCTACAGGAGGATATTCCCTATTCAGAAACAGCAGGAAAGATATAAAATTCTGGTTATCATTCATAGTATCAGAATATTCAAACCAGGGTGTCGAACCAAACCCGAACTTGAACTGAAAACAGTACCCGAACCGTTATTTTTGCCGGTATCAAACCTGAACCAAAATTTTCATGACACTTTTGAACCCGAACCGGAGCAGAACCGTAAAAAATAATGGCGGTAACTGGTTCGCAACAAAACAGTTCGGACATAAACGAAGTCAGCATAATAGTTCTTCTCAATCCCCGAACGAAGACACATTGGTATCATTATCACACGTCCATATCATGGATTCCGGAAATTTTCACCTAGCAGACAAACAAGGACGTATAGTAAGTATACTTTCAGAGTCTTTTTAACACGTTAAAGCGATGTTGTCCTTGTGAGTGCCGCGGCTAGTGCCCCACACACACGCTGCGGCGTCTGCTACGTAGCTTTCTAGGACGAATATGTGATTAAGTAAGCACCCAACACTTCGCTTTACACGTGAGGAGTGAAAATTAAACAAGTCAGAAACATGAAAAGTGGAGGAGGAGTGTACCCCGAACAGTTCCTGTTCGATTGGTCGTGGTTTGAAAAGTAAATGCAGTTCTGCTTATTGGTAGTGCAATTGTGTCGTGACACAGTGCCTTTGTGTTGTGGGTAAACTAGTACACTGCTGTGAGCCTGGACAGAGTAAGGCTGGCAGGCTTATTTTCGACATGCTTCAGTACGGTTTCAGATCGATTCACGCTGCGAATGCAGTGTGCCGGCAGGTACCGTCATCTATGTAACTCTGTCCATCTTATTAGGCTTCCTTTAAGGCGGTGCATCATAGCCGGCACTTCGTCGTCTACAGTCGAGGGATGGCGCAGCGAGCGAAATGGTTTGCGCAGTCACCGCTTCAGAACATTTTGGCGCTTGCTTGGAAATGCAGTACCGCTGATGTAACGTCTTCTTTTTGTATTATTTTTGTTTTCTCTTGGCGCGCGACGAGTCAAGCGAAATCTTGTGCAAACATATGACCGCTCGTGCTCACCCAAGTCCAATACCGTAAACACGCATATCGCGCTCAGCCAGACGGAACAATTAGTGGCGCGGCTTTTGAATGCGCACAGGCTGTCCAGCTGTCTCCTGAACTTCTTCGTCGATCTGTTGCTGTTCCATGCTGTGTTGTTGTCGGGCGAAGGGTTAGGCACCAGTCGTTTCGTGTGGTTTCTGCAATGCTTGCGCATATAATAAACGAAATCTCTCGTAGCACAAAAAAACCTAGGTTGGACACGACGCCGTTGAAACAAGCTGGTGTTGGCATGTTATAGCCTACCGACATTACGCGGAAATTGCAAAACGAAACCGCAACCTGTTTTCTTTATTTTCTCTCACCCTGGGCTTACAAATTTCAGACCACGTTGTGGTGGTGCAAAAAGCTTCATTTACTTCCACAGTCAACGGAAATGAAATAAGACTGCAAAGAGGCTTGCTTAGTGTTTCCCACATCCTTGGACATCAGTGGAGGAGGAGGAGGAGGAGAAAGGCAAAAGAGAAGACGAAAAGCTCCAACCAGCTCCATCCGCCGCCCGAAATTCCAAATGCTTAGAGTCTAGGGGACCGCACTTGATCCGCGCTCCTAACCACGTCATGGGACGAGGGTATTCCCAGCATGATTACAATTACAAGCATGATCCTTCCACATTTCTGTGGCTGTGACTGGGAATTCCAAGACAAATAAGTTTCATCTACTATTCCCACGAGAAAATGAGCATCGTTGAACAAACAAACAAAATTTGGGGCTGGGCTACGCTGCCCGTGCTCGTGCTCCCGTGTCATGGTAAACGTCGGCCTCGTCGTCTTCCGGCCACGTGCAGCGGTATTGCATTTCCAGCGGTCAAATTGTTGCTTGTGACGACACACTCGATGGGAGATGGCAGCAGTGCGCTGCCCATTCTGAAGCGGCGTACTCCACGGATGACCATACCCGACAAAAACTCGTGCGCCGAGTCAACGGCTTAACATAGACGAAATCTTTTTGTTGGTATTGGTTCTTGATATGTTTTTCTAGTGCGTGATCGAGCCAGATTTTCGATTTTGGGCGGCTCTATTTTGCAAGATAGCGGAATCTCGAAATATAGCTTTTCCCAAACCTTTCGACGATATAAAATTTTCTGAGTCTAAAACGCAAAATCTGCTTCGATCACGCACTAGATCTAAGCATAGTCTCCCATTTAAAAGCAGTTGCACGGAGATCAACCAAATTTTCGCGGCGCTACGGAAGTTGAAAAATGTATGGGGATTCCCATAGAGCGTCGGTGGTGATGCACCGCCTTAAGTGTATCTTACTGGTACTGTGCGTGTGAAAAAGGTATTTTGGGAACAGAAAGGAGCAGGACTACACCGCCTCATCAGCGTGGACTCTATTTGCAATAAGTGTTCATCCATTTCTCCTTTCTCTTGCAAAAGGGAGTACCTGACCGCTAAAAACATATATGCAGACAACAGGAGTAAGCTATTATGAACTCATTTCCTGATAAAAGCAGTTTTATGCGACATATAAAATGGAAGCGTTGAAGCGGTTTGATTTTTGGCGTGGCCGAACCGGAACTAAATCAAAGCAACGTGAACCCGAACTGAACCCGTATTTTTTGCGGTTCGACACCCTGATTCAGATCCCTTAACAATTGATCCTTTGAGGGAGGTTGAGATACTGCTTTAAGCTTCCTTATGACTCAGCTGCACATTCACATTGCACATGTACCTGTTTTCAGATTGCTGCCAGCCTCAATCACAGCTGTACCTATTCACATGCAACATTGTACGTATCACGAAAAGAAAGTTATGTTGCAGATAAGGTGCACTTGTACACCTGGACAAACAATGTGAGAGTATTGCCTGAGGCTCCGAGATTTCGGTGCAGTGCTACTCACCTTGAGGTTAACACAGGAGGGATGAAAGCTACGAGGACACGTATGGCATGTCAGTGTTGCCGGCTCCCGGTGGCATATCCAACAAAAACGATCTTTTTTTGGAAGGTCCTGTAGTAACACAGTAAAAAAAACAACACTGAAGCTTCCTAAGTTTGGGGGTCATCAGGTATAGGGTAAGAAGTCCTCTTATACAAGTATATAGTATGGAGTTTACAATATGTCCCGCGGGCATGGACACGACAGACGCTGAAAAATAATACAGAACAGAAACAACTGCAAAGGAACCAGTTTTGTCCCTATATGATTACTGAGGGCCAAGGCAGTGGGAAAGGAGAAAAGCAGTGTGTCTCGAATAATACAGCGCATGACAACTGCCTACTGCCTCTGCTGTATGTGTTCAGAAGGCAATGTATCCTCATTATATTCCTCCTTCAGAAGTGTCCTACCTGTTTGCTATCACTATCTGCAGATAAGGTATCCCACCCAATTATCACATCACCGACAATCACGGCGAAATGGGAGTTCAACGTGATAGTTTCCCTTCACATCTATACAAATGCAGACAAACATATTCTAGTCTGTCCATTTTACATACTACACCTTATATAATGTTGGGAATCCCAGGCCATTTTCGCAGACCCAGGATTTAGAAATTTTTCCTGACGAGTCCCGAGATCCCGGGATGGGATTCCGGGATTGATATAAAACCAAGACAGTACCCATGCGCGGCCTTTGAGTAGAACTTATCATTCCTGCGTGTGTCTTGTGTCTCTCTCCCTCGGTGCTCTGCCTCTACATGTCAATCAGAACATTCCTCACAACTTAATGTTTTCCATTCTACTTTAATATGTGACTCTTTTGGACTTCAAATAACTGGACTAATTTTATTCACAGTCTCTACACACAGTGCTCAGGACTTATTTCAGGCTGGCAGCAAAGACCAAACCAACCTCTGACTTCCAAGACTGAATGACCGAAGCATCAAAACCCACTAAACAAGAGAAGAATGCACCCGACTACTTAGTGTTGAAGATAAACGGACTTTCGAAACTCCAGGGGGTTCATTTGCCAAGCAAGTTGTTCACGTTGTTTTAAAGGAGTTGTTTGTGAAGACCTTTCGTAGAGGCCCCAAGCAGTTCATAAACTTGTCGTGCCTCCGTAACTTAATGTCCAGTCGATCTTCGACATTCAAAGCGTAAAACAATACCCCACTTTGATCACCTAAAATGTGTGGGAGGTCGCCACATGCTTTGATTGTCTGCTCCTTGATTTTTTTGTGCTGTACTTTACATGCACACCCCTACAAAGCAGTTTAAATAACAACAGCAACTTTATTTGATGATGACAGGGGAGTTTCATCGCCCATTCACTGCCGCCGATATCCCTAAAATTAGCAAAGCAATGCACAGAGCTCCGGCGTGCATGTCACACACACTCACGAGCGAAGCCACACAAGGAAGCAAATATGTGCACGTTATTATGCAGGATGTCTTTTTTTTTTTATACAGATTTTTCATTAAAAAACGAAGGGCTATAGACATCCCGTTTTCATTTCCATCATCTCTGGGCCGACGGACGTTCTTGGCCATCTGTTACTCAACTGTCGAATGACTAAATACCTAAAAATCGTTAACTAACTTTTTAATTATAAACGCTATGAAGTCGATCCAATAAGAACATCTGTTCCCTTCGGTCACCTCATATGGTAGCCATTTCCAGAACAAAAATCTGTTCGATAGATCGTCCGCAGAAAAGTTGTGAAGCAACACCTTTTTTTTCTCTTGATTTTGTTCATTGCGCATCTTCGCGTCTTTCCTTCACCCCAGTGTGAGAGGGTGAAGGAGCACAGTGCAGCCTCATGTGTCGAAGATGAGCTTTATCTTGCAGAAACAAAACAAAAACAAATGTATCATGTGAGGCTATCGGAACTGCCCTATTTTGGGTTGCATTTTCTGTTTCCTTTTCATCTTTTTCCAGGGCACAAGAGGCGATAGTGCGCTCTTTCACCCTCTCACACTGGGGGTGAAGGAAAGACATGTCTCCGAAGATGCGCAATGAAAATAAAGAAAAGAATGGTGTTCTTTCACAAATTTCCACAACTCCACAACTGCATCAACAGTAGGTTTGTAGTATTCTCCATAAGTACCAAAATTCCAGATTTATTTGGAGGAAATCCCAGGACTTTGGGGGATGAAAGATAAGCTGGGATCCCACGATTTCAGGACATCCTGGATCTTTCTACCTTTTATTTCTTACTAGGTGCTATGGACAATGCAAAGAAAAAATACAGGAAATAACGGCACAGGAAGTAGGTCCATGGAGCAACAGCACCTACCCCCTGCCTCCTTGGGGTTCAGGTGGGATACCATAACTACATGACCACAAGCAGTTTCAACTGCAATGTTACATGACAGAGCATGGTTACATAGCTGAAAATGGACAAGAGCAAAGGCTCCGAAATCAATACAGCTGTTTTTATCTCATATCCCACGAGCAGAGAAAATGCGAAAAAGAAAAACCTGACCTTAATGCACTTTGTTCTTTTTGAATCCGGTCCATTGGCAGATTGCACTGGTTTTCGTTTACCTAAGAAAAAATGAATACAAACACCTTTAAAAAATAAAAAATAGATGTACTCATATTTGCCGAGAAAGCGAGCTTGGAAAATATAAAAAAACACATGGAATCGAATATATGAGGTCAGAAGTTTTTTTCCCTCCGTTTCTTTTTTCTCTCAAAATTATACCTACTGCCACAACTCCAATGCAACTCAGCTTTGAAAATACTCACAATCCAATACAACTCAGCTGCAATCAGCTTCGGAAATACTCACCAGCAAAAAGACAGAAACGGAAACGTTAACCATACACACGTGAGTACTCACGTGCATCCTCGGGACAGAGAAGGCCCACAGTGCACCCAATGACTCCGTGACGAGCCTTGAAGCGGCAAATCCAACCGTTTGACGCCGTGAATTCTGCGAAACCCAAGGACTTGGCAATTTCACGAGCCTTCTTACGAATAGCGACGCTGTCCACGTAGGTTCCGGATGCATTGACTTGCCGCAACCAATCGACCAGAGCGGTTTCAACGGCTGAGTATCTGGCAGTCTTAGCTGACTTGGTGGCCGCGTCGAAGCGTTGGACATTGCTCTCAACCTCGTTCCTCCTGGCCACAATGCTGTTTAACGTTGAGGCCGGCAAGCCAAATTCTTTGGCGATGTCAACCCTCGCCCTGTCCGGCTCTCGTTCTACGGCTGCCAGCAGTTCCAACTTCCTCTCAAGGGAGAGTGCGTTCCGTACCTTTCGGTCGTCTGTGGCTGTCGTGTTTGAAATGTTACCAGGCCTCAGAGTTAAACTCTCGACTCAATTCACATACTGTAAAAGTGGTTCACTTCGCTGTCTTAATAATCTGCGAATTCAGGTGGGAGCGCATTTTTCGGGAATGTTCGGCGGGACCTAATTTTCCAAATTCGTGCGGAAGAGAAGTTATTTGGACCATGTAGTGGAAATCGCGGGATTGGGGGTTTGTGACACTGCCGACAGAAAATCACGAGAATTAGCCGGGCTCTACGTGCTGGCTGGGTTATAGAGGCTTGCCGTGAACTCCAATCCCGTAACAATGACACACGTGCTGCTTTTATGAAAGCATGTACATGCAATGCCAGGTGATACACTATGCAAATAAACTACTGATGTTGAAGTGGCATTTCAATTATAGAAATGTTTGACAAGAACAAATTTGTGAGAATAAGGGTCATCAAGTAAGTCAATGTTTCTTTGTGACGCTTATATCGTCATCAATTCCAGTGCCCATACATTTTCATCCGCGGAACCTTAATTTCGCGAAATTCACGAAAATTTCTACTTTTACATTATATCAACTACAGTGCAGGCCTAAAGTGTGAGTAGAAGTGCGCACGGGTGCAGTTATGACCACGGATCAACATCGATATTCCAGCGACATCCTGGTTTGTGGACAGGAATGTAAAGTTTTGAAATCCACGTGGACAAAACTGTGCGCCTCTGTAGCGTGCACAAATATCCGCATGTTATTCAGTGAATAAGAGGTGATGTCTCTGCCGACGTCCCTAGGGAGCCATAATAAATACAAAATGGCACTTGAGTGTGCCGTCCATTTGCAATGCTGTGGCTTCACAGGGACGGTCGCATCTGCTCCAGCCCATTTTGAAACCACAGTGTCATATTATGCTTCTTGAACCACTGACTACGGTATAGAAAATCCCACGCGAAATAGTGGCGTAGTTTCATTGTTATTTGATGGAACAAATGACAAAGAGCAGACGACACATGTTGAGAGCATGCCACAATTCTCTCTCTGGAAAAATGTGAAAACATATCCTTAAGAACCAATGAGGGCGCGACCTTGAGAAAAGGAACACTGCAGCCATGCAGGCATCTCAGAGCTACGAGGCCTCTCCTCCTCTGAGCACCTCACTCTCACTCTTCTGCATAGAGAGTGACGTCACGCTGCCGGAGCTTCTGCAGCCACATGAAGCAGCGCTGATCTTTACAATTTTTTTTATTTAATATTGAAGCAGCCTTCTGACAAAAAAAAAAAAAAAATTAGCCAGGTAGACTGTCGGCCGATGCAGAACATAGTGGCATCGGTTTCATACATGGGTTTCTGGATGCAACTGTCCCTTTAATTTCTATCCTTGAACAACTGCGGATGACATGACACTTATGACAAACATTTTCGTTATGCAGATCATTCCTGCAAATGCAATGACCACGGTTGCGCAAGTACGCTCAATATCTGTACAGATGCAGGTATAGACCTATTTCAACAGGAATTGTTGGGGATGCAGGTACCGGCAGATGTGGACACTGTTAACGCCGTCCATGTTCACCTCTAGCAAGCATGTGTGCATTTATTTTTGCGTGCGCTTACATTTTCCAGTCCTTGTTTCTTGTGGCAATTGCAAGAGGATATCGGATACAATAGATTTGGGGGGTGCGAAAGGGAGAATATAGGGCAGTTGCAGATTTCTCACTACAAAATGCAGTGACAAGTACAGCCTGTGGAACAGTCTAGTTTTGACAATAAAAAGTGCAGGAGACTGCCACATACTGAGTCTGATGAAATAATCTTGCTTTTGGTCAACAAGTAGCTTTGAAACTAAGACCATAACATGACCCTCGTTAATTTGACATCTGCGCTTCGTAACAATTTTTTTATAGAACCATTATGATGTAATGTAGAGCCTGCTGCTGTAATATAGCTAAAATGTTCGACGAACAAAAAACCAGACTGTTATAGTAAATCAGGGTGAAAGCATGCGTTCTATTCCCTGTATCGTGATTTCTGGCAGTTTAAAAAGTGTTTCGGACAACTTTCAAGTAGGCCACACGATGCAATTTGTTTGTCACCATTGCAACGTATGTGCACAGAGGGACAGTGCCCCTGAACAGTTACCAGCTGTTACCAGAGAGCAGATTTTCAGGCAAACACATATTTTTATCCATTTCAAAACCAAAATTAAAGGGGCACAAAACGGGTGGACAAACATTCTGCAATTATTATGCTCAATGAAAGAACATAGCTCACGATATCCAAATATGAAAATTTTGGTTCTAGCCAGCGTCCTTAACACGAAATGATGCGATTCAATCTCTCCTTATCCTTGGAACCCTGTCACGTCACCATGTTCCAACATACAGCAACACCGAATTCTAAGCGCTGGAGGTGGGGGAGATTTCGCTCTCCTAGCCAAAGACAGACCACACTGAGACAAGCTGCAGCTTGTGACGGAACCAGTTTCGGGAACATCGCGGTGACCTCGCGGAGCAATACAGCACTGAAAACATAGTGCGCACGTGAAATATAATATTTAGTGTTTTTTTGCACAATTTGAACTGGCTATCTTGAATTTAACGAGCGGGAATATGTTTAGAATTGACTTCACTTTTCGATATTACGACAAAATTAATGTATAAGCGTCCCACATTCTAAATGGCTGACGATGCGTCATGTCAAAATGACGTGTCGCTATTGTCGCAGGGCGGGCATGAGAGAGAAAGAGAGTACTGGGGAGTATTCAGTCGGTTTGCAGCCATTATTTACTTTTTTGCAACGACTATTTTTCTAAAACGATCACCGTCGGCAACGTATCACAATGCGTTTAAAAAAAGTGTGACTCATATGCCTGTTTATTGCCCCTGTAAAAAAAAAAAAAAAATGCATAGCCCAGGCACCTATGGCACGTTTCATTGATGCGTCCCTGCTGTCCATGAAATCAACAGTGGAGAGAACTGGTTCTGATCCTCATGAAAGCGTCTCGCATGTTTGCTGGATAGCACCTATCCCAAAACAGCTTACATCACGGGCTTTGCACACGGGCTTTACCGAGTGTACAGTGCTGGGCAGAAGGTTACGGAACACACTGCGCCGCACTCCTTCCTCAGAGTGATACGCTAGCAGTGAATGGTACTGTACTGACTTACAAACAGGTGACTGGGTTACCTAGGCACGTGTCTGAAAGTCCGTACGGTCGCATTCGCTGCTAGCATGTCACTCTGAGAAAGGAGTGCGGCGCAGTGTGTTCCGTAACCTTCTGCCCAGCACTGTACGACGGGATCAGAAATAATTACACTACCGTAAGCCAGTTTCTATCTGCACAGAAGGTGGTCTTCCTCAAGTGTCCCTTAAAGGCCGATGGGCAGGTGTAGCAGTACCCCTCCAGTCCATTATTACCCAAAGGGATATATAGATGGCTGGCTGGAAGCAGTACGGTACTTTGCTTCGCCGTCCAAAGTTAAGTAGTTTACCATTGGACGAAGCTGCCTTCGTTAGAACTGTGCAGGCGGCTCCAGAAAGACAGCTGAACCTGATATCTGCTTTCTTAGTACACACTTCACTGAGTACGCTCTTGGATAGCATAAAGGAGGTGGAGCGACTAGACAACGCTACCCTAGTCTCTTTCAAAATGGTGGAAATTGTACACGTCAAGTACTTGAGGCTGTACCACAAACTATACGCGGTGCAGAAAGTGTGCAACTAGTAAACCATGCCCGGGAAAGAGATCCTGGTTTTCAGACACGGCCGTCCTTGCATTTGTTTAAAGTAGCACAGAAGTCATTTTTAATGCCCCTGTCAGACGTACTAATTTAGTGTCACTTTCAGCGAGTACACTTGCAATAAGTGTCATTCTTTACGAGTCACACGGCATCTTTTAGTGACACTAGATGCAAAGTACACTTACGATCACCCAGTTTTCTTCCTATAAAACTGTTAAGTTTGCCAGTAAGATGCACCATACGAAGTAATTTACACCACAGAGTCAATTATCGCAGAAATTGAATTTAAGATACGCCGCAAAAAGCGACCGTTCGCAACTGTGGTGAAGAGCAGTACCAGCCTGTGATCTGCCTGGAACCTCGCGCTGACGCTATAAGGAGAACGCTTGCTGATTGGCCTAGAGAAATGTTGTCTGCTACTCGGCTGTTCGGAGTTCTGATAAAGCCTTTCTCCTTGCTCGGTAATGCTTAGGCCGCTCCTTCTATCCCCAATTCCCCGGGGGAACTGGCAAAACAGGTTTACGGCGACAAAGGGACAATGCGCTGACTCCCACTGACCGGCAAACCAGAACGAGTCTCCTTATGCCGTCATCGGTGACGTGCCATCATACCTCCTCATCCTCATTATAGCTGGAGTGGCGAGTTAAGGGTGAAGGCGCGAAGCTATGTTTATGTGAGTTTTTTTCTGGGAAACAAGTTGCATACATCAAAACCTTTCGCGCTTCGGTATAATGACACACACACTTTCATCAGATGTCTTAATCTGAATTTTTTTTTGATGGCCCTCTGTACGCCTTTAATGGTGATGATGATGATTGGGAGTTTAATGGCGCATTGACAACAAAGATCATAATGCGCCATAAACCATTTGTTTACTGGTGGAGCTTCAATCCGACTGTCCCGGACGATGTGCCTCGCAGATACGTTTGTTCGTACAAGCACACACCAACAGCTTCGATCGCCTAGACCATTTTCTGCGTACGAAATGCTTCTCAGCGACAGCAAGCAGAACTTTACGTTGGAACACTTATAAATGATGCTGGTTATTCCTGCTTTTATGCATTTAACGAGGAGGGAGACAGCTGACAACTTCCAAGACCCCTACGAGTTGCTGTGGCTCCTAACATCTTCTATGTCTGTTGTCGTAACTGAAGTTTGGGGATGGATTACCATGATGCCTGTAGTTACTTCTATTGGAAAGTACAGACTTTGTTTCTCGAAATTTTCGTTGTACGAACCAACGTCAAAGCTTAGTTTACCAATTAAGGTTGAGCACCATATTTTGCGTCAGCTGTTATCACAGAAGATTTGGATACGACTCCTGGGAAACGACCTAGAGCATTCTACTTGAATAACGAAATGTCTAACTTACGAACTAACGAACTTCGTCACGGAAGCTCTGTCACACTACTTACTATACAAAAGTATCCCTTTTTTTGGCCTTCTTTACTGCCTTTTTAGGCACCTAAATCACAGTTTTTTAGTGCCTAAAAACCCGCTCTCTGGTATGGGAAGATATTGCTACTACGCCTTTGTGATCTTAAGCCGAGACAACATCATCAGTCATATCTAGCTTGCGAAGTGGGCTGCCAGTTTCATTACAGTACCACAGGCCAGTGATGCAAAAGCTGCGCTCTTCCAACACGTTGACATGTTGACAGTAGAAAACCTAACAGTCAGGTGAGTGTGGATTGAAGCAGGTCAGATGCCACAGATATTCCAAACAGTCTCCGCCCGAATGTCGGCATTATGCGGCCATAGGCCTGCAATCGCTTATGGAAGCAGACAGACTTCTCCACACAATAAAATGAGGGACATCAGGATGCTCAAATAATTGCTTTGATTCCTACATCCATTTCCTACATTCCTTTCTGCATCAACTAGCATAGTCTTCTTTTCTGTAGTGGGATTTCACAAAAGAAGGCTTTTTTTTTTTCATTAGTGTGACAGGTTAGTTCATGATAAAAATCTGCTGGGACTGCACTGGTGACATGAATGAGTGCCTGCAGAACTCATAACGAATTTGCGCCAACTTTTTTTGTACTTTGTACCAATAATACCTAAGAACAGTTTCATCAGGGGAAAAGGTACACATTCTTCACAGATCCAAACTTTTATGCAAGGCAAGTGATGCATACCTCTTTACCACTTTTATGTTGCCATTTTTTGTATTTTGTGTTTGTGCATCTGTCACTTCGATTTTCTGTTTGTTCATTACCTGCTCCACACAGCACACAACCCTCTCCTTGTTGGTCATCATAAATGTGTGTTGACATGGTGGTCTTTACACAAGTAATTAGTAGTAAAGTAAAATTACAACAAAAGGTATGCTACGAAAAATTTTCAACAAAAGACATTTATCTAAAGGGAACTTTACGCATGTGCTGCAAGGAATTTTTATGCCTCATTCTGAACAACATCCTATCCTGCTGAAACTGTTCAGGTAAAAAAAAACAATGTGTATCATATATATACATATTTTTGTGCATCTCAACAACAATGACTTGAACTAATTATCACATCACTGGTGTCTAGACTGCTTGGCAATATAGCTGATGGTTCTTTTCAAAAGAGTCTTCCCCAGCCAGCTGAAAAATTACACCTGTACACAAAAAGAGGAGTAACCAACAACAATAAAAAATTATGAGGAGAGAGTAGTTCCTCCAATATTCAGCAAGGTTGTACAGAGACACATAATGCTGAGGTTAGATAATTTTGTTTACTTACTCTGCTATCCAGAATTATGCTGCACCAATATGGCTTTCAGAATTGGTTGCCATAGCAAGAAAAATCAAATTGAATACTGACTCAAACTGACTGGCTCCGTTGAAAACACGGTCCTGAGACCGTGAGTTGCTGAGACTTTCCGTATCTGGGTGGTGTTGCCTTAATCTACCCGGCCATGTCGCAGGTTTACTCCTTCTATGCACTGTTCCATTGCGTGTCCGAAAAAAGGCGGTTCGACGGCGTCGGTACCCCTCGAAGGATGAAATCACAGGTGTGTGCCACAGGTGTCAACAATGGAAGCCTGCTTACCAACACCCCGTAAGGAATGAAATAAGATGTGTACGCTCTTACACTGCATGAGAGGCAGCTTTTGGACAAATAACTGTGTGTCATTCAAACTGTGTGCTGGAGACTTAACAACTTGTGATTGTTACGCCGTGCTGTGTCTATCAACAACAGGTTTGAAGTGTTCACCGCAAGTCCCAAAATCCCAGATTTCAGGACGTAAAAAATAGCTGGTATCCCGGGATATCCCGGTTCCCAACACGAACAGCAATGTTATGACTAAGGCCCCTGGTTTTCTGGTGTGGAAAATTCAAAATTCTGCGGCACCGACATGTAAATTCTGTGATTTTCCGTTGCAAGCAGTCAACGGCTGCTTGTAATGGGAAACACTTTATTTTCTTGGATAATGTAGGAACAAAAATATTTTATAAAATAACGGATTGAAAGCACTGTTGTGGGGCAGCAATACATACATGATACCTTGGGTTCTCCTCTGACAATGACAAAGGTCTGTCACCTCCAATCATTTTATAGCTGCTGAAAGATCTATAGACCTGCAGCATGGGCCATTTTGTAAAGCAGCCTTCACCCAGCCTGCAGGGAAGCTCCAGGTGAAGCCCACTTTCCTGAGGTGTCGTTCGTATCAGGTGAACCGTCCGATATGCAGGAATCGAAATATTGGGTATTCGATTCGCGAATGAAATACTTCGAGCGATTGATATTTGGTTCCAATTCGAGAACTCGAATATCCGCACAGTCCTACAATAAGGCATTCTGTAAAATTCCGTGCAAAATGAAGGATTCCGTGATGAATTCCGGACTCCGCGATATTTCGCGGAACCGCAGAAAACCCTGGGCCTTAGTTATGACCAATATGCAGTTGGGTAGACGCAAGTTGAAGTTGCAAGAAATTGAATTTTCAGAACTGAACTCCAACATTTGCCAAGTCAACTCCTCTTATTTTTTATTTTTTGACGGAAACAGAAAGCACATGCCACATACACCACTCCACAACAAAATACATTCTTGTCTAGTCCTGAACCTACCATGAAGGATTTGCGATTCTTTGATGCATTCACAGAAAAAAAAACAGATCTATAAATAAATTGCTGGAAAGCATATCAAGAGAGTGCAGCTTCTGGATAGAAGTGTCCATCCTAGGCAATGCTGTGACCAATGAGTGACTTTTAGCTGCTTTACGAACATCATTTGTTTCAACTGTGAGCATTTCCAAAAATTTGCCTGGACGACCAAATCCTAAATGACGCTGCTCATACTTCTCACTCAAACTTCTGACCCCATAACAAAGACTGAAATATGACACAGAGAATGGGATGGTACCTTTATAATGAAGATGGTCATCGTTGCTCATTGTGCCTCCTGAAAAGGGCAACAATACAATGTACATATTTACAGCATTTAGAAACACAAAATTATGTGTTCTGCACTTGACATACAGGGTGTTACCCTATAAAAGCTTACCCGCGCCGGCATGCCGTGCTCGCCAATTACTCAATGCAGGCAGTACAATGTGTTGCCTACGTATAAAACTCATACGGACATTCCATCATGGTAAACATCGAAGTGACTGAGCACCGTAACGCAAAGTTATAGCGCAAAACGTAAGGTTCCCGTAGTCAAAACAGCCAAGATGGCACCTCTCAGTTACCAGACGACATCCGTTTTGGGTGTCGTCTGCTGAGTATACGTCGGCATTTTTCGTTCCTCACGTTGCTTACTTCTGAGCAAAATACGACAGTTACACGAAAGCGAAATGAAAACTGCAGTTCCATCCGGCTGGCAGGATATGCGACACGTCGTCGTCTGGGGAGTAGCATGTCAACTGCTCTTCTCAACGCCACCATCTTGATTGTTTTGACTATGGGAATTGCACGTTTTGAGTCATAACTTCGTGCTTCAGCACTCAATCACTTTGAAATTTACCAAGATTAAATGTCCTTATGAGCTTTATATAAAGATCGTACAATGTGCCACCTGCATTGAGTAATTGGCGAATACGGCATGGCGGCACGGGTAGACTTTTATAAGACCTGTATTATGACCCTTCTTTTTACACATAAATTTACCTGTTTTCTTAACCAGATCTCAAGCATCTTAAGTGAAACAGTAAAACACTCACAAAATTTTACAAAATCAAAATGTATCTGAAAGAAAAAATATTTCAAGCTGTTTGTGAGGTTTAAACAAACCTGACAGCTCCTTGCTGTTTAGAAAGAAGACTTTAACCAATACTCTGGACAGTGGAAACAGAGCTCAGTGAAGTGTGTGGCTTTTAAGGGGGACTAACCCCAATGGTTACAAAGCCATAAATTTAGAAGTATTTCACATTTTAACACATAATTCAATTGTTAATATTTTCTCATTATAACTTTATTTATCACCGAGGGCACACCAGTAGCCGCACACCGTCGTTTTTCTGCAATATCTACGTTAAACACATTCTAAGTGCCGGGAATAAGCACTTTACTTGCAGGAATCCCACACCAGCAAACCCGTATGGGTCTCAAAACGTCAATTTTAGCCTCGTTTTTAAGTTGTGCTTGCCGGTGTGGGATTGCTGCAAATAAAAATATTTACGGTGTTTTGATTTCACATTGACTCCTGTTTCACATGCAGAATGAAAACATGCGCTCTAATGGCAGACGTTTTGTGATGCTTTACTGGACTTGTACTGGGTGCATTTTGAAAATGTTGTTCGTCTTGCTAACGAATCAACAGTAGACAGCTATTACCGCACATTGCCCGAGAGCAACTGTGTTTGTGAAGCTGCTCCGTTCTGTTTCTGCGTTTCATCCATATTCACGAGCGGGAAGCTTTGGAAGCTTGAAAGAGGAAGCCATGCTTCCACCATGCTTTTTGAGGAAGCTAATTTAAACATTATTTTGGCAATAGCTTCTTCAAAAATGCAAAGCTACAGGGTTAGTCTAGCAATCATTACACATTTCGATATCATTGTAAAAATAAAAGAACAGGGTTTTTCCCGGCCCAAACTTAGTAGAGTGACAGCAGTTTGTCTGAAGTTCCATTTGAATTTTTTACAAGCATTGCGGTCCTGTAGAAAAAAAGAAAGCAAAATGCCGTCCTATGCATTTTTTATGGTCTAACAAGACCTTTGCATTAACTGACATGACAGAACAACAACTTTATTTTATCGTGATGATTAAAACCAAATTAAAATCAAGAAAGATCTCACTGCATGCATTTTCAATGGTTCATCTCACTCAGTAACTGCCATTTCATTCAGTCTCCTTCGTCTTCGTATCACCACACACAGGTGATGCAATATGCAGAAGAGGGGGATTAGTGCATAACAGACGCATGTCACATTGTAGTAGGCTGCGCCACCTGTATGAGGAGATGTGAACGTGTAACAGGCACAGGGGGAAAAGTGGCACCTTTTGAGCGAGACAGGCCATCGAAAATGCATGCAGTGAGGTTTTGCTCAATTTAATTCCATGCACTTTTTTTAACTTGAGTCACACGGCTATCAGTCTGCAAAGTTTCGGGCAGGATATAAACTCAGCCTTCTATTTTTATGACACAATCAAAATGCGTTCTAATTCTAGGGTAATCCCATAGAATTTTTGAATTGACTATGAAGTTTAATGCCATAAAGGCAAAAAGTGAAGCAATAGTTTCAAATGCTCGATTATGATTAAGGACACAGATCTCCAAGTTCTGCACCAGAGTGGATTGCAATTTTCTTCTGCACTCACAACATACATGGTATTTGGCCTAACGAAAGAAATCACGTTAAAAAATCTACTTATCCAAACACTACAGGGTCAGCGCTATTCGTCTCAGCAGGCTTGCCATGATTTGTGAGCACCTTTAGTGAATTTAATTTGCAAGAAATTCAATTTCCACAATTGAACTTCGAAATTTGCAGAGTGAACCTCACTTCTTTTTTTACGGAAATGGAAAGCGCATTCCGGATTTTCTCCATTCCATTGTAAAATGTATTTACTACTACAATGGTAATGGCCAGAAAAAAAAAATTTAATGCGAGAACAGTCATTTTGAGGTGCACAAATTGCCGGTTGCATTCAGATCTCCGAAAGAAGCAATGCAAGGAGGCCATGTACTTCCCCTTTTCCCAGCTTCTGTTGATAACGGCAACATGGCTACAATGCAAAGTTATCTGAAAGAAGAGCGAGAAAGAAACAGGAAGGGGCATGTGACCGTTTGTTTCTTCTGCCACATCTTGCACTAATTTGACGGAGATGTGAACTCGGCCGACAATTTGTGCGCCTCGGAACGATGATTTTCGCAATTTTTTTCAGCTATTACCAAATCACTAGAGAATTCTATACGGTAAATCTAATATGCATGTTTCTGTAAAACAAAAAAAAAACGTGTGGTTGACTAGGCAAATTTTGGATATCAAAAGGGAAAACTAAACATTCTCAGAAATTAGATTTGATAAAAGTGCTTAGCAGTCATGGTAAAATCTACCCCCTACCCTCCTGGAGATAAATACCGTTAACCCCGAGTGTTCAGACAAGCAGGTTTTTGACAAGAACATGTTCACTTCAGCATATGACTAAATGGTGTAGATGTATAAATCTGTATTAGGGATCTTGACATTGTGTTCATGGATATATGATGCGAACAGAGCACAGTTGAGCCAGATTATGACCGAGAGGGCTTGCTCGTCTCCTCTGATTTCTGCAGGCTCATCCTTTATGAGACCCACGGTTGCAGTGTGTTTAAGCCAGCTAGTTCCGCCACCATGCAAGGTGACCTCATGAGTCACGGAGACCCAGCACTGAACCTGTGGCGCCTCTAGACACATAACATTCCACTGGCCACATGGTTACTGTCACAAAAGCGCATCTGAGAAGTAAAACAGGATACATTATGTTAGTAAGCACAACATGGGAGAGCATACCTTTTGAGTCGAAGCAGTTATCAGGAATGATTACTGAGCAACTACATCACGTTGTTCGTCTTCTATGCCTGTGCATGAAACTGCTGCAACGAAAAGCACCACCTGTCAGAGCACATGGGTGACACCATTCAGTAAGGCCCTGCCAGTATTTTAATATGTAACAATCTAGAACTCATGTGCATGCATTTCCAATCATTGGACAATTTTTTTATGAATATCTCCTTTGTGAGGAAGCACCCTCACCTAGGTCACCTGTGGCTAGGTACCAACACCCTCCTGCAATTTGCATTGGCGCATTAAAATGGAGCTCAACGTCATGCTGCTGTGACGAACCACGCCAACGTCCAATTTTTATTCTAGAAATTGGGGTGTCATTCACTCACACATGCACTCATTACTACAACGAGCAAATAGTTACATATGACATGTGTGGTGCTGTTACCCCTTTAGCGCCAATAATCACGACTAAACGCTGCGGTGAACGAACACAGAAAAAAATCATGACGTCCTTACACACCTTTTCCAAACTACGTTCGGCGCTAGCACATTGAAACAGGAACGTCCAAACCGATACTTGCGGTGCTGCCAGGTGAAGTGTAATGTCTAATCTCTTCTAAAGAAAGTTCTACATCATTTCAAGGTCATTTAGGGTTCTTTTGTGAGGCAGTTAGCGAAAAGTCGTAAAAAGGAACACCACAAAGTACGTATCGTGGTGAAAACCTGTCACCAGACGTCGCGACGATCATTTTCGTGTGGCGGATGAACATTTTGCACGTTCCAAGACATCACGCGCTGGAATAAAGTACGTGCAAGATTTGGAACGCCCTTTCAGTGTAGATGAATGAAGTATGAAGTCACTCTGTTCTCGTTAATAAGGAGTCATTTTGTAGAATATCTCAGCCAAATTTACGGCCGAACTGGAACGTAAGTGAGTAGCTGTTATGTACGAGTTGTGGCTGTGGCAGTGCACAAGCTACTGATTAAACAATACGAGGTGATATGTGACATGTTACATGTTGGTACCTCTTCGGCGCTTATGTACTAGAGTCACTAAATAGCATCAAGAACCACTATATGTGACTACTGTGAAGAGTATGGAGCCATAGGGCTCTGTGTAGCAAAGGCGGGTTAGGTGTTCAAGGACACACTCAAGATAACAGGTTCATTGCATTATGGATTGCTCCTCCAAATCCACTTGGCGGAGCTCATATAGTCCATATATATACTCTATCGCGGCCAAGAAGTCGCAGTTTCTGTCTGTATACTCAATCTAGATACATCACCTTACCAGACCCCACCCGACCACCTTGCATGTGGTACATACAAGTTTGCAAGCTGTTAGTGGTGGCTGGAGCTGCACCAGCAAGAAGTATAAGAACTACTCAAGAACCGAGATCCCGGTATATAAATTACTTAAATCCCGGTATATAAATTAATATCGACTCCACTTACACAAATCCAGAGACCAGAGCTTTTTTTAAACAGGTCCTAGTCTATTATTCAGAGGGAGTTGTACAACAGAACATGAGAACCAAAAGGTATTCTGGCATCCAGCTAAACTGACGTGGAAACTCCCATACTGAGTATGGAGTAGTTGTTCCAACAAGGCAGTGAGCAGAAAAATTCACAGCTACAGGCACAGCCCTCCTTTACCCTTCTCTGAACACTCATGCTGAACATGGCACAAATTTTGAATAACTCAAGCGCCAGAAGGTTCCATTAAGTGGAATGGTTAGCCCTAATTTGGATGATTATCTCCATGCACATATGCTAGCACATGTTGACAATTTTTTAAAACCATTTTAGGACATTGTAACCGGGCAAAACTTTCATGGTGTTGGGGGCACAAAAAGTAGTTGCATCTGTAAACAACAGGATGTGGCAGTGGCATAACCGGTTCTCCCCACCCCCAGAACTCGCCTTTGGTAGTGCATTTGGGAAAAAGAATATGAGGGTGAAATCGTACACCCCATGTTAAGTTCCTATAGAGCCCCTCGCAAAATGTTTGTTTTTCTGGCTACATTACTGGGATGCAGGACATCGGAACAGGCCAATTAAAGAAAAGCTACTTTGGGAAAGGCAAAATTCTGTTGACACTGTCATCATGGCAAGCAAGCTGTAATGTAATTTCGTGTAATATGGGTATTGAAATGGAACTGAATTCTCCAGTCTACATTTGTGAATTGAAACCAACTACCAATGAGAGAATAGATTGTTATCTATGGAGAAACAGAAACTTAGCTTTCATAAAATCCATTTCTTTCCAACATGTTTGTCTGGCACGTCAGACGCATAAACATGCGCTGCAAGCGAGGCCAAATTGTTACAATTCATTCAGGCCACAAAATGGTAGAGAGAGCTGCTGCCATGGTCCTTCAAATGTTTGAATACCATGGAAATTGAAAACACTGTTTTCAAGGTTGAGAAAACCCTGGAATTTGAAAACCTGTGGTTTTGTGTCTTTTTCTTGTAAGACCTCAGTATGCAAACTCCACTTATCTGGAACCATAACTATCACTTCAAAACCACAGGAGCTAGCACTCACTCAAACGGTAAACAGAAGTGGAAACCAGAAGTGCAAGAAATGAAAGACTCCTTCTGTTGTATTTACTATTTATCAGCCAGTACTGTGATCATCAACCTCATTTATACTCACACTGTTGTGTGATACTTGTAGCTTATAAATATTTATTGAAATATTGAAGTCATCACCACCAACTGTATTTTACATCCCAGGCAAAATAGCAAATGAGCCTTAAAAAAAGGTCATTGAGAGACCCTTGAATTTTTGTTCCAAAAGTGTGTGGAAACCATGCTCTACACCACATGCACATAAAGCTTCAATTAAATCCAGTAATATAGGTCACGATGATGTACCTAAGTAGAGCAGGAAGACCTGCTAGCGTTCTCCAACTGTATACTGATGTTCTAATGGTCATATTTAACCCGATGAAGTGCAATCTGTGCACAAAAACTAATTATTCTTTGGATCTGGTTCCGCTGGTATTGGTGCACAAAAGCTTGTGACTGGAAGATTTCACCTGAGTTACTTAAGTGGCATTGTTATATATGTGGCCAGGCTCCAGAGTTTATGGATTAATCCACAAAAATTATGGAAACATACGCTAATAGAATAAAGCCTTTGTGGGCTCGCACCCACTTCGACACCTTGAAGTGTGGCGAGGTATATATTGGGCAGCCTTCAAGGGGCATTAATACCTGGCGTCCAGTACTACTTCCAACATAAACTAGCACACTGGGGCAAAAGTTAATGAAACAAAGATTATGTTCTGATGTAATAAACAGGGCAGTCTTCTCCCAGAGGCAGGCGTACGAAATCAGAAAAATCAGGATTCCATTTTATTCGCCCACCAGTGGTCGTGGTTCATGGTCGGTTCAGTCTACACTGCATCATCTTGTGCGTGTTCGTCTTTTGTCCCTGCACTGAGGATTTCATCGGCTATCGTTCACTATACTAGGATTCAGGGTTTTCCCGATATGATTATTTTAGAACGTGAAGAAAAAATAATGTACAAGTTTCCGGCGATGCAGAATCAAAAATAACAAAGACGGTTAAGAGCATCAACTGTTTACTAAAACAAGACTTTCGTGCAGTAGGCTGCACTTCTTCAGGTTTGAGGGCCTGTTACAAGTGGTGAAGCATATATCAAAAACCAAGTCACATGGTACAAGAGAAAAGGGTAAGGGTGAAGAGAACTACAAACGCAATACAAATATCAACAAAAATGAAAACCAAAATGCAATCAATAGGACCTTGTCCAGCCACCTCCTATTGATTGCGTTTTGTTTTTCATTTTTGTTGATATTTGTATTGCGTTTGTAGTTCTCTTCACCCTTACCCTTTTCTCTTGTACCATGTGACTTGGTTTTTGATATATGCTTCACCACTTGTAACAGGCCCTCAAACCTGCAGAAGTGCAGCCTACTGCACGAAAGTCTTGTTTTTATGTATATAGTAAACAGTTGATGCTCCTAACCGTCTTTGTTATTTATGATTATTTTACTGTAATTTTGAGTTTTTGTGGTTTATTTATTTATTTTTTTTGCAAGCGAGTGAATATAGAAAATTTTAAGAAAACGCAACAGCTGTGAAACGACACATAAAGGTTGTGTCCGTTTAGTCACAACTTACGAGAATGTCATCCTGCATCACAGACTCCAGCGACCTGCATTGAGAGGGGAGTCGCTGGGAGACACTCTCGAGCTGCTAGAGTAACAAACGCAACCAAAAAGAATGAAGCTGCATTGCAGACTACATTTGTCTCTCTCTGGTGGTGTGTTCAACTCAAAATCCGGATATTCCTAATAATAATAATAATTGGTGTAGATTAACACGTAAGGTCAGCCCACCCACATTTGTGTGGTTACATGCTGCACGTGCCACAGGGTAGGACTGTGGATAATTTCGACCACCTGGGGTTTTTTATATTCCGGATATTCCCTATCTTACTGCCTGCATTGCAACAATTGATGCTGCTATTTGTGCTCCCTTTTTTTCCACTTTGAGAAGTGGGGCAGAGCACAAATCACAAAAAGAAAACACCAAACCCCAGATACAGAGCACTTCAGGCAGAGCTGGAAAATGGCAGAAACGATTCCAAAATGTGACACACCGTACAATTACTCAATAGGGTGAAGGTTCCTTTAGGGACTGGTAACTTGTGATGCAATCTTGACAAAAAAAGAAAAAAGATCAGTCAACAGGCCAGCACTTTTGTTGTTGAGCACTAAGAGGGGTTTCTCAGATAAATAAAAAAATCCAGGATCCTGTGTGCTGGAAAGAAGCACTCAAACGTAAATTCTAAGGGGAAAAGTTTTACGCCTTTCTTTTTGCTGTTTGAAAAGTCAGTCAAAACGAATGGTGAAAAGCTCCATATTCTCTGAACTAAAAAAAGACCTCCCCCTATTACAAAAAAAAAAGAAAAAACTTGTATAACACAGAGGGGCAATATGACAGGAAGTGCCTCAGGATGAGAGCCGCCGATATTTCGAACAGAGATTGGGGCCCAGAACAACACCAGTCTGCTTGAAACATCGGCAGAAATATGGCAGTGCTCCTGAGGCACTTCCGTTCATACTTCCTTACTGGTTCGCTGGACTTCCTACCCTTCTACAGAGGGGCAATGTTTCGAGTTTCTCAGCTTGTACTGATGTGACTTAAAGCTAATATTAAAAAGTTGAATGAAGAAAACCACCACATCCTTGTCAGCTCCATTTGTGAAGGGGTATGTAATGACACACATTCAGAAAACACAATTGAAGCATGTGGACACTTTTGTGCTCTTCCATTTTATTGTATGCGCAATTTGTACAACAGCCTAAAGAGAGTCTTCCCTTCCCGCCCCAACTGTCCTCTAACCCCCCCTCCTTTTCCCCCAAGAGCAGAACCGTTGTCCTTAAGTCACAGCTCACTGTTGAGCCTTAGCCAGCTTGTCCTTCAGAGACTGGGGCATCTCGGGGGGTGGTGGACGTGGCAGGCGCAGCCACACCTTTACGGCATCATAGATGAACCACTGTAGAGCGGTCAGGGTACCAATCATGATGATACGGGGGGTTAAGCCCTTCCAGAGACCTACAAGGCAAAGAGATGACGTTCAATGCACGGGGAACCACGGAAAGAGATTGGAGGTCCCGAAATGGAGGATGATGTTACCTTGGCACCAACACAAAAGGAAACTGAATCCGTTGTGTCATTCGAAGTTTGTGATTTTTGAATGAAAGAAACCACAATTTTAAGTTTTCCCACTCAAGACTGGCAACAATGTGGAGAAGCATGGGATCAAGTATCCTCAATTGGCACTGGACAAAATCTTTTGAGGAGACGAACTAGAGCCTGCTCCACAATGTCGACCTTGAGAAGGAGAGAGCGAAAGCGCAAAATTGTGGTTTCCTCGTAAATCACGCAACCGATGAGACGTTATATATGTGGGTCGTGTCCACGTCACCTTAATTGAAATTTGCTCCTCTGGCATCTACTACAAACTTCTACCATTCACGTCTAAACCCTGAAGTTTCAGGGTTTAAGCCGATTGTTCCCCGGATTGAACATTGCCTTTTTCGGGTGAAACCCGATTTTTGGCTAGCAAACTGCCCTCACTGGGACGTCTGTTAGGAATGCACTAGTATACTTGTTTGGCAGCAAATGCAGTTACATCACCGTTTGTACCAAACCGCTACAGCTAGTTTGAGTAACTGAGCCAGATTTCTCCCTGAATTTTGCATACTGGAGGTTTTTTCACCCAAATTGAATTTAGTGCGCATGTTTATTTACCCGATTATTACCCCCCGAATTTAGAAGAAAAAATTTTCCAAAACTTCAGGCTCTGTTTACGTCACATTTGCTAATGCGGGAAACCGTTGTCAAAATCGCTGTCGCTCAAAAACAAAGCCACCGTGTCCTCAGTCTGTGCATTGCATGAGGAAACAACAGGAAGTAGCGTCACTAGAGCCTGAAGTTTTAAGGTTTTACCCGATTCTTCCCCAAATTTGCACCACGAATTGAAGGTTCACCCTTTAGGGTGAAACCCGATTTTTACCCGACAAATTCCCCTCACGGGTATGTCTGTAGGAATGCATTAACTTACTTGTTTGGCAGTAAAGACAGTTACATCACCGTTTGTACCAAACCATTACAGTTAGTTTGAGCAACTGAGCCCGATTTCTCCCCGAATTTAGCATACCGGGAGTTTTTTCACCCGAATTCGCATGAATTTAGTGCACATGAGAGAAACTGATGTTCTGAGGCTGGAACAACATAGAAGGGACAGATACAAACAAAGCCTCAATTGCCTAAGAAATAAACGATGAAAGATGAAAGTCACTGAAAAGGTTAGCCAGCTGTAAGGATCGAACCCACATCTTCTTGATTACCGTGGGTTCGATCCCTACAGCTGGCTAACCTTTTCAGTAACTTTCATCTTTCATCGTTGATTTCTTAGGCAACTGAGGCTTTGTTTGTATCTGTCCCTTCTATGTTGTTCCAGCCTCAGAACATCAGTTTCTCTCTTGTTCAACAGGTGCCGCTTGCGTCGATTTCCGTCGTATGAATGTGTGTATGAGTGAGCAAAAAATGTAAGAGTGAAAGGAGGGTGAGTGAGAGTGAGTGGCTGGTTTGTCGTCCCTTCAGATGACGCACTCCGAAAGTCGCTGGAGAGGCGTGTTAGCTTAGCTCAATTGGTAGAGCCCTGGACCGGTAATCCAGAAGATGTGGGTTCGATCCCTACAGCTGGCTAACCTTTTCAGTGACTTTCATCTTTAGTGCACATGTTTGTTTACCAGATTTTTACCCCCCGAATTTAGAAAAAAATATTTCCCGAAAACTTCAGGCTCTAAGTATCACGGAGAGAGCAGTGTCGTGCTCCAAAGCTGTATTTCGCTGTTAAGTGGTCGCTCAGGGTGTCGCATACTCCTGGTATGCGAAAGGGTGTGGGTGCGCCAAATAAGGCACCCAGTGAATGCTTGATAAGTTGGCAGCACGTACTAGCTGCGTCAAAGGCGCATCATTGCTCGCAAGGCTTTGCTGTATGTTCCCTCATTATTTCTGCAATAATTATATACAGGCAAGTATTAAAGCATCTCAGGGCAGAAAATAATCTGTTACATATGCACTTGCTTTCGTTTCTTCAGCCACAACTCTATAAATATCACTTACGATGCTAAGCCCAACCTAATCCTGAACCCCGCGAATATTGCCAGTCCAATTTGGGAAAATCTTGAATCTCTGCCTTTTTGTCGGCTGTGTATTCAACAGGAAGGGCCTTGATCCCCTTAGAACCGCAATGCTTGCTTGTTTTGGTAACGATGAGCAAGCGGCATCATATCGTGCCAGTCGCGTTTGTGCACACCATTATGGTAATTCGTTCCTTGTTCCTCTTCCTGTTGGCAAAAGTAGAACTTTTACGAGAAATGGACCTATAAGTAATAGGTAGGGCAAGGATATTTAGGCACTAAAAATGATAGAAATAGGCAGGCAATTAGGCCCTCAAAAACAGCAAAACGGGCAATAAAATACAAAAATAGGCGCGTTAATCTGGTACACCTTTGGCTTTGTTGGTGCTTCAAAATACTCCATCCAGAAAAAAAAAAAAAAAAAAGGCTACGGTACTGTACAAGCTTTGACTTCTTGTACACAAATGCTGAGGCTGCCTAGAACCGCGTGATATTGAATGCTACTTTTAGTTCTCCACCCTGAAAGATCTTAAAAGGACAAATCTTTCAATCAAATATACGTAAACCCTTCCTAGCAAACCGCGGCACAAGCCGACAGTGAAGGCCATACGCTCCTCATGCTTGCGGCATTGTTTTTGGCTCATTTGCGTAGCAATATTTTGCAATGGATATTTCAGCGCAAATGTCAGTATTTTTTAAAAATCAAAATAGTTTTCAATGAGGACGGTATCTCATTCTGCTATCTCACTTTTGCCTGAAAGCCCGTAATTAAATAGTTAACGGATTGTAGCCAATTAGTTACCTAGTGGTTATGTATTCTCTTCAAGAGGGTGTCCTCCACCTTTATTTTTACTCTTTCTTTTGTTGTTGTTGAAATGATCTCGTGCAGCTAAGAAAGCACCCTGTACAGTGAACCTGCATGCAGTGAAGATATGCATGAAGCCTGCAGTCCCATGCAATATACTCTCAAATCGGGTTCGCGATATTTGCATTCGTGGGGTTCATGATAGGGTTTCGCTCAACGATATTGCTGTGCGAATATTTGTTTCGAATATCGCTGCACAAGAATGGAAAAAAAAAAAAAAAGAGGCGCGATATAGCGGCATTTAAACGCTTGTTGTGGCAACATTGGTACTAAGTCACATGCCGCCAGCCAGGCACGAACGCGGTGAAGCGCTATCACAGTGCGCCGGTCGATCAGTTTCGAAGTTGTGCGGTTGTACACTGACTGATTTACCTTTTGTGCCATGGACGCCAACAAGCACGACTTGGTTGATCTGAGCCCTGGAACGAACCCGCACAAACGGCGGAGTGCTTTATGGGACTTCGAGCGTACAGCGTCAGGAGATGCTAAGTGTGCGGCACGTGGGACTGTGCTAAAAACACCGACGGGAACAACAACCCCCCTCTCCTCAATCATGTAAAACGTCACCCCAGCGTTTACAAGTGCTATGAGGAGAAGGTGCCGGCTACCGAGGCCGAGAGACCTAAAAAGAAATGTGAAAAAACTAAGCAGGAGTCGATGGCCGCCTACCTGAAACCAAAACTGAAGAGCGCGCTAAGCTGTTCACAAAAAAGGTCGCGCAGTTTACTGCGAAAAATCTTAATTCGTACTCTATCGTAAAAAAAAAAAAAAAAAAAAAAAAAACGGATTTCTGGATCTCATCGCGGCTGCAGCTCCCGAGTACGCCGTCCCAAGCAGAACAACATTTTCCCGATCCATAATTCCGAGCTTGTACGAAGACGAAGTGCGACGAGTAAAATATGAACTGAAGAGTGATTTCAACGATGGGACCGAATGTTATTCAATCACCACAGACGGCTGGACGTCCCGCAGTGGGGACAGTTACCTGTCACTGACATGTCATATCCTGGACGGTAACTTCACAATTCACAGCTACACCTTGGCGTGCAGGTGCATGCCCCTCGGTCACAGTGCTGACAACATACAGAACTTCCTAAAGGACGTCGTTGTGTAGTGGGACTTGCGTAGAGTGTGTGCCTGTTTTCGTGCTGACCGACAACGCGCGAAACTTTGTTGCCGTCGTCGCACAATGTGGATCGTGGACCAGCATACCTTGTTTTGCCCACACTCTGCAACTCAGCATCGAAGACGTGAAAAAAACAAACGGCTAGCTTCAACGATATGTGCAGCAAGGCCGGATCTCTGACTGGCCATTACGAGCGTAGTGCACAGGCCCGACACCGCTTGCAATAAATCCAAGAAACTATGGGCACTAAGCCACTGGAGGTGATGCAGGATGTTCCAACAAGGTGGAACAGTGAGTACAAAATGACTGTGCTCTGCAATTTCTTTGGAACTCTCAGAAAGCAGTACAGTAGAGAACCGCAGCTGCATACAGTTCATTCAGTTCACTGCATACAGACTCTGCTTTCAAGGAAACCCAAGGAAGGTATCATGGGATCAGACTTTGCTTCAAACCTACTCCATAGCGTCATGTCTAGGTTTGTGGATATCACAATGAAGGACACGTTTGCACTTGCCACCATGTTGGACCCAGATTTAAGCGTGTCTGTCACACAGGTCACTCTGAAAAACTGTGGGCAAAGGGCTTGCTGGAAAGGACCATAGAGAGCTATGCTTCAGCAGAAGAGAGTGAAGCCCACAGTGTCATTTGAGGAAGCCCCTACTACCTCATCCGCTGTCTGGAATTGCTTAGTGAATTAGCATCAGCATCTGGTGTCACCTCCCAGAACGTACTGAAACTGCCAAGGCTACAGGTTGAGGAATACCTTTGCACCCCCGTCTTACCCCGTTCAGAAGATCCGCTGGTTTGGTGGCAGTGCCATAGCAAAGGACAGTACCCTGCACTGGCGAAAGCTGCTCAGTCGTACTTATCAATCCCTGCGACACAAGTGTCAAGCGAAAGACTCTTTTCTGTCTGTGGCCTCACTGTTTCTGCAAGGCGGGAAGCTCTTTCTGCCCAGTTTTCCTTCATGATAACATGAAGTAAGCAGCGATTTGTACTAACAAGAACTCTTCTTTTTTAAGACTTTCGTAATTGTTACGCATACCATGACTGTGTTGCTTGGTGCTCAAAACTGTACCTACTTCATGCTGTTCATGTAATTGAAATGATACTGTCATGCTGGCACGAGAAGTCTTTTTCTACACTGGAACCACATACAGAAGTAGGAAGGATGTTACAGTTCGTTTCCTAGGACTATTCAAAAAGTATTCGGAAAGTATTCGAAATCGATTCGATTCGATGTAGGCACTATTCGAACCGAAAAACCACTATTCGCACAGCACTACTCAACAACACTAACGATGTTGATTGAGTGGGGACTGAATCAACCGTGGAGAAGGTGGCGTTCCTCTAAACAAGGCCTGACCGGCAGTGATGGAATGTCCCAGCAGGCAGATGTGCATGGCCTCATGCTAGGACCGTGCCGGTAGAACTCTAGTGCGCCCTAGCGCTTCGGAATTAAACCAGTTTCGTCCAGACATTCACGGTGGTCGGATCCTTCTTTCACTAGTCTGCTGGTTCGCTACACAACAAATGCAAGTATGTTTGTAACAGATTACTTTCGGCCGTGAGACGTTTTGATGCCTCTCTGTAAATAGATATTTTGGAATATCAGTGAGATTCTCACGTTTTCAGCATCTGCAAATGTGCTGCAAGGCCTAGAGAGCCATGATGTGCCTCTGATGCAGCCAGTATATGCTGCAAGCAGCTATGACCTCATCCAGACGAACCTCCTTCAGTTTGAGCTGTGCTCTACTCAAACAAATCTCCGGCCCCCTTGCAGCTCAAATTAACAGGGCTGCACTGTATCCCTATGGGTTTCCATAAGTGTGCGACCCTTTACAACGTGGACTGGACTGTCACGGTGATGAAAAACTAGTTCTTTACTAACCTCCCCATCCTAACTTCTTCGCAGCTTCCAGAGCTGTGCTTCCCTTCTCCTGGTTCAGCTTGGATACAACAGTGTCTGCAGGGTGGGATACGATGGCACAGAACACTCCAGCTGAAAATTGAGAGAAAATAAAATTAATGAACCAGTTGCACGCAATTTCAGGCAGCCGCAGTGTGTGTTCTATGCAACTCTCCCATGATAACGTAGCACAAAGCTTACCACGCAGATACAAGCTTACTGGTACAGTCAAACTCCTTTATAGCGAACACCTTTTTAACGAATATACCACTACACAAATTTGTTTTGCGGTCCCGCTGGAGCCTGTAGGTCCAATAATAGACATCCTTTTTAACGAAAATACCTTTATCATACCAAATATATATCAATCATCAATCATATCAATACCAAATCATATCCAAGCAAAATAGACAACTCCAGAAATCCCAGACAGCTTTACGCCACTCTGAACTCTCGCAACTCGTTTATCAGAGAGGAGGAGGTCTCCAGACTGTTTCGGTTCCTCCTGTCTAGGCAGATTGTGCACGAGGTGTTAAGGTAAGCGAAAACAAAAAGTGAAGGACCGTTCTCTAGGGGTGTGCGAATGTTCAAGTTCTTGAAGTCGAATCGAATGTCACACGCTCAAACTATTCGATTCGTGAAGCGAATATCCAATATTCAGTTAGGCGAATATTCGACTCCATCCCGAATATGAACGACGCCACTCCGAAAGTGGGCTTCACCTGATGCTTCCACGCATGAGCTGAAGCCTGCCTTACGAAATTGCCAGTCCCGCAGGACCAACATAGGCGTGATGGTGTTTAGTTTAAGATAATGTTATCCGAAGTTACTTGTGTATACATCGGCTGAGGAAGGGGTGGCATCCTTCCAACGTCCACTTTAGCGGTTCCGATGGGGATGATGTCTGTAAGGTTACCCTTCAAAGAGTTAGGACTCTCGAATAATGACTGCAGCCCACAAACAAAAAGGGTGCTTAAAGACCACTTAGGTAAGTTCAAAATTTCAGCAATGCAACTTCCCTGTGCCAGATGTACACACTCCACCCAAGATGTTAAAGGGTGCTTGTGGCAAAGCTGAGGCATGATGCCAATTTGTTTGTTTCACAAGTCCCGTGCGGATGTTCAGAAAGAATTAGACTCATCTGTGTAATGTGCCACTGCCTGACAAAATTTTGAAATGAAAATAATCACCCGCAACCCACGTAAACGTTCCCACGCAATTTGTTCCCAACGTTTCGACTTTTTTAGGGAGAGAAAATGCACAAATTATGCGAGTAAATACAGTAATTGGGTTTTAGAATGGAATGGGTTTTGGACCCAAAGCTCCGAATTTAGACTATTGCGGTCGAGTATTTGTCGATTCCTATAAATTTTGCAGATGCTGAAAGATCTTTCGGCAGGTACATAATGATTGTAGGTTCCAGACGGCGTTCGCTGTCAGAGAAGAACACAAGGTATCATGTAATGCTGAAGTTTATAAGATATTTTTTTGTTCCTACGTCATCCAAGAAAATAGACTTTCCCGCTTCAAGCAGCCACTGACTCCTCGCCGTGGAAAATCACGGAATTTACGAGGCAGCGCCGTGGAATTCGCGACAGCAGATAATTGAGGGCCTTAATCATGATTAGAGCCTGAAGTTTTAGGGTTTTACCCGATTCTTCCTCGAATTTGCACCCCGAATTGAAGGTTTCCTATTTAGGGTGAAACCCGTTTTTTACCCGGCAAACTGCCCTCACTGGGACATCTGTAGGACTAACTTAATTGTTTGGCAGCAAATGCAGCTCATCACCATTTGTACCTATCCGCTACAGTTAGTTCGAGTAGCTGAGCCAGATTTCTTCCCGATTTTGGCATACTGGAAGTTTTTCCACCCGAATTCGCATGAATCTAGTGCACACGTTTATTTACCCGATTTTTATCCCTCGAATTTCGAAAAAAATATTTCCCGAAAACTTCAGGCTCTAATCATGATGTCCACTTGCATTTGCGCAAGAGTCATGGGTTCATTGCACATATTTGGCAATAGAGACAACACGTTCGCCATGCCTGCGGCCGACAGTTGTGGATGGTCAAGATGATGGTCTGCAGAGCCTGACTCACTTTCTGGCTGCACAATTTACCAAACAGACATGCCAACGACAGCATGCACACACAGTAACACAGGAGAGCGCCCCGACTCCCGAAAATGCCTGCGCGAAAAGCCACACCGCCACCGAAGTGTCACCTAGAGGTACAGCTCGGAAGTTTTAGAGCAGTCTCGCGTTGGATTCCAAATACCAATCCTATCAAATGCACAATGCAAAACAGCAGTTGCCGCTGAAGTTCTGAAAATAGTGGTGTCGGTGTGCCTCTGCAAGCGTTTTGGTCAGGAAAAATCAGACATTCGAACTTCGAGGTGTCCGGGAAAACAGTAGCAAAATGTGTTAATCCTACGGTGAAGGGAGTCCGAATAACCGGTCAGCTACTGTACTGTGCTCAACTAGGAATAAAGTGAAGTCACAGTTCCGAAATCGCTGAATGTGGCTGTCTCTTTAAACTTCAATAAACCACGTGTCCCAAGGAAAGCAAGTGCTGAATGCTCACCGATGTATCCAGCAATAAAGGTGACCACCAGCTGTTCGGGTTTGGAGCACTTGTCCCGTGGCTTGGGCACGACGTGCTTGTAGAGGAGCTCTACGGTACGCTCAAAGCAAGCGAACTTCATCATCGTGTAAGGAATCTGCCTCATCCACAGTGGGCCAATGCCTTTGTAGAACCTGCAATAGTGTAACAAAGATCCAGGGTTTGGAGGTAACGCTAAAAATAACGCATGCACACACACACGAGGCGACAACGGTGGACAAGCAGGAAAGAAAATTCGATGAGTACAGCAGAACTTGGTTGGCTCGAACCTGAATAGTATCTCCAAATGTTGGTTAAGTCTAAGGTTTCTTGTGTCGCAGAATTATCTCGTACACTTTTTTACGCATTTGTCAGCGATTATCTCGAAAAGTTTGAGACAAGGTTTGGATGTCTCGAAATCTCCTCAACAAAAATTTAGGACGACAGTCACGCGCAGACACGTGTTAAACCGTTCCTGCGTTTGAAGCTGTTAAAGCCAAAAGTTCTATTGTACATTGACAGGGGGACAGAGCGACACTGAAAGGTGTTCCGCATCTCTCGCTGTCTTTGCCGCGTTATTCCAGCTTCCAGGTTTCTGCAGCACATGCGTGGGCCCCGCTTTATTCAGACATGCTGAGAAATGTGGGTAAATGAAATACAATGAGCCTTTGGTAAATTTGTCATTCTGTCCATCATCAACAAAAGTGCAATACACTCTCATTAACATTAACTCCGATGGACCACACATTTTTGTTTGAATTATCGAAAGTTGGAATTAACAACATTTTGCCTACATATATGCTGAACGACAAAATTATGGTTCCTGACTTTTGTATCTGCATGTACAAAGCACATTTTTAGTGTTTCCTCTACTAAACACGTCTATCACAGTATCATCGACAACCTCACTTAAAGTTCGGGACCACATTTCAGTATTTCCGATTTTCAAAGAGGCCTTCGAAAACTTGCGTACTGAAAGATTAGCTCTTGCAACGAGTCGAGAAATACATTGGTTCTATGGAGTGTTTGATAGTACCAATGGTTTTGTCCCAACTGTCAGTCGGCAACTGCAGTCCCCCGCGAAGACCTTGTGTGTGGCACAATCAGGTAACTCACATCCAGGTAGTGTGCAACGATGGACAATGTCTGTGTATGGGCAAGTTCCATTTCGTGCACATGCTTTGCACTCGTGCGTTCGGCAGATAGTCGACAGTGCCCCAACAAAAGGTGTGACCAATCGAAGACAGGATTCTTTTCGTGTCACTGCTTCGTGCGGGCAGAAACCCTTTACGAGAAAACTGAAGGTTTGAATTAAGCAAGGGTGGTGTTTTCAATTAAGGAGCTTATCATTAAATTGAAAAAGAAAAAAAAAAAGCAGGCTAAACAAAAATTCAAAATGTTTGAATTAATATCGGGGTTTGAACTAACACAGTCTCAACTAGACAACTCAACTACACTCGAGAACAAAGCTACTGTCTGACTCCTAACAAGTTAACCGCTCAGAATGTTATTTATTAGGGGTGTGCGAATCCGAATATTTTAAGTCGAATCGAATCGAATGAGGGAGAAAATTCCGAATACCGAATATTCGTGCAAAATTTACAATGTGTGACCTTCGCACTAAACGTTTCCATTTTGTAGCCCATGGCTTTAGTGTAATTTTTCTGGCATTGACTGTCACAAGAGAGACATGCAATTCTGTTTAAAGCCCCTACTTTTTAATTTTACATGAGAGTGCTTCCTGCTTTTCAGGTGAGCCTACACTTACTGGAGTGGTTACCTTCATTTCAAAATTTTATCTCAGGCAGTAGCACGTTATACGGATGAGGCTGTAATTGTTTCAAACAACCACAGGCCATTTGTGAAACAAACGAATTGGCATCCTGCCTCAGCTTTGCCATGAACACCCTTTAGTTTCTTTGTACTCGCCCTAAGAAGTTGCACTAAAATTTTAGACGTAAAGGACATCTTTAAGACAACCTTCTTGTTCATGGGCTGTAGTCATTATTCGAAAGTCCTAACTTTTTAAATGCAACCTCACCGCATGCAAGGCACCGCTAAACTGCATGTTGGAGGGACGCCACCCCTTCCACAGACGATGTTTACAAAACTAACTTTGGATAACGTTATCTGAAATGAAACACCGTCCCGCCTGTGTTGGTCCTGCAGCAAGGGCAATTTTGTAAAGCAGGCTTCACCTCATGCACAGAAGCATCAGGTGAAGCCCACTTTCGGGTTATGTCGTTCATATTCGTGGAATAGTCGAATATTCGAAAAATCGAATATTGGATATTCGATTCGCGAATCGAAGAGGAATCGAGATTCGCGAATCGAATAGTTCGAGCGTTTGATATTCGATTCGAATTCGAGAATTCCAATATTCGCACACCCCCATTATTTATATCATCTTACATAACCTTTCCTGTGGTAAGAACCAAGTTTCGCTGCTGCCTACGCATTTCTGGCTTAGACTGCAGTTTTCTCAGACTCCGCAAGCAAAGCTTGTTGTTCGACGTTGTTGTACAAAAGTTTGTTGTTCGCAGATATCGAGTGATGTGAGAGCATACCCATTGAGGCCTTCCTCTCTCAATATCTGAGGTGCAACTCTGTGAAGGTATGGAGAGCACCCAGGCTGAGTCTGGATACGGACTTTGACAGCTTCCATGGGGCACAGGGCAATGTCTGCAAAGAACTCGGCCGAAGCACTTGCCGCCAAGTAGAGGGAAGTACGCCACACGTAGGACAGTTCCTAGGGACAACACCAAATGTCTTTCAGCAATATTGTACATGCACATTCTTAGGGTTCTTCGTTTTGGGGTTTTATGATTTTCCTAATTCGGGGGGGGGGGGGGGGGGGGATTGCGTGCTACTTAAACATGAGAACTCGAGCGCTATGACCGCTGTTTGATATGATATGCCATCGGGGAATTTTCGGGTGAAACGAAAGGCATATGAAACGAGCCTCTGCTGCGATGCCGGGGCGAGAAACAAGAATCTTTACATTTCCGCTCGGAACTGGGGCAGTGAATGGCCGTGGTATTCAAACACTTGTCCTAGCTCAACATAATGCTCGTCTTTTGTCTCCTGCAGGAGGGGATTATAAAAGGAGGACAAATAGGTTGTCACAAATAACTCTTTTTGCTAATATTATGATTTACTTTTCGGACATTTGACCTAGAACGACAAGTTGAAGGACCACAAGGATTTCGGGTAGATATTGGGTTTTGCCCGCAATTCTTGAAAACTTGTTCAGGGGAAACAATCGTGAAAAACCGGGTTTAACCCGAAAATGAAGAACCCCATACATTCTCCAGCCCGCATTTCGGAACCACAAAGTGTTCTCCTTGATGGCATGTTTTAGACCCCTAGTGACATGTAGTTGGCCGTTGATATCCACGTGTCATAGATATGAGGGCTTCCCGTAATTCCTCACCTCTCCAAGGATGTTACTGTAGAGGATTTTGAAGACTTCATAGAAGCCAAACTTGCCGAGCCCCTGCATTGAGTAGCCGATGCAGGTGGGAGCCCATCCTCGCCCCAGGCCTCGCATGCCCTCCTCCTTGACGGTGACAGAGAAGCCGTTGAAGATGCTCTTGTATTTGCCCGGGTTTGTCTGAAGAGGAGATGCGGAACAACACGCTGTGGTTACAACGATACTGCCTCTATTACGCATACTGAATCTCACCTGAATCCTGCATTTCACCAGGTCGAGGGGTACAACACCCGTGTGCGTGATACCGCAGCTGAGAATGCCTCCGAAACCGCACAGTGCAAAGTATTTCATTGAACCGTACTCTACAGGATCTGCGCAACCAATCATGTGCATATGAGATAGAAGTTGAGGTAACACCTACGCTTTTCGTAAAGACATGAACAACGCCGACTGTCTAATCCATAGGAACTAATTTCAGGATTCACGCTCGCGTAACATCATTAAACATTTCGCCGCTAACGCTTCGGAATAATTTGAGAATTTAGCTACATTGCGCAACATTCCACATAGAACAACACGTAACGTGCATAGAATTACGCTCCCGTAAAGCTTGCAGCGAGCTTGTTTTTTTGGCAGAATAACGTGATCCCCTAAAACGCCATGCAACAGAAACATCGCCGAAAGAGACCACAACGCGAAGCCCGAATCTCTTGACCTAGTGCCCGTCCTCTACAAAATTTCCCCAAGGTCACTATTGTTTCACACCTACATTGTTCATTGACAGAACAAAAGTTGAGATTCCCCACTCTCATTCTATAGTCCTCTCCGCAAGGCAGTAATTGCATTTGCTGGTGCCGAACCTCTCACTAATGAGCAGACCTACCGGGTGTTGCAGCCGCGCTGAAGGTCCTCGCTGCCGGTGCAGCAGTTGCCACTAGCGAGTCGGTCGGCGTTTCGCATTTCGCCGTGAACGGCCGAATAAATGGGCTCCGCTTAGCCGTGTCTAAAAGCTGATAGAAGTTCTGCATGTTTACTTTAGAAAAAAAATTGGGAACGGTACACGGGAGAATATGAAGAGCTCTGTCCTAGCTCCCTAACCCGAACAGCACCGCAAAATCGCAACGTCGATGGCGGACAAAAAGGAGCGCGGAAGTCACGTGAGTTGACGAATGTTGTCACTTGTGTTGTCAATTTTTTTCAGCACAAGCATAAATATAGCTTAGAGAGACTTCAAAAAACGTCAATAAAGGTATGTAAAATTATTTCTCTACAGAGTATGGAATCAAAAGTCTTTGGCTGGAGGCCACCGATTTGGAGTTTGTTTCCGTTCACCTTCACGGTTGCAGTGTAGCAGTAGCAGTAGCAGGTAGCGCAGCGTAACCAGAAAATAGTTCGGGGTTCTGCGGAAACTATCAACGGGAGAGGATTTCAGCCTCATTTTCTGTCCCAAATGCATTACCAAAAGATTTTACTGGCACATAGTTTTCGTGGTGCATATGCTGTTCTGTACTTCTGGTGATCGGTACTTATGTTTGCGAACGATTTGTTTATCCGATGTTCTTGTTTTGAGCCTCGTACTGCCTGCCTCTAGGTTATGTTTCCCGCCACACTCCTACACCACCTCATTCGTCTGCTGCTCCTTGTTTGATCTTGGGATCATCACTCACAGCTTTTACGTGTTCCAGACAAACAGAAGGCAAAGTGGGCTAGCAGTGCTATTTGCTTTTCACACGAAACTTGAGAGGTGAAATCTTTTATTTTCATGTTTTACTCAAAGGTATCATACAAGCATTGTGCCTGACACACCCTTGGCACACCAGTACAAGCAAACAATAACCTTTCTAAACACATGCCACAATGGTCTATGTTACAACGTGGCGCTACATACCATTTTTATTAATTTACCTCCGTTTTTCTACACTTCACCCAAGACCCCTACTGCACTCAACAAGCTATCCTTTGTTTGCACTTTTCTCTGTGGCCTTGTCTCCTTCCTGCTTGCGCTTGTAGTCACTGAGGGCTGCTTTTATTGCATCTTCTGCCAGCACTGCAAGAAACGTTACAAGTTGTAGAAATGCATTAAAAGACATACAGAAAAAAAAAGACAACATTTACAGAGAAAGCAATTAAATATGAAAATACTGAAACTTCTAGTAAATCGTTTCTGGCAGAAGACCCTCTGTAAGGTGCCAGGGAGATGCTCTACCAAGGCTCAAAGGCGAAACAAACGGGCGACGAGAGGGTGGGGCAGGTGGGCCCCGCGCAACCCAATGCCTATCGTAGTCATATAAAGAAGAAACACTGTGTTATTGAGACTTGAGGAGGGGGATCCCCGGAACCCGTAATTTCTCTCGCCGGCCCTGGTGACACAACTGCAACCAACGCTCAGGTCGCATCTTCTATGCATCTTTAGCTTGTGGAGAGCAGTACCAGCCTCTGATCTGCCTGGGACCTCGCACTGACACTACAGGGGCCACGCTCACTGATTGGTCCAGAGGAATCCTGTCTGCTACTCAGCTGCTCAAGGTTCCGAAAAAGCACTGCTCCTGGCTCGGTAATGATTCGGCCGCCCCTTCTATCCCTAATTCTCCGGGGGAACTGACAAGACTGGTTTACGGCGACAAAGGAACAGGGCGCAGACACCCACAGTTCAGTGAATCAGAACGAGTTCCCCCTGTAACGTCATCAGTGATGTGGCATCATACCTCCTCCTCCTCGTTTTTCCCAGAGTCGCGAGTGAAGGGTGAACGCGCGGAGCCATGTTTATGTGAGCTTTTTCTGGGAAACAAATTGCGTACACGAAAACCTTTTGCGCTATTCGGCAAAATGACACACACACTTTCATCAGATGTCTTAATCTGTTTTTTGTTTTTTTTTTGGATGGCCCTCTGTACTCCTTTAATTCCAATACAGTGCATTAAATTTTATTGGAATTAATCTGGAATGTGCCAAGCTAACATAATGTCCTCTTGCCAGGATCAGGAAGCCACACTGTGTATTTACATAAATATGCTACCAAGTGTAATGGTAACTGCTGGAAAAATTCACCCACACACACACAAAAAAAAGAGCACTCCAAGAAGTGCAAGCCGTGCTCACTTATCCGTTAAGAAGCCAATGTGAGGAGGAGATCTGCCCCTTCAGTTTCCCTTCTAGTGCTGATCACGGCAGCTAATTTACAAGACCACAGTTATCTGTAATAGCAGTGAGAAGGAAACTGGAAAAGGCAGGCCACAGTTCTCTTCCACCACTTTTGGCATTAACTTTACAGAGAATTTGGCCGTGGCCCAGCAATGGCACTTTTTAAGCGACCATTCCTGCATATTTTTGCCAGCTGTTAATATTGCACTATGGAGCATATTTTTTTGTGGATTTGGGTAAATCTGCAATGTGCTTCCTGATTCTGTCAAGAAAACATCACTTGAACTTGGCAAAGTTCCCAGTTGAATTCAAGAAATTAAATTTCTTTCCTTAAAATTTGATGACATCACTTGTAGTGCACTGCAAAAAGTCCTTGTAGGTAAATACTGTTCACCCCATAATATTCAGGCAAGTAGATTTTTGAATAGAACTTTGTGACATGTCATGTGAAACACCCTGTATGAAGAGTAATGTAAACAAGAATTGTGACCCTACAATGGTCAGAAGATAAATTGTTTTCCTTTTGCTGTATATTTCACTGGTTCATTGTTTTATACATGGAGCTACCTCATTTTACGTAAAACGGTTATAGTAAAAACCATGTGTGCCAATAACAGTAAGCAATATTTTCTTTGTTTCGATTATTCATTTAAATGAGGCCACAAGGCACTAAGCTAGAGATCATGAGAAAACGCATGTATGTCTTTTGTCTTCCGGAATCATATAGAAGCACACATTACATGCAACACTAAGCCTTCGTATTGGAACATCATAAATGTACCGGGGTTAGATTCACCAAAGGCTAGTACGACAAAACTTCGTGACTCCGTCATACGAGAAAATGTGGTTTCACAAAGCATGCACGCCGAAAGATTCTTGTAATTTACGAGAGTGCAATGCGAGCTGTCGAGGCGTAGTACAGTGCTGGACAAAAGTTTACGGAACGCGCGAGCGGCGTATTTTCTCTGGGCAGAGACACCCTAGCGGTGAGCGGAAGTGGGCGAGTCCACCCGTTCAGAGGGATGGAAGAGTGCGCTTGTGGCGACCCACCGTGGTAGTAGTAGTAACTTTGCTTTTGAGTGTAACGAGCGCCAAAATGGTTTCGTTGTCAGTCTACTGCACCGAGCGCGGGTGGCTATCGCGGGAATGAAGTCTCCCCGCTATCGGAGAGATAACAGGGCGCTAAGATGAATTGAGGTGACAACAGGCTCGCAGTGCCTTTTTTCTTTTTTTATTAGACAAAAGCAGAAGAAAAGAGCGTATACCCTTGAACACACACACACACACAAAAAAGAAGAGGCAGGGGGAGACGATACTGTCTCAGTACTTTGTCGGCCCCCTTTCGCAGCAATAACTGGTGCCATACGCACAGGAAGGGAAGCGTATAGCCGACGGACAAGGTCCACGTCTTCACGTAGCAAGGACCACTCTGCTTCTATAAATTCCCAGAGTGCGTCCTTGCTCCTTCTAGGCGTCCGTCTCTTGCTCATCCTATTCTTCAGGCTGCCCCAGACGTTTTCGATGACGTTTAAGTCTGGGCGCTGCGTAAAAAAAGGCGTAAAAAAAGAAAAAAGCGAGGCACTGCAGCCCGTTGTCACCTCAATTCATCTTAGCGCCCTGTTATCTCTCCGATAGCGGAGGGACTTCCACTCGTGCTCGGCGCAGGAGACCGAAAACGAAGCCATTTTGGCGTTCGTTACACTCAAAAGCAAAGTTACCACTACTACCACGGTGGGTCGCCACAAGCGCACTCTTTCATCCCTCTAAACGCGTGGACTCGCCCGCTTCCGCTCGCCGCTAGGGTGTCTCTGCCCAGAGAAAATACGCCACTCGCGCGTTCCGTAAACTTTTGTCCAGCACTGTACAACACTGCAAATCGCCTTTACGGCCATCGTGGTGGCGGTTAAGTTCTCTGTTTCTTAATATTATTGTCATCAGGATATGTGATTTTTCTCTATGTGGTCTGAGTCTGTCTGCAGTATCAAGTGCATAATTTTTCATTTTTTCTCACGAGGGTCTTCACCTTGCCCACTGTTGACAAAACCACACTTGGGATGATACGCTAATGGGGTAGAGTTTTATACTAACTTTTTTTATACCTACTTTTATACACTAGAAAGAGTGTCTACTAACAGGCTAATCCACTGATTCCGTTTAGTCTATGTGATGTTCACTTATGAACTTGCTTTGTAGTGTGACAACTGTGTTGACGGCTTAGTGTATTTCTGAGTAAGGCTTTCCAGGGTGGACTTTATTGACTGCACGGATTTCGAAGTGCCCAATCGGGGTAGTGGGAAAGTGTGAATTATCACTCTGATTCGTTGAGAACCTGTGGGTGGTACGTTGATGTTTGTAAATAAAAGGCCCAGATAGACAATGGAAGAAAAAGGATGACAAACTCATACGGGAGAGGGCTGCATCCGAGTTTTGGGAGAGACGGCCAGTCTCGACCCGAGATAACGTCCACCATGTATACGGGGTGTTCCACTGAAAAAGGGCAAGGGGCTAAAGAAAAAACAGAGTGCTCTACACAAATGGAACCAACAGTACGTGCTTGGCGGTTGTGTGGTCTATCCAAAAGCATTTTTTTCATCGCCCCTTGTCACCCGTTTTTAATTATCAGTTTTAGCTCTCAGATGTCAATGAGGAAGTTGTAGTACATGTCGAAAAAGACGCAACTGAACTGGTTCGAGGTTGCTATGGCTTGTGGTTTCGTTTTTTCCAGGGTTTAAAAATTGGTTTCAGAAGCCCCGCGCACTAGAGCCCTGCACCATCCGCGGATGGAAGCGGACATCCGCGGATATCCGCAAGATACTTGCGGATTTGGATGAAAATTCAGAACATTCTGCGGTGTGCGGATCGGATGTGGATTGCGCGAGGTTGGATTTTGCGGATCGGATGCAGGTGGTGCGTTTTGGTCAGCGGATCGGATGCGGATGTAAACTGTTGTAAACTGTTGTGCTGCGGATGCGGGTCAGATGCCAAAACCCTCATCCGCGCAGGGCTCTACCGCGCACCACAATGCGCTCCCCATAGCCCAGTGCCCACGCGCAACGATTGCAGTGCACTTTGATAGGGGTGCCGTGAAACAGGTGAAATATCTTCCTCTTGTGTGACGTGGCCCAAGGATGGTCTCCAAGCACTAATCTCGAGGTCAATGTACGCCGAAGGGCTCTGGAGTCGTCGTCGCGCGCGGGTGCCAGATTGTGGGCAGCAATCTGCGGTCCGCCCGGCATCTGAAACCAACTTTTAAACCTGGGAAAAAACGAAACCACAAGCCATAGCGACCTCGAACCACTTCAGCTGTGTGTTTTTCGACATGTACTACAACTTCCTCATTGACATCTGACAGCTAAAACCGATAATTATAAAGTTAGAAAATGAATTACCGCTAATTAATTGACGAGGGGCGATGGAAAAAATATTTTTGGTTATACCACACAACTGCCAAGCACGTACAGTTGGTTCCATTTGTGTAAAGCACTTAGTTTTTTCTTTAGCACCTGGCCCTTTTTTTCGGTGGGACACCCTGTCAGTTATTGTTGCTAGTACCCTAAACTGGTTTCTGCTCGCTCCGTGACGGACTCGCGTCGTGCAGCCACCAGCATTCCTTCGCAACTTCTGTTCGGGCATCTTCGATTCATCAACGGTGGAACCCAAGGCAGAAAGTTTACTGCAGCGTACTTAGCTGTGCTGGAATCTGAATCACCGAGATCTTTGCGGCATGATCGAGTTTTTAAGAAAAGAGCGTCACTAGTGAACATCCCTGAGAGTCACTTTCATAAACCAGAATTACAGTGTCCACTGTGTGGCCATTTTGTAGCAACTGTGGCGCCACGAGGGGGGCATTTCCTATGGAGACCGTGGGCATCCTGGCTCAGTCCATTCACGATGTAGTGTGCTTAGGGTATACACCTCTTTTTTCAGGTGCACAGTTGGCTTCAAAGATGTGTATGTTTTTCTATATGACTGTGTTTCATAAAGCTTAGGAATAAAACAGGCCAAAAACCAATGCCGGCAAAGCCCGTGCTGCCTATTAAGCTTGTGCCATACCGCAGGTGCTATACGTGGTTTCTAGTTTGTTGAATCATATATTGAACATAATTACCATTGCTCGTTAGGTTTTTGCAGTGGAAGGTTTTTGCAGTGTGGCGCAAGGGACTGCAACACTTCTAGTACTCAACAGATTGCTTCTGTTATGATACGTTTCTGTCTTTGCATATTCCTTCACTTGTCAAGCTCGTTGTTCCTCATATTCACTATTCTCATTTCCAATTCCAAGTGTCACTGTTCTTCAATACCACAGTATTCCTGTTAAATGTTCCACACTTGCTAGCATATGAATTTGTCTTGCAGGAAGAATTGGTAATTATGTTGCAGTGAACAAAACAATGATTGCTTTACAGGATTAAGTAACTAGTATAAACATTTGTTAAGGCCAAAATGCATGGGACGTTTTCCCAGCGTCAAAATGTTGCCCGTACGCCATAGCCTCGCACACGCAGCAAAGAAATGCCCGCGGGACCACCCAAAACACATGGGATGCGTACGGAGCGAGTGACGCGCGCCACTCTTGCTATATTCGTCAACCACAAATGTCTGTTAGAAAGTGCCGATGCCCTTCTTTCCTGCGTTTGTTCTTTCCAGATATCATTAAAATGTACAAGTAAATTGAGTGTGATGGATAATGTCCCAAAAATTTACGCGAGCTACTCATACACAGCCTTGTCTCCCGCACGGCGCCCATCCTTCTGTCTACTTCTTGGAAAATGCGCGTGAATATCTGTAGCTGACAAATTCTGGCGTACACCCTCCGTGCACGTTGAAAGACAGTTTTTTTCAGAGGTCACACGCACGCCAAGCGCGTCCCGAAAACGTCAGAAAAACACTCCATGTGTTTAGGTCTTTAAGCGAGGATCTCACGGTCTAGCAACATCATAAAATCTGGTTATTCTTATTAGTTCATACCGGCTGTTTGCATATAAGACCCACACCTTGATTTTTTATAATGCTCTTCAAAGGGCAAAGTCACGCCAACCAAAGCGCTCAGTGGGACCAAGGAAAAAGGCTCGCTACTATGCTGATCTGTGATATGGAATTTCAAATGCTTGCTAACCTGTGGTAGCTGGTTTCATAATTTTATTATTTTTTATATTGCGTACTCAAACTTGTTCATCCTGCGCACGCTAGAAATTTTGCCATTTGTGAAGGACGCCGGGTACTTAGCTGTGAATCCAGAGTTAAAATTTGCGTGACATTTGAATAATGACAAATGAATGCGGAAAGTAATTGCAAGTTGCCCGTTTGCGTTCATTCGCGTTACAAATCTCATCCATACTGGATATTTTGCTCGCGTCGATCGTCTGTAGAGTCCGCTGCAGTGCAGTGCCGTCTAGATAAATGTGTGTTGTCAATAAGAGCGATTCAGACTGTACGACGCTCCTACAAACCAATACCGCTCCAGCATTCTGCCAGCTTCTCTCGCGGAGCCCACACTGACCGTGCCCACAGGTGGCACAGTGTGTTGTAGCTAAAATTCCTGCCTATAGTTTTATAGTGAACTACTGTAATCAGTCCATCTCTTCTTCACGTCAGCAGGTGTGCGTTTTATGCCAGAGACTGCAAGCAGGCTCTCTGTAAGGGAGGCCCAAACTTTACTTTTAGACAAGGAGTGTTATGGCCCATCGTCAGTGTCATCTATGACAGATTTCTGCGATTAGTAGCCTTCCGACAAGCGCCTCCACCTCGCGCTCAGTAAAATTTGGCTGTCACACACGCTTGGCTGGCATTTCCGCACAGACTATGACAGGATTGTTCTTCTGAAACGCATACGTCTGTTGTACTACAAAACCACGCGGAGGGGGACGGCTCTTATTGGTGCAATTGCAAATATCTGTCGTTGTTGCCGTGGTGAAAACATACTCCTGTACTCGTTCACTCTTTCTGATGGGGCTGCACGTAACTGGAGGTGCGCAACTTCACTTTCCTCGACTCCGGGACATGCTCTCTCCACTAAGACAGCTCTGTGAATCAGGTTTACAAGACATCGTACTGGCATTGCGGGCTGCAACATCTTAGAGCCACTTTATCGTACGATACTAATATGTTTGTGAATCCGGCCCCTGGTCAGTAACCCTGACCCCAGAGCTTACAATTTATGTATTCAGGAAACTGGGCATAAGTTACTCACTAGAACAGTGCAGCTTCACCGGAGGCAAGCTCAGCTCCTTGGCGATTTCAGTGTTCTTTATCTTCATGGCATCATTTACCTGCAGCAAACCACGAAGGAATAACTGATAACTGTACTCACTGCTGGCATGCATAGCACAGGTACATTTTCCTGAAATACATAAGCTAGGTATTTAAAGAGATTGAAACATTTATTTTACTGAAAAACAAGCTTTCAGACGGAGTCCTTCCTTCATCAAGTGTGATGCACTGAACACTTGGTAGAGATATTTATACTAATGTAGATCAGAGAAAGGGGACAAAGAAGGTGGTGAGGAGGAAATACAAATTCTTATTACAGAGGACTGAGGGCACAAAAAATAAAATACAAAAGGCGGCGATGTACAGTAGGCAATACATAAATTGGAAGACCTGCAACAGTCAATGTACTTGACAAGTGGAAACAGAAATGCACAGGCAAGCAAACAGGTTTCCGCACAGCAGGAGAGGGTGTAAAATGACAGTAGGGAGTGTGCCATACATTCCATGTGTTTTCTGTTCTGCTAAGCGATACGATGTTAAGTACCTGCTGTATTTGACTGTACTTCGTCGCACTTAAATGGAGTGTCACTCTTTTATTTCTGAAACACACAAGGCTGAGTCGACGGCGGGAAAACGTGGTTAACTGTCGCGGCTCATCCATGTTACCCAGGTGGTGGTTATGGAGAGTAAATGTATAAAGGTCCTTACAGATTTGCCCTTAATCCATTCTGTTGCCAGGGAACTGGAAGCAATGGCACTGCCGCAGCCAAATGTCTTGAACCTTGCGTCCGTTATCTTGCCATTATCGTCAACCATGATCTGAAAAGTCAGTCAGATCCCACAAGACGCGTTACAGAAACCGCCGTAAACTAGAGCACGTGTCAGACCTTGACACCAATACGGCAGTGTCGCACGTTAAGAACATATTAGACATAACGCTTTATCCACGTAAAGACATCTCAAATAACGAGAACAGTAACGTCCAGACATTTGCGGTATATAAAACCAGAAACAAGCTAGACAAATATATATATATATAGTATATAGTATATGAAAAGTACGTATATATCTATCCTACCTGCAACTTCATCACATCACCACAAGCCGGGGCGCCGACTAAGCCAGTTCCAACGTTTTTGGCGTCCTTGTTCAGTGAACCAACATTGCGAGGATTTTCGTAATGATCGATTACCTAGAACGTAAAAGAAAAGCGTTATGCAGCAGATCGCCGGTGGTTTTGGTCGATACCGTCCGTAGATGTCCATGTCGAAAGAAAATACGTAAATTGTGCGTAATCTGTTATAACACGGAGAAAGGTTCAGATTTTTACGTCGAGCTATCTCTAAAAAATTGGCGTGGTACAGTATATTTTTTCGGTACACGATCTAATGACGCTGTAGTAACTACGCACATTCTAAAAGGTTACCGAACTGCTACCTTTTCGTGATATCCAGCAGAGCTTGTCGCGATCAGGGTACGTCTGGCAGGTGACAACGACCTATGAATAGAACGAAAAAGAGCCATGTGCTCGCTGTCGACAATTTTGAGACCTTCGAGTACTCGTCCCCAATCGGTAGAACACCAACGCGGGAGCGATATGCAAAGGTTTCGTTCTGTTTTGCAAATTCGCCACTACGCACATTGATCTATGCGGCTATCCAATCCAATTCAATCCAGAGATTTCCGATGGTTGCCAACATGTTAGATCGTTGCATGGTGTCCAGCACCAAATATCGGTTTCGTGTAAAAATGCAACGCGCTAATATTTCTTTGTGCACACACACACACACGAGTATGAAATCGTGAGCTTCGAAGAAGAGCTAAACAACGGCGCTGCTTCGATGTTTTTTTCTTTTTCTGCTTTCCGGGCTTCGCGTGCGCATTTCTTCTTCAGTTTCGGTTCGATTTCATCCGGCGACAACGAAAATTACATACTTCCGAATTCTGGAAAAGTTTATCAGTCAGTGAAAATGTCACATTCTGCTTATCACCGGTGCTGTCACGCGGGTTGCGTGGGGAGGGGGGGGGGCGGTGCCTTTCGCCCCCAGCTTCAGTAAGTAAACATATATGTTGCCGTTACAACACGAAACTACATACAGGGTAATTCACGAAACATGTCATTTTGGGTTTATAAGAAAACGGTAGAACTGAAAAATATGGGGTCAACGGCTCCCGTGCGGCAATTAAGTTTGCCATCAAAAATAGTTCTGTCGAATTTAATTGCAATATATTGAAATTTCTGAATTGAACTTTGAAATTTGCCTAGTCAAGCTAGTTTCTTTTTTCTTTTTTTTTACAGAATCAGGAAACCCATGGCGAACTTAATCAAATACACCGGAAGCCGAAATCTCTAATGGTACAACGAGTGCAAAAAAAAAAAAAAGTGAAAATCGGCTTTTTCTGAAGCGCGTATTTCAACAGCGCACGAAATCAGCCGCAAAGATGCGATGATGCCCAGGTGATAGACAGAATACTGCAAAAAACAAGAGGAAATGGAAAAGAAGAGCAATCGCGATAATAGTCTGAGGCTACATGGATTCCCATTGGTACAGGGCCAGCTTGGTGCAGGGCAGGTTTTTTGTTTTTGTTTTTGGACGGATTCGGCGTAAGTTTTTTTATGTTTATTGATTTTCACGAAATCGGAGTTCTTCGATGTTTTTCCTTGCGTGTACACGGGTTACCCAACAGTTATCAGCAAATAGAAATCACAATGTAATTTTCGCACGACGCTCATTCAACTTGGCGTTCTTCGCCGCGGTGGCGTTTTACGGCTAACGAAAAAGTAAACTGACATTTTTCACAATCATCGTACTTCTCTATGGTTTTCTTATCTGCACTTGCTCGACATGTGCAGCAATTTATCTCTGTCGTGTCCTGGGATGTCCCTCTGTATTCGGTGTTTTGCGATTAAAACCGAATGAGGGAAAATTTACTCGGCGTATGTTTTTCGGTGTTTTTCGATTAAAACCGGCAGCGCGGAACCCTAGCTATACCCTGTAAGCTAGGAAAACGAATTTGGTCAACGGCACTCGCAATTGTGACTCCGTTTTCATCGTATCATTTACTTCAGTTTGTTTTTGGCATCATCATTAGTACATTCCAAAGCTCAATTCCATATTTTGCCTGTTACGGTCTCTTCACGCCACCATCAAGATAATCATCCCCCCCCCCAAAAAAAAAAGAAGGAAAATAAAGAAGTGGAAGAACGCTTATTTTGAGAACATCCGGAGGGGGCAACAAAGTTCGAAATTGCACCAAGCGCATGTGGCCCATGACGTATCTTCGATTTGGCCTGCACCTCTGACACTAGTTCAGGGGAGTACCGATGTGGTGCCAAGAGCGTGCGCCGCCGACTGAGACAGTGCAAGTGTATGGTCAACACTAGCGCTTCCAAAGCGAACGAGCGAGTGCAAGCCAGACATGTACAAGATACCTCAAAAAGTATTGAAAATAAGATAGTAAGTACTGGCAAAAAATTGTAATTAAGATAGAGCATAAATACTTCAAAATGAAAGTAATTAAGTTAAAGTAGCAAATACTTCCGAAGTATTTAAAGGGACTATGAAACGATTTTTTTCTCCGTTTCGTTCGAAAGAAGACATTTTTGTGAGTCTAGAACCGAAATTTTACTTTCGTCGCGCGAGCGGATTTCTCGGGAGCGAATTTAAACGGAGCGGCGAAGGGAGGACAGCTAGCGCCGCGCCGTGGCGAGCTGCCGAGCGAAGACACAACGGGCAACTTGACGCGACCACGGCCGGCTCAGCAACACGTCATCGGGACGTGTTGCCGAGCCGAGGAATCCCGCCAGGAGCATGCGCCGTAGGATCTCGCGTATGCGTTCATCGAGAGTGGAAATCTCCAGCAGCTCTCGCGTGATCGGCAGATTTCGGCATTGGCGGCAGCCACAGCGCGAGCTCGCGGCATTACTTGCCATTGTGCAACACCGGTGACGTAACGGGGAACCGAAGTGCGGTCCGTACAGTTACACCATCGGCAGGGAAGTACGCGCGGGAGAGGAGGAACGCGGAAGAGACATTTCCAGCGCGCGCTCCTCGCAGAGTGTAGCGATTTCGTCCGGAAAAATTTGTGGCATATTAGTTTCTCTGCGGGAAGAACAGTTTCCATCGAAAAAAAGTATGGGGGTTTGGGAAATTTCATAGTCCCTTTAAGATACACTTAAAGGGACTATGAAACGATTTTTTTCTTCGTTTCGTTCGAAAGAAGACATTTTTCTGAGTCTAGAACCGAAATTTTACTTTCGTCGCGCGAGCGGATTTCTCGGGAGCGAATTTAAACGGAGCGGCGAAGGGAGGACAGCTGGCGCCGCGCAGTGACGAGCTGCCGAGCGGAGCCACAACGGGTAACTTGACGCGACCACGGCCGGCTCAGCAACACGTCATCGTGACGTGTTGCCGAGCCGAGGAATCCCGCCAGGAGCATGCGCCGTAGGATCCCGCGTATGCGTTCATCGGGAGTGGAATACCAGCTCCGGTGGCGCAGCGGTAACGCGTGCGCTTGGAGACTGGGAGGTCCGCGGTTCGAATCCTGGGGTTTTTCCTGGGTTTCCCTCAGATGTGTAACAGGCGTATGCCGGCACAGTTCCCCTGAAGTCGGCCCATGGACGCAGCTATCCTCCCCCCTTCCTTCTTCCACTTCACCCCTTCCTCTACTCCTCTCCACCACCTTTCCCTTCCCGAGAAACATGCCGCCTAATCAGGCAGGCAGACCTCTTGGGTTCCTCCCAACGACACTCCTCCTCCTCCCCCCTCCTCGGGAGTGGAAATCTCCATGACAGCAGCTTTCGCGCGATCGGCAGATTTCGGCAGTGGCTGATTTCGGAAGAACAGTTTCCATCGAAAAAAAGTATGGGGGTTCGGGAAATTTCATAGTCCCTTTAAGATACTTCGGTAGGCGTCGTAGAAAAGTACGTGAACGTGAGTATAAGACACGTTTGAGTTTGAAACACGTGAGTTTGATGTCTTCCTGGTCGAAAGCATGTTCTTGTTGTAGGCAAAGCTTGCATTTGACTGAAATATTATTATCGGTCTCCGAAACATATTCGAAAATTGTCCGAAGGTTTGGCTATGGGAGTGAACGCGCCTTTTTCGTTGGCTTCATTCTGCGAACTGACAACGCAGAATGACTTTTTTATGCCCATAAATACAAAAGCCCCAACAAGGCTTGCGGTGGTCATTAACCGATCTGTCATACACACAACCTACTATTTATTATTTTATTTATTTATTTATACTTCTAGCGTCTTAGACGCCAAAAAAGTACTACATACAAACATTACATTATATACTTTACAAATTGAAAAAGTAGAAGCTTAATTGTCAAGCAGTGGTGTCCTAGAAGGCTAGAACAGAGTCAGAGGGGATATTTAGGTCCGAACTCTGCTGCAGCTACAGGGGGGGGGGGGATATGTTTAATGCAAAGTAAGAAAAAGGAAAGGGAAAGGTTAGCCACGGTGTGGGCTTGCTATTCCCTAATGCTTTCAAGCAAACAGAAGAAAACAGCTGGGATACAGAAAATTATCAAAAAATACAGAAGAAACAGCTCCTTCACTAATCGTTGCGCATCAGAGAATGCCCAGGAGTTTAGATTCCCGAAGGAATCGTGTCAGCGCAGACGTGACTTCAGCGTGCTGGGTAGGGCCAAGTAGCACCGCGAGGGAAAGCTCTCGGTAGCCTAGATGAGCAAGGCGGCGCCGGAGACTCGATCGGTGGTCTTCGTACCGCTGGCAGGCAATGAGAATGTGTGGCACATCGGCTTCTACGTTGCACGTTGGGCAAAGAGGTGATGGGTGCTGATTCATCTTAAATAGGAGGAGAGGAGTTCGAGCCACATTCAGCCGCAGCCGATGAAGCAGCGATTCCTCGATGCGCGGGATGCGGCCAGGCACAGCATATGTCATTAAAGGGTCAGTGGATTTAAGAAAGGCATTGGTTCGTATAGCTTCTTGCTGAAAGAGCTGTGTGCGGTTGGCAGTGAAGCGGCGGATTTTCAGCTGGCACATAGAGTGCGCAAGGGGAAAGACAGTTGGTTGCTCAGCGTCGTGGGCTTGCCGAGCAAGAGCGTCAGCACGAGTCGTCTCTTTGAAGAACCTGAGCTTGCTCAGCGCTGCTGGGAGATAATTGATGCACAGGCCCAGCAGGCACTTACATCTGAGGGATTTTCAGATGTGGATCGACCCACTTTGGAGGCTATCCTTTCCAGAGAAACTCTCAATGTGAGTGAAGCTTCCCTGTTTGAGGCTGCCCTTACTTGGGCAGCAGCAGAGTGCAGTCGATGCGGTCTTCAAAGGAATCCAGAATGCCTGAAATTCCGACATGGCTCGGAATCCATTGGAACACCACTTCGTGTCCCAGTGATACAAGTTCAGAGTGCAGGGCGATGATCGTGGTGTAGGTGTCACTGATGACTGCGGCAGAGTAAGAGGCCAGCGCCTCCAGAGCAACTTTACTGTCGGTGAGGACCAACCAGGCCCTGGGCGCGCACGAGGAGACATGTCTCAAAGCGGCCAGTAGTGCGAATGCCTCGGCCTCAGCAGATGACATAAGAGGGAGCTTGAAGCCGTGCTCAGCTCCATCCTCTGGGATGCAGAAGGCAGTAGACGACCCAACTAGAGAGACTGAAGCATCGGTGTATATTTGGGTTCGATGCCGGTGGTGACTGTAGATGTGGAACAAGGTCAGTTGGCAGGCCACAACTGTTGGCACAACCTTCTTTTTCCTAAGACCCGGAATTGACGTTTGTACAGTGGGGTAGTGAAGTGTCCACATGGGTGGCGCAAAGGAGGTCCGGGCGGAAGTTGAGGGGATGTTGCTTCGTAAACGGCAAATAGCTTGACCGAATGCAGATGCGGGATAACGTTGCGCAATGTCACAGAGGTAATGGGCTGGATGGCGGACAAGATAACGTGTGTACGCGTGTAAGGCGACACTATCGCGAATAATAAGCACCGATGGCTCGCGTGCCTCCGCCAAAACGGAGAAGGTTTCGGTTGTCTTTGGCACTCCCAAACAGAGACGGAGACTTCTGGCTTGAATATTGAGCAGCTCCCGCTCGTGAGTGTTGGAGAGCCCATAAAGGACAGGCAGGCTATAGCGCATAACGCCAAGCAACAGGGAGCAGTGCACACGATGGAGGTCAGCACAGGACGGGCCCCATGTGGATCCACAGAGGTGCCGGAGCACATTACAGTAGATGCGGGCGCTAGCAGAAAGGGAGTTGATCTGCCGCGACCATGTCAGTCCCCTATCAATGATGATGCCTAGATACCGATAATGCGAGACGTAGTTCAGTCTAGAGCCAGCTAGCAGTAGGGGGTATTGGTGAAGGAGCGCCGCGTGAATGCCATAGCTACTGTCTTAGCCGGCGAGACCGACAACCCCCGGTCAGCAAGATGCGCCACAAGAAGGTCTAAGGCACGTTGCAGACGACGCTGAATGGCATCACGGCGCGCTGCAGAGGTCCATATGCAAATGTCATCGGCATAGATCGTGATATTGGTATGCTTGGGCAGAAGAGAAGGGAGATGTGCCAGGATGACATTAAACAGGAGCGGGCTGAGGACGCTCCCCTTTGCAACCAGGTAAGGGTACAGCCACCCACACCAGCTTCTTGAAGCGACGCGACTACAACATTATGGAGAACACTGTCGTATGCTTTCGCTACATCCAGGAAGACAGCGGCCGTTAGGAGCCCATCAGACTTTGCTTGCTGGATGGAGGAGACGAGATCGATGACATTGTCAATCGCGGACCGCGCTTGCCGGAAACCAGCCATAGCTTCAGGAAAGAATCGGGTGCTCTCAAAATACCAGTTCAATCGTGCGGATACCATCCGTTCCATAACCTTCCCGACACAGCTGGTGAGGGCAATTGGGCAGAAGGCATCAATGGCGTGTGGAGACTTGCCTGGCTTCAGGAGCGGCACTATCATTGCATTCTTCCATTCTGCTGGGAAAACACCATCCCGCCAACAATTATTGTAGAGCTTAAGGAGTGCGTGTCGGCCATGGAGGGGTAGATTTTGGAGGGCCTTGTACGTAATACAGTCAGCTACAGGGCACTCATTATAAAACCCTTGCTCTTGAATTCTTATCTTCCAGAAAAAAAGAAAACATTCAGGTCAACGTACGGGGTCGGAATGGAAATTCCCGCAGTGCGCGAGCATGCTAATGAAAAGAAAAGAGGGAGAAAATGGAAAACTGAGAGGCGATCCAAAAAGTACCAAGAAGGTACCACAAAATGTATTTGAAATAGAGTACAAATACTTCCCCGAAAAAGTATTGAGTAAGATACCAAGATACCACAAACAGTATTTAAAATACAGGATCTTAAATACAATACTCTCAATACGTACAAGTCTGGTGCAGGCGCAGGCTAGTGGTCTGCTGCCAGCACCGGGGCCACTGTCGTGCTCTTTACGCTTGTTCATTAGAACTTTCTACTGCAAGATATTACAAAAATTGATATAATTGAATTTGTTTCTCGTTTTTGATTGAGTATTGTTGCTACCATTTAATAATTTGGACTTTCTCTACATGTTCAATAACAATATCGCATCTCTACAAACTTAGTCGACTTGACAACCACTTTGACAGAAGATTTCCGTTTCAAGGAAAGGATGCGAAAAGATAGTGATCCCCGCGAGTGATATCGACATCTATTTGCGCTGCACAATAAAATATATCGCCTTTGAACTATTTTATCTGACCTCTAGAATGTCCTGTTTGCTGGACGAAGGAATAGGTATAGCCCCCAACCCTTTGAGTGATAAAGCATGGGAGCTTGGTCATATAGATAGAGACATAAAGTATCCCGGATTTGAACAAAAAGAGATGAAAACAGTGCATATTTTCTGTCTTGGATACCTCCATCAGGGTTCGTAGCGTTTGTTAGAATGAAAGTTGTTCGATTTTATGATGGCTCGATGATAGATTATTTTCCTCTGTTGTTGTTTACATGTCGCCGCTTAGAGTGTTCCTCTGTTCTTCAGCGTCAAGTCTGTGCTATATTGTAATATTTCTCCTTTTGATAGATTGATTAGCTATTATTTCTCAGTGTGTTGGATGTGATGTGTTGGATGGTATTTCCTTACGTCTATGCTGTTCACTTAATAAGAAATTCATTAATTAAAAGTTATGTAATGTTGGAATATGAAACTTAGGTTCCCTATTGCGCGCGAACTGTTATGACAGATATTCACACTATTGCAATGATGGTTCTCAGGTATAGGAATATTAGACTTTTTTATAATACATCTTGTTGTAATCATATTGATTAAGAATATCTTCTTTCTAATGGTATAGATTTTATTTCTTCTTGTGTTCGCGTCGTTCGCGTTCCGTGGTCTTCCATACATCTATCGGAACCCATCTTCAATAAATCATAGCAGATATCATCAGAGCTGGTTGTTGGCTAGAAGCGTGCTATGTGGTGAAGTTTAACATATCCATTTTCTGTACTGGATTCATAATGCAAAGTAATGTTTGTAGTGTCTCTTAGAATGAAAATTGTATAGTGTTGGATTAATTATGTCAGGATGATGATTTTATGATAGTTAAAGTGATAGATTATTCTCCTCTGTTGTTTTGATTAAGAATAACTTCTTTGGAGTGGTATAGATTTTATTTCCTGTTGTGTTCGTGTCCCATGGTCTTCCAGGGTCTCCGCTGTTCACAGTTAATTACATACATGTATCAGAACTTCCCGCTATAGCACTGATGGTTCTCACGTATAGGAATATTAGACTTTTTATAATACAACTTGTAATTTTGTCTCTAATCATATTGATTAAGAATATGTTCTTTGATTAAATGTGGTGGCGGTTACTTGTTTTGATATGGTACTGTGTAGCTATTATTTCCCTACATGTTGGATGATATGTCGGTTAGGTTCTATATTAATGCTATATGTGTTGATTCGAATTATTTCCTTATGTCTGCGCTATTCACTTCATAAGAAACTGATTAATTGTGTCATGTTGGCATATTAAACTTAGCTATTGTGCTCGAAATTACTTACATCTATCAGGTTCTCACATCTCAGAATTTTTATAATAAAACTTGTAATTTTGATTGTAATCATATTGATTAAGAATATCTTCTTTGATTAAATGTGGTGACTGTTTCTCGTTTTGATATGGTGTTGTGTAGCTATTATTACCATACATGTTGGAGGATTGGTTCTGTATTAATGCTATGTGTTGATCGTGTTGATTCTAATTATTTGCTTATATCTGCGCTATTCACTTCATAAGAAACTGATTAACTAAATTTGTGTCATGTTGGAATATTAAACTAGTAAACAATGTGATGAATGTTGATTTTATGTTTTCTTTCAGAATCAGATGGCTAGGTATAGTGAATAAAATATGTATATTCCTTACATGTACTGTCTTGAATTTTGTTTCTTCTGTTTCAGGTCGTGAAAGTTTTCGGCTCGGTTTTTCTCCTTCACCTGATTGGCATCACAATTGGCATTACAATTCCCAGCACTATTGGCCTTAATAAATATATTTTCACTTGTACTTTTTGTGTATGACTCCTCTTTCCATGTCTATACTTGCATGTAAACCGCCTACTGCGCACCTGTTGTATCGGGTAAAAATACGAATGAAATCGCCCCAGGCGGAAAAATGACGAAAGAAGTATGCCCAGGTTGAAGAATGTGAGGCTTTTTATAATAAAACTTGTAATTTTGATTGTAATCATATTGATTAAAAATATCTTCTGCGATTAAATGTGCTATCCCTTCTGCTTAATTGAAAATGTGTGATTACCACTAATAAAACATATTGTGTATGATGTGTGATACCGCTTCAATGCTATTGCATCATACCTGTAATAAGTATAATCTTTGTTACATGTATTGTATTGTGTTTCTTCTGCTTCAGGTTTTTGGCTGGGTTTTTCTCCTTCACATAGAGTCATAACATAATTCCTGGTACTAATGACTTTAATAAATATATTTTCACTTGTACTTTTGTGTATGGCTATCCTTTGCATGTAAACAGTCTACTGCACACCTGTTGTAGCTGGAAAAAAATTGCGATTGAATTCGGCACAGATAGAAAAATGACTAAAGAAGTCGGCCCAGGATGAAAAATGTGAGCTGGTAAGCGCGCATGCATCCCTCCGGCCACGCTCCGCCCACCGGTAAGAGCCTCCGGGCGGGGGAAAAATTACGCGAACGAAGTCGGCCAAGGCTCAAAAATGTCGAAAGAAGTCGGCCCAGGTTAAAAAATGTGACAGGGTAAGCGCGCATGCAGCCCTCCCCCCGCCGATAAGCACGCGGACAACCCTCCGCACGCACGCCGCGCGGGGAAAAATACGCGCAGGGCTCAGAGGCAGGGGTGCCGTAGTTTAGCTATGCCGTAGTTTCTCACCCATCTATTACTACTGACAACTCGTAAAGCATAAACTTGCTTTGTGCTCCTTTTTCACGTGCCTTATTACGAGATCAAAATCATCAAATCCCTCCCTAAAGAAGCCTATAAATATAGGCTTCATTTGTCGTAGCAGATATTGATATCATTTTTATGATATCATTTATTTATTTATTGATATCATTGATATTTTTTATCATATCAAGACTCTTTTGAAATGTCTTGAATCGCCCATTGTGACAGCAAGGTCTGAATTAACCATATAGACTGGTCAAGAGCTGAAAAGTATATATATTGAGTAGAAAATAACTTGAAGGTAACCTGTTACATATCTAAAGCTTAGGAACTTCACGTCAATTTTCATTACGCTTTATTACGTGTAACTGCGTTTGAAGTTTAGTTACGGGCCGGTTTCACGTCAGTTCAGGCAGGGAGGTCCCATCGACCTCCTGGGTCTTCAGTATTTTTTATATTTATAAGCTCATCGTACATTATGATCAACATTTTTTCCGAATAGCTTTCGTGCAAAAAAATCGAGAAAATCCGGCCCTGAATTCGGATGTTTCAGTTTTGGCGTGTTTGTACGCGTATACCTCCCGAGTGTTAAGAGATATTGTTGTGAAATTTTTTGATGCTGCTTTATTATGCCTACAGGCCAGCTGTCAGAGAGCAAATTTTAGCGCGCAGGTGCAACGCTGTGCCCTCTCGCGCACTTTTGTCCTAATTTCGACGCCTGATATCTCTGGCTATAGATGTCCCTGATCGCAATACTTGGTATCAGCTCACTCGGCTTTTAATGCTCTTTTATCTGATATATCTATCCTGCATATACTTCCTAGCGGCATGTGCTGAAATAGGCAAATGTTTAGGCATATTTCGAAATAAACATGTTTTTTGCGCGTGTATTTCTCAAAAAGGTCCCACTTGATTTCGTATATATTTTGCCAGGACATGGCCCGATGTTAGGCCTTTCATCTAACGTAAAAACTTCTTCTCCAAAGGCGTAGACTGCGGATTAGCGTGTCGGAGATATCTACAGCCAGAGAAAGAAGCGTCGGAGTTTGAACAAAACTGCGCGACAGAGCATGTTCGCTGCTGTTTATACGATACAGTGTTGCACCTGTGCGCCTAAATTTGCGCTCGGAGTGCTGGCAGGTAGGTATACTAAAGCACAAAAAAAATGCACTACGATATCTTTTAAAACTCAGGATGTATACACGTGCAAACACGGCAAAATTGCAACAATCGAATTCAGGGATGGATTTTTCGATTTTTTGCACGGAAAGTATTCGAATGATTAATTTTACCAATGTTGATCATCATCTGCGATGAGCGTCTAAATATATATATATAAAAAATCATGAAAATTCAGGAGGTCCATGGTTCGTTATCTGCCCCGAGTTATTGAAAGCGGGAGGGTACGCCTTTTTTGTGACACTTATGCTGTTCATAATTGTCACAAAAAAAAGGCGTACGCCTCCCGTTTTCAACAAATCGGGGCAGATAGCGATATCATTTGAGATGATGGTTGGCTAGGAGCGTGCTCTGCGGTGAAGTTCATTTTTAAGAGTGTAGCCACACCTTTTACACTGCCCGCGGTCTTGTTTTATGCAAAACGTACGAGGCAAATCGTGTAAGAACGCAAGTGAATGTCAAACGCAAATAAATAGCAACAGCGTCTCAGTCGGTAAGTCGCCACGATTCCGGAGCTAGCAGACGATTCTGGCGGGGAGCGGACGCTTCCGGCAGCCAATGAAGTGGTCTGCCACCTGACGTCACCACACGCCAGACTCGGCTTGGGGGAGATTGTCGCCGCGGAGCGCATTCTTGCAAACTAATTTTCTCAAGAAATTCGCGCTTTTCGAAGGAAATATTTTGCGTGACAGTTTATGAAGGTAGTATGTTCATATCAAGCGGCGAAAAAATATATGTTCCAAATGATTTCCATGCTCCTTTAACATCCCCGTGTTGCAAATCGTATGCCGGACCATGGTCGGGAGCCGACCAGGTCGGGTCGGTCGCCGCCGGCGCACCGACGTTGAGTCGTCGCGCTGTGCTGCCTGGGATATATATGCTGCACACACAGGCACAATACTATTCACTAATTGACGACACCTCAGCACAATCGGAAAAGAAACCACAACCGCGTACGATCCACCTCAACCCGGGACGTCACGGCAAGAGAGAGGCCTAGCCACACCTTGTACACTGCCCGCAGCCTTGTTTTATGCAAAATGTACGAGACAAATCACGTAAGAACGCACGTGAATGTCAAACGCAAATAAATAGCAACAGCGTCTCAGTCGGTAAGTCGCCACGATTCCGGAGCTAGCAGACGATTCTGGCGGGGAGCGGACGCTTCCGGCAGCCAATGAAGTGCCCGGCCGCCTGACGTCACCACACGCCAGACACGGCTGACTGTCGCCGCGGAGCGCATTCTTGCAAACTAATTTTATCGGGAAATTCGCGCTTTTCGAAGGAAATATTTTGCGTGACAGCTTATGAAGGTAGTATGTTCATATTAAGCGGTGAAAAATATATGTTCCAAGTGATTTCCATGCTCCTTTAACAGGGTCTCCTCTTTATAACCTTCGCCGTCGTAAACCTCCAAGCTGATGTTTCTTTTTACTTTTCCGCAGATGCCTGGGGACCGTTTCGCTCGGAGCCATTGGCCACCTGCGCGTGGCCAACGTGGTGGTGACCGCCGCTGCCATGCTTAGCGGACCCCTCCCCTACCTGCCAACCAGGATTCGTCTATGGCCGCCACCAACCATGACCATGAAAGAGCAGTCACGACTGTGCCAGACCTGCGGGAACTTTGGTGGTCTGGTGGTCCATTCCAGAACCCGCCGTGCACACGCTCTGCACACGGAACGCGCACGTCAGGCACACGCCCAGCGAGACGCGAGACGCACTTCGAGTTGCGGCTGCCCGCCAGCAACCTGCCATTCGTGTACCCCAGGACTTCACTTCAGCCTTGCGACTCATCACCCGTTTTGCTCCTCAGCTGCTGGCACGGCCGCTGATCTCCCACGTTCCAGAGGACGAACCACAGCCTGGGGAAAAAGAAGTCTGTGCTTATGTTGATTTTAGTCGGCATGGTTTTGCGGCATATCTCGTGAGCACTGTGCTATTTAAGTAACAATGTACAGGGTTAGTTACTTACCTTCGGTGGCGCAAGCACTGAAGAAGCTCAAGGGCCCAAGTACCAGGGCCTGGCAGAAAAAAACGCGTCTGCCGCTGTCACCGCCGTTGGAAATTTCAAAATGAAAACAGGTCAACGATCAACGGCATAGCAGCGGTGTCCTCTAGTGCGAGGGTTTCGAAGATAATACCCCTCAATGTAACGCAAAGAGTGCTGGGCGAATACGGACGTTCTACCCGTTTCTGAAGCATGCGGACGAACGTGAATAAAGGTACAAATGATTACACCGTCAAAAAACTGCTTTTCACACGGTTCCAGTGGAAAGGGACGTTATGCACCGCTCGTAATAATACATTTTTTAACAGTGTAGTCGGGTGCCACGGCCGTGACCACGCGCTCCCCATACATTGAATAGGCCGTTAAACACAGCGGTCTTTCTAGCTCACCATAGCTCAAGCAATTCGCCGCCATCTTGTCCACGACCGTGACCACACGCTCTCGATGCATTAGGTTAGGCGCGCGGCATACCAGTCCTTCTAGCCCGCCATACCAATATTTACATAACTGCACAAGCGTCACAAAAAAGTAGCGCACGTTTCCTGTTTTTAACGAATCACGGGGCCGAACGATATCATTCGGGGTAGTGGCTGAGTACTCTAATCACACGGCAAACTTAAGGGGTATACAAGGTGCACATTTCTCTGCGTTATATTATTACAACTTAAGCAGTGAAAGCTTCTTGCAATTACGAGCGCTTAAAACAAAAAGCCGCATGCATACGGATGAAATATTCACTGCACTCTTTCGATTTTTAGCTCCGCCCTGCGCTCTAACTTTATGTCCCCCCCCCCTCCATCTTGACGTAGCACTTTCCTCACTAATTGCGGTGAAGGGTTCCACGTATGATATTATTATTACACTTGCGGAAATGAACTAGATGAATTTCAGTCTTCTTCTATTCAAAATCTGAACAGTTAGAACCTCAAACTGCAAAAGAAATGCGTTGAATTTAGGGATCACACGCGCACCACGTTTTCCGTGCAGTAGCACGCAGCACACCGCGAGGGCGAATGACTATCCAACGCTACAGGTGCGGAATCTTAGGTAGGTGAGCGATGGGTTATCTTCGTCATCTTCGAATGGTTCCCACGCTGCCCTACTTTGGTTTGAGCCGCGTAGCCCCACGTCACCAGCTCGCGTGGCACAGTGGCTAGCGTGCTGGCCATGTCATGTCGTGACTGGGAGTACACGGGCTCGAATCGCGTCATATGATAGCAGCCTAATTGTTCACCTTTACGCCAGACGAATATGTTGGAGATATCATGGCGGCCGTGTCATGGCGGCCGTGGTAGTATGTTCTAAGGAAGAGGAGTGAGGCCTGCCTGCTCAGACAAGGCGGCGCCTTTGTGAAAAGGGAGGAGGGAGTAAAACAGAAAGTATAGAGGGTCAGGAATTAAAAGAAATGAAAAATTAGAAAGATAGAGATAAAGAAATTAGTAAGAAGGGTAGAATGAAGGAAAGCGTTCACGATAGTCCCACGACGAAACGAAAGCTAGGAGCGCATCTCGCGCTTTTCTAAGATGTGTGTGGGACCCTGCGGGTACACACACAGCGGGTACACACAGACCCTGCGGGTACAAAATCTCGTCTAGAGAGCCACAGGGAAGTGATAAGACACTGAAACTCGAGACCAAGGTGTCTCTGGCTGCTTGAGACTCTGCACACTCCATGATGATGTACGCCAGGTCACCTAAAAAAAGAAACAGGTCTCAAAGCGTGGCGATGATGCGAAGCCTGGTTAGTAACAAAAGGCGGGTGCCATAACGTACTTGCATTGGAGCCTGTGGAGAAGGGTAGATCGCTTCCGGTTGAGGTCCTTCACGGGGTATGGTTGGGAGAATTGCCGCGCTTCCGGATAAGCAGTAAGACAGATTTCTCGGAGGTACGCAGAGAACTGATTCCTATTATGTCGTGGGTCCAGAGGTGCAGGGACCTCAGGCGGAAGCTTGTGTAGCTGTTGGCGATCCCGTCAGCTGTTTCATTGCCGGATATTCCTGCATAGGAAGGAACCCACTGAAAAAACACGGGAATACTGTTGTTCTTGAGGTCTTTCCATATTTCCAATGTGGTATGTGCTATGGGGCCGTCAATGTGGGTTTACATATCCGCTGAAGAGAGAACTTGGCGTCTGTAAGCACAATAGCACTCTCCTCTGCGACGTTCAGTAAAAATTCCAAGGCCTGCGTGATGGCTACGAGCTCGGCTAAGGTAGACACTTGAGTGTCGATGCGACCGCCCCACGAGTGCCCAAGTGCAGGACACCAGAACGCTGCCGTACTACTTCCAATAACGGGATTGGTGGACCCGTCGGTGTAGATTTCCAGTGCACCCTCGTCCTTTTCCTGGATGGATTCTTGTAAATGCTCCTAGACCGATGCTTCTAGACCAATGCTTGGTACATGTGACTTCTTTCTGAGACCCCCTTTTCATTTTCCCCTTCCCCTTTTTTCCTTTTTTTCGGAATAGCAAGTCGGCTCTTTGCCTGGCTAACCTTTCCTTTCTTAATAAACATATTCCCCCCTCCCCCCGAAGAGAGTAAGAGCACTGCGGTCCCTGTCGAAGAAACGGTGGCTCTTCCGCTCTGGAGCTCGACCTGGGGCCAACAAGCATCTTGCAGGTGTATAGCTCCTCAGTTTCCTGAAGCGAGATCCGCGGTGGGGGCGTTCTGCGGATATCTTCTTCCCATCGTGTGACCTGTGTAATCTGTCATATTATCGCAACAAACGTTCAGTAGCAAAAAGACGAACGGGCATTGATCCCGCTTCACCGTAAACAAGTTCGCTGGATGATTGCTGCGGCATAATCAGAGCGTTTCTTTGGCCCATACGGTGATCTGCCTCGAGCTGAACTAGCCTTGTTGGTGGCGGCAGGGCGTATGGAAGAGCGTACACTATGCGGGAAAGGAGAAGAGTATTGTGTAGCGTGCACAACGCCTTGGAGGAGCATCCCCAGTCGGTACGACGGAGTTGTTTCAGAACATTTTGGAAGGCTCCGATGGTCGACCTGAGAGCCGTGACCTGCGGATCCAACTGAGCTTCTCGTCAGTGTTGACGGCCAAGAAGCGATGGGTCTTGACATGAGAGATGGCGTGGTCGCAAAGTTTGATCTCGATTTTCCTGCGGCGTCTTCTGTTGATGGCTTTGGATTTCTCGGTCGAGATGGACAGGCCAGCGGTTTGGAGGTAGTCCGGTGTCGCCTCTGGAGCAGCGTCCATTTGAGGTTTCATTTGTCCCATTTTACAGCCAATGCACCAGAGGGCTATATCATCAGCATACATTGATAGAAACATCCGTGGACGGGCCTCTGGGAGGGACCTCAGCAGAGCAGCCAGTACGACGTTGAACAGCATGAGACTCAACGCACTGCCCTGTGGTAGCCGGGTCCTACACTCTTAAAAATGAACTTCACCGCATAGCACGCTCCTAGCCAACCATCGTCTCGAATGATATCGTTATCTGCCCTGATTTGTTGAAAACGGGGGGCGTACGCCTTTTTTGTGACAATTATGAACAGCATAAGTGTCACAAAAAAGGCGTACGCCCCCCTTTTCAACAAATCAGGGCAGATAACGATGTCATTCGAGATGATGGTTGGCTAGGAGCGTGCTATGCGGTGAAGTTCATTTTTAAGAGTGTAGCTTCTTCACCCATGTTTTTCAGAGCCTGGTAAGAGATCCCGTCTATTCCGGGTGCGCTACGTCGACGGCGCGATTGCAGTGCCCGCCTGAGTTCCGCAGTAGTGAAGGGCTAGGATGTGTGGGTCATCGGCGCATGCAGTAGTAGGATTCACTGGGTCTGGTACCGGGTCGGGTGCGGCTGTAGTGGTGAGGGAGTCGGCCATAGCTTCAGCTGTATCATCCAACGACAATCCAAGTCGCGCTGCTGGGGTTGGAAAGAGTAGGGCTTCCTTCTCTTTTCCTGTCATTGTGCAGTGTTGCCCATTACAGCCTGTTACGGCCCGTTACAGCTGGCGATGGCTGATATACGCCTATGCTGAACGAGATCGGTGCGAGTGCCAGATTTCTTAACCGGCGTTATGCCCCGCGGCTTGCGGCGACCAAGTTAAGAAACTTGAGGTCAGGAGAAGGGCCACTTCATTTGCATGAGAAGTACTTGGTTGCACTGAGTACGCAGGCCGGAATAGCATCAGCAATAGTACCCTTTGCTGCCGCCAACTGGCACCTGCATTGGTCCCAGACCAGTGCCGTGCACTCTTAAAAATGAACTTCACCTCATAGCACGCTCCTAGCCAACCATTATCTCGAATGATATCGTTATCTGCCCTGATTTGTTGAAAACGGGGGGCGTACGCCATTTCTGTGACTCTTATGCTGTTCATAATTGTCACAGAAAAGGCGTACGCCCCGTGTTTTCAACAAATCAGGGCAGATAACGATATCATTCGAGATAATGGTTGGCTAGGAGCGTGCTATGCGGTGAAGTTCGTTTTTAAGAGTGTGTATGCCAAAGGGAGTCTGGCCATTAATGGGACCTGCCTATACCTGAGGCTCCACCCGCTCACGCCTCTTATTGGCTGATAATTTGAAACGCCATGTTCGGAGCTCGGCCCCCCGACGATGGACGGCTAAAGTCTACGTAGCCATGTGACGTATGCGAAGTGGAGAGAGGCGCGCTGGCTACTCATCCTTGAAAGCAGTTATATGGGTTACTGAGTTGGCACGAGCGGAACGAAATATATATTTGGGTATTGTGACCTGCGTTCTTTCAAGGGGTATCAGTGTATGTAAAATGTTTGGCGGCCTGTTTATACGGCCCCTTTTTGTGCAATGGCGGTAACTTCACCTCTTAACGAACCATCATCTCGAATGACATCGTTCCCTCCCCTAATTTGTTGAAAACAAGAGGCGTACGCGCCTTTTTCGTGACAATTATTCAGGACAAAATTTTAATTACGCTTCCTGTTTTCAACATACCAGGGGAGAGAACGATGTCATTCGATATGATGACTGGCTGGGGTATGACTTCACGTCCTAACCAACCACCATCTCGAATGACATCGTTCTCTCCCCTGATTTTTTAAAAACAACGTCCTGCATAATTGTCACCAAAAAGGCATAAGCCTCCTCCAAAACGGAACAAAACTTCCCGTGGTGTTCCTGGGGATACCCTTCCCCGGAAATACGGATCTCCCTGGGAGACAGATATTTTTCCGACGGACGTCCCACACATCTCCGAGTGGCCACGGTTTGGACTTCCCACAAACATCCGTCGTTTGTCCTCCCAGGAAGTTATACGGAGATGCCCGGACGTTGCACGGACGTTTGCGTACGTTCTCAGGGCCTTGCATTTTCTCATTATTATTGATACTCTTTTATTGAGTTGCTGTGTAAGTGGACAGATTCTTACTAGGCATGTATAGGCGTTTGTTTTCCCCATTTCGTTTCAGGCTCGGCCATTACATCTTTCTATCTCTGTTGCTCGTTTTTGTTTTGTTTCTGATATTTCTGTTACGGACAACGCAGAAAGTTTAAAAAACAAACAAAAATAAAGACGTACATATACAAGCTCTTAGAACCATGAAGATCACTTAGAAAGGCAGTGGCATACCTTTCAAAGCGAAAACAGATACTATATATTGCTTGTCTTGCGAGCTTTCACAAATTTGAGAGTCCAGTCTGCCTGCGAGTCAAACTAAATGGTGAGGTGCTGAAGTTTAATGCGATTGCGTATACTTGTAACAGTGGACTGAAGAATTGCTTGGCGTATTAACTCACTATGACGTAACATCTGTGTTTCTTACTGCTTTTGGTGTGAGCCATTCAGTTGGTTCATCAAAAGTCGAACTCACGCCGCGACACACCTTGCCATGTTTCTCTCTCTCCTGCGATAATGCTCCATTTAACATCCCGTCAGGGACCTTAGTCGGACAATTGTTCAAACGCCCGTTACGACACATCCTGCGGATGTATACGGCTAGGGACATCCATCCGTGTCGCTCCCAGGGATGTCCACTTGACATCCAGTTCAGGACATGAACGTTGGGATCTATTTTGGACGTCCGTGAGAGATAGTGTTCTGTCTGGGCTGTTTTCAACAAATCAAGGGAGAGAACAATGTCATTCGAGGTGACGGTTAGTTAGGAGGTGAAGTCATACCTATAGGGTTCTTCGTTTTCGGGTTTTATGATTTTTCAACTTCGAGGGGTAAAAATCGGGCGTCGGGGGTAGAATTCGGGCGCTACGATCTCTGTTTGATATGTCATCCGACAATTTTCGGGTGAAACGAAAGACTTATGAAACAAGCAATTGCTGTGACACTGGGACGAGAAACAAGAATCTTTATATTTCCGCTCGCAACTGGGTCAGTGAATGATCGCGGTATTCAAACACTTGCCGAAGCTCCACAAAAGCTCGTCTTTAGCTCCTGCAGAGGGGGATGATAAAACAAGGACAAATAGGTTGTCTCAAATACCTCTCTTTGTTGGTATTATGATTCACTTTTCCAACAGTTTAGCTAAAACGACAAGTTGAAGGACCATAAGGATTTCGGGTAGATATAGGGTTTTACCCGAATTATTGAAAACTTGTTCGGAGGGGGGGGGGACTATCGTGAAAAATCGGGTTTAACCCGAAAATGAAGAACCCTAGACTCATACCCCAGCCAACCATCATCTCGAATGACATCGTTGTCTCCTCTGGTATGTTGAAAACAGGAGGTGTACTTAAAATATGCCCCGAATAATTGTCGCGAAAAAGGCAAACGTCTTCTGTTCAACAAATCAAGGGAGAGATCGATGTCATGGTTGGGGGTGGGGGGGGGGATCTATTTATTTCCACGGGAAAGGTCAACCAGAAAGGACGGTTGGTTAGGAGGTGAAGTTACCGCCATTCCGTTCAATGCATTGAGTTTGCCGTGTGTACTCCGGCAATTCGCGTAAGATTTCAGCGTTGTTGTCTGTGATGAACAAGGAGTCAAACGGCGGTATAGTTTCGGAGCCGACCGGGACGGATGCGACAGTCCCTTATTTTTAGGTCTATCACTCTAAGAAAAAAAGGTAGAATTTCCTACCCAAAGTTGCAGCAGGACAGTACTTCTACTGTTTTGTGCCAATGCACACGCGACTTCCCCCCGGCGGGTATAAACGGCGGCGTCCCTTTCCCTTGCTCCTCTCTCTCTCACGTTTGGTCTAAGAGAAAATGGTAGAATTTCCTACCCAAGCTGGTAGAACGACAGATTCTACTCTGCAGTTATACCGAAAATGTAAAACTGGTTGGAGTAGAAATGCGGTTGCAATGCAGCTCTCTTTTTCTTAGAGTGTGCTGTGACTTGATTGGCGTTGTGACTTTCGTAGCTTTATTTTTCTTTCTCTGCGAAGTTTTGCATGTCCAGGTATGTTTCAGCGAAATATTCGTGCACAGCAACGTCCGTGCTCGGAAATGTGCGAGCGACGAAATGCTGTTCCCCCCCTGGACCGATCGTTTGGTACAATATCGCGAACTAGACGCTTTTAAAGCTGTAACGCAGTTGAGAAGCCGTATTGTAAGTCGACAAGTCTTGTTAGCGCTCACAGTATGTCTCTGCATATACGAGAGAAGGTGAACGGAAGAAGTAACATGATGGGATACCTTGCTAAAGAAACTGTTGTTGCTTCATTGGGATAGTCTCCTTTCGTCGAAGATGCTTAGACCATCTGGAAATTGGAAATGCGACAAAGAACATCGGTTATACTTATTCCCGTTCTCCCGTTACTTGAAACATAATCGACGAGGGCGTTGTGTTCAATAGAGAAAGAATAAAGGCCACAGGGATGCACGATCGAGTCCTCGACCTACTTCCATAAGATGGCCGAAACGAAACGTCTGTGCTAGTGGCGCTGCGTGGAGTCAATAGTGAAAGTTATTTCCCATTTCTCAGGTGCTTAACTTGTGTCTGAACGAAGAGAAAAACAAGTGCACAATTCCAGGCCCAGGTTAACGAAAGATGATGATGAAAAAGCTTTATTTCCTGCGCTAAAGAAACGACAGAGGCGAAGAAGACGTCAGTGAAACGACAGCGGCTGCAAAGCTGGTCGACATAGCTCGTTTAACCGGGACCATCGACTGCATACCGGTCATACTGGAGGTAAAGCAGTAGGGGTTATGCTTGCTTAAACTGGTGACCTGGAGATCTTGATGTCCATCACGTGTGGCGGTCAACAGTTGCTTTGGCACGCTGTTTTTCCCTTTCCTTGCTTCTTGTCCAAGACACCTAGTTTACTCACCACTCCCAAGTTTCCTTCACCGGATCACCAGATATTCTCACTATTTTGAGGGGGGGGGGATATATTTATTAAGAAAAAAAAAGAAGGAAGGAAGAGCTATTTTGAGGGTTCACAACATAACGTCTGACGATAACGTCGTGAACCATCGTCGTCTTCTGTTCTTGCCATCAAGCGTCCTAAAATTCCAAAGCCGACAGCGGCGAACTTCTGTTGTGCTTCTATGCACAACCTCGAGCCCCAAGCCCCAGAACACGAACCGTAAGGTCCACGCACAGACACTATGATACCAGACACACGAGACAGCTGTAATCCTCAGAGGTCGACTTGAGGCATCCGTGGGCCACTGTGTTCCCCCATACTGTCGGCAATGCCGCAGCTTCTTCTGGAGGATGCAGATGCTTCTCTGTTGTCTCGTTTTTCGTCCTTCGATGTTCCCGCTGGGCTAACAAGGATTACTCGCGCTCCGTCCGGTGTATTTGTTTTTCTGCAAGTACTGACGGCGTTTGTGTCTTCAACCGATCCCTGCAAGTAAGTGAAGGAAAAAAAAAGAATCATGGTCGATTCATTGGTGGATCCGACGGAAATGCGTTAGCACTAAGACTTGAAAACCCTTTGCGAACTTTGCAACTCCCCATCACAAGGCTACACAACCCTTCAACGGCCCTGCACAAACGCTACACAACCCTTCACACGACCCTACGCAACGCTAACGCAGGACAGCGTTGGCAGTCAAATGAGGCTGTCGGGCTTACTCCGATTCAGCTTGGCGGCGCCGTCTCGCAGCCTTCTTTCGCCACCGCTTCTTCGCACAGCTTTCATAACCCATGGCGCGCCCACGCAGGCTCGTGTGAGCCTGTCACCTACCGCAGATACACTGCCGTGCTGAGTCCCGGCGCTGCGGCCTTGTGGCCGCATCGCACTCTCTACGCGCCCTTTCCTTCCGTTACCGCGCATGTGCGCCGAGCCACGGCTACAGACAATCCACGCAGCCATTTTTGCGGAGCAAGAACTATAACGCTAACGCATTAAAATATAGCAAACTTATGTGATACTGCTGTGGCATTGCAAGAGAAAAAGGGCATGCAACATGCGAAGTCGATTGAACAATATTGAAATTCATCACAAAGCGGATCACTTTTTCTATTTCTAACAACTCCTACTGAGGTTGAACTGAACTATGTTAGCACTGAAAAATTCGAGATCCACAGGTGCTGATGGTTTCAAGGTTCAACCAGTTAAACATATAGCACCTGTGTTAAGCAAACCTCTGTGTTGTCTTATTAACTCTGTGCTATCGACCAGTGTCTTCGCTGATGAACTAAAAAGAGCAAAAGTAATTATACTAAGTAAAGGAGGAGACAAAAATCATTATCGACCAATCTTTATTCTCCCCATATTAGTAAAGAGGCTGGTATCTTTCTTGCATCAGCATAACATAATCACGGAATCTCAATTCGGATTTCAGAAAGGGAAATTAACAGAAGTTGCTTTATTTGGAATAAAGTATAAAATTATGAACGCTACCTTGAACGCTACCCACTACGAAAGCTGAATTTATCTGTCTACCTTTATAGTCGTACGAACTATGGCATGCAGGCGACTGACTATTTGCTACCAAACTGTTGCAATACTATGAGCCACTTATTTACGTCTTTTCTAACATTACCTGTATACAAAAGAACACTGATGGAAGAGTTATTGAATGCAGATATACTGACCCCTGTAGAGTAATTCATTAAAAGAATGACTGGAACTATTACTAGTACAATTGTTCTGTTGATGTTAAAAGTTGTTGGTATTAATCACCAGTGCTGTTTAAACTGTCCAAAATGTATGTTGTTTTGTAGTCTATTGCTATGTTGTTAAAATCGCTGCGACTGCTTGTTGAGGACCAGGTTCCTCGTCAGGGATCTTAGTCACTTTTGTACCTGGCCCACATTTCCTTTGGAAATAAAAAATAAATGAAATGAAACATGCAGGGCACGGGAGGAGGGCTAGAGGACAATCGGCTTCCTCGAGTGTGGGAGGAGGTTCATAGCTGCGGCCTTTTTGTCACACCAAATTCAAGTAACTTGAACAATAGGGAAATTGCCCAGGGTTATTAAAGGAACATAGCAGGGATATAACAGTGTGCTATACCGTGCAACGTATGCCGCTCGATTATGCATGTGCTCTTGCCTACGTAGACTCCAAACTTGTACTCTGAATAGCCATTGATCTAATGCGAAAATCGCACGAATATGTTCTGCCAGATGCGAGAGCAGTAGGTAAGATTCTTAGAGCAGTATTCCTGACGTGTACTTCGTGTAATTCGGAAGACCTGTTCGTGGACGCTGCCACACAAGTGCGCCGTACCTCGTCCGTAATGGCCTCGTGGTCACGTATCTCCTGTGGTACACTGCCCAAGACTTCCTTTTCAATGACGTTGCCATTGCTGTCATCCCTGTGTTCGATGGTGTCTTTGTTTATTATGCCCTTCGCTCGTTCCCTGTAACAAAGCATGTGAATGTAAGTTGAATATCAACATTCAGTGTACCGGGACAATCATAAGCCTTGGGGAGGAGGCCTTCAAACAAATGAAAGGATTGTTACGTTGCAGTCATCACACTTCAGGCGTAACTGGAATGGAACTGGGACTGAATAATGATTTATCCAGTGATTGGTAGTATAGTTGAAGTTCTACTGGAACTACCTTAGGATGGTTGCAAAGTAGTTACTTGCAGCAATGTGTGGCCACCAGGACATATTTATTATGAAATGAAACAGGACACGAAATTGGACCTCCAGTCGTCCATGTTTGTAATCGGCCACGTCTAATTCTGGTTGTTTACGTCATATTTATCATATTACAGGATTACACAGTGTGTTTATTTTTATCATTTATGGATTTTTTTTATAAAAAAAGCTATGAGTGCAGCACGGATGTCGTCTTTGCAATTGAGTTATACAGCCAGGCGGATATCCTCTCGAGGAAAGGATGCAACAACAAGATAACTAATTACATAAATATTCATTAAGTAACTCTTTAATTGTGTGATTTCGAACAAAAGCGAGATAGCGGAATGAAAGACTATCCTCGTTGACAGTCATCCCACGTCTAACAAATTCTTAAACACGCACGTGCGTTAAAATATCCATCCCCAAATTTTGATACGCAAATCAGCCGAAACCGAAACCGCGGCGACCAGGAACGCAGGGAGCACATCGCTCATTTTGACGTCAGGGGGCCACGTGATTTGGCTCGATGAACATGATTTAAAGGGGCCGTAAAAAGGTACACAAGGTGCGCATTTCTTTGTGTTATATTACTGCAACTTAGGCAGTGAAAACTCCTTGCAATCACTAACGCTCAAAAACAAATGGCGCTTGCATACGGATGAAATATTCGCTGCACTCTTTCGCATTTATCTCCGCCCGATAGATCTAACTTTACGTCCCATTTTAACGTAGCGCTTTCCTCACCAATTACGACCAAGTGTTCCATGCAGAATTGGACTAGATGAACGTGAATCCTCTTCTATTCAAAATCTAAACAGTTACAGTCTCAAACTGAAAAAAAAAAGCGTTTAATTTAGGTATGATACGCGCACTACGTTTTCTGGGCAGTATCACTCAGCACACCACGAGCGCGAATGAATATCCGGGACTACAGTTCCGGAATCTTAGGGTGCGTTCCAATACCTCGCGCCCGCGAAGCCGCCTGACTAGGCAGCTGAGTAGATCCCTTTGCTTGTCACTATTGGAACAGGCTTGCCTAGCCGAGGCGCCTGTGGCGCCATCTCGTTGCTCACGCAAGAGATGCGTACGGCGCAAGCGCAGCAGGACTCTAATGCGCTAAGTTTGTAGGACATCGTGCATAAACTGTCACCTTCACAACTAAACATGAGTTGCAACTCTCTACGCAGTTTTAAAAAACATACCACTATGTGCAACTTTACATTTAAAGCCAGCAGAAACAGCGGGCACGCTGGTACCGTCAACGCGAGTCTCCATCCCGGCTGTCAGATGGTCAGACGTATAACTAGACTACATCGATGCGCACTAGGCGGTAGCCGACTGAATAGCGGACTTGGCGAGATTTGGAACGAGACTTAACATGGCGGCACTTCCGGTTAGACAGCTAGGCAGTCGACCATGGAGGTAAGAAACTAAGGAGAGGGCTATAAGATCGGAGGGCCGAGGGACCCCTCTAGCTGTCGCTCCTGGCAATACCACGCCCATCTAGTTGCCCAGTCACGTGATCCCCACATGTTTCGGCGTTATGGCGGTCTGCGCGGAGACTTGGAAGTTTAGCAAACCTCATCTTCAGGAAACCTCTTACATTCGCCGCATGATAAATCACAGCAAAAGTTGAGCAAAACAGAAGAGAAGCCAGGCAATGTCACGATGACGTACGTACGTCTTCTACCGATTTAGTGATCCATTGCTTCCACACTGAGATGATCTATCTTGTGTTTCAACGGGTGTGATAACTTCTAACTCCAAAGATCGCGTGACCATCGCGTGGCATGTGGCATCGCGTCACCTGCTCGCGTGGTAGAGTGGATAACGTTCTGGCCATATCACGTCGTGACTGCGAGGAACCCGGGTTCAAATCGCGTCATGTGATAGCAGTCTAACTGTTGACATTCGCGCCAGCCGGAGATGTTGAAGATGTCATGACGTTGAATTTCGGAACCACGGAGCGCAAAATGTAGTTTCACACAAACAAACTGAGCGCTCCGACTCACAGCTGATAATGAGGTATGTTTATTGGCTGGTAATTTGAAACGTCAAGTGGCCCCCCGATTGGACATCAAAACGCTACGTAGCCATGTGACGTATGCGTGGCGGAGAGAGGCTCGATGGTTACTAATCTTGTAGAGCAGTTATATGGGTCACTGAGCTGGCACGAGCCGAACGAAATGTATACTTGGGTATTATCATCTGCGTTCTTTCATGGGGTATCATTATTTCTGAAATAGTTGGTGGCCTGTTTACGGCCCCTTTAAGTAGGTGCCGATCGGCTGGATAGGTAAACCGCTTTCCGGCACAGATAAGCCTCCGACGGCGTAGACGATGCGCTCTTGAGACGCGCTTTTTTGGTTTCGGCTCATTTGCATACCAAAATTCAGCTATGGATACTCACGGCGCGCACTATTTCCTGGATTTTTAAAAGATCGAATAGCTTTCATTGAGGATTGCCTTCCGTTCTGCTATCTCGCTCTTGCCCCAAATTCCCTAATTAAAGAGCCAGTTAATGGATTTTATTCACTTTGTAGTTACATGCTCTCTGGCCTGGCAGTATCTAACTCATTGCCATAGAAAAGTATGAAAATAAACACCCTGTATGGCAGGATTATATCTGCCTCCCTCTGGTAACAACTGTAGATAACGACAGAGTGAGAGTAGCCTTCCCAAGCAGCACGATGTACTGAAAGCCGAGTGCAATAGGGGTAGACGATATGTGTCTTACCAATGTTCTTTAGTTTCAGGCGTCTGTTCAAGGCCTTCCACCTACCCATCCACCCCTATTGCACTCGACTTTCAGTACATTGTGCTGCTTGGGGGTGGACGGTATGTCTTATCAATATTCTTTAGTTTCACGGGTCTGTTCAAGGCCTTCCACCTACATTACATTGTACATTGTGCTGCGCAGTAGTTGGGTTGCTCCCCCAGGCTTATATCTACTTCGTTTTTCTTCATCTTTCCCTGGCATTTACTCTGCCAGCTGGATTCGACGGCTGTTTCTGTTTCAGTAGCTCACTGATACGCGAAAGTAAAAAGGGTACAGGTCCCGACAAAAGGTTACGGAACACGTGAGCGGTGTATTTTCTCCTCGGTACGACACCCTAGCGGCAAGCGGAAGCTGGCGAAATCAGGCCAGTTCACTGCCTCAGAGGGGTGGACGACTGCGCTCTTAGCGACACACAGCGGTAGTTTCGGTATGACTACTGTTGTATGTCCCCGCAAAGTGAGTTGTATTTTACTGTTGTGCTTGCCAACAACACGTGATTCACCGATTGTTGAGACAGGGAGCTCGCCGCTATCATGGTGATAACAAGGATGAATCATAGTGTCAACACTTTACGGTGTATTGCTTTTATTGGAAAGCCATGATATGTAGACAAGAGAAAGAAAGGTATCTGGTAAACAGTTGCTTTATTATGGACGACGCGTGACGAGCTGATAAACAATTGACGCTGACATTGATAATTGATTGATTGATAAACAACTGACGTGAGTCACGAGTTGTTGACGAGCACTACAGTTAAGTCCAACTCACTTCGCGGCACATACAACAGTAATCATACCGAAACCAGTCCTCCTCAGGTACCCGAGGACGGGGCTGTAGAGTATGTACCACTGCGCCCATACACCATGTTGCAAGCCCATTGGCCTAGACTGTGCGTGCGCTCCGATTGGTCGAGAACGTTTTGAAATCGCATTTTGTAGCGCGCATGTGCGTACAGCGTCTCGGCCGTTTCAGCATAGTTTCGAAATAGCATGGCCGGCATGTCGTCCTCCTGTGTTCGGTGGTGTCAATCGACAGAACAGTTTGCAGAAATATGTTCGCGGGTTTATTGGTTCGTCCTTGTGAGTCTACGCGTGTTGTGCTGTTTCTGGACACAACTGTTATCCCACGAACAATTTGTCAACTGCGGTACCGGAATGCTTCATGAGTTGGAGCGTGAAGAACAAGTTCGAGCGCCGTTGGACTTCGAGGACTGACAACAAAGACAGGATTACGTGCCACACAAGCGCTTTTCGCTTCGCTACAATGGATACACCGCAGGCAGCGAAAGAAGATGCTCATCATGAAATGGTAAGCACTCATGAGACTGGCTCGGTATTAGGAGTTGAACGGTGTGTTCGTTCTGCTTCATGTTCGAACTTTGTCCCAGTGTGTCAGCAACGCGGTGGGCTTTGTACGCACAGTGCACCCATGTATCAGATATCTTTGAATTAGTGCTTTGTATCAAATAAATCTTTATTTTACCCCAAAATCGCTTTAGTTATTTTGAATACCGAGCAACGGCGGCAGGCCTGAAATCCAGTAGAAGTCGATGGTAGCCAGGACCGACCGAAAAGCCAGCCAGACATGGAGGCTCCTGATTGGCCGACTGGTTGTGCATAATATCCACCACGTCGCAATTTCATTGGTCGTGTGCCCAGTGTTGTGTGAATTATCTCCAACTATGGGCTCTATGGGGAGCTGTTGGAGCCTGCCGAAACTACCGCTGTGTGTCGCTAAGAGCGCAGTCGTCCACCCCTCTGAGGCAGTGAACTGGCTTGATTTCGCCAGCTTCCGCTTGCCGCTAGGGTGTCGTACCGAGGAGAAAATACACCGCTTGCGTGTTCCGTAAACTTTTGTCGGGACCTGTACCAGTCTCAGGAGCAGATCATCAAGGATCGTTTAGGACATACATACGAGTAGTGCCTTGCATATAGAGCCCTGCTCGGCCAGACTTTTCCGGGCCGACCGGGCCCGGGCGCATTGAAAAATGGACCTTCATGGCCCGGACCTTCATGTTTTTATGCGGCCCGGCCAGGCCGGTGACTCAGAGAATAGAGCCCGGCTTAGTATTCTAGTATTTCGAGCTGTGACGTACGCGTTTCGAGCTCTTATCACACAAATTTATAAGTAAATTGATCTGAAGAGAAGACACGGCCACAAACATACAAGAACTGTAGGTTTACCACCACAACAGCACACGGCCAAGCGTGCATACTGGATTATCGTTACACTAACAAGTTTTTGTGGATGTATATATCACTGTTAGAAAAAAAAGGTATAAATAAGGTATAATAATGTGCTCTTATACCTCTTTTATACCTTCTGCTTCAGATATATACCTTTGGAGGGTATAGAAGAGGTATAAAGGAGGGCTAACGTACCATATTTATACCTCATCACCACGCGTTTATATCCGGTACCAGGAATATATAGATCACCACGCTATGCCTTTCACGGTATAGATGAGGCTGCTATACCTTCTGTTTCTTTATACCTTTATGGTTTTTTATACCTATACTTCCGCAACGTGCTGCATCATATCATTATTATTTTTTCTTGAGACGGTATCATCTTAGTTAAACGGATATTTAATTAAGAAACACAGACATCAGTACAGTACTATCTGAATCCACATGGTTAGTTTATGGCTGTATAATATCTGTATTGCTGAAATGTTGAATCTAGATGTCCTCACCCTTAGGGTTGCGTACCAGACGAAAGCTGCTCCACAGGTTGTCAAGTCGCCACCGGTATATCCGTATTTGTTGCTCTGTAAATGTCTATCTCGCGATACATCGTGATACACACTTGATGACTGAGCAGAGCGATCTTGCTCCTTGAAAATTTTCTTTAGTTTTTAACTCTCTTTAGTTTTAACGGTCTGGCGACGGCTCTTTGAAAGCCCCATCATCATCCCTTCATCCTCCCCCAACGCGAAATAGGGCAGTGTACCGCCTCAGCGGCGGTGAATCGCCCACCCCATTACCATCCAATGTATGTGTGTGTGTGTGTTTCCAACATGTTTGTATCCGTTTCTCTTTATATAATACATCCTTAATACGGTACTGACACTATTCCTCGATAATTAAACTTACTTATGCGCATTTCCTGACGAATGTCGGCATAGTTCACCTGAAAGGTCAGCTACGCCGATTTCCCGTTGTGTTGAAACGGCTGTGATATTCAGAACGAGCACATCCAACTGCCCCCGATACACACCTTCGTTTCTCAATTTTGTCTTCCTATTACGAAAATTAATTCATCAAAGAAACCAAAACAAGCCATGCGCGCAGCCATTTTTGTGACGTAGATGGGATAAACCTGCTCCATCTACGTAGATAGATAATCGTGCGTCTGATTGGATGGATTGGATGAAAGCTGAGGGCTGAGGCTTTCTCTGACTTCCCTGGCGTCTTCTCCCGTTTGCGAGGAAATCCAGTTATGGCCGCCGGCTACGATGAGCGTTTCGTCCGAGGTAATCCCGAGAACTATTGAACGATGGAAACAACAACCGTGAACTCACCTCAACATCATTTTCAGCGTGAAATTGTGATTATGTGCTCGAGAACTTCGCAGTTCAACCGTTCAGCTGCCATTCACATCAACCCGTTTGCTGCTTTTACTACAAGTGCAGGAATGGGAGCGATTGAGCAACAACGTGAGACTTTGTGATCGTTTGAGCACACACCTGCAGAGGACTGGTCTTCAAAGAAAGAAGGCCGTATTTCTGCCCATGCACATCGTGCGATTGCCTGGCTTGTTACACGAGATACATATATTGTGCAGCATCATAGCGCGACTGCAATGAACGACGTAGGAATGTATCGTGACCACTCGAACTGCATTCGTTGAACCATTCGTCGGTTATATAAAAGTGCTCATTAGAGTTGCCCCGCACAAAAACTGTTGGATGTAGTTTTGTAGTGTGTTGTTTATCTCGTAGAGCGCATCGCGGCATGTAGGTCGAGAGCCCTTATACATATTTTTTGCATGTTTACTTGAGTGTGCGCATTGTTCTATACCACACAGGCCATATTTCATTCATAATAGTTTCGCAAATAAACACGTACGGGTCGATCTCATATTGCTTTTGAGTTAGGCATAGTGTCTTCAAATCAGGGTATGTGTATCCTGTTTGCTGGGCCCAACAGATGTTATTAAGGGTAGTGCAACATTTCCCACTTCTTGAACCATGCTAACATTGCCAGAATAAGGAACATTACACTGTGCTGTGTATTCCACACTCAGTTGTCTCGCGACGTAAACCCCCAATTATTATATTGGGTACTCCACATGTTCACCAAGTCAGCACTTCCCATATCCTATTTTTTTAAACATGTGCTTAAAATTGCACAACTGCCACTCAAGTAACTTTGCCACCAAATTAGTCAGTGACAAAAGGTACATGTACTTTATCACAAATTTAATAACCTTAGTGGAAATGGTGGATGGTGTCCTCTGCCTGGTACGGTGCACTTCATAGCAAAATACACAATAGTCCAAATGTTTTCCTTGTCCACAAATGCCCTGTCAAAGCTGAAAGACTCTTATCAGAATGGGGAAGCGGGCTTGCTTGTCCAGAGAAACAAATATGAAACTGCAGTGCTCAACGTAAATAACTCCATGCTCAGCAACTAAGGCTGGTGATGCCGAAGACCTAATATTTCTAGGTTAAAAGGAACAAAAGAGAAAAGACCACTGCGGAATATTAATGTTGTTTCAAAAGTATAACACCACAAAATTTGTGAGAGGCAGTTGGTGTATTTAGTTATGTTGGTCGCCTCCTGCACCAATTTTTAATAAGATTCAAATGCGTTGCTACCAACCTGGACCTAAGCCTGACATATGATCTAATAATAATAATAGTATCTATCTATGACCTATATGGACCTTCACCACTAGTTTGGTCTAGGCTTCACACGTGGCTTCTAGTGAAATTCGAAGCTGCTCTGTAGAGCTGACAGGAGACTTGCAGAGTAGAGAATTTATTTATATTTTCCAAAGAACATGTAAAAAACAATGTGCTGTACCAACTGTATTCAAAGAAATACAAATATACTTTGTTTGAGCTATGTGCATATTAGCAGATTACGGGTGACCCATGACACACAATGGGCGTCAAGGGTGAGAACACAAGAATACTACCACTGCAAGCACTGTCCTGAAATTCTAAGTCACCATTTGTCAGAAAGCAATGACCACACACAGCCTAAGGATCATATTGAGCTCCTTCCATTATTCTTTTTATTGACAGCATGTTGGCTGCCATCCAGTCCATGAAAGTGACCCTTATCGTTGAAAGAACGGTTCAACAGCAAGCGAGCTGGTGATAGCGTCCATAATGGCGAGACCTGAAGAGGAGATACAAGAAGGGACATAAACACGCTATGTTGAGACATTGTGTATGTCCCTTCCTATCCCTCGTCTCAGGGTTTTTCGCTATGGACCTTCATGATGTTTCCTTCGGCAAACTTTACATATTTTTATGTAGAATTGTGAAGGTACAGCCAGGCACTGTTAGCAAATCACACAGTACTTTTCTTGAATCAAGAATCCATGGAAGGTACACAGTCATCTTCAGCATTGCACACATATATGGGACATGTTAATCACTTTGGAATGTCACAGACATGTCATGGAGGCCGGCACATGATTAGTGGTGCTGAACACACAACTATTTGTCATAGTTTAGGCATAAAAAGCAGTTTTGTCACCTGCATATTGAGGAAGATGTATCTCTACATGCTTTGCCATGACACAAATATATGAAGCAACAAATGTACCCTCTACTTTATTATGGTTATTAGTCAACACTGCCAAGAATGTGGGAACACAGTCTTGTACCACCTACACTCTTCAAAATGACATTCACACACGACACACTGTAGGTCAACGAGACTCCAGAATGATGTCCTCTCCCTCCCCATTGGCTGAGAACATTTTTCTACTACTTTGCATAATGGGAAGTTAGTACAAGAAACGTACACATTCCTTTTTTGAGCAAATCAGTATTCAGCGCGTTACCATACTGTGGTAGGCCTGCAGTGCATTACGTGGTACAGCACATACTGTAAGAAATTTCACTGTAGAACATGTCCCCCATTCTAATGACAGTCTTCTCCAGTTTTTCAAACTGACATTTCCCATAGTGCTTTATGGTATGACACAGTATTTCTAAATCTTTACTGTAGTTTACTGGTTGTAGCAGAAAAAACACACCACTGTTTCCGATCACAGGACGCACGCCATAAGTGCTATACGGAAACAGTACATGCTGCTCTCTAGCAGTTGTTAGTGTTTGGACATCGTATCGTGCATGCAGGGTAAATTCCATGGTTAAAATATCCAAACGTGAACAACTGTTAGATTACATGATGTAGAATGCTCTGTAGTACAGTAAAACCTCCAAAGTCGGACACCTCCCTACCTCGGACAACTCCCCATGATTTCATTTCACGGGCAGGCTCCCATTGAAACTACATGGGGACGAAATTCTCTATGTCGGACACCTCCCTATCTTGGAAGTAGGATAGGGTTTTCCCTGCAAAGTCAGACAAAACCCTGGCCAAATTACCTCAATGTCGGCCCATCTTTGCACCAAAAAGGCCCAAAATGAGCCAGTGGCCTTGACTTTTGCCCCTTTTTTCCCCTATTCTGGTCTCAGCATTTTGTTGTTTTAGTTTTTCAAGTCCAAAAACAAGTGCTGTCAGTCTACATTGTAATTCTTTACGTGAGCACTTGTCTTCAGTTTGTCTAGAGCCTTTGAACGAGCACTGCACCAAAGCTATGAGAAGTAGGCTGACGCTTCAGAGAAAAGTCCTTGCTGCTCGAAAAGCTCCGGATGTAATGCCATTGAGTAGAATCTGAACGGAATTGAATATAGTAAAATCAGTAATAATTATCAGTGAAGAGTGGGTATAGAGGTACCACTACCAGGCACCACCACCAGGTACCACTAAGGACCTTAAATTGAAGAAGGGGGACATTTCTCACAGCTGTGATCTCTTCCATTTTTTGTTGCCGTCATATTCTGTAACTCGGACACCTCTATACGTAGGAGACGCTTCGGCTGCACTGCGGGTGTCCAACATAGGAAGGTTTCACTGTATTTATGTTCCGTGTCATGTGACCACAAACAATATATGCTTTTGCTCATGCTGCACAGCACAGGCGAATTGAGCTGCATGTGAGGATAATAACATGAAACCCGAGGCGTGGAGGAAAAGGCATGACTTTACGGTCTCTGTGTCAGTTGTTTCATGTTGTAGTTGCGTACCAGCTGGACTGTACATGAGAATAGGTTTGATGCATTGTACACGCACCATACACATGAAGTATGTGGTGTGTTGTGATAGTAATGCCACTGCCAATTGAAGAATAATGCTCCAGGTGGATTGTTTCGGTACAATCTTGAACTATGCATACCAAGGGGTAGGGCATCTGCGTGACAGGTTTACCTGGAAGTAAGAATGTAAATGTTAGCTAAAGTCATTGAATAATTAACATTATCAATATACTGCTGCAGATCATACCAACAATAGCACACAAGATGCTCCGATATGCTATGCAGGAATGTCTCTGTACTCACAATATTAGTACAGCAGCTACAGAAAGGCATAAAACTAGTTTTTGTATACATGATACCACTTGAATGCAAGACAAGCTTCTGCTGCACCTGAGAAAAAGTATGTACTGTTGCACACATGATGATGTTTGAATGTCTCGAAAAACATAATTTATGACCGAAAGACATCAACTGGAAGATTTCGATTTACCTTAGTCAAAACTGAGAAAAAGTATGTGCTGTTGCACACATGAAACTGCTTAAACTGCCCTTGAGCGCTCTGGAAGAACACCTTATTTGTGACCAAAATACAACAGCTGAGCGAACATTGAATTTATACCTTACTCAAAATACACAAGATGTGCTGCCGTGCATATGATACGATGATACTGCTTAAATGTACTCTGAAAGCGCTGGCACCTCAGGCATGGTTGCTCTAAGCTAGCGAGCAACAGCAAGGGTATACGAACACGAGAAGTCGAGCACAAGTGGTGGAATGCACTTGATTAATCAGAAAATGAAATGTCTCAGTACCAGGTGTCACTGTTCCGTCAACAAAAACAGATGAACTTTGAAGGGGCATCTGGTTGGCACTGGTGACAGCCTTCAGATTGAAACCCAGACGGTGATAGTTGACACGTGGAGTGCAAGCTTTTCGGTGGTGCCAGAATGCCTGCGAAATCATTTAACAAATAAGGCAATTCCAAATCTGTACTGAGAATACACCCGCTGGGGCGTAATCTCAAAGGATGAAGCAGTAACTGACAGATAGCGTATCTTTCTCTTCTACGTGATGTAATTTGCACCGCATGACTGACTTGTCTAACATTACGCGTCTTACCTTTATCTGCTGCCTAGTCCTGCCCCTGCAAACTCCTGCTGCAGATAAGGTTGGCCCGGCATCCCGGACGAGACATCTTCGGCTTCTTGTGAAACAAGTTGCGCATTGCTTCCGTAACATTCGTATGAGCCAGATGAACAGATCACTGCTTTCGAAGGTGGCACCCAGTCGGAGTTGTAACCGATTGTTGCAGTCAATAGATTTCTCTTTCACCTTTCGGAAAATTGTGGTTTGAAACATTGGAACTGCATGCTGCAGTGTTCTTGCACACGGGAGCAAAACGCTCACGCATTCTCGGCACGCAGCACAGAACACGAATCACACCAGGAAGTCTGTACTGGCTCGGCAGGAGAAACTGGCCGGCTTGGCGGAAGAAACCGAGCCAAAAGTCATGCCAAGCCGGAGCGCGGGCAGACCACGAATGTGTCGTCGACACAGGGTTTGCGGGCCACAAGACGGGATGTCAGTGAAACTAAAAATTCACTTTTTCGGAAAACCGCGAGGAGTTTGGGATAACTGTTTTGCATACATAATCAGTGTTCCCTTATGAACACATCGTGTGAGCACCATTCCATTCTGTAACACTCGAAAATCGGCGTAGCTGAGCTTTAATGACGAGCATCGTCTCACAAGCACAAGGTAGCCATGTTTGTTACCTTTCCTCTCGAGCCTTCTGTACTCGTTGTAAGCGTTGTTGCCTGTCCTCTTCGTCTAGAGCAGCTTGCCTTTCCCTCTCACCACGAACTCGCTCTCCCAGCTGCACGTAATGCGTCGTGATGTGTTCCAGCAACCAGTGGAACCCACGCTCGATGCCCGGATCTCGCCTCTTTCGACCATTGGCAAAATGCTTCGCACAGCATGTTTCCTGCATTCCGTAAAAATAAAAATAAAAATCAGGGTCGATCCATTGGTGGATCCGACGCAAACGCATTGGCATTAAAACTTGAAAACCCTATGGGAACGCCCTTGCACAAGCGCTACACAACCATTCACACGACCGTACACAGCGCTAACACAAGACAGCGTCCCAGCCAAACGAGCCTTTCGGGCTTCCTTTGATTCAGCCTGGCGACGCCGTCTCGCAGCCTCAGCCTTTTTTTCCATGGAGGAAGGAAACAGAAAAGCGACCCTTCAAACTTTCTGCCATTGGGGCGGGCGTGCCAGCCTTCGCATTGCATTCTGGGATGCTCTTGTCTACCATGTGACCGCTCACGCGACCCCAAGAGCATGCGCACTAAAGCAGATGACGGGAGTAATGGTTGTCTTGCAGTTCAGATATGTGCATTGTGATGAAAGCCGCGCCAGTGCCCCACAGCTCTCGCAAAATCTGTATCAAAATGCGTGCGTGTTACTGCGCACGGAGCAATCCGTGCCTCTCTATTGGTCTGACGCCACAAGCGTATACGGATTGGTTGGCGGTATTTGAAAACGGCACTTCGCGCTTCCTCGCCTGCGTGCTGCGTATGCGTAACTCCCTCGGCGGTTTCATTTGAAATTTGAACTGCGGACGCCGTGTCGGCGGTGTCTTTCGTTGGGAGGCAAGTGCGTGCGCCGTTTACCGTCTTATCCGTGTATTATGGTGTCTTTGATCAGGGAAGGGTAACGGTAACGATAACGGGAACAGAAACGGTATATTACCGAAATTGGAGATGGTAACGATAACGGAAACGGAAACGCATACCACGGTCCTCCATTACCGGGAACAGAAACGGAAACGAATTTATCGTCCGGTATTGAATTCGGGTAATGGCTATTCCTGTTATGCGATGACATTTGAGTGACTTTTCATTTTTTTGCTTTTGTATTTCGATGACTCCATTCCCTGTAATGCTCTAAATACTACTCGAGAGCATGGAAAGAAAGCGCAAATTCGATCTCGAGGGTGCATCCCTCACTTACCACTCCATGACATCAACACATGACTATACTCCTTCATAGCGTGAGGATGCCAGCCTATGATTTTTAGTTACTTTTCTTGTACTTTTTTTCTTTTCACTGTGACCATGGCAATATTATTTACTATTCAGAGCGTCCGCTTATGAACGCGACATTGGATGAAAGTTAAGCCCGTCTTGAGCTGCTGGACTCCGAGTGATTGAAGACTGAAAACATGTTCCTACATATATATATTTTTTTTATCTTGCAACATGTGCGCATCCCAACGACGTAAAATTGCTTGTGTAGCGTGTACGCGTGACACCTAAGCTACACTTGGGGAAAGCAGGGCACTGATAGAGTCGGACAGGCTGTCCTCCCTGTGTTCGTAAAGCATGCCAGTAATCAAACTTGTACAACAATGGAGGAAATCAAATTAATCTGGAGCTGTAGCACAGCGCCGGCTTCCAAACGAACGATTCGAGATGACTCTCTCACAGACGGGGGTACGGAACAACCGATCAAGTACGTACTTACGAATGAAACGTTATTCCAGTGACAGAGCTGCTTTTTGTTAAACGACAGCCGCAACCGCGGTAAGAACATGCTAACAAAACGTTGTTTCCGCAATGGTGCTCACATTTTATGAGTAAATGACTTTGGAAGGGCATAGAAGCACGGAAAGCTGCGCGAGCAACACAGCGTTGCTAAACCGAAACTTTAGAGAGGATCACGGAGTGGACAGGAAGTAATGGCAGTTTTGACAGGAGCGACCGCCAGAGGGGTCCCACGGAAATTTATTCGAAACAGCCGCTCCTGTGTTTCCTTCCATGCTTTTTTCACCGCCACTCCCCCAGACATCTTTCATAACCCATGGCGCGCCCACGCGGACACGTCTGAACCTGTCGACCACAACAGCCACACTGCCAACACGCCGCGTCACCTGGGGTGCGAAGCTGCAAGAGAAACCTATTCTAGCGGAAAACTCACGTGACTTCCGGAGCTGGACCAATGACTGAGGACTAGCCACCCTATTTTCTTTTTTGATTATGTCGCCAATGACGTAGAATGACGTGGCGGGCGTTTCTCTCTCACTACTTTCCTTCTTTCTGCTCTGCTTCCTGTCCTCTGTTGTTGTTCCCTGTTTCTCCCTTTCGCTGTTTTTGTTTCGCGTTTGTCGGAATGCAGTGCGAGTTACAGAAAAACGACGGAGCTTCGGATGTTTTTGTCACATTAAGTATTTTATTGTGCGGTACACGTTTATGCAAGCAAGACGTACACAGCATGTCTGCGGTAAAGAAAAAAAACACGGCATTAATATTGCTCCGGAATTTGCTTGAAGAAGCCTGACGATGTCGGACTGCCTCGGGCAAGGACTGCTACGGGCGACTGGAGCTTGGTGGCTGCAAGAAGAAAATTAGTATGAGATATATAGCTATGCATGTCAAAGTTGCAATGTAAACAGAAAGAATAAAGGTGCTATTGAATACGAAAAACAAGAACCATTATGGTAGGGCTGTGAGAAGCTCGCAGCTATGGTGTGTGATGAGCGACCTAAGGACAAAAAATATATTTTATTGCGCTACTTCACAATGATATATTCTTGCTGAATATTCCCGATCGAAAACTCCATCAGAGCCAATCCTAATGGAACCATTAGGCCAGTAGGCCTATCGTAATTTCGGACATCTCCAATAAGACTAACGGTTTAACGGTTTGATGGGACTATTAAGACCTGAGGGTGTAATGGGAGCTCCACGAAAGTAAAAAAAAAGTAGAAAAGTACAATTTGTTCCTTTCTTTTTTCCGACCCCTGTCATGACAGAATTTAATTTCTCTTGCTTTAAGTCTTTCTTTTGTTTCCAAGACTTGTCAAAATATATAATGCGTGCAGCATTTCAAGAATTTAAAGTAAGTAAAATAAAACAAACGCACTCCAGAAGTGAAGGACCCAAACCTTACTTAGGATGGCAGTGTCCATTTCCTTTGATACATTGGCATGAAAGCAGAAGTGGGCGCAGACAGCACATATACTATACTTACAGCTTGTCTGTCTTCCGTGATTTGGCGAATCCGATAGCCCTGCTTGTAGCCGCGGTTAAACAGAAGGGGTGAGGTGTCTAAATCTATTTAATTTATTCACACACGCAACATTGAAGTGAGGAATGGCTTGCGGTGCTAACTAAAGATTACCACAACGTCTGAGTTTCTTACTCGTTTTGGTTTAGACATTCTGTAGATCCATCAAGAATCAATCTTCTGCAGTTCAATCGTGCGTTTTTTTTTTCTCTCTTGCAGCAGTCCATTCCATCAGAGAATTCCGTCAAGACTACGAAAATTTTTGAAACTGCCGACACGCGACATACGAAAAGCGATGTCCACCTATGAAGCTCCCAGTCGTTTTATGGATGCTCATGGTAGTCGCGCATGGCACGTGGCCTTTTATAGAAAATGCTTAAAAATTGTGCTGTTCGGTATTTCACACCTTGAAAGCGATCAAAAAACCCGTGCCTGGAAACAAACAAAAGTACGACTTAACACACAGTACAGACTGGCGAACAAGACTTTTGTTGACAGACCTGCCTCTGCAGCCAGCAACGCCCTCTTCTGCAAGGTTACTCTTTTACACCCTCAAGCCTGCCTACCCAAGCAGCACAATGTACTGAAAGTCGAGGGCAATAGGGGTGGACGGGTAGGTGGAAGGCCTTGAACAGACTCTTGAAACTAAAGAACATTGATAAGACATATACCGCCCCACCCCTATTGCACTCGACTTCCAGTACATTGTGCTGCTTGGGTAGTGCCCTTATCTTTTCGAAAGTACAGGACCTAGGAGTTGAAAACAGGAGGGGCTTTTGATAAGTATTGTGCTTTCGAAAAGGTAAAGTTACTGGGCAGGCTTGAGGGTGTAAAAGGGGTAACCTTGCAGAAAAGGGCGTTGCTGGGCCAGGTTATTTCCCAAGCAGCACAATGTACTGAAAGTCGAGTTCAATAGGGGTGGACGGGTAGGTGGAAGGCCTTGAACAAACTCGTAAAAATAAAGATCATTGATAAGACACATACCGTCCACCTCTATTGCACTCGATTTTCAGTACATTGTGCCGCTTGGGTTAAGAAGCAGGTCTGTCAATAAAAATCTTGTTCTTCTGTCTGTGATGTGTGTTGTGTCTCCTTTTGTTTGTTTTCCCGGCACGGGCTTTTATCGCTTTCAATACCTTTTATAGGCTGCGAGCGTCGCGCGATGCTCAATCTTCTTTACGCGATGGGGCGTTCGCAGCTTGAGTCTCTGAGAGCTGATCAGTTTTAGGGATGTTTTAAGGGGGTCACACACCTGATAGGCAGTTAGACACCCCTTATTAGGCCGTCAGTGGCCCTGTGGTACCATCAGGCCTTTTTGTGGGGCCATTTGGCTCACCTGTCGGGCTGTGGGACAGCATTTGTCAGACCGCTAACAGCCTTGTCGGACCACTAGGAGTTGCTAATGTGCCGACAAGCTGCTTTGATGGTCCATCAAAATATTCTAATGGACCATTAGAATTTCTGATGGAGTCTTGATGGATTTTTCGATCGACAAACTTGACTTTGGAGCTATACGTATAGAACAGCTACTAAGTCAACGCCGGATGAAACTTGTCGAGCGAAATCACCGAGAATCACATACTCACAGTAGTGCCATGACTTTAGACAGTGCGACGTGAGCGCATATCATCGTAACATGAAATGATATTGTTTCACGAAAAGAAATATAATCAACCATCGCAACTGCAAAGCGGTCGGCCACAGTGTATTCCGGCCCGGATTTACAGTGACTGTTGAGCTACTTATCCACAAAACACGAAGAGAATGCGTTGTTGCAAGGCAACAAGCAGTAACAAATGACTTACCTGGCGACAGTCTGAGCGGGTATCGGAAGAACGAGGCATTCGGGCTCTCGGATCGTTTCTACACCAAGAAGCAGAGCAGAAATGCTGCGCAGGCATATTCCCTGGCAGTGTGACTGTCCGAAGACACTGACATGATCTAGCCAGCGTTTTAAACAGGAAAAATCGAAACTCATAGAGCAACCAAACCCCTATACACAACATGGGTCATCCGAGACGGACGCCGGTTTCAGCTGGCACAGCCGCTGCGCTATCGCCTGTTTGGGCGCTCGCGAACAAATTTGAAAACGGCCAGTCATTGCTCAGAAATCGAATTCATCCTCATGGGAACCAATCAATAGGTGCTAGCCACCGGACGTCGCCATGACGTTAAATTTATGATGTTTTCTGATGTCCGATAACGTGAAACGCATGAAGCGCCTCACTTGATCCCGTAAAGGAACTCGCGCGTTTCGGGCCCTTGGCGTCGCGCTCTCCACGCGCCCTCCTTCCCTCTCTACTCACTTCGTATGCGCGCCGCGCCGTGGCCATGGGCCCGAAACTAGCCAGTTCCTTTGCCGGATAAAGTGAGGCGCTTCATGCGTTTCACGTCATCGGACGTCAGAAAACTTCATAAATTGAACGTCATGGAGACATCCGGTGGCTGGTTATTACTGATTGGTCCCTATGAGGATGAATTCGTTTTCTGAGAGATAATGATTGGCCGTTTTCACGTTTGTTCGCGAGCGCTCAAACAGGCGAAAGCGCGTCGGCTTGAACCGGCGTCCACGGAGTCGCCGGCGTCCGTTTCGGACGGCTCGTGTTGTGTAGCGGTTGGGTAGGACTGTGAGTTCTGATTTTTCCTGTTTAAAAACGCAAGCTGTATCATGTCAGTGTCCTCGAACAGTCACAGCTGCCAGGGAAGATGCCTGCGCAACATTTCTGCTCTGCTTCTTGGTGTAGAAACTATTCGAGCGTCCGAACGCCTCGTACCCGATACCCGGTCAACGACTGCCGACAGGTAAGTCATTTGTCATTGCTTGATGCCTTACAACACCGCATGCGCTTCGTGTATTGTGAATAAGTTGCTTAACAGTTACCGTAAATCGGGACCGGAATACGATGTGACCGAGACCGACAGCGTAGCTTTGCATATACGATGGTAGACTATATTTCTTTTCGTAAAACAATATAATCTAAATGTTATGATTAAATACCCGGTCACGTCGTACTGTATAAAGGTATGACGCTACTGTAAGTCTGATTCTCGGTGATTTCGCTCGTTTCATCCGACGTTGGCTTAGTAGCTGTTCTGTACGTAGCGCCAAAGCCAAGTTTATCAGGCTATTCGGCCTGAATATATCATTGTGAAGTAGCGCAATAAAAGGTATTTTTTCTACTAAGGTCGCTCATCACACCCCATGGCTGCGAGCTTCTCCCAACCCTACCACCGTTCTTATTTTTCGCGTTCAATAGCACCTTTATTCTTTCTATTTACATTGCAACTTTCACATGCATAGCTGTATATCTAATACTAATTTTTTTATTTTGCAGCCAGCACCAGTCTCCAGAGGCAGTCCGACATTATCAGGCTTCTTCAAGCAGATTCCGGAGCAATATTAATGTCATGCTGTTTTCGTTACCGCAGTCATGCTGTGTACGTCTTGCTTGCATAACCGTATGTCGCACAATACCATACTTCACTGACAAAAACAACCAAGGCTCCGTCGTATTTCTGTAACTCCCACTGCATTCCGACAAACGCGAACCACAAAAACAGTGAATGAAAAAAAAAAAAAAAGAACAACAAAAGAAGACGGGAAGCAGAGCAGAGAGGAGGAAAGTAGTGAGGGAGAAACGGATAACACGTCATTTACGTCATTCGCGACATAATAAAAAAAATAATGTGTCTAGTCCTCAGTCATTGGTCCAGCTCCGGAGGTCACGTGAGTTTTCAGCTACAATAGATTTCCACTACAGCTTCGCGCCCCTGCCGTGGCTACAGGGACAGACCGCGCCAGGGGAAGCACTGTGAGCGGGTCCCGCCGCTGCGAAGATATTGTCGCCGGTGGCATCTCCGGCTCTATGCTTTTGATTGGCTCAGGTCCCCCACGTGATCTTTCTCGATCGTGGTTGGCTCAGTCTCATTTAACCGGTGGATTCGCTCGCGTTCGTTTCCTCCGAGGCGCCCACCCGTCTGACCGTTGTGCAGCTGGCGGCCATGTGGGCAGACGGTGATGGTGATTTCATTTCGTGGATCGAGCCATAGACGAACACCGGAATGAAAGGTAAGCAGACAAACCTATTATGCATATCAGTGATCAGACGTTTAATACTGCCGCAAACACAGTGTGCATTACTGAAGTGCGCCTAGTCCCGTATAACATCACTTCCTGTCGGTCATCAGTCATGACCTGCTTGATGTGCTGTATCGCGTTACTAGTTGCGTTTTGTTCTGCTATTTGAATGTATCTGATGTGTAATACACTGGTGTGCATGAAAAGGAAAACAGCATGTATCGCGTACGCCTCCCTCACCGAATTTTTGTCATGAGTCGACACGTCGATGCGCAACGGGCCTAGGTCCGATAACATGTCTTACATAGCGTAGTCAGCCAATTAACGTTGCTTATGCTCTGCTTTTCCAAATCATTACAGTTTTCTATTTCTTTCTCTTTTTTTTTCATTCAGACATCGGCAGCTGTTCGTGGCCCTGCGATCCCCAAGCATGTAGCCTCTGTCACCTGAAAATTCTGCAGTTGTGCTAGGATGAAGCCATTACTTTCTCCCAACCGAATAGGTTCCTTTATAAAGGTTGTATAGTATGTAGTCACGCCTTCCGTTGTTCTGCAGCATTTATTCTTTATTTGTTTATTCTGCAGTATTCTGTAATCATCGTCTAGACTGACTTACACAAGAGAAGTCACACTCTAAGACAAGCTAAAACAAGTGTAATATTCCCAAAGAATCCCACAAAAGGACGCCACTAAGGGAGCCAGTGGCAATTCAAGGAGACACGGCGGCGGACACTATTGTACCGTGTCGACCACCTTCGGAGGAACTCTGTCTCTCCAAGTGTAACAAACTGGGTCTCCAAGAAAATGACTACCTGCTTGTGGAGCGACATGAGGAGAGGGTACTGAACGCGAAGGCGCCTGCTTTGAGCTACCGCTCTGCATCTGTTCTTCCACAAGACGTACCTTGCCACTGCAACGAGCAGAAGAACAAACCTGTCCCTGATCCGGTGCCCTAAACGGTAGCGGAACGGGAAAACCCGGCAAACGAGAGTCCAAAACGGATTCCAATGTCCAATTCGGACAAAGGGAGGTATTGGTAACACCCCACCGGTTTAAGCGATCACGCGTAGGTAGAACTCCCCAGGCCGCCTTCCACAAAAAGTCACAGACTTCGCGTGGGAAATTGTCGGGCCGGATATCACCCCACGATAGACCCAGGTTTCTCAAGTTATCCGACCGGGGTTCATCCAAGAGACATAGCAGTTCGCAGATACGTGATGCAGGGACCGATCGAGGATCGACCTGAGGGTCCTCAGCCTGTATGTCGCAAAAACGCTCTGCGATACGTCGATAAAACAGGGACGGGGAAGTGGCTTCAGGGTGCCTATTCCCTAGTCTGCGAGGAACTAATGCTCTGCGAAAGTGGCCCATCCAGTACAACGCAAGCGCACGCGCTGAATGCTCAGTATCGTCAAGAACACGAAGGACAGCCCGAAGGGCAAGCAGTGTACAAAAAGTAGAAATGCACGGGAGGCTCCAGCCTCCCTGGGATCGCGGCTGTTGTAGGACCGCGCGTCTAACAAGAGCTGTTCTTCCTCCCCAAAAGAAGGAGAATATCACCGAAGAAACCCTAGTGCATACAGCACGGGGCGGTATAGCAACCCGGGAAACGAACCACAGCTTACTACACAGCACATTCTTGATTAGATACGCCCGGTCCTGAAAAGGTAGGTCAAACCTACTGGCTATCGAAACCTTGCGTTCAACGTCCTGAAGCAGGGAATCCCAGTTTTCTCGTGCCACGCCCCGTTGGTCAAACACTACCCCCAGGATTCGAAGGGATAAGCACTGTTCTATACCGCCTAAGAAGTTGCCACTAAAACCAGCAACTGGCAATGCCTTACTTTTTGTATTGTTAAGCCGAGCACCGGAAACACGCGAATACTCGCCAAAAATCTGAAGTGCTTCGCACAGGCTATCACTGTCCCTGAGAAAGAGTGTAATGTCATCTGCATACGCAGATACCACCACCGAACCGCCGCAGGGGAGCGGAAACCCACGAATACGAGGGCAAGCAGCAAGCCTACGTAACAGCGGGTCTATGCACAACACGAACAGCATTGGGGATAACGGGCACCCCTGACGAACCCCACGTGTTATTGGAAACGGCTGCGCTATGTTGCTGTTAACGACGAGGTCGCTTGTCAAGCCTGAGTACAACGACCGAAGCAGCGAGATGAAGGCTACGGGAAAGCCAAACATACGCAGAACACCAAAAAGATAAAAATGCTCCACGCGGTCAAAGGCCTTGGCTTGATCAAACGAGACGACTGAACCAGGCTGGTGAGAGCTGTGGGCATATTCAATGGCATCTCGTGTCAATAGCAAGGACGAGAAGATAGTTCTGCCCAAAACTGAGCAGGTTTGAAATGGAGATACGAGGTAGGGAAGTGCATTCCTCAAACGTGTTGCGATAAGTGAAGCAAGGATCTTGTAATCACTATTCAGCAACGTAATAGGACGCCAGGATTGTGGTGAGTTGCTATCGCCACCCTTCGGAATAAGGACAATGCGACCATGCTTGAAAGAAGGCGGAAGACGGTGCTCTTGTAGGAATCTAGTGAACAATGCGACCATAGACGGCCCCAGGGCTGTCCAAAAGCATTTGTAGAACGGCACAGGCAGCCCGTCTGGGCCCGGAGCAGAAGAGACTTTTTGTTCAGCAAGGACGGCTTTAACTTCTGATAAGGTCACAGAACAACACAACGCCGATCCCAAATCATCTGGCAGTTCTGGCAACGAAGCCAGGAAACGTAACATCTCTTCGCTAACCTCGCTTTCCTGGCTTTCAGAAGAGAACAATTGTGCAAAGAAAGTGCGAAATACTTGAACGATGTCTGATGGGGCAGAGGAGACAGACCCATCCGCCAAGCGTACTTGTTCGACGTGACTCTGTCGAGGTTGCCTAATGTCGGAGTTACGCATGTAGCGCAACACGTCGGGGTCCAAAATAGGACGGTTGCGGTTGAACATAACTGCCGCAGTCCGGGACGAAAAGCGCAAAGCTCGGTAATAGCGCTCTTTCAGGATGTCCAGATACTCTTGCATGAACAACGTAAGGGGCCCTCCACGTTTCACTATGAGCATTCGACGACGAAGTTCATTTAAATGTTCAGTGAGAGCAACCTTCCTGCGTCTACCAGCTGCGATCAAAAGCTCTGACCAGTGCCGCTTAAGGGTGTCCCAGACGACCGGGTCGAAGTCTGTCTCACGCAAAGAGTCACGGATTGCCACCTCTACTTCAGAAGTAACTTCGGGATCGTGTAATATTGCGCTATCTAGCCTCCACCAGCCGGGCGGCCCTCGAGTTTCAAAAGTCGAGAGATCCAGCGCGACGAAAAAAGGTACATGATCTGAAATATATCCCACTGAGACAGGAAACGGTGACGTTCGGCATTGAACAATGCAGTCAGCGTATTCATTAGGCACATATGCTCTGTCCAGACGACTAAACGAGTTCCCACGGGACCAAGTGTAATTGAACTGGTTGCCATACAAATGGACCCAGGCGTCAGTTAAGGAATACTGCTGCACTATTCGCCTCAGTTCACGCGCGTTCCACGTAGGCCGGCCAAAACCTGGACCAGATACATCCCTGCGAGATTCTAAAACACAGTTAAAATCCCCTATTAATATAAGTGTATGCGGTTCAAGCATGAACGAATGCAAGTTTTGAAAAAAAGCGTTAGATAACCCGGGACGAGCGGGCCCGTACACGTTAAGAACACGAACTTTACAGTTTGCAATGTAAATATCAAGACACACTACGCGGCCCGCAGCGTCATAACAACAAATACAATCACGAAGCAGCGACGGTCGGAAGACAACTACACCGACTCCCTCCGACCGCGCAGACCCCAACGAGAAGAAACAGTTAACAGAAAACCGCCTACGAAAATCACATACGTCTTTGGGCGAACTAAAGTTCGTTTCCTGGAGGAGCAATAGGTCACAAGAGGACACCCGAGCAAGGTGCAGTATCTCACGCTGCTTATCCGGGCATTTAAATCCCTGGGCATTCAGAGTGAGAAGGCTTAGTCGCATGAAGAATAAAAGGCTCATCATCATTCCTGGGAAGATCCGGAGTCCGTCCGTACTAAGCTCCATTACGTGGTCGCTGTCAACTCGCTTCTTCTTCTTTTTCACTTCCTTGGGGCTACTCGTTGAGCGCATTATTCTCTTGGAATCTGGCCGACTACAGTCCGCCTGAACAGTATCCACAGGTGACCCATTCGTTGAGGATGCAGCAGCTGGCGGACCAGCGCATGGCGGAGGAGACACGAAGTTCTCGTCGGCAGGTACGTTGTCAACTGGAGGGCTAGAAGTCAAGGGAGGCTCACATTCGGAATCCATTTTCTGATCCAGCGATGCATCCTCTGATTCGTAGCAAACCGTGTTAGAGTCTTCAGATGAAACTTCCATTGAATCATTCCTCTCCGCACACGGCGACACCTTTTGTACTGCGCTGGATGGCAGATGAGCTACTTGAGTTTCTGTCAGCACCTCTTGTGCTTCACCGGGCAAATCTTCAGCCTCCTGCTTCCGGGGATCGGCGGGGGCATCGTGTAGCGGCGGAAAAGCAACCGCTGGCGAGACCAATACTTCAGAATACGGTCGCCTCTCTGTGCAGTCAGCGGTAGCATGGTTGGCTCCACACCTTTGACAGGGTCGCTGGCAGGACAACGTTGGGTGACCGAACGTGCTACACCGGTCGCAGAATTCTTCGCGGCAATTTTTTCTTCTGAAAACGGCTACGATATCAGGTGACCGAAAAGAACCGATGTTCTCATTGGGACAACTTTGTAGCTTTTATAATTAACAAGTTAATTAAGACATTGCCTTTGGACTTTGTTAATGCCCTCCTAGGGAGTGCCCCTCAGCATATGCTATATTGCAATTGAATCTTGGAAAAAGTGTATATATATATATTTAAAAATCTGTATACACTTAGCTGGGACATCCTGTATGTTTACCGTGTCAATAAATTTGCACATGTGCATTCCATCGTCTTCTGGATTTTCATTTTCTGCTTCCCGATAATATGGCCCCATAATATCGGCGGGGGAGTAATGGATGTGCGCAAAATTGTTTTGTTATTCGCTATAAACTTCGTCTTTCCCTGAAATGTGAGTTGCATATGCGCAAATTTCTAGAGAACGAGAAATGGAAACACGTTCCGGAAAGGGTAACAGTAGCCCATCATAGTAACGGGGCGTATAAAGCTCGCGATTTGCATCTGCGCAACCTTCGTTCATATTAATGGAGGGAAAAATACTGTGTCCAATAAGTGGTACATATGACTACACTGACACTGTCATACTGACATCTAATACTTGCTGCTGTTATGGTCCACGTATTTAAAGGGATTGTGACATTCTGATAGACATGATTGATTACACATGCACACGATGTACTACATGTCACAGTATTGAGGAAAAAAGAATTGTAATGTCGTAGTCTGTGATTTATACAACCGTCGCACACGAACTAATTTGTGTAATTTTTGACGAGTTACACTTGCACTTGGCACACTACTCTTGCCTATCGTAATTGCCATCATACTGCTACTCGTGACACTTAAGCCATGTAGCAACAACGTAGTGAATGTGACATTCGCTTGGGAGTGCACTTCACGTCCATGTGGCACTAAATTAGCCTGTGTTAGAATTAGGTGTGTTAGAATTATTTCGGAATAAACTTCCGCATCACGCTCCACTCGAGAGGTGCGAAAGCCTCAGTTACTTGGTACAAAATGTCAGAACACCTCTCGCACACAGGCGTGAAGAAGTTAAACCGAAATTTTACTTACTTAAATTCATTGTTAAAGTTTGCCCGCGTATGCCACGTGCACAAGTAATCCGAAAGCCGTTCGGGATACAGAGCTAGAGTACACATTTCCAAGAGTTCTTCTTAGAGATACATCTTCCATGTATATCGTGTGAAACACGCTTGCCGGAAAATACTTCTAAGAAGCTATGCTGGGTTTGAAACTGTAGTCTTGCAGTGCTTTCTTGTTTAATAATTTGATGTATACTGTCGCCTGTATAACGGTCCCTTTGATAAGATAACCGCGTGTTAAGCAAATAAGCGAACACCTTTAATATATGTTTCCTTATGACGTGCAGATCCTTTCTAATATATGTTCTGAATGATACGACACTGATGAGAATTGCAGTACACTGAAGGTTGACTAAACTTTATTAAAGCGAAAGCGGCGAAACACGAAAGACTGTAGTATCATATGTCTCTTGGTAGAGCGTAGCTTGCTACGCTGCGGACGAACTCGATTCGACTGATGGATCCCTGACGATAGTCTTTTATCTTTGAGCTCAAAATTCATTGTGTGTTCGCTGTGTCAGCGTTCCGGATACAGGTGCCACTTTCCGAACTACGTATCTTCAGGTATGTCTCCACCTGAAAGTCCAACAAGCTCAAGAATCGAAAGACATCTGGATGTGGACTGTAGAAGCACCAATCGAAGCGACTGTGGAACGACTCACAGGCGTCGGTGGTATTCTGCATGTTGTGAGTCATCTCAGCCCACATTTCCGGAGGAAAGCGAGAGCCATCTTTGATATACTCATCGACAAGATAGTCCATAAATAGCCGGAGCTTTTCTTCCCGCGGAGCTTCCGAGCACATATCAAACACAAAACAGACTGCAACTTCTGATGATGGAAGGTATGGCAAACCATACACCTGTTTAAGCCATAAACCCACTTCGGAATTCTCACGCTTGAAAGGCGGTGACAGACCCAGTTTCTGTCTTTTGCGCCACCATACCTGGCCTAGGTGAAATCGGCATCCTACAATGTTAGCATTTGGCCAGGAGAGTCTTACGGCATTGTGAATGGCTGTCTCAAAGTCGACAACAACTGTTGTTGGTTCAAAAGTTTTGCCCGCCTCCGCTGCCGCCTGCTTGACCAACTGCATCACCTTCAAGTAGCATGTTTTTTTTTCTTTCGATGGCAGCAAGCTGGACACAAGCTGGACGTAAATACCATTCCGGAGGCCATGGATTGCGAAGAGTTGTTTGAAGTACTTCGTGCACGATCTGAATGTTCCGTCCATGAAAATCTTATCCAGGGTGCAAAGAAACGAAACATTTGATGCGCATGAAAGGACAACCACTCCCATGCTGCTGTCGTTCGCCAGTACGAAGCTTTCTCCCCTGTTTGTTGTTGTTAAAGATGCAGACGATGCCAAAATTTTGTGTACGTCTTCTCTGGACTTTGGCAGACGAGGGAGTATACGTCGCCGCGCACGGTATGCCGCTTCTCGAAGTAATTTCATGTCAGTGTGATCGAGAGTTGCTTCATGTGTTTCTGCCTTTCGTATCTCCGCACAGATTAGTCGCGACGGTTTTTCTATGCAGTTAGCCGCAGTTTTTTGTTTCGCTGCAGCTCGTACCACTTGCCTGTGCAGCGCGATGCCTCGTGGTTGTGGGAGAGACGCTGTAGGTGATCTTGTACCATGGCTTCTTGACCGGTGGTGGAAAAGCCAGCACTGCAAGTTTTCACAGTGCCCATCGCCATCTTACAGATTTATCTTTCCTTGTGTAGCCACGGCGAAACTTAAATCCACTACCTAGAACAGTTATATCCTTGGATTTGTCGCTACAGCACTTGACCAAATCCATGGGGATAATAAGTGAAACCAGCGCGAATGCGTCCAAGTGCACGAGCAACAGGGCACGCGCATTTTGCGCTAATGCATTACGTCCACTGAATCGCATAGCTCATTCCTAATTTGAGAACTCTCGCCCAAATAAAGCCTCTTCCTTTTTGCGCAGATCCATGGTGGCATTTTGCGCAGATGCATGACCCGAGCGCGTGCTCATGCAGACTGCAATGGGCGCGTCAGGCAGGCTCCCGAGCGCCATATCCCGAGTTCTCAGGGGAACGTACCCTTTGTGTCTCCACTTAATGGTGTTTGTGGGGCTATCCGGGAGCCGAGCGCCAGAGCCGCTGAGCGCGCGCCACCTATCGAGCTTTCTTCTGTCGTCTGTTTCTAAGTAAGCCTAGCAGTAGACCATAGCAGACCTCTATAATATTATAACTATTTACCGCCGGCATCCAATGATTCCGGAAACACAAAGAGCATGGGCGGTTGCAACGTGTCGCAACGGTTGCGCCATTTCGAAAGGTAGGACACCGGAACATGCGTCACGCTCCGGAATTGGCCCGCTCTCCCCAGCGTTCCCCGGCTCCCCAGCTCCGAAGAAGGGGTGCGCAGGGTGCACCCAGGAACGCGCTCCGGAAGTGACTTTGGAGGTGTTAAGTGATCCTCTGAAAGAGGGAATGTTCCCGGAGCACGAACCTAACGCGCCCAATGACATTTTGCGCAGATACAATTCCCCCATCGGCGTAGTGCCAGGAACCGAGGGAGGATGCGAATACGAGGGAGAGGGTACAGGAAAGGACAGGCATCGCACGTGCGCTATTCGATAAAGTCCGCGCGCGGTTTTTGGCTCCAGGTTCCGCCTTTGCGATTCGCTACGGATGATCACCGAGGGGACGAGGGGGGGCGGTGGTTTTCGTGGCGAAACTCTGGAAGCTATACAGCTGCACCCACGCCGCGATTCTTTCGCAGCAAGGACTCTAATACTAGCATATTAATATCGCGCGTTACTCTACTCAACGCTCGTTGACATTACACGTACAACACAGCCAACGCCGCCCAGTTCACCAGCCACACGTCCGGTGGTCGTAGTCAGGGAGACAACCTGCTATCAGCAGCATGAAAATGCTCTCGTAGTTACAAGCTTTCAGCGTTTGAAATCGTCAGCACTGATTGACCCAGGTCAGATGATACTTTAGGTGGCTACGTACAGCGAAGGAAGGACACGAGGCACCAAAAGTACCCAGAAGCATTGTAGACTCCTGGCGGCAAAATCTGCTCCCAAAGTAGATAACAATTCTGAATATTACGATGCTCCAACCCGGATTCACATCGTTAGCCCTGCATTTCAGAACTTATTCTCTATAAGATCTCCAATTGCTTCAACTTGCTTCGTTTGGTGTTACACCCTCACGGAAAGACACTGTTAAATTTCGAAATAATTACAGCTTCTAGCCCCCCCCCCCCCTGAGCTGTCATTACTCCCCATTGTAGTCCCCTCCCTAAACTAACTTGCTTGTCAGCACTGCAGATAATCCCCGAACTTTGCAAAAACTTCCGTGCATTTTGTCCCGAGAAGGTCTGATGGTTACGCAATGCACAGTACAAGAAAAATAAAATGTTGAATTGAATTGTTCTTTCCTTTACCTTTTTCAGTGTAGGCCACGGTTCAGCACTTTACTAAAAATTCATTCAACAGCACATCATGGGGAGCCTCACTCGCACAACATCACATATCATTCTTTATGTAGCGATGATGAATGGTGTTCGTGATGGTTATCATGAGCTGCTAATAAAAAGGTTCCCCTTCAGAATGAGGTTGCCTCCATCACGACAGCATTAGGCTCTGCAAAGCACAGGCTATAGCAGGGGAAATGAAAAAGAAGCTTAGTGTGAGTGAAGCATACAAATGTGTCTGCAACTATGGCTGCAACGGTGCCCTTCATGCCCCCCCCTTTATCTTCCCTTTACACACCCATTGATCCGTGACATTTGACCGTGGCCCGTGGGCTTTGAGTGCGCCACACTAAGTAGTTAGCAAAAGTAGTACCCGTTAATGTTAGAAAACGCTAGTGGAGCCTTCCTGTAGTTCGCGAGTTCCGAAACCCAAACTTACGTGAAAACAAACGAACGACGACTTCATTTGAAGATGATGAATGGGGGATTTCATAACCAGAGGTCATACTCTACCCCCCCCCCCCTCAGAAAAAAAGGATCGAATATTCCCAGCCACAAGCTCGTTTCAGCAACTGCATGAGAAATGGCAATAGAAAAGTGCTGGCTCCGACTAATGTGAAAATTAAAAACACCATAGCTACAGCCCAATCACTACAAACGACGACTTTTATTTCGCATAAAAGACGACCATTCAGAATTATCCCCAAGTTTACACGAAGCCTTATACCATACATGACGAACTGGCACAAGTGAACTATACAGCGTATAACACTGATATTCAGGGTCGTGACACAGAAACACTATAAGCATTGTTGAGAAGGGTTCATAAAACTTCCCTTGCGGCAGCCAAAAGCGTTCGCAAATTCACCGAAATGCCTCAAAGGTGCATTGACCCTGTACCAGGCAGGACTCTCTTCGCCTTGCTTCATCATTTTCTCCAGGAACGTCGGATTGTTGCACTCGCAGTATCCCCGAGCGTAGTAGATAAAAAACAATTGAGCTGCAGTGAACTGTGGTGCTCGTTCCATCCAAAACTGAGAACCATTCTTGACTGCCTGTTCCATGAAGGCCATAAACGCTGGCCGAATCGCGAGTGCATCGAAGACATTGGACAGCGAAGACGCCTCCGCGTTCAGCGAAGTGTTTGTAAAGGGCGATGGCATAGACGCCAAGTCCCACTGCAGACACCCTCTAGCGTTCTCCAGAACAGAGACAGGATCCGTGGCGCTGGTCCGAAAATAGAAATTGTACGCCCAGGAGTAGACGTACTGGTAGAGACTTCGGTAGATGCGAGCGGCTACGCGCGGCACATGTAACAGGCGCACTGATGGATCACTGGAAATTCGGAAGTCGAAGACCGGAAGCGGAACTTCCAAGTGAGTGAAAGGAGGATACAGAGATGGATACGTTCGAAGGAAACCTCCTTTCCAACCAGTTTTAAGGTGTTCGTACTTGTCGCTCATTGTCCAGTATTTGCGTTTGACTGCGCTCTTGAACCAATAATAGTAAAAAGCACTTAGTGGCTTGACGGGATTACCGGTGTACATCTTGGCCAAGTACCTGGCGCGAAATTCCTTGTCGAATAGCTTCTGTGGTACAAGAGGTTCCCAGCTTATTCGGGACAGCCTCTTTAGCAGGCTATCCTTGAAAGCACCGTAAAACCGTGTGTCGCTCGCGATATAATGTTGGAAGAATTGTTTCAGATCAGACAGCAGGAGTTCTTGTAGAGTGCTGTACCCAACTCTGTTCACGCCTTTATCGTACGCAAGCAACATCGGGATGTACGGCTCGAACTTGTCCAGAAGCCTGACGCAGTAATGGGTAAAAGGCAAAAACGTTGCGAACTCTGGATGTGTCGCGTACGCGATTGATGCTAAGTGATTCCTAACGGTACTGTTTGGCAGAAAAGGCGACAAAGCCATCGCCACTCTGAAGACGAGATAATTCAAGATGTCCGACTTCTTCGGTAGAGTGGCCAAATCACCGAAAGTGAGCAGATAGTTCTGACTAGGCATTTTGATTTCGCCTTTTGCTTCGTCAAGTAGCCGTTCACCGAATGCGCGTTCGAGAACAATGTCCCAGGAAAACAGCTTGTTCGAAGGAAGATTCGTTATCTGGATTGCCTCACAATGCTTCAGCAGAATGGTGCATTCGTACCACTTGCTAAATAGGACCTTCCTCTGCGCTAAGCCTACTTCCAACGAAGCGACATCGGTGTCTGCGAACTTGTCCAGCCACCCCATCAACATGCGGAACGCATCCGTGAGGAACTCGTACGTCCTCAGTGGTCCCTGAAATTCTCCAATCAGGAGGTACGGTTCTCCGACCACAGGGTAAAATTTGTTGCCTGACGGGACCTCCAGCGTTGAGAAATGAAACAGACTGTCTAACCCAAGATGGCGGTACACAGCACCAATCTTCGCCGAAACTTCCTTCGACGATAGCTTCGACGCAGTAGTACGGTAGTAAGGCCAGTCCTGGAAGCCGATCAGGTAAAAGAATGTGTTTAAGACATGGCGGAAAAGTGCAGACGGAGGACGGACGCAATTTTCAAAAAAGAGCTTCACTGTTGGAACCGATTGGTGTTCTACGCGTAGGAGCTTCGCCATAAGTTCACTGTAAAGGAACAGCAGAGTATCATCGACGGATGTCTTGGCTCCGTGTGGCGAGTGTCTCTTTTGAGACATCCAGTTTGAGCACACGTATAGGTAGAAGTCGTCGCAAGGATGGAAGCTTGTGTTGGTGGCTCTAAGGATTGCCCATGCCTCTCGGTTGCACGCATTCGTTCTACAACCGGAGGCTGAACGCTGCGGAGTAGTCGGCGTCGCTGATACGCCCGGTGAGTCGTCGGTGACCTCTGCGCTGAAGTTGAAGGGAAAGTAGTCCGGAAGGTTCGGGTAGAAGGGGTAAACGACGAAGATTAACGCCCCCGCGATGGATACGACCAGCGCACCAACGACGATCCAGTAGACAGCGTGATTCAATATCTGGGAGCATCGCTTGATGCCTCTGGCTAAGGATATCCGCTTTTTCGGAGCATTCATGGTTCTGAGCACAGATGGAGGACATCAGTATCAGGGCAAAAACCTCTGTGATCGTTTCTTCTTTTCATCAGATGCTCGTGAAGCAGTTCTGCGGATACTTCGTCTGCGTCTTCGGCAACCATATCACCGAAGTTGTTGTCGTGTTAATATAACATCCTTGCTTTATGACCACTTTCTCGGGAACCATTCCCTCCGCATTTAAATCTTCCTCGTTAATATGAAAACTCGCTTATCCGACAATGACAGATATTTTGTGCAGAAATATAGGGGGACAAATACATGTAGGGTAAAGTGGGGCTACTTGAAGACGGGGGCAAGTTGACGACAGTTTGGGTTGTTCGCGTGCCATTTTCTTAGCAACATTTTTTTCTCGTCCGTGACACCAGGATAAGCCCAGTCGTTGTCTGGGCCACGACCTACTAGATTATAACGACCATGTCAGGCGCACCCCTTCTATGCGCCGCATTTTTGGAAGGTAGCGGTGGCGCTTCTAATCGTCCCAGTTATTGCTTCCTCAACTTCTACAATACTTTGTACTTCAGCTTACCTTAGTATTTCTGTACAAGCGGTGGACGTTCCACCGATGTTTCATTCTGAGGTTGATTATCATCATCATTCTACGCGTTTTCATAGGGGCTGTCGCTGTCGTCTGCTACGGTGGTCGTACACACGCTTCTGCGCGTTCAGAATTCAAATTTCCATCGTCCAATCGTGTTGTGCCGACCAGTAGCGCCCCTGGTGGATCGTGCGGACAGGCTCCTCATAGGGGTTTCTGATTGTGACATGGTCGTTATAATCTAGTAGGTCGTGGTCTGGGCTTTGAAGTCACGTGTTGACGTTCTACACGTGGCTTCTCAGAAAGACGTGAGACGCTGGTTTGCAGATATGGTCGAGGTAAGAGGGGCCTTTTTTTGTCCCATCTGTAACTTTCGCGAGCTTTGACTTCCAATGCTCTTTGGACTTCCTTTGCTCATTTCTGCACCTCGGCTAATAAAATATGACCTCACCGTTATGATGCTCTGTCTCTGGCCTGTGCTTCCATGTACACTACTCGTGGCTGACCGTTTTGGCTGGCCCAAACAAGACAAAATTTAAACCCGACATTAATTTTTTGATGTCCTCAACTTACCCATAGGGTGGGGTAAGTTGATGAAAATATGTAGCCTGTCATATTTGGCTCGTACGAAATAAATATATGTTTAGCACCACAGTAATTTGTGGATCATTTCTCGAAGGTTTGGGGATTCAGTTAACGAATTATGGTAAAATTTAGGCGATTATTCTGACTGCTATTAACAAAACAGCTCAACCGTCTTCAACATAGACCACCTTTCGCTACTTATTCTGCTCGACATTTCCACCGGATGTGAAACGGGAGAAAGCAGGAGTTTATTCCGGGTATAAAAGAGTGAAAGAATTAATTAATTAGAACATGACAACAGAGAGAGAGAGAGAGAGATACAGCGAAACTGACGTCGACGCTCAGCTTTGTTTCAGCGCCACAATAAGATGACCCGTGGCGTTTGAAGCTATTGACCTACAAGCAGGGATCGGAACCGAAACTGAACTTGAACCGAGAACCGCTAAAAGCTCATATTTTTCGCTGAACTACCAGTGTCCACCTCAGGGCTATACCTGACTTCCCGTTCCACATTTTCAATTATTATATGTAAGTATACATTTAACTAACCTAAATTTGCCTCGCGGTTGCTTTCAATTACCCTTTAATTACCGCAAGGTTACCTGAGGTAATCGTGAGTTTCATTTAATTCCCTTTAATTGCATGTACTTCTTTAATTGCTATCAATTTCCCTTTAATTGACGTTAATCACCTTTAATTACATTTAATTACATTCGGTTCCGGTTACCAGCGTTAATCTTTAATTCTGGTTAATATTTATCTTAATTACATATATTTTACATTCATTACCTTTAAAGGGGCTATCGCATCCATCCTGGTCGATTCCGAAACTTCACTACAACAATATTTATCGGTGATCACTGACCAGAGTAGCGGAAACCCCAAAGTGAATAGGTTGCGTACATGCTGACCAATCTAAGGACATACATCGAGAGAGCAGACGACGGACGAGGGAGTCCCTCTCCACCAGCTCTCCACAAAGTCTTCAAAACGTTATGCCCAGGGCCAATGAGAGCGCGTTTTCCCGCACAGCTGATCGGTGGGGTCGCCGAGCATCTGAAATGCGAGGCGGCGAGCAGACAGCCAGCGTCATGTTGGAATCTTCGTAATACGAAAGTGACGTCGCGTCGCTTCCAAGCGATTCTGGGGGATTACAGCGTTGAAGAAATTGTGCTAGATGACGACCCTAACTCCACAAACCTCTGCCACTTGACCCTGGCGCAGGTGAACGTGTAGGCAGTGAAAACGAACCGTCAGATGGCGACGACACTTCCAGGTAAGCCAACCATATCCGATCGCTCATGATCGTTGTGCACTGTCAGGCATTTTGACATTTATCGACTTGGAAATGACAGATGCCCCTGCACTCACTGTACTCCAGTGGAATCTGACGAACACCCGGTGTCGGTTGTCTCTGAAAGTGCAGGGACAGTTGTATCGCCGATCACCCGCTCTTCAATGAAGTTCGTCTGTGGAGGGAGGTCGCTGGTTTACATACCCATCTTTTGTCGTGATGGCCGCCGAATGCGTATTCTCGAGCCACTTGACAATAGGTACAATGTCAAAAAACATTTCATAAAGTGATTTCATTCCGATTTCATTTCGAGCACATAGATAACGCTTTACTAAAAGTTTGCTGCTCTTAGTCAAACAAATTACTAGAGTGAACTGTCGTTTTATGCAGGGTGTCGAACCGAACCCGAACCCGAACCGAAAACCGTACCCGAACCGTTATTTTTGCCGGAACCGAACCCGAACCCGATCCGAAATTTTCATGACACTGTTGAACCCGAACCGGAGCAGAACCGTAAAAAATAATAGCGGTAACCGGTTCGCAACAAAACGGTTCGGACATAAAACAAGTCAGCATAAGAGTTCCTCTCTATCCCCGAACGAAGACACATTGGTATCATCATCACGCGCCTATATCATGGATTTCAGAAATTTTCACCTAACAGTGAGACGACGACGTATAGTAAGTATACTTTCAGCGTCTTTTTAACATGTTGAAGCGCAGTTGTCCTTGTGAGCGCCGCCGCTAGCGCCCCACGCACGCGGTGCGGCATCTACTCTTCAGAGACCAGGTGCCACGCGGACGAATGAAACAGGAATGGAGTAGGCCAGTTATGTAGCTCTACAAGCCGAATATGCGATCAAATAAGCGCCCAAGATTTCCCGTTACACGTGAGCAGTACAAATTAAACAAGTCAGAAACATGAGAAGTGGAGAAGGAGCGTACGCAGAACGGTGCCTGTTTGATTGGTCGTGGCTTGAAAAGTAAATGTGGTTCTGCTTATTGGTAGTGCAGTTGTGTCGTGACATATTGCCTTTGTGTTGTGGATTAACTAGTACACTGCTGTGAGCTCTGACAGAGTAATGCTGGCAGGCTTATTTTCGACATGCTTCAGTTACGGTTTCAGAACGATTCACGTTGCGAAGGCAGTGTGCCGGCTAGTACTGTCGTCTATGTTACGCTGTCCATCTTATTAGGCTTCCTTTAAGTGTATCTTGCTGGCACTGTGCGTGTGAAAAAAGCGATTTTGGGAACAGAAAGTAGCAGGACTACACCGCTTCAACAGCGTGGACTCTATTTGCAATAAGTGTTCATCCATTCCTCATTTCTCTCGCTAAAGGGCTACCTCACCGCTAGAGACGTCAATGCAGACAACAACAGTAAGCTATTAGCCACGCATTTCCTGATAAAAGCTGTTTTATGGAACATATAAAACGGAAGCGTTGAACCGGTTCGCGAACCGGTTCGATTCTTGGCGTGGCCGAACCGGAACCGAACCGGAACGAAATCAAAACAACGTGAACCCGAACCCGAACCGAACCCGTATTTTTTGCGGTTCGACACCCTGGTTTTATGAACCCTCGATTTACGAATTCCCTCGGTTTATGAACAGCGTTACAAGGAACCAGGCTCTTTCCATGTATTTCTCCCTCGGTTTATGAACCCTCGATATCCGAACTGTGAACGGATCTTCATGGAACAAACCGCAAAAACGCATGTGATCTACCCTCGATTTATGAAAGGGGACGAAAGAGCCGTCCAGAGGTGGACGCACAGGAAAGTACTGGGAAAGCACAAAGAATGAAGGTGAAGTACCCCTGCACTGTCTAACAGTCACAAGAATAGAGAGTGTGAAAAGAGGAGTGCATTAATTGTCCTGACTGTGAAGACATACTATGTGAGCAGCTTGATGATGGTGGCTTAGTGCAGTTGTCAAATGATGGTGCCGAAGGTGATCATACTGGTAGTGAAGATAACTAACAGAACTGTTCCAAAGCTATGACAGCTCGCTAAGTGTGGAATCACAGCCACAGTGCGATACTGTACTTCGAGGACCAGGCGGACGAGTCATGTGAGACGAGACTAATATCGTCTCTTTTGAACAGGATAAATACAGCCGAATGTATTACGCAGAGCGCAATTGCGCATTATTCACGTACACGTAAAATACACGTAAAAAAATACAAAATACACGTAATACAGAATACACGTAATAAAAAAAAAAAATACACGTAATCTAGTGCATTTCCTGTCATGTTTCAGCTCATTTCTCTTCAGCGCGCCTTGCACATCGATTTATGAATCGCTCGATTTATGAACGATTTTTGGAGAAACGATGGGTGTTCATAAATCGGGGGTTGACTGTACTTTCCTTCTTTATTATTGTTTCACACAGGCGCCTCCGATTCACTACGTATGGCTCCTTCACAAGCTGGATTTATGGATACCTTGGCCGGGTATACACCTGATATACCGGATATAGGAGGGGTGTTCAAGACAAACCGGGACTTTCTGTCTCCTGAGTGTACAAATGGCTCGCGCTACTTCTTTTTCGTCATTTTCACACGCCACAGGTCTCCGTGTTCACCACGTGGTGGTCCAAAGTTTCTGCAAAACAGAAGACAGGTGCTGGACAAGATGGAGGAGGCGGAGACAAGACGGAGGCGGTGCAGGAATGATTCCTCCCGACGACTGCAGCGACACGCAACGAAAAAGGTAACCGAGGGGTCGATGGACTGCACGTGACTGTTGTAGGCAACGGCCTGAGATCTAAATGCTTGGGCACGGGCTGCACACCGGCGGCGAATAGCTAAATGGCAAGCCGAAAGTGTAAGTGGTGGACATGCATTGGCAGGAGTAGCAGCTGCGGCGGCTCGTCTTGCAGCCGCGTCTGCACGTGTGTTACCGGTCACGCCCACATGACCGGGTACCCACTGAAGGGACAAAGCATGACCATTGGCACGGAGTCTGTTATACATCTGAATGATCATGCCGGGTATATCCTGTATGAGGTTGGTGCGGGCCGACATCAAGCGGAGGAGGGCTGCACATGGCTTCTATGGCTGCACCCAAAGGAACTCTGGTGCTGTCGCATCGTTCCATGAGTATCTGTTTCTCTGCGTGCAGCCATAGAAGCCATCTTAATCTGTAATTTTGAATTTTAAATGACACGTCTAGTGTCATTTACTTGTTTCTTTAATGGCTTTTCTTCCCTCATTATAATTCACCGGCTTGTACTGTGGCATTGAGGAGTGCTCAGTCACCCTCCCAGGTGTATATCGCTCGCTGAGCGACCCCTGATTTCCCATTTCCGAACGATGCGGAGCTACCCAGAGCTGACGAGCCGCAAACACGGCGAAACACGTGTCCTGTGGTGCTGTCGCATCGTTCCATGAGTGTCTGTTTCTCTGCGTGCAACCATAGAAGCCATCTTAATCTGTAATTTTGAATTTCAAACACGTCAAGTATCATTTACTTGTTTCTTTAATGGCTTTTCTTCCCTCATTATATATACAGGGTGTTTCAAAAAACGTGTCATTCGGACTTTATAAAAAAACGGGGCGACGGAAAAATACGGGGTAAACGGCACTTGTGTGGCAACTCAATTTGCCATCTTGCAAAAATATTTTCATTTGATTTTAATTAAAATAAATTGAATTTCTTTAATTGAACTTCAAAATTTCCCAAGTAAACCTCACGTTTTTTTTACAGAATTAGAGAGCCCGTAGCGAACATAGTCAGAACCACCAAGAAATCCGCTCGATATTTCAAAGGGAACTGCCCAAAAAAAGTCCCGAAGTCGAGGCTTCAGAGTTTCGGGTATTCAACAGCGCAACAAATCAGTCGCAAAGATGCGCGAAGGGCAGGACATGTTCCTGCCCCCATGAAGCTGGAACAGTTTATCGCCGGACCGGCGTGCAGCACAAGACGCGCTGATAACAAGGCGGGTGACATTCCACCATACGTTGATAAGCGGCAAACGAAAATGATTCCGCCTCTTTTTTCCCGCCCTGTTTTTTTTTTTTTTCGGCCTTCTATCTTTCGTGGGGGCAGGAGAAAGTCCTCCTCTTTACGAATCTTTGCGTCTGATTTCGCGCGCCGTTGAATACCCGAAACTTTGAAGCCTCAACTTCGGGACTTTTTTAGGGCAGTTCCCTTTGAAATATCGAGCGGTTTTCTTGGTGGATCTGACTAAGTTCGCTACGGGCTCTCTAATTCTGTAAAAAAAACGTGAGGTTGACTTGGGAAATTTTGAAGTTCAATTACAGAAATTCAATTTATTTTATTTAAAATCAAATGACAATATTTTTGCAAGATGGCAAATTGAGTTGCCACACAAGTGCCGTTTACCCCGTATTTTTCCGTCGCCCCGTTTTTTTATAAAGTCCGAATGACACGTTTTTTGAAACACCCTGTATATATTTACATGGGGAATAATGTGCACGAGCTTTGCTTTCTACTTCACAGCCGTATGCGTTTGCGTGTGTTTGTAGTACGTGTGTGTGTGTATGTGAAAAACTTTTCTTCCCTCCAAATGTGATTTTTCTAGTTTCCTCCTCTACAAATGCCTAGGTGTGATTTAAAACAATGATGGCACTCATGCAGACTCTCATAGGGGTATAGAGCTGTTCCCCTAAAAGTTTTGGCATATAGCCCTTTGTTGAGGACAATTTTTTATACCTGCAAGCGGGGTATAAAATAATACCTAAGAAGGGCTAAGTTATTGAGCAGGCGATCTATACCTCTAAAGGTATAGATTTTGCTCTGGGTGTACAAATGGTTCCGAGACTGCCGTACATCAGTGCAGGACGATCCCGGCCGGGGCGGCTTAGAGCCCAGTGTCAGAGTTCCTGAGAACATCCAACTTGTGGTGCGCCTGATCCTCAATGACCGACGGATAACATATCTCGAACTTGCTCGAAAGACGGACGTTTCTGTGGGAACGTTGAACACTATCATTCATGATTTCTCCAGTTTCGGAAAGTTAGTGCCCGTCGGGTCCCGAGGCAGCTCTCCGTGTTTGACCGGCAGTCTGGAAATCTCCGAAGAGCTAAGGTACCGTTTCGACAGTGAAGGACAGCCGTTCCTCGATCGGATCATCACGCGCGATGGAACGTGGGTGCACCATTTCACTCCTGAGTCTAAACGCGCATCAAAACAGTGGAAGCATCCGGGCTCGCCAGCTTCCAAGAAGTTCCGAAGCACCCCGTCTGCGGGTAAGGTCATGGCCACGGTTTTTCTAGGACAAGGCTGGCATTGTTCATGTTGATTTTCTGCCCAGTGGTACCACCACCAATAGTGAATATTACTGCCAGGTTCTCAGGGATGTGCATAAGGCGCTGAAGCAAAAGCGGCCGGGCCTCATCACCAAAGGAGTCCTCCTCCTACAGGACAATGGACGCCCTCATACAGCGCATCTCACGACGCGCACATTACAGGAACTTGACTGGGAGGTGCTGCCACATCATCCTTACAGTCCAGACCTCGCCCCCAGAGATTTCCATCTCTTCGGTCCACTGAAGGCGTTCCTTGGGAGCCGCCACTTCAGCTGTGACGACGAGGTTAAGAATGCGGTCCGATCATGGCTGCTACGCGCCGGTAAGGATTTCTACGCTGCTGGCATCCAAGCCCTCGTGAAACGCTGGGACAAGTGCATTAGTGCAGCTGGAGATTACGTTGAAAAATAAAACTAATTTCTCGCCTGTAACTTCATTTTACTTTTGCGAAAAATAAAAAGTCACGGTTTGACTTGGACACCCGTCGTACTTAGGAAACCCGCTGCTCGGCCATTTTGAGACCGGGCGAGAAATGTACCAGCCTGCAAATTTAGGCGCTCGGAAAGCGCCACGCGAACATGCGAGATTGCTTCGATTTGACCAAGCGAACATGACTGCTCGGGATCTGGCAAAAATTAAGTTGCCACGAAATGACCATTTCGTGAATTCGCCATTACACATCGGACTGAGCCGCGTAGCCAAACAAATTCGAAAGCGAAACTGAGCAACACAGCAAAATTGAACAGGTATTTCGTATTCGCGACTCCAGCGAACTATAGGTGGCGCACGCCGAACCTGGACTCGAGGGTTGCCACTTCCACCACTAGGTGGCTACGGCTTCGCTGGAGTCGCGAATGTCCTTCCTCCTCGTTGCTTCACTCAGTTGTGTTGGGTTTGAGGTACGGCGGTGCTTGATTTCACCAGCTGAAGTAACACCGATGGTTCATCCGGTACTTCGGATGCTAAATGTATAATTATGCCATCTAACATTAAACAGCGCGCACGCTCAGTGTTGGATTGACTCAGCCCCGTTGGACCAAACGGCGCCTTCCTGAACGATATGAATATACATATGTGGTCAGAAAGGACAAGAAACGCCACTAGTCGTGTTTTATTGTTTCTTCTTCCTTTTGGCAGTTGTAGGCTTCCTTGTACGCGTTTTTGTCGCCCAGCAACCCCAAGTTTTCATTGTGGGCTGTGAAGATAACGGCCAGTCCCTGAGCAGAATGTAACAGGGTGTATACGATGAGTGAACATGGAGAGTACAGTATGTTACCGAAACGTTGCTACCGAATTGCCGAGTGTTCCTATGAATCACTGCTGTGTCGGCAACAACAACAAATGCACTTTTGTGTTATTTTAGAGTCGTAAGGATGTGCTTGATTTTAACCCATGGCAATCAGCTCAAAATTCACTTTCCTGAACCGCCTGATATGTTTCCTGATATGTTGGGCTGCTGCAAAAGTGAACCCGAACCTAACTAATATGCCTGAAGGTGAAAAGGAATCGAACTGAAGAGAACCGAGAACTGAAGAAGAAGAAACGGTTCTGATCCCTGCCTATACAAGTGATCTGTGATTTCGGGTGGCGCATATCAAAGCTGCATTCCCAGTTCCAGGATGACGCATGTGGTCCTATGGCACTGGCAAGTACGCTTAAAGGAGCAGTGCCCTTGATCGCCTGGTCATACTGACCTGCATGCGGTCGTACAGGACAGGACCATGCATGGAGCGAAGTGCAAGCGGGCGGAGCTGAACGTAGTAATCAAGAAGCGGATATATGGGTACGATTCAAAACAACAACAACAGATATATTCTAATGATGAAGTGGGGAGGTTTTCCACTCTAGGGGTGGAACGCCCGTAGCTAGGGGGTCTGATATCAGTGGTGACAATGATGAGTGATGACGATGATGAGCGATGACGACGAGAGATGACGGGAATGACGGGAATTATCGGAGCGGCGATGGCGATCGTAATCGTGATTGTGGGAATGTCCAAGAGCACTGTTGGGGTCACAATGAGCCCTTTAGGCCTGCCGCCTCAAAAAAGCCAACTACACGACGTAAAGCCGCCCTGGAGTGGGCCGCGGTGTCCCAAGGAGGATGCTCGACAAGTTGAAGGGGCAGCAGCCAAGGGTGGCAAGCTGTGACTGCACTGTACGCCTCTCGTTGATATAGCTCCGACAGCGGAGGAGTATGTGTTCTACGTTGGCAAGTACACCACACTCGTTGCACATAGGGCTAGCCTCACATCCTAGCTGGTAGCGATAGAACGGAGTGAAGGCCACATTCAGACGTAGCCTGTGGATGAGCGACTTCGGGGGACGGGGAAGCTTTGCAGGCAGCCGGTATGACAGCGTTGGGTCTACACTTCCCAAAGATGACCTAGTTGGAATGTCGTGTTGCCACAGTAGGGAAGGCCAGGAATCGGAAGGGGAGGGATCTTTTGTCTCCTCTCGAGAGTATAATGGGCACAGAAGGCCGTTGTTGATGTGCAGCGGCAGCGGCAGCGTCGGCCTCGTGGTTCCCATTTATTCCGCAATGCCTAGGAACCCACTGAAAGGCAACGGAGTGGGAGCGATCTTGAAGGGACTTCAGGGCGCACAGGATATCTGTCACCACTGAGGAAAGGGAACCGCGGATGCCCATGTTTTTAATACACAGGAAAGCTGCATTGGAGTCGGTATAGATTACCCAGTTCCGCGGTTCACAGTCTTCCGCATATGTCAAGAACAACAAGATAGCATAAAGTTCATCGGATATCGATGAGCTACGGTGAGACAGACGACACCCACGTGTAACGGACTCTGATGGAATGACAAAGGCTGAAAATGAAGTGTCCCTGGAGAACGATCCATCCGTGTATACAGCGGTACCGTTGCAATATTGAGCCTCTATGAAGTCAAGGGTAAGTTGCCTAAGGAGAACATCAGGATAGCTCTTTTTGTTGTTCTTGAGGCCGGGGATGGAGACAGTGACAAGCGGCAATGGCAACGTCCATGGAGGCACTTTGGGTGCCGTCGGGTCGACTATGAATTTGGGGATATGAGGTCTGAATGATGTCATAGCAGCATGAACCGTCGCGTTCCGTCTAGCGTGAAGCTTGCGAATCAGAGAGCGACGGTTATGATGGGCACGTAGACGCAGATAGTGGCGTGCAGTTTCCCGAGTACGGAGAACCTCAATGGGGATGTCCCTGGCCTCAGCCACTACTAGGCGGGTTTCAGCGCCTCGCGGGACCCCGAGACATACCCGAAGGCTTCGCGCGAACAGGGCTCGAATCATTTGTGCCAGTGTACCGATTCAAAAAGAATCCTTCTACAAATCAAAATCTCGCCGAGTAGTACAGGTAGGTCTTTTCTTCAGAGAGAGGAAGATCTGCAACAGTGCTTAAAAATTAGGATAAGCGGCTATAGGTGTTCCTCTTGACGAACCGAGTACTGTTCGTGCAAGGCACCAGACTACGCATCCTCGGAGAAGGCACTGCTGACATGGTTGAATGGTGTGAGAGCTAGAGGAGCTGTAACCAACGATGCCATGCTTACAGAAAAAGCGACGGTCCGTGGAACTAGACTGCGAAGACCAAGCATGCGAACGTTCTTCCATTAGTGCAAGGGATAGGCCAGTGAAGCGCTCGCCTTGAGCATATCGAAATCAACCTCCTCTCAGAGTACCCGCACAAATAGTAATCGGAGTCAGCCAAGTTTCTGGTCATTGTGTGTTTGGTCATCCTGAGTGGAATCCAGTTACAAAGATACGGAGGACTAAAAGCCATGCGTTCCTTGCTCTATACGGAAAACCAAATACTACGACAATTAGTTGGAGCAAGTACGTCGTTTATGTGTGTTGGTATAGGTAATTTTCTAAATAACGACACACACCATTTGTGGTGAAGCACCATCTCATTTTTTTTGTCTTTTTCTGCACTACTTTACACAACTGTACTACTGCTGTGTGTACTGTACACAACTGTTTTCCCCTACTGAACACTCCAGGGGACTGCGAGGTCGCTGTAAATCCTCTCCAGGTCCTGTCATAACAATGAAGTGTGCATATCCGCATGATGTAACTATGTCGAAATGTGATTCCGTGTGCTTAATGGCGGTTCTGATGTGATCAGCGCAATTGCCGTCCGCACAGCATTCCATGCACAAGAGGGTGGTGTTGTAGTGTGTTCATTCACCGAGCTCGTTGCCTGTCGACATAAAGCTGTCGAGGTCGCGCGTCCTGGCGCGGACTTCACAGGTAGCTGTGTGCACATCTACCATGAAGCTAGAGATGAAAACCTACGCACTAGTTCATGAAACACGGACTTGTTTCATGCACTGACTTCGTTACGTTCCCACTGAAAGGCAATGTTCACAATGTACTACTTGCGACACACTTGTCTGTACTCTCCAGTTCGTCACTAAACAGTTCCCTGTCGGTGGTACCACGCGATCACCCGTGGTATCAAGGAGCTATGCCCAAATCGTTTCCCTGCGAGAGGCGCTGCAGTCCCACTCCTCCTACAAGGCCTCCAGTCGGGAGATGTAATCGCGGGCGTTGCCTGCCTGTAGTGCCCGTACTGTCTGTACTGTCAGATGGCCTCCCCTCAGAATCGATTTGGGACATGGTGGAGATTTGTCGTGCGCACCACCACCGACAGGGGATCATTCCGCCACGCGTTGAAGATTACAGACAAGTGTGTCGGAAGCAGTACATCGTGTAACCGTCTGATTGGAACCTTGCTTACAAGAGAGAACATATTGAGTGCTCCCAAATTAAGTGAATAATAAGTCATCAGAACTGCCTCGACAAACGAAACGCAAATGATTGAGCTTTCACTCTGCTTCTGCTATGCATATTGCCTTTTGAAGACGGTGCTCATGTCCATTTATTCGCTTAGCGTAAGCTCGTGTGAATGTGGATAGCTCAGCTAGCAGGTATCTTATTAGTGCAGTTCTCAGCACACGGTCCTTCAAGATAAGGTAGATATTTCTCCATGCTTAGACGAGAGCCCGATCACGTGGTTTACTTGGACACCCTGAAGAAGTAAGGGACATAAGCTAAGTGCCAGAAACAAGTTTTCTTGCACCTTTCCTCCCTCATTTGTACTGAGTTGCTGACCCGTTAGAACTCTACCTCTCAGTGCCATTTAAAGCTCACCACTTTTGTTGGACACTTGTGAGTATTCACTATGGACTCCAGGTTGAGCATGGCGCAGAGATCACCCTCGTCCACAGCGCCTTCCTTGTCTTGCTTATTGAACAACCTGTAAAATATGTTGCGAGTTAATTTGATGCTGACAGGAACCATTGAAACATGCGCAGTGCATCAAATCAAATTGATTGCAGTTGGACGTCCTGCTTTCAACCACATTTTAGCTCCAATTGAAAGTTTATTTATTTATTTGTACATACTTCAGCATCAATTGCGCATATCACAGGAGCAGGTATACGCATTCTACATTGCACATTCTGCAAGTCATTTAAGGAGAGGTTCACTTGTTGTGTTCGCTTGTCAGATAGCTTACCCACTCAGTGAGAACATTGAAAGCAGCTGTAGTATTTGAACACACCAGTCTTTTACCAAAAAAAGAGGTAAGAACTCCTATCTGCAGCTATTTAGGTACGGGTGTAATAGGTGAGTTATTGTTCTTCTACGCTTCGTAATTATATTTACAAGATCTTGTTCAATGCTTCTCCTCGATAACGGGTGCGGCGTGAATACAAAAACGCACTTTTTTCGGATATGGGCGAGTAGACGTACCGCCATCTATTCATTCTTACGCCATTTGAAGAACTGTAGCACCCAATCAGACGCCAACGCGGAGGTACATGCGGAGGTACGGAGAGCAGTCTAGAAGCAGCGAGAAAAAGTGACTAACTTGCGCGTGTTGGTAATATTGCCTAAATGCTTGACAGGCAATGTGGGACCGGGCAATATACTTCTGGGCATCATTCGTTTGACCGCCTTGTTTTCTACAATGTGGTGCAATTCAGTTTATTTCTGCCTGTGACGACGACGATGACGACGAACGCGCACAGCGTAGGCACACAAAGCACTCCTATCCAATCTATAGCTCACCATATCCAATCTCCCTTGCGGATAAGCGCTATGCCGACCCATATTGGGCATTCCCAAAAATTTTATGTTTCACAGTGTTGTTACTGCGGCAAGGGAATATTTGCTTTAGTGCGTCTTATCTCACAGAATGCCTTACGCAGCAATCGTTCAACGTCCGGGATGACCTATATTTGCACATGAAAACTAAATAAACAACCAGAGAGAAGACCTTGCGCGAGCGCTCGCGACTTTTGGCACAGATGGGCTGTACAACTTTTCAGCCGGCGCAAATCTGTGTTGCAGGAACAGCACGTGGTCGGCTCGCAACAGAAGAGCGTTTGTGATCCCCACAAAAATGTGCCTTTCCGCGTGGCGCGCTGCGAGCGACAGCGCAAAAGCTCGTGCACTTCGCCGCCATCTTGTCCACGGCCGTGACCACGCGCTCCCCATGCATTAGATTAGGCGCTTGGCACACCAGTCCTTCTAGCCCGCCATATAAGCGCCATCCAGCTCGAGGAGCAACAACAACAAAGCACGCGGGCACCTTTCTTCCTTTCTGCGATAAAGCCTAAAATGTGAAGATAAGAAGAAATGCGTGCTCACGTTGAAAACCAGTGACAAACCGACCGACCGCGGAACTGAGCCGAGGGAGCCGTGATCGAATTTGTTGGCCGTTCGGTGCCGACACAACCGGCGGGCTAGTTTGGTAGAGTCCATAGCCCTTTTAGAAACGTTTGCTTTTCTTTGTAGTTAAATCCATCACGGATTTAGGTACAATGAAAGGGTGTAAAATGTTTAAGGTACGCGTTATTTGGAATGATCAGGACTCTACAAACGAGTTTTGCATTTCATGTGGTATGTTGAACTTGAGGTACGATACTATCAAATAACGATACTCGATCCTTTCAAGAGCATACCTCTGACTAAGGCCGGTTTCACACACATGTTTTTTTTTTTCGGCCGTATGCTTCAAGAATACAACCTTTTGCAATAAAGCCGGTGAATGCTGTTGCTACTGAATGGTGTTGCTGTTGACCGCCTGAAAGTGTGCCTCTCCTCCACACCATCACTGCGTTCCTAAAATGCCCCGCCAATATGGACTCTTCGCAGGCCTCCTGTATGGGACCACATTCCAGGTCTTCTGGAGAAAAACTCTACCTCCTGTTGTTGCCCATCAACTTACGCTGGAGCACCTCACCTCAGCTTACTCTCAACGACTCCCTGTGTACACTGATGGATCAGTGCCTCAAGGCGGATCAACAGCAGCCTTTTTTATCCCACATTAAAACCTTGAAGTGCCGCACAAACTCCCCTACGAAACGTCGTTTACTGAGTCCAAGCCCTTCGGCATACTCACCGCGTTGAACCACATTGCTGCATCCACGCCTGGCGCTTGGACTGTGTTCGCGAACAGTAAGGCGGCGCTAAAAGTTCTGGCAAATTATTCTACCAGAACAATCGGCGGCCTAAACACCATGATAGTCGCAACATACACGTGACTTCTATCTTCGGGTCATAGCCTGTGTTCCCAATGGGTACCCAGTCACATCGGCCTGCACGGAAACACCCGCGGAGACGCCTTAGCACGTCGGGCACATGGGGACGTCACCTTCAATAACTGTTTACTATCACTTTCAGCCTCAGCATGTCAGTTACAGATGCGCCGACTCTGTCACAGCGGCACTCAGCAGTTTCAAGAGGACGCTGTTCGACTGAACGATCATCTCCGGTCTATCGACCCGGCGATGGATTTCATTGCTACACACCACTGCTCGCGTAGAAAAACGTCCATTCTACACCGACTACGACTTAATGTTGCCAGGACATCTCTGCTTGCCTGTAAAATGGGCCTTCTCCACTCGCCCAAATGCCCCACTTGCGCTGTTGAAGCTGATATTCAACATCTTCTCCTCGGCTGTCACAGATTCAACACCCTCGAGCCACACTCAGACGACGCCTACTCGAGCTGCGGTGCACAGACTTTTCTCTGGCCACTCTGCTCGGCCCAGTACGACATCCCACACAGCGGTCTGTGATCAAACCAGTTTTTACTTTCTTGAGCGATGCAGGTCTCATGAACAGCCTGCGAACCCAAGTCGTGCCATCGAATTCTTCAGTGCCCCACTCTCACCCTCAACGCATTAACCTCATCTTTTTTTTTAAGTCATCGTTTTCTCTAATCCATCTCATCCTTCGTTCACCGCTTGTTAGTAGTCTTTTTTTAAAGTCATATTTGTCTCTAATCTACATCACCCTCTTTCACCGTTTGTTAGTCTATCCTTTATTTCCTAATTCTTTTCTCTTCTTTTAATTTATTTTATTCTTCTTTTGTTTATTTAACTTTTTCTTTATTGATTTTATTCCTGTATTTAGTTATATTTTTTCTTTGCGGAATAGCAAGCCGACGACCCGTTTGTCTGACTTTTCCTCCCAGTTTTTTTCTTCTTTTGCTTTAATACCTATACCCACACCCCTCCGGTGAATGATTTCAGAAGAAAAAGGCGTGTGCATTATTCAGGGCAGTCGCCTTACTGCATTCGGTCTAGTCCCCGTCCATGGCAATGTACTGTTGAGAGCGGTCCTGGAAACAGAGGGCAAGTCGTCTTTCCTGACGGTGTTCAGCATCCTCGTCAAACGGAGCTGAATGGCAGATGCGTCGGCAAATCTGTTGCCTTCTAGGGCGATTTCAGTCGTGGGAACAAAGAAATCTGGTGCAGCCAAATCAGGTGAGTATTGGAGCTGCGGATCTGACAAAACCCCTCTTCGGCCAAAATAGTGGTACCGTGATGTTACAAGTAAGGTTTGTCTGCACAGTGTGGCGACATGTTGCGCGTGCCGCAGGGTAGGACTGCGGATAATTTGGACCACCTGGGGTTCTTTTCACGTTGATGCGTTCCTTCCCCCAAATTGAAGACACACAAAGCAGGTCCCCCAAACTCACCTCGGAAAAGCGTGCAACGAAGAAGGCCGCCACTAGATACCCCACTGTTGGCGTTCCGGATCACTTCAGCGCGCTAAGTTTAGCGGCAAAATGTTTTTGTTGTTTCTGCGAATGAATCTAGTCTTTATATGTCCAAATAAAACGCGTATAACAACTTTCTCTGTCGTGTTTCACTTTTTGGTCCCGTTTTTAAACGTGTTGAGCGATCGGAAGGATCTAGTGCACGGCTGCGTGCACCACATAGCGTACCTGTCGTACCAGGCGCCGCAGGCGCTGCAGTCGTCCACTTCTCCTTCGGTGACTTGGCCTGGCTTGGATTGTGCTTCAACTGGATCTTTAGCGCGCTACAATCCACGCAAGCCAACGTCTGGTAACAATGGGGTATCTAAGGGCGGCCTCCGGCATTGCACGCATCGGGATACGAACAAATACATGGGAAAATGGCGACCTTGGGGGACCTGACACAAAGAGGTCCAGAATCTTGATTTTGATGAAAGGCGTAAACTCTGGCAGACATGAAGAGGACCCAGAACAGACAAGAGGACCACAAGCTCTCGTGCTCCCCGGATTTGTTGGCTTCCGGGTACAAGCCGGATGACATTTGCCCGTGCCCGACGATGACGGTGCCGATTTGCAGTAGTCGGGGGCCGACGGTAGCGACACAGTCGTGACAACGTGCGCCGAAAATCTCCTATACACGGTTCTGGAAGCAATGTTTATTTCCCCCACATTGCTACCGCCCACGGCCGGGATCGAACGCGCGATCTTGAGCTCAGCAAGCGCGCACGCTACCGATTGAGCTACCGAGGATAGCCGAGGACAGCACCTGATGCACAACTATGGCTGTATGGAGTGGGAACCGTGTCGTGGAGGAGGAACAACTCCTGACGTACTGAGGACGTCGACGACGCAGTCTCGCCCTTCTCGAAAACGTTTAAACCATTCATACACTAACTTCAAGGGCACGGCATCATCCCTGCACACTTGCTTCACCGTAGCATAAGTTTCTTTCTCAGATTTCCCCAAGTTTCAAGCACAACGGTAAATTGGTTATTTGCTCCATTTTGCACTGGACTGCTTTTTTTCAACGCCCACTCATAACACACGCTGTTGCGCTGTTAGCTTGTAACGACCGTAACGACGATGAAGCGATTAAGCCCCCGGGTAGCTGCGCATCGTTCGGAATTTGCAAACCAGGGGTCGCTCAGCGAGCGATATACACCTGGGAGGGTGACTGAGCACTCCTCAATGCCACAGTGCAAGCCAGTGTGTTATAATGAGGGAAGAAAAGCCATTAAAGAAACAAGTAAATGACACTAGACGTGATTGAAATTCAAAATTACAGATTAAGATGGCTTCTATGGCTGCACGGAGAGAAACAGATACTCATGGAACGATCTGACAGCACCAGAGGACACGTGTTTCGCCGTGTTTGCGACTCGTCAGCTCTGGGTAGCTGCGCATTGTTCGGAATTTGCAAACCAGGGGTCGCTCAGCGAGCGATATGCACCTGGGAGGATGACTGAGCACTCCTCAATGCCACAGTGCAAGCCAGTGAATTATAACGAGAGGAAAAAAAGACATTAAAGAAACGAGTAAATGACACCGACAGGAAGGCGACAAAATTCACGCAAAAACGCGCTCTACGGTGCTTTTGCGATTTTTTATCACGCGAAAGGGCGGTAGTAGATATCAGCGTATGCCACACAGTTACAGTCCAGTACGTAGAGAACTGGTAGAAAAAATTTCGTCCCCGTCACTTGTACGTAGGGCGCATAGGGTTGTCTCAAACTTCGGCGCGAGTGCTCCATCGTGGGCTCCGATAAGGCACCGTCGTGTGCACTTAAATTTTTTTCTCGGCATCTGTTCCGATTTGAAGTTCGAGACTTGTGCCAATGTTCATCACGAGTATGTGGCTTTCACGCACAAAAAAAGTAGATAGCAAAATCGAAGGACCTCGACGGACGGGCTAAGGATGGGAAAAGGTTAGCCAGCTGTAGCACTCGAACCCACATCTTCTGTGTGTGGGTTTGAGTCCTACAGCTGGCTAACATTTTCAGTGACTTCCTTCTTTCATCATTAATTTCTTGAGTACTTGAGGCTTTGTTTGTATTTGTCCTTTCTGTGTGTTCCTGCCTCAGAATATCAATTCCCATATTGTCCATCATAAAGAACGTATTTTGCCAGCGTAAACTCTACGGTGCTTCCTCCGCGATGTGGTAGCCCATTGCTCTTTAGTTTATGTACATAGCATCGGCTCAGTGTGTCATAATGCCGGGTCGTCGTCGCATCTTTCGAAGTGCTCAACAACAACAACATTATTTTCGACCTTGGAGAGTTTTACGACAACACTACGAGACCTCATGTACAAAACTGAGGATTATCGGATGAAAATAATTACCGAGGTCAAAAGACGCAGGAAAAGGTGTACAGAAACAGTAAACGATTCGTTTAGAAACGAGAGCAGACGACGAACCGAGGAGAGAACGGTGAGGAGGATAGGAGAGGAGATCGGTCTGCGTATGCGCACTCCACTCCCGCGCTGGGATCCGAGAAACACTGTGAATGGCTCCTGGAGATCACGTGGTTTGGAGGACCTCCTAGACCACTGCGGCTATCGAAGCTTCTGTCGGCATTGCGTTACGTTCACACTAAATCAGTCAACGCCGCGAAAGTCCTGAACGACGGAGACGCCGGTCAACTTGTCTCGTTCACATAGCAATCCGTGAAACCTGCGGAGGCCGCGAAGGTCTCAAAAGCCGCCACGCGAGAGTTCAGATTGCTTCTAGTTTTGCTGCGGGGGGGGGGGGGGGGATAGCTTGCCGTTGTTGGCCACACGAGTGGTTATCGTCACGACTATAACCAATAAGAAAGGGGAAAGGGGGACTTTTGCAGGGAGCACCGGGAAAGTCGCGAGTGTGGACCAGTCAGCGCGCTCCACGAGCGAGAATGCTGGGCAGGAAGAGCAGCGGCGTGGACAACAAACATGGTGGATGCGTAACCTGGCCTACGAAATTAAATTATAATCAAGGCCGCCCTAAAGCAGCGCTAAATGTTGTATGACACGAAACCACGTGCATGAAACGCAAGGTGAAGAGAAACGTAAATATGAAGACCGGCTCATTGCAGCTGTTGAGAGAAGAGGATGAAGAAAGTGTGTCGACTGTGTGAACCTACGACGGCGTGAACGACCTACTAGATTATAACAACCATGTCATAATCGGCAACCTTATGAGAAGCCCGTCCGCACGATCCTTTAGGAGCGCTACACAACGGCTCGTGAGATGTATATCATGATTGGACAACGGAAGTTTGGATTTTGAACGCGCAGAAGCAGACTACCGTAGCAGACGACAACAACAGCTCTCATGAAAACGCGTAGAGTAATCAATTTTACAAAGAAGCCTCTTGCCTGGGACATCCAGCGCTTGTAGAAAAATACTAAGGTAAGCAGAAGTACAAAGTATTGTAGAAATTGAGGAAGCAATAACCGGGCCGACGAGTAGCGCCACTGCTAGCCTCCAAACGCGGCGCTGGGAAGGGGTACCTTTACATGGTCGGTATAAGCTAGTATAGGACGTGGTGAAGACATATGTGGATTCATGTCGTCTGCTGCTCGCAGCGAGCATTGCCTTTCACGTCGATGTATAAAATACAATAAATACACAGCCGACTTACCCTATAAAAGTCTACCTCTCCGGCATGCCGTGCTCAGCAATTACTAGACGCATGCAGGTAGCACATTGTGTTGTCTACATATAAAGCTCATAAGGACATTGAATCACGGTAAATTTCGAAGTTATTGTGCACCGCAGCGCAATGTTGTAACGCGAAACGTACGGTTCCCGTACAATCAAGATGGCGGTGTTGCGAAGAGCAGTGGAGACGCTGCTCCCCAGGCGGCGACGTACGTATCGCATATGCTGCCAGCGGGATGTAACTGCGGCTTTCATTCCGCGTATTTTGCTCTCGAAATGAGCAACGAAATTGTCGACGTTATTAGCAGACGACAACGAAAAGGGGGTATCGTATCGTCTGCTTACTACGTACAAACACAGTGAAATAACATAACGACATAACTACGACCAGGCGCGGATCTACGGGGGGGGGGGGGGGGGTCCAGGGGTCCGGACCCCCCTAATTACATACTTGAACATAGGGTTCAATGGACCAATCCCAGCATGCACCTGGAACTTGTCCATAGCGGACCCCACCCTCCCCTCGGAGAAATCCTACATCCGTCCCCGACTACGACAGTGAAATAACATAACGCGTAGACGTCTCTGCATAAGTGACACGCGACACGTAGTCCTCTGGGGAGCAGCGCCTCCACTGCCCTTCGCAGCACCGCCATTTTGGTCACTTATACTATGGGAATCGCACCTTTCGCGTTATATGTACACAACACAATGTGCCACCTGCATTGAGTACTATAGGCAAGCTTGGCAGGCCGGCGCGGGTAGACTTTTATAGGGTAAGACCCTGCATGGTTTGCAACTGTTATCTTGATTTATCACAACGACATTTTACGTATATTACACGTGCGTAGCATAAGTATAGGTCGAAAAATTAAACTGATCAGTTTTTGAAGTGGAGGAGGGTAGCGTAATCAAACGGATCCCCGAATGCCGTAAAAGCCGTGAATGAATTCCCCGCGTTTGCGACTTGCAACGTCGTATAATGTGAACATAGCATATGACGTCTAACGAAACCCCAGGCCTCGCGATATTTCACAGCTGACATTCCATCTCAGCTTGCAAGACCAACGCTTTTTCTCCGGATGCCAGAAAATATATCTTGTCAGGATGTTGCGCTGATTCATCAGATGCGGCTTTTCGCTTCTCCTCCTCAGGTGCGTTATCGTTACTACAGGTGGACTTTCCGAGCTGCTGTCACCGTGTCGGCTTGGGAAATTCGGAACGCATCCTTCTGCATGGCATGTGCTACGAGCCTTCCAGAACTACACTATATAACAGCGTTTTTAGATCAACAAAGTTTTCGCCCTGTCAGCACTCGATTGGTTGGTCGGGACGAGGTTGGTTGGCCCATGGCCACATCCAACTCGCTAACGCCCTACCCTAAAAGTATACTCTTCACCTTCCTGGCCACTGTAGTATTTGATAACTATTGTAGAACTTTAGTCCTCACTATGAAGACCATATATATCTTCACCAGATTACCGCGATAGATCGAACACTCCACTCATTGTACTAAATAGTACATTGTTATTGTTGTTCAACGCATGCAGGGAGTCATTGTACTAGAGATCTATGCACGACGATGGTATGTTGTTAGGGTTGAGGAAACATTTATTACCTGTGTTCACTCAACAACTATGTACACCTGGAGGGCTCAAAGAAACATATTTGTACAATAATGTATAACTAGTGAATCTCTCTCTCTCTCACACACACACACACACAGATACACACACACAAGCTGCAATTAAGCTGGTTACAAAACAGCCTATGAGATCATCCTATGGTGATCTATGGCAATCGTCAACACCATCAGCCAGCATTGTTGCGAACGCAATTGGGGACAGAATGTACGATAAACGCAATGCACGGTACAGATAAAAGCAAGACGGTGTTTGCCATGGATGGATGTATACAACAGTGCCTGCATGGATGAGATGGAGTAGGATTACATCGAAAACAATGGCACCCTAAACAACACCCTAAACTACTCCTTGTCACTAAAGTTTCTGGTTGCGGAACTAAATGTGCCGTTATCTTGATGCTAGCACAAAAGGAACGGGCTGTGTCGGTTGTGTCGTTCGTGATTTTTGATCGATAAAAAAAGAAAAGAAAAGCCGTAATGGAAGCTTTATTTCTGCTTCCTAAGGATGCCGACAGGCGCAAGGCTCTAGTTGGTCTCTTCAAGCGATTCGTCCAATACTCACAGGATTTTGAGTTGAGCATTTGAGTAGACCAATTCCAGTTCTCACAGCATTGTCGCGCGGGGGAGCCGTGACTCCATCTAAAAACAGCAGCGTGCCAACACAAACAAAATACGTCATGTTCATGCAAGCGGTCTAAGTCGGAGCAACGCCACCTCGATACAGAAGGCCTGCTTATTACCTTCTCTCCCTCCTTCGCAACGTGGACATACACAGTCTAATTCCGCAGCTACTGCCGCGAATCGCCGTTTTGAGAAATCAAGAACGCGCAAATAATTGCACCTAACTTAGAACATGTAGACTTGAATGTGTAGACAAAAAGTGAAACACGCTTTCTAGAAAATCATTCTGGAGAAAGGTACGGGACCGTTTTGCGCTTTGTTTTAAAGTTTTTTCCATTTAGTACGCGGAGACTTTCAATCATTACTAGCAGACGACGGTGGTTCGCCTCCATGCCTACGGCCACTGAAAGCGCGTTCGTGATTGGCTAGCGCTGTTGAAAATACTATCCCGATTGGCTGACTCTCAGTTGTTATGTCACGTCGACGAGTGAGCAGGATTTCTCTCTCAATGTGGTGTTGGTCGGAGTCGATTCCTGTAACGTCGAAGTGCAATAAAATACCTTCTTTCCGCGCTGTCTGATCCCTAGTACAATTTTACTGGGCTTTCTTCAGCCGCTCGTCTCTCTTTTTGTAGGACTTCAAATAAAAGTTCATGAACATCACTATAAAGAATGCGCCTTGCGACACCAGAAGATAAACGTGAACGCGTGGATACCCACAGTCTTTGAACAGTGGGATCGCGGTGTGAACCATAACCACGAAAAACTGCGTAATTTGCATCTGGGTTAGGTACTTCTTCCACCATAGATGCTTCTGTACCGCGGGACCCAGAAGTGACAGAAAGTAATAGGAGTACATGACAACATGAATGAAACTGTTGATACACAAGCTCAAGATCACTTGTCCGTCCGGACCGCATGCCAGTCCGAACCACCCATCGAAAACGACTATACAATGATGGGCCACGTGAAGGAATGACACGTGTGAATCTTTCTTGCGAAGCACAAAGAAGACTGTGTCCAAGAAATCAGCCACTCTCACCCAGAGGTACCACCAACAGAGATTCAAGACTTCTACCGTCGTGTCGTCCTTCGCAGAGTAGTCAATGCCTTGACAAAACCAACTGTAACCACCTCCCACGTATGTCCTCTTCAAGAAGTTGATCAGGAAGTAAACATTGGACAGCACCATTGCCAGATTGTAGACTAGGATGAAAGGCTTGATAGAGTCCAATGGCTTCCGGTTCTTCATGTAGCGTGGCCCCGCGCTTTTGACGAAGTACACATAGCTTAGAAGGAGGGTGCACAGAAAAGGAACGTTTCCTGATAACCACCATCCTTGTATTCGTGGATCACGAAGGAACAAGGGTCGTTCTGCAGACACCTTTGTCAGTACCGCCGACTCCATGTGGATGGATTCAATAGAGATTTTGAGCCGTCGTCGTACATTTTATAATGCTGGATCGAACTTCCTCGCGCACACTCTCGAATACAATCATTTGATTGGATGTTTGTTTTCCTGTAAGTATATGACGCAGTTTAAAGGCGCCTTGTATGTCGAATTTCCCTATAACTGAGGCCCGTGTATGACCTTGGTCAAGTGGCCCCGTCATGTAGGTGCGCCCGCAATTACTTTTTTTAAAGGAAGTGTTGCATAATGACGGAATGGCTTGCGTAAATGACTATCATCTGTAATTGTCATTTGCGGAGTTGGGAGTGGACACGGAAACGTATTTCTCCTTAACCCCGTGCGGCACTCAAGGCTGTATGCACGCACGCGCCGCTTGAAAAAGACAGAATCGCTACAACGGACGACAGGAACGTTTGGTCTAAGTTGTTGATTCGCCTGCATGCAGAACCGCTTATGGAACCGGGATAGTTTGGCCGTAGGAGGAGCACATACCTTGAGGCACGTCATAAATTTATATTTTTATATCTCCCATAAAACTGCTTTTAGTGACGTCTTTAGTAGCCAGGTGCCTTTAGTAGACGTCTTTAGTAGCCTTTAGCGCGAGAAAGGGGAAATTACCATCTGCATGGCCGAGTGGGCCAAGGCGTCTCGCTCGTTGGTGTCGTGTTGACTGGGAGGTGGTGGGTTCGAATCCTACCACCGGCTGTGCTATCGGAGGTTTGCCCTGGGTTTCCCGAAGACTTTCGAGACGAATGTCGGTACCGTTCCCCCTGAAGTCGGCCCAGGATGCATACTAACCCCCCACTCCTTCCTGCTGTCCTCTCTCCATCTGTACGCCGCTCATAGCACCAGCTGCTTCGCGGCGCTAACACGAATTAAAAAAAAATAACAGAAGGAGAAATTGATGAACACTTGCAAATAGCGTCCACGCTGATGAAGCGGTATAGTACTGCTACTGTCTGTTCCCAGAACCGCTTTTTTCATACCAACAGTGACCTCAATATCCACCTCAAGGGAGCCAAATACTTTACATAGACGACGGTACTGAGCCGGTACACTCAGTACACAATGTGACTCGATCTCAAACCGTACTGAAGCTTGTCGAAAATAAGTCCTTGCTCTGTCCGAGCTCACAGCAGCGTACCAGCTAATCCACAACAGAGAGGCAATGTGTCACAACACAACTGCACTACGAGTTAGCAGGACTACATTTATTTTTCAAACCACGACCAATCATACAGGCACTGTTCTGCGTATGCTCCCTCTCCACTTCTCATGTTTCTCACTTATTTAATTTTTACTGCTCACGTGTAAAGCGAAATGTTGGGAGCTTAATTAATCACGTATCCAATAGAGCTGTACAACTGGCCTACTCGATTCCTGCTTCATTCCGTGGAAGATGGCAGGCCGCCGCAGGCCACTCACCTTTCAGAAAATACAGCAGTTGCTAGCCGAGGGCAGCCGCGTCGTTTGCTTGGAAACCCAGGGTTTGACAAGCGTCCGCACGGCAGAGGAGGCACAGCGGGTTTCGCCGCCGCGAAAATAGTGTCGCCGCTGGCATTTCCCGCCAGATTCCGGCTATTTACTTTCCATTGGCTCCGTTCCCCTACGTGACCTTTCTCGATCATGATTGGCTGAGGCTCATTTAACCGGTAGATTCTCCCGCGTTCGTTTCTCCGAGGCGCCGACCCGTCTGACCGTTGTGTAGCTGGCGTCTACGTATGTGAGCAGACCGTGATTTCGTTTCGTGGATTTTGAAGATGTTCGAGCCATGGACGAACGCCTGAATGAAAGGTAAGCGCACTCTTAAAAATGAACTTCACCGCATAGCACGCTCCTAGCCAACCATAATATCGAATGATATCGTTATCTGCCCTGATTTGTTGAAAACGGGAGGCGTACGCCTTTTTTGTGACAATTATGAGCATAAGTGTCACAAAAAAGGCGTACGCCTCCCGTTTTCAACAAATCAGGGCAGATAACGATATCATTCGATATTATGGTTGGCTAGGGGCGTGCTATGCGGTGAAGTTCATTTTTAAGAGTGCAGACAAATGCATGATGCATGTGTGCATGGAGGTACGCCTTGTCCCGTATTACATCACTTTCTGCCGGTTATCAGTCATGATCTGGTTGATGATTCTGCGTGGCGTTACTTGTTGCGCTTTGTTCCGCTATTTGAATGTGTCTGATGTTTAATACACTGGTGTGCATGAAAAGAAAAACAGCGTGCATCGCGTACGCAGGGCTCCTCGAATTTTGTCATTAGTCGGCATCAGGCGCGTAACGACAGCATGTCTTACAGAGCGTATTCTGTCAATTAACGTTGCCTGTGCTCGTGTTTACCATATCATTAACAGGTTCCTTTTTTTTTTTCATTCAGACACTGACAGCTGTTCGTGGCCCTGCGATCCGCGAGCATGTGGCCTCTGTCACCAGAAAATTCGACAGTTCTGCTGGGATGAAACGGATGGCTTCTGCGACTCATCACGTGCTATATATGTGTATAATAATACTATCTACTCTCCAAACCGAATAGGTTCCCTTAAGAATTGCATAATATGATAGTCACGCTTTCTGTTGCTCGGCCCTATTTATTCTGCAGTATTCTGTAATAATCGTGTAGATTTACTTGCATTCAAATGTTGCTTCTTGTTTATATGTTTACCGTGTCAATAAATTTGTACATGTGAATTCCTTCGTCTTCTGGATTTTCATTTTATTCTTCTCAATAATATTAGCAGATGGCCTGGCGAAGCGCGGAACGGGGGGGGGGGGGGCAGAGAATTCGAGTCAGAGGGTGTGGGGAGAGCACGCAGCGCACATGCGCAGTTCGATCAGCCAGCGCGCGCTTTTTGGCGCCGTTTTCCGGCTACTTTGTCGTGATTCGTTACGGATGATCACGTGGTCAAGGGGGGCGGTGGTTTTCGTGGTGAAACTGTGGAAGCTACAGCTGCACTCCACTGCGCACGGCGCCTCCTCTCTGATGCGCGGACACCGCGGCGCGCTAGCCGCGGCGCTCACAAGGACAACTGCGCTTCAACGTGTTGAGAACGACGCTGGAATCATACATACTATGTGTCCTCGTTAGACTGCTAGGTGAAAATTTGCGAAATCCATGATGCGGAGACCAGCGTGTCCTCGTTCGGGGATTGAGAGGCACTTGAACTCTTATGCTGACTTCTTTTATGTCCGAACCAATCCGTTGTGAACTGGTTACCGCTATTATTTTTTCCGGTTCTGCTCCGGTTCGGGTTCAACAGTGTCATGAAAATTTCCGTTTGGGTTCTGTTCGACACCCTAGTTCTGGCATTAAAATGTGATGAAGAGGCAATTATGGGTCACTGAAATGGTTGGCTATTCGTATGACGTGCACGGATTTCCATTTATCGTTTGCAAGCACAATCCATGTCGCGTTTTTATGTTGGTGGTGTCTTTCCGCAATTGCAGGCTCAATTCATCTTGTATTGTAGACTCTATGGGATGAGCCGCAGAAGATTGTGTACTCATCTTCCCAAACTTTTCCTAATCGTTTAGCCCTCTCATCGCCGTATCTTGCCTATTGCTATTCGGCGTCAAAAAATGAGACGAGTTCTAAAACTTTGCCACGTTGCTATCGCACCAAAGTGCAGCATCCCATCGAATACTCTCGAGAGCTGTGAGCACCGTTGGTTGTGCTTCACATTTAAGCCACCCCGCAGATCTCACCAATTCCCTCCCTATGAAAGCTCCAAATTATGGCGGGCCTACTCCATAGCCCGCCATACTCCATACTACTCTAGCCCGCCATACTCCAAATGCTAGAGTATAGAAACCTACTTCTTCTTCATCTTCTATTTCTTCGTATCTGTAGAAAAACGTGACCCGCATTTAGGCACATAGCTTGTTGTCTACCTAACTAACGAACTGCCGGTGGCGCATGATGGCACATTTATGCGTGCGAAATCTGCAGAAAAACGTGGAAGCCATACTCAGCTTAAAAAATAGATAGAGCAACGAAAACTTCGGCCTCCGTGCAGGGCAACATGGCGGACGCAGGAGAGTTGTGTTCAAGTACCGCTAGGGGAACTATCGATGCAGAAAACGAAACGATGTCCCACATGGATGCTCATCGGTAGCACCCCTAGCGGCGCTGCAGATAACTCTCCTGAGACCGCCATGCACTACCATGCACTGTTATGATCGCCCTATTCTAATGCATGGAAGCCGATGTTTTCGCGCTCTGATAATTTTTTTACTCTGAGTATGGCTACCAGGATTTTTTGTAGCTTTCGCACGCATAAATACGCCATCGTACGCCACCGCAAGTTCCTGGGGTAAGTAGACAAGGAGTTACATGTAAAAATGCGGGTCACGTTTTTCTGCACACACCCTGTATTTCTGTTGGTGGTGGCATAGCATAGTATTATGGTTTTCCTGGGTTTTCTTCAGACGCTGTCAGACATATGTCGACACAATTCCCTTAGAAGTCGACCCAGGACGCACATTCCCCCCCAGAGCGTTAGTAGTGACGTTGCCCACCTCTGTGAGGCCGACAACGGCGAGCTCTTTCAGCACTACTACCCCCCAAAACCTAGAATGGGATGGTATGCAGAGCGAAGGATGAAATCGGGTCGGAACGACGGGCCCACCGACAGGTTGCTACAACGGGCTGCTTGCGCTGCCGCTTCCAGCGCCCTCTCCGTCACGTGATACGGTACGTGAATAGCATCTCAGTGCGCTACAGAGTACAGCACACGAGAAAAATCGAAGAAATCTGCCCTAAATAGAAACTAAATGAAACCGAAGTCTGCCCGTGCTGACTCCGGACGCGCATGCACTCGCAAAGGAGCTAGCTTTATCATGTTTCCTTCAATAAGTATGCGGCGAACATAAACAAAACCGGTAACATGCGAACATCATTTGCACTATACTGTTGAAGCGCACAAATAGAAACTTCTCGGCTTTGCATACCTAAGAAACGATGCTGCGTATCAAGTCACCCATGTCAGTACCCATGTGCACTGTGATGGGCTGTCTGCATTTTGCAGCTGATGCAAGGGTGTGTACATCAAATAAAAAGTCGTGAAGCATATTGCCCTGTTTCAAACACAATTTTGGTGGAGCATCTTCGCAGGCGCCGAGGCCAACACGAGCTGCCAAACTACTGAACAACGCAATATATGTCATGCAGTACAACGTCTCAGAGCGTACCAAAAGGAGATGGTTCGTGTAAAGCTGTCACAAAACGGCGCGATTGGTACGGATTTTCCCGGGGGATTGAGTGTGATGAAGAAGAATGACAAGCATTATGTCCCGACCTCACGTTCACAGAGATATGAAGGTGCGTGCAGAAACACGGGTTATCGAACTGCTTCGGAATATTGGTTGGTTGGTTAGTGGTTGGTAAAATAACAAAGGGAGGTTCAGTTCCCCTAGAAGTCGGCCCAGGACGCACATTTCCCCAGGGCGTCAGTCGTGACGTTGCCCACATACGTGAGGCCGACAACGGCAAGCCCTTTCAACATCACCACCACCACCACCAACAACAAAGGGAGGTTGAATTCGCGCAAGCAAATTCTGCTACCCCCCCCCCTCAAAAAAAAAAAAAGGAAACGGTACGATTGCACCACAGAGGATGCGAGCGCACCGCAAAAGTTCACCGGGGCGAGCGTCTCGACCGCGACCACGCAGGACCGAGCGCGCCGTTCACATCAAGGACCATAGTAATGTCCACGCACCGTCTAGTATAGGGCTTCTAGTCCAGATTTCCCAATGAAATTGACAAGAGCATTGAAGGCCGCGTCCCTGTGCTTAGCGTCCCATACGCCTAAGACTTTCTCTATGCTGAAGTCCCTGCTGTCGAGATGGCCAAGGGTCTGCCTCAAGGTGCCTCTTTGTGCAGCATGTTTTGGACAATGCATGATGATATGTTCAGTGTTTTCCACTGTCCCGCACAATAAACAGTTGGGCGAGTCCACCTTGCCCACTTTATGAAGAAACTGGCGACCATAGGGCACATTCAGGCGTAGACGATGCAGGAGAGTTTCTATGTGTCTGGGCGTTTTTGAAGGTATTGTAAAATTTAGTTCCGGGTCTAGCGTGCGCAGCAGTGACGGACCACTGTCGGCTTGGTGCCATTTTGTCCTGCGGATGTCATCAGTCATAGATTTTAGTAGAGATTTGATGTCCTGCTTAGAAAACGTGACTAGATGTTCTGTCGATGACAGGTGTGCGATGTTCGCCATTTCGTCCGCCTTCTCGTTACCACTTATCCCAATATGGCCAGGTATCCACTGAAGAATAACGTCGTGACCGATGTCTGTGCACTTGCGATACCCTAACAGGAGGTCTCGTACTGTTGACGCCGTAGGGCCTTTTTCCAAGAACGATGAGATAGCTTCAAGGCCGGCTTTGGAGTCGCAGTACACTATCCATTGCGCAGGCAGCTCGAGCTTGGCAAGGTAAGTCATGGCTAGCTGTACGGCTACCAGCTCCGCTGTCGTCGATGAGGTCCTGTGAGACAATCGTGCTATGCCTTCCCTCTTGTGCGCTGGTGTTACAAATGCAGAGGCAGACCCGGATAGAGTCGTGGACCCGTCGGGGAAGATGGCTACACGACCTTTGTGCCTTTCTATCAATTCGAGGCAGTGCTGTCTCATGGCCAAAAGCGGGAGGCTTGACTTTCTCTGGTTGATCCCGGGCACGGTGGTACAGATAGGAGGCGTCTGTAGCGTCCATGGAGGGTGTGGGTCCGCTTGTTGCGGCCGTGCTGTTGGCAATGTACGTCGATATGGAGAGAGTGCTTTTACGAAAGAAGAGTTTCGGCGAAGCAGCCTCCGCACCAGGGGATGGTGATCATGCTGAGTGCACAACCGAACCGCAGTGCCGAACCGTTTCACGCACCCTTAGTGCCTCGAATGGAGGTTCTTTGGCCTCTGCTACGGTCAGTGTGTTAGAGGTGGCACTGGGTACCCCAAGGCAGACCTTCAAACTCCTTGCTAAGACGCCTTGCAGCGTGTTCTCCGACGTAGCGCAAATGTTGTTCAGAACTGGAAGGTGATACTCTGCCATTTGCTGGATGAGGGCTCTGTGCACAGTGAGTAGTGACGACGTTGACATTCCCCACCGGGGCCCCGTGAGATGCCGTAGTATGTTAATCCGAGCGTCGGCTCTGCCCTTCAGATACTTGGTATGGGCGCCCCATGTTAGTTGTGCGTCGATTATAACTCCCAGAAAGCGATGATGTGAAACCCGTTGGACTGGCTGTGTCGAGAGCTGCAATTGGAAGTTGTTCATCTTTTTCCGTGTGAAGGGTAAGAAGACCGTCTTTTCGGGAGATATGTCCATTCCCCTCTGTGTCAAGAATGCTAGCGTACAGCCGAAGGCATCTTGAAGCCGCCGTTGCAGCGCTGGTAACTGTACGCCCGATGTCCATAGGCAGATGTCATCGGCATACATACCGATGTGTATATTTTTGTGCAGGTGCTGTGGAAGGTCCACCATAACCACATTGAAAAGTTTGAATATTGTTTTAGCATAATCAGGAGAGCTGCTTGAAGCTTACACTCTTAACTCGATACCCTTTAGTAAAGGGTAAAAAACCGCAATATTTTACCCTCTATTTCAGAAGCTACCAGGTACCCTCTGAGCAGTACCTTTTATAAAAGTTACAAGGAATGTTACAAGGAAACCCACTAATTAGAGGTTACGGCCTTCAATCCAACACCTGCCCGTAAAGGTTACGCCAACGTGGGGCTTCTTATACTGAGTAGCGTTCATTTGGCAGGTGGGTTATGTGAATTTTTGCTAATTAATCGATCCGTAGTTACAAACACATGCGTCAGGAAATGTCGGAAATGTTTGTAACTACGGATGGGTTAATTTGCGAAAATTAACATAACCCACCTGTCAAATGAGCGCTGGTGTGATGCGAATAAAAACAAACACCCTGTGCGTGGGATATATGGACGGACATTTACAGAACACACCAAGGTACCAAAATGAACCAGCAGAAAAGGAGATCTTGAACATAGGTATATTACAAAAACAGAAGTCTGTCGGGAGGTGACACATTGTGCACAAGTGCGATTCTGATGTGAGGAGAAACCATGGTCGCTTTACCATGTATGTGGAAAAAAGAACTATCTTCTAAGTGAGAAGCAATGCATAAAACTGTGAGGAAGCCAGCGAGTCAGAACAACTGACCTATGCTTGCTAAGCGGAACAGACCCAACGAAATGGAGAATTGCAGCAGAAAAAAATTTATTCCACATTCGTGTTGCAGAGGCGAGCGCAAATGGCAATACAGTATTACATAAAACGCACACAACCTTGAGGAATATGAGTGTACAGTAACGCAGGAGACACTACATTACTGCGTTATCAGCGTTGGAGGCGCTCTGGGACGAGTTTGTGAGGTACTGCATTGCGCTGGTGACAGTATGTGAGCCTGCATGTGGGATCCTGGGAACAAAAGTTTGGGCAATGAGAGTAACATTTACGGAACCATTCAAATCCGTACAAAGCACAAGGTACAAAGCAGCATAAATGCGGGAAGGCGTTCACTCCGCGATTCAGTCTTAGAATATCGTAAGAATACAACAAGTAGGAAGCTGCGAATTATATATCTCGATGCATATATCCGCAGCTCGCAAAATGCACGCCGGTGTATTGACTTGGCGACCAAGTAAGAGCAGAAAAGTAGCAAGCGTAAGTGGCGTTCATATGCAGGACCGCAAAACGCTTGCCATAATCACAACAAACATGCGCTAAGAGCTCTTGCTATCAAAATAACGCACGTACCTAGCACAAAATGTACACTTACCCAGTGTATGAAGTGTGTGAATTAGGGCTGCGGTGGTGACGTTCGTTTTCGGTTATATATTCTTTGCAATCTTCGCACTCACTACACTTTCCCCTGAGAACACCGAAAATATCCTTGTTTGCTAGCGACATCTAGCTTTTCCGTTGTTCCTGACGATACTATGATAGACGCGAGGAAAACCACTGATTACACTTGTTAACGGACGGACGACGAGCGTTAAGCGTTTCAAGGAAACCGTTCTCAGTGTGGATAGACCTAGACCAGGCTCGGCTACGCAGCGAAATCCGAAATCTTGGTGGTTGCGGCATTGACAATGGTTTTCCACCCTTTAGAAGGAAACATACTATCACTATTCCAGACTGCGACCTTATAATCTGTGTTCATACAGCACTGATAACATGTAGTCGACGTATAGATGACGCTGAAACAGATAAAAAATAACAGCGTAGATTCGCAACTGTCGTCTCGAATGGGAGGCTGAAACGCGGCATTATGCTGAAAAACAGAAGGAAAACAAACGATAAGAAACTAACAAAGAAATTATCGTTGGAGATTTCGCTTAGAAGTTACAGTGTCGGAGTAGAGGGTACATTTATAAGTTACAACAAGCTGTTTTTGTTTTTTCCGAGATGTAACTTCTATCCGTGTTGTAAAGACATGACTTTGGTCGCTTTTAACCTCTAAATATACGTTACAGTGGTGTAACCTATAAGAAATCTCGAAATCTACGTCTATATAGAAGTTACATGTTTCTAAAAGTTACAATAAAAGGTACGGGTTTAAGAGTGTAGAGCTGCAGGTGCCCACAAGGGAGACCGCATAGCTGCAGAAATCATCCAGTTATACGAAGAAGAAGAGGGAACTCCTTGGTAGAGAGCTTCTTTACGACCGCGGCGACGGTCGCTATTGACCGCTGCGTGTGACGTTTAATCACAACGCAACGCAATAATCTGCTTTATAGGCCTTTATAGTTAACCTGCAATAGCTAGCTTCTGCCCGGTGTTATCAACACCGATTAATTTTCAACGAAGATAAAAGTTGCCTTAAACGTGATTTAAAGGTGAGATCTTTTTATCCGTGTCAGTTGGTGATGTAACATGAACTCCTCAACATTAACCAGCCTGTGGGAGAGTGGTGATTGGGAGAGTGGTGAGTGGTGATTTAAAGTCGAGGAACCTTTGAAGGGTTATGCTGCGCTTGCGAAACAAGGTTTATGAAGACCGAAAAATGATCTGACATCGCGCCTCTAAGTACTTTCCAGTGAGTGGTTGCAATTAACATGTTAGCTGCATGATGAGTAATTTCAATCTTAGTTGAACTATAAGTCGTTGAAACTGGTGGCACACATTATGCACCCCCAACACCCCGCCCCCGACACCTCCCCCCAGATGTTTGGCGGCACCCGCGAACATTTTTCCTGTGTACAACTATTACAGTGTAACCCCCACCCAACGAGCTTGCGGTTCGGGATAAACTACCGGCCACGACATGACAGTAGATCAGTGGTGTACCCGTTACTAAATGTATAGCGTTACCAATACTGGTTTCTTGGGTAAAAAGTAGCGAAATACCGATATCGATAGTTCAGTTTTTAATGTAATTGCGTACAATTTCCGTTACTCCAACAGAAGTAACTCGGTACTTCATACCCGATACTTTTGCTCAAATTACGAAGAAGTTCTGTGAAACCTGCAAAATCTAAATCTCGCTTACGTGGGTAAGAAAAATAATAACGAAAGAATGAAGCACGAAGTCAGAGTAACTATTTAATACATGAGCTTTCGCGCGGAGCCTGCCCTGAAGCAGAGGCTGCCCTGAAGAAGGGCAGGCTCTGCCCGAAAGCTCACGTATTAAATAGTTACTCTGACTTCGTGCTTCATTCTTTCGTTAATATTTTTCTTGACAACGTTTCAACAAGCTGGGCTGTGTATTATTTTACCCTCTTGATCTTACGTGGGTACTCAGTTTGCGCAACAGCAAATTGGGAGAAGACAGTTTTGCACCAAAAAAACTGAATGTTTATTACGCGGCTTAGGCCCGGTTTCATCAGCACTTGTTAACTCGGAACCAGGGGTCGAAACCGGAACTGAACCGTAACCAAAAACCGCAAAAAAACTTTATTTTTTTGTCAAACCGAACCCGAACCGAACCGTAAACACTTTTTCTCTCCCTTCGAACGAACCGGAACTGAACCGAAAAAATACGATGCGGTAACCGGTTCGGCAGACGGTAAAAACGCCTATTCCTTCCCACTCGACTGCCGCCCACCAGCTCCCTGCATCGCTCGGAATCTTGCCGAATTCATAGACCGGATATCACAAATTCACAAACCAAGAAGTGGTGAGTCCATGCACCTCCTACAGCCTCACCTCCAAAAGGTTTACGACATCCCTGTACATTTTTGTGAATCAAGGTGTAAAAGAAAAAAAGAAAATGAAAAGAAAGATGTGCTACACGACGGCTACACTTTGCATTGTTGCCTCGGCGGCTTCCTTTCACTCAGCGTCGCAGTGTGTAGACGACGTAAATTTTACCTTACCTACCTCTAACCTACCGTTTAATATCAATCTTTCAATTTCAATAGTTCACAGTGACATCCACAAGCATCGCGGACAACCAGCGACCACGGGAAACGCGTGTTGGCGTGTGGTCCAGAGCATGGTGCAAAGCGCCGATCTCTGGCAACAGCTAGACGCCGACAGCCGAACCAAGAGACGCGACCTCTCTTTTTTTCTTTAGAAATTGGCGATAGCTTTTTGCACCTGGGTTCAATGGTATGCTGTACGCTATTTCCCAGCACTTTTCGGTACAGTAAAGGATGATCTGCTGTGAAATGCATAGTTATTTGTAGCCATGAAGTGTAGAGGCGAGGATGTACAAGGAAGGAAGGAGGAGCAAGCGATCGTCGGAACCTGACACGTAGTACACTGATTAGCATAGCACACGTAAATCGGTTCGAACCAATTAATATCGGTTCAAACCGTTATTTTGGTTGCGTTGAACCCGAACCGATAACCTTGGACCGGAACTTGAACCGAACCCCAAAAAATAACGGTTTCGAGCCCTGCTCTGAACCGAGATCAATGATTGCTCAAACTTAAAGTTAAATCTCAACACTTTTTTACAAACGTTAGTTGGTGACGCAATGAATGTTTCAGTGACAATAAATCCCTTTAGTGGAGCGAGTTAAGCTTTAATTTCATGTTAAGGGACCGTTCATCTCGGTTCAAATTTTAATCCGCGTTGGTGAAGCCGGGCCTAGACACTTTCGTTGATTTTTCCCAGTAGCTGGCGCTCTAAGGCGCAGATATAGTTCGACGTAACTGTGCTGCGCGTCCGCGCGGTGCACTGTTGCGCTACACCGGGGGAATCACGCCCTCTACAGTCCAGCGGCTAGCGCAGAAAATAAAATATAAAAACAGAAATGTACAATAGGCAAAAACAAATAAAAATAAGCAGATTTGACATAATCATGACAGTCACTTGCTTATATCTGTTTTGAAGGACGTATACGAAGGATAAAAGAGGTCACAGGTCTTGGAAATCGAGTTCAGCAACACTTCGCACCGTATAATAGGATCAAATGAGCAGAATCTATCTACATAAAATGATGGTGAGTTGCGAAACGCAGCTGGAGGAGGACAAAAGCATAGACGTCTTAATCAGAAAGAATAGTCAACAACTGAATGTACACATTTGTACATGAATAAAGCGTCAGCAATATTACGTCATGAATTCAATGAGGTCAAAATGAAATGATTTAGCAAACCATTATAATCATACAACTTAAAGGCTACGGAATGTACCGTAAAAAGAAAGAATGAATGCTGTGAAGAGGTCTCTTCTGAATACCTTCAAGGCGATTGACATCAGTCACGCAAAGAGAGTTCCACACAACTGACGTATACTCCAGTGTAGGAAGAACACAAGATTTAGAAAGTGAAACAAAGGTAAGTGGAGGTTCAACCATTTTGTATGTATAGGATAAAAGACCGAGAACCCGCAGTGCTGAGCATGTAACTGCCGTGACATGTTCGCGGAAATGCAGTTATGTTTATGAATACATGTCTATTCGTACATGCAATGGTAGCCAACCTGTATTCGACATTCTCAGAAACTTCACGTTTCACGATGTTGTTACGGCGGTAAATGAATCTTTGTTTTAATGCTTTTGATGTCGCAGAATGTCTTTCGCAGCAATCGTTGAACGCCCCAGACAAACCACCTGGTAAGCAACCACAGAGAAGCTCTCGCGCGAGCGCTCGCGACTGTTGGCGCAGATGGGTTGCACAAATACAATGTTAAACTTTCCTGCCGGCGCGGTGCGAATCTGGGCTGCCGATAAAAAAACGCTTGGTTGGCTCGAAACAGAAATGAGCGTTCGTGAGCTACACAGAAATGTGCCTTCAGGCTTGGCGCGCTGGGCGAGACAGCGCAAAAGCACGCCTCAATGAGGCTCGTGCAGATGACGTCACGCGCAGCCTTTGAACGGCTTTGAGCCACGTGAGTCGCGAAAACATCGGGGATGCGTCACAGGCGTCATACTGCGGCTGGAATGAACCAACAGTGTGTGTTTTTACAATATATGCTCGTAATTGCATGCACACTGCAACAATTCACGGCATGCCCTCCTGCAGTAACTCCGGTGCGGCAATATGTTTTCCAGAGTCACGTGACCAAACGTGACGTCTTGTTTACGGCCGTGACCACGTGCTCCCCAACTATAGGGTTATCGATCCCGAGCCATATTTGCAGTCCCGGGATTTTAGGATTTTTTGCTGAAAATCACGGGATCCGGGATTTCGGGATTGTGAGAGTTCAGCTGGTGCTTCCAAGCGTAGTGCTTCGCGGTTCAGAATTATCTGATCCGCATCCGACCCGTGTCCGCAGGTGCAAATCCGCACCCGGTAGCAACCCGCGTTCTGTTACAACTTGAGACTCACATCCGCCCGCAGCACCCACATTTTTTCGAAAAGCTCACCCGCACCCGACCCCCTACCCGCGCAACGCGATGAACGTTGAGAGTATTCCCTGGTCCACGCCTGAGGATTAGATATGTCTGCGTACATGGTTTCTTGTACATCATCAGCGCAGAGGGCAAAAAGGGGCAAATGCGTGTTGGTTTGTGACTTGTGTGTGATCGACGTTTCACATCATATTTCGAGACACTGCAGTACAGACGCGTAAGAAATTGAGCAACTCGGTGTACTTTCTAATAGTGTTTTGGTAAAATGGGTCGACCGCACACGACCCGCTGCCCGCTGTGCCGTCAACAATGACGCCCGCACCCGACCAGTTACCCGCGCGACTCCGAAAACCTAGACCCACCAGCCACATCAACGTGCGGGTGCCCAACCTGCGGGCCGTGCAGGACTCTACGTCCAGGCCCATTTACCTCAAATGACTATATTGACGTGTTGTGCGCAGTTCATGTGCGCTTTGTCAATTCTATCTTTTCCTGAAGGAAAGCACTCAAAAATTCGCAACCACATTGGTATAATAGTGACGGCGAAATGGTTACTTTTTTTCTGCTATGATAATGCCATTCCTTTTTTTTTTTTTTGCATTTCATTGTGCACGTGAAAAGAAGGCGAATCCCGCTACACTTGAAGTAACAGGATATAATACTTTATAATTTCCTCAAACGGTGTAACTTTCCACTTGAATAAATAACAGCAACAAAAAAGGAAAAGAAAAAGAAGGAATGGAAAGAAACGAAACACTAAATGGTTTACAACACCGTTGGAGTTGGACGTACTAAAAATAATACGGAGAGGTTGAACTTGTCACCTGACAAGTTCTGCTACTCCGAGGAAAAAAAAAAAAAAAAAAGACTAGGCTAGGCTGTACGGCACAGTGTTCGCGGGCACATGACCGTCAGAGGATCGCGCCACACAGGAACCAGGGCGTCACGTACAGATGATCTAGTACTGAGCATCAAGAGAACAACTTGAGATGAAGCCTACGAGAGCCTTGAATGCGACGTCTCTCTGGTTGGCGTCCCACGTCCCCAAGACCTTCTCTATGGAGAAAGCTCTGTTGTCCAGACGAGTTAGTGCGGCCCGCAATGTCTCGCGTTGGGACTGATGTCTTCTGCACTCCATAAAAATATGTTCAGTATTTTCTTCCATCCCACGCACTGGGCAATCCGGGGAATCCGCCTTGCCCACCATATGCAGGAAATGCCGGCCATACGGGACGTTCAGGCGTGCACGATGTAGAAATGTTGCGATACTTCTGGCAGTCGAGGGAGGGATGCTGAATTTTAGTTCCGGGTCTATTCTTCTGGGAAGAGATGACCCACTATCACCTTGTAGCCATTTCCGTTTGCACATGTCGTCTGTCATGGACCTTAGTAGAAGTTTGATGTCCGACCCTGTATACATCACGACGTATTTGGTGGAAGCCAGGTGTGCAATTCCAGCTAGCTCGTCTGCAGTTCCGTTACCGCGGATGCCAATGTGCCCCGGAATCCATTGGATAATTGGAATAACGTCATGTCCCAGGTCCGTACATCTCTTGTATTCCGTTAGGATCTCCTTCACCGTTGAAGCTGTCCAACTGTTTCCCAAGAAAGCCAACTTGGCCTCCAGTCCAGCTTTTGAGTCGCTGTAGACAATCCAGTGCGCAGGTCGCGCGTGCGTGGCTCACGGCAAGGTGTATAGCTACCAGTTCCGCTGTCGTGGAAGAGGTCCTATGGGATAAACGCACTATGCCCTCCTTGGAGTGCTGCGGTACCACGTATGCCGCTGCAGATCCGGATTTCGTCGTGGAGCCATCAGTGAACATAACAATTCTTGGATGGTTGTTCTCCAACATGGACAGGCAGTATTGTTTCGGGGCCGAAGGCGGCAGATCGACAGGTTGGCTTGTCGACAGGCGACGCTAACAGCTCCGAGACAGTACGCTGTGATTGACAAATATGTTCCTAAAAAGACGAGAATAACCGCGTCCTCTTCCGCATTGTGCTGCTTACTAGCTTTATGGGGAGCGCGGTGTCGAGAGTGGTGGAGATTGAACAAATCAGCAACCGCAGTCGCCCCTCATACCTAGACTAAAACAGTAACCGTGAAATTCCATGGGCTTGTATAGGAATATTTGTAAATTAATTTAATGTTTTGTTTACTACTACAAATTCTCTGACTTCGAGGATGCCAATGGCGGTATTCAAGCTGTCTTGAGAATCTCGACCCCGTTTAACGAGCTGGATCGGGTTAAGCAGGGGTTCGATCCTGCTCGAAAGTGTCCGTGTAGCAGCGCCGGATCCGCAATGAGCTCGATGAGCATTGGCTCAATGCGGATCGAAAGTGTCCGTGTGACAGGGGTATAAAACACGTCCGCCCTCCAGAAAAAGATGTGGTGGTGGTGGTGTGTGTGTGGGGGGGGGGGGGTGCACGTTGGTCCCACCTGCTAGAAGCACTTCCCCCCCCCCCTCGCCCCCGAAAAAACTTCTGGGAACGCCGATAGGTCAAGGGAGGTGTCCCCCAGCTCGGAGCGAACTTATACAGCGAAATACTGCGAAATTATATAGCGAAATACTCGCTGCCGAACTGAAGGTCCGATTTAAAATACTGTATTTTAAATACAATTTGCAGTATTTTGGTACTCTACTCAATACTTTTTGTTTTGTGTATTTGTACTCTATTTGAAATACATTTTATGGTATTTTCTACTCAATACTCTAATTACATATTTTGGATCTCCCTCTCAAACTTTGTGTCTCCTCTTTCCATTATTTTGCTTGTTCAGTGGAAATTTCTTGAGTCCCTCGGACTTGACCCGGACATTGGCCCTTCATGGAGATCTCCATTTAGAGATCTTGCCCCGTGTGTACTAATCCTTGGCGAGTGAGGGTTCTATTATGTGTGCCCTGACGCGGTGACGCCGAATTCTGACCTCGCCGAGCAGGGACCTGCTAGAAGTTTGCTTTGTTCTGGGTCACATATACTTAGTGGAATTATGTGGTATCTCTTTGTCATCTTTTTGGGACTTGTGTTTAGGTGACTCCTATCACACAGCGGCGGCCTGCGTAGTGCGCGGGGTTTAGGTGATTCATGTCACATAGCGGCGACTTACCGCATTGACCAGTGACCGGTGACTTTTTGCGTTCAAGGATAAATAGTATCTTTATTGTATTTCAAATAGTTTTTCAAGTATTTTGTACTCTATCCTAATTACTTTTATTTTCATGTATTTATACTCTATCTTAATTACATTCTAACGTTAGTATTTATTATCTTATCTTAAATACATTTTTGAGTATCTTGTACATGTCTGCTTGCACGAAAACGAACGCAAATCGGTCCTCTCCTCAGCAGCAGTGTTCCTCACGAGAGGAAATTTTCGAAGCAAACCAAAAGTGGCTTGCACGAACGCGGTGAGGACGTTCCTGAAATGAGGAAAAAACAAACAAACTAGGAGCCCTTTCAAGCTAACCTCATCGATTTGATTGGCAAACAAAAATCACGAATCTCCGCCCCGGAAATTCCTCGTCTTGTCCAATCGGAGATGGCACCGAGTGAGCTTCCTGTATGCTGTCGTCTGCTCCGGTGCTGTAGCAGACGCCATGCAACGATCTGTAACATATTGTCTTCGAATAAATGCAAAGAGGTATCAAGTTGTATGTTCTTTCATGTTTTTAAGGATGTTGGGACGTCATATCTTAATCATAATAATAAATGATAAATCGCCGTTACTCTTTATTAGCAGACGATCGTCTTGTTAATGGCCCGCCATGGCGAAACCGAAGAAGCGAAGAGCCAACCTGCTTAGCGATAGGGAAAAACTTGGAATTTTCGCATGAAGCGAATCTAAGGAAACATGTGTCATTCGAGGAAAGCTTAGCTCTGTCGTCACGAGGCACAGGATAAAGGAAGCATGGAATCAAATCGCGGCAGTGTTAAACAGCCGTGACCCAGAGCGCGCGGGGACACTGTCACAGCTCAGAAAGCAATGGGGCAATTTAAAAACACGCCACGGTCCCATGTTCTCAGACAGAACACGTGCAGCGGAGGAACCAAACGGGTAAGCACTTTTTATTCACACTACAATGCAATGCAATTTAGCAATGTGTCGCTGCACACATGTCAAGGTTTGGGCACTCACATGTCCCTGGAAGCACCTGTGAACATTGGGGTATAACAATAATTTTAGTTCTGATTAGGTGCCCGCCTGAGGGTCAGGGGTATGACAAGTTGTTCACTCTTTAAGCAAAAGGACAATGAACGAAGCATGAAATGAAACGTTGAAGGCCTTGATGATGGTGGTGAGGTCCGCAGGTACTACGCAATTCACCTATTCAAATATTGCTACTGGTAATATTTGCAAAATGTACAACACTTAAAGAGAAGTTGTCAGAGTACGTACGTACTCTCGCGGAGCGTTGTAGCAAGAGTTGTACGTAACGCGTTACTAGTAATTGCGTCACTAGTAATCAATTACTTTTTCAGTAATTTTTAACGTAATCAATTAATTTTGTGAGCAAATAATTTTCCAAGTAATCTGATTACAATTTTCGGTAATCAATTACTGAGTAATCGATTACTTTTTTAAGCTTCTGTCAACAATGGCAACCATTTTCAGCAAGCCAATCTGTTCTTCTGTTCCACCACGAGTTTGACTGAAGCAATGACGCAGAAGTCGGCCGTCTCTAGTCCACACGTGTTCCATGCACGCCACAGTAATATGATAATCCCTCAAAACCGCGACCTACTGGAGCAACAGTAAAATAAGTGACTGTATTGATAAATTGTGCGGGCTGAACATAACAATAGTAACAAAACGAAGCGGATGTTTCGATGTTATTTTAAATGTGTATATAAATCTGTGTATGTGTTTTGTATGTTGCTTTCAAATGTATTTGTGAATTTCACTTATCATGTATGTTGGTGTCTCACTAGAATTTGCAACAAGAGCTGCATGTTTGCACACTGCAGGCTTGTTGGCTTTGCTATGGCCCACAATTTAAAAGTAAAGGGAAAAGTAATGCGTTACATTTTTTAATCGGTAACGTATTACATTTTTGATGAAGTAATTTGTAACGGTAAAGAATTAATTTTCGCGCAGTAGTAACAGTAATTGTAATCAATTACCTTTTTTGAGTAACGTGTACAACTCTGGTTGTAGCACATTTGAGCACATTCTTTAATATTTACTCTATGTACGCCTCATTAAAGCAGGCACATAAATAAAACATTGGCAAAAGTATGTTACAAAGTGTATGGAGTCTACAGCATACAAATGCAAAGGTACTGAAAAGAAACCTATCTCAATCGACACACAACTTCCACGAGGGATATTAAATACAATATGCTGATATTTTGGCACACATTCATGGACCTTGATTTGACCAAAATTTATCCACAGACAAACCACTGTGGCATGAGGCATGAACACAGTTGCCTCGTGTTATGAAAGTTTGAATTACCATAAATTCATTCAAACATGCGCTAAATTACACTAATGTTGTTGTGGATGAAGAAATTAAACACAGAAATACAAACACAGTACAAGCCTCATCACATGGCATTCGGAGTGTGTGGGTTCGTTTAGCATTGCTGGTGCCTTTGCTTCAACTGCCATCATCCATCATTCGATTAAGTGCGTTATGCCAAAATTTTGGCAAACATTAACGAACCCTCAGGTTGCCAAAATTTATTCACAGACGAACCACTGTGGCACCAGTCATGATCACGACTGCCTAGTGACGTAAAGGCAAGAAGGTAAAAAAAATCCCACAATATGAGTCCCACTGATTAATTTTTTTTTTTCCAATAGTGCACCAACCAGTCGAGCACTGGAGTCAAGCCTCGCGGAAGATGATTTCATTGGAGCTCCGCGGGAGCTCCGAACCGGACTTTCGACACCATTCCAGCACCTATGCATATGTAGCTGAATATATTATTGGGTGTGCTGTACATGTGATTTTGGTTACGTCTGTAGGGAGTACGCATTCGTCGTACATACAGCTCCACAACACCCCTTGTTGATACATGCTCAGTATTGTAGCGGTTGCGAGGTTGCAAGAATGGGGTCATCAGCCAACGTCGGCAAGGATAACCGCTGTCTCCAACGAAAAGTTCACAATGTATGCCTTGGTGCCTTGGTGGTCCTTCCCAATCATACTCAGGCGTACAATTCTTGAATCGTGGACGCTGGCAGGCCATCTTACCACATAGTCCAGTATTCTCCCTTCTGCATCCGAAATCAGCTGGACGTTGATGGAATGCACTCCTTTTCTGTTGCTATACACGTGTTCGTATGCAGAAGGAGCCTGGATGCGTACGCGGGTGCCGTCAACTGCGCCAATGACTCCGGGAGAGTGGGGCAAGTTCGTAGAACCTCCTTTGCACTGCAGGCACTTGCGATGTTTCCGGCCGCCACCAGATCAGTTTGTGGCTTATTTATACCTTCAGATCATTTTGCAACTCCTTGTAAGTAATGAAAACAACACTTATTCATTAACTATGTTATCAGTGTGTGTAATCCATGCACACAGCATATTCATATACGTGTACAATGCGCATCTTTATAGCAGCAACAAATTTTCATAAAAAGGGAAGTTGCCAAAGGACGCTTTTACTTTTGCCATTGGGTTACTCGACGGGGCTGCTAGAGACCGCATTTTTTTCTCATTAAGGAGACTAATTAACGGAGATATTTTCATAATTTTTTTAATTAGGGAGTACATTGCAGTTGTGATATTAAAGCCTGACCTACACGTGATCCGCTCGAACTACTAATGAAGCACAAAAGTAATCGCAGCGCCGCGTAACAGACCTAACTATTTCACCTCCGCCGTCTGCTGCAAACCGCAAGTGATCTGCAACAGCGACAATTTCATCGATATCCCCGCCCTCACTTAACGCCACAGAAGAACGTCGCACGTGATTCAGGCAAACACTTATCGTGGTATGTTTCACGATCTCTGTTTTGTATTTCTTTTTTTGCTTTTCTTGCTTATTGTGTTCGCTGTAGCTCGCCGTATCACTCCCCAGGCAGCAAACTGTACTGAAAGTAGAGTGCAATAGGGGGGACGGGTAGGTGGAAGGCCTTGAACGCACCCATGAAGCTAAAGAACACTGATAAGACACATACCGTCCACCCCTATTGCACTCGACTTTCAGTACATTGTGCTGCTTGGGTCCTTCCATCCTGCTGGACGCTGCCTTCACCGGTACGATAAGCGCTGACATGTAATGGTTATTTGCAAAGCTCCTTGCAAGCAAAAAAGAAAAACAAAACAAAGGTCGTGAAACATACCGCGATAAGGGTTTGCCTGAGTCGCGTATGACGTCTTTCTGTGACATTAAGTTGATGATGGTGATGATGATTCAAGTTTCTTTTTTTTTTTTTTTTTGCGCATCGACAACAAAGGTCATAATCGTCGAACCACGCGACACGCTGTTGATTCGTGCACGTTGGTGCAGTCCGCAGCAGTCACGAGGACGTTTTCAGTAGCCAAAAACTGTACGGAAAGGGCTACTTGCTAGCAGGTAGGGATATACTACGAAGAGTCCGTGGCTCGGTGGCAGTGGCGGCAAGATTCGTCACGTAGAATATCCCGGCCCTCGTGAACCGGAATCTCGTGTGCAGCTCGTCATCCCTCATGTAGTCGATACGGTTCTCTCAGTATCGGAAGACGTATTGACGCGACAGGGATATCCCAATCGCGAACAATCGCTGCTGTATAACGTTGCCCATGGCTGACACGGGAGTGAAAACTGCGCGAGCAGTGTCGCTTAGGTAGTTCATAGCTACCTCATTGTGTTCCTTAGTAGCGTTCCTCACAAGGCCACTCAAAATGCTTCGCGCAAGCCACTTGAGGATGAACTTCAGTAAGGAAAAACGTTAGGAACTCCCTTAATGGCTCATTCAGACATGCGTTTCTTGAGGCGGCGCCTCGCGCTCTGAGACCGCGAGGCAGCAGTCGCGCGGCGTTTCCAGACAGTTTTCGCGAACCGCTTCCTGCTGCATCTTCGCAGCGCTGCTCCACAAACGCTTTTTCATCCAGCCAATCGGAGAGCTCGGAGGGGTGGAAGCAGCTTCCTTTGGCGCCGGCGGGCCTCCCGATACCGCGCTGGGATATTTTTGCCTTTGTGTGTGTGTGTTTGGAGCTATACCGTGTGAGTGAGTAAATTATTTGTCACCAATACTTGTTGGTGGTCTGAGCTGTCAACTATGAGCTGGGAATTTGCGCAAACCACAGAATCGACGAAAATAAATACGACTTGTGTGTGACCGTGTGTTGGTCGTCGATAGGTGAACATGTGTCTCGATTCTTCTGCCGTTCCTTCTCTGCATCAGTGCTAGATTGTGCCACGTTTGTCGTTCCAACGATTGATGATTCCAGCAGAAATGCTTCGCAATAACGGTAAAATAGATAATATGCTTCACAATGTAAATTTGGAGGAAGAGAGCTGGGGGTGTCCGTAGCATCATCAACAACGAAGCGCGTTTGCAGGCTGGCGGCTCGGCTATGTGTGACAGGCCCCTCTCGGCTGCGCCGCGAGCGCTGAGGCGGCACCGCTTTTCGAAACGCATGTGTGAATGAGCCTTAACTACGTTCGTGCAAGGACCCACTTGTAGGAACGGAGTTAAGTTCCCGTGTTCAAGAAATTAGCATCAAGCCACCTGGAAGGGTCGTACCCTTCGACTACGGAGATCTTCACAGATGGCTCTACTGCGCCCTCTGGCTCAGCTAGTGCAGTATACAGAGATGACGTCTCAAGAGGTCTTACGTTATCTCATCTGGTATCCTCCACAACAGCTGAGCCTCATGGCATCATAAAAGCAAAAGGAACTATGAAATTTTTTTTTTTCGTTCACTTCCGCTTCACCTCCAGCAATGGGGTAGAGTATCGCCGCCGTCGATGAAACTCCCCACCCATCATCCTGAAATAAAGTTGTTGTTCTTTTTTTTTTTTTCGTTTTCATCAGAAGGAAAACATTATTCTGAGTCTAGAACCAAAATTTCATCGTGACGTGTCGTGGTCGCGCCAGGAGCATGGGCCGTAGGATCCTGCGTATGCGTTCATCGGGAACGGAAATCTTCATGACGACAGCTTCCGCGCGATGCTCGCAGTCGCATCCTGTGGTTTTCGCTGACATGCCGAGACGATGTTGGATGGTTGGCTGCCCTAATTCACATCAGTATTTGGAGGGCATCTAATGTCATATGCTTCCCAGTGACGAGACGGGCCTCAGTAAACCACCGATGTCTTAAGAGGGGATATCACCGAGGAGCCATCTCCGATTCACGACTTTGTCGCATGTAGATGGCGCCACACAAACATCCGGGTCTCATCAAGGTGAAAGCTCTAATCAATACCCCTGTTACGAGTTTCTCCTCCGCGGGATTGTGTAGTTCCATAAACACGTGTGACCTCCTTGACTATTGAGGTGCCGGGATCTCCCGTCATGTGTGGGCTGCCAAGGTCAACTGAGCTAAAGGAAAAAAGACAGGTCCGACCAAGGCGAATTCTTCTTCATTGTCTCTTTGTGGACTGCATCTCCTGACTTCTGGGACTGACGTTATCTTTGCTTTCCTAAGCTTTCCATGTCTGAGTTCTTCGACACCAGCACGCAAAGTCGAAGTGTTACGTTTCGTTCGCCGCGCTCATTTCTTTAAAATTATATTGACCTGCTGATGTTTCTTTGGCTGGGAGTTGCAAAACATTTCGCAGATAGAAGCTAGGCTTTCGTAAAGCCAAGTGCTGTGTATTCACAGAAAAAGTGTGGTGCATTGATTGATTGATTACATTACCATATAGAATTTCTCCAATCTGCAAAAAACACACGCAAGCGAACCTATGCTTGATTAACGATGAAAGAAGAAAGTCACTGAAAAGGTTAGCCAGCTGTAGGACTCGAACCCACATCTTAGTTCTTTCATGTCTATGCTTGATGTTTACGAGTCTCATACCATTTTTTATTTCTCCTTTATTGGAAACGGTCACAATCGGGCAGGGGGACACAAATAGGCGACAAAACACTTTTGTTTAGAACTTCTACTACAATGTCATACCTTCGTCCTATTCGATGTCTGACTTATGGGTGACGGAATAAATGGTCCTAGAATATGAACCCACAGAAGAAAAAGAAAAGGCCATGGCAGTAAAAGAGTCGCAGTCGGTAAAAATGTGAGCGATATCGTTGGGTGAGCTCTTGTCCGATGAGCGATTGTCGGCGCCCTGGTGAACTTCATTCCGATAGAAATTAATTCGCAGTGGCACTACATGCGAAACGAATTGTAAATAGCTGTATTCGAAACGAATATGCGAAATTTTTCTTCTTTTTTTTTGTTTGGTTTTTCAGCTGAAGAGGGGAGACCACTGGTTATTTTCATATCTTTGTCATTCACGAACAGCACAGCGGAATAGAACAGTGCGGAACAATCACGCATACCAGTAGGACACATATTGAAAAAAAAAAAAAAATACCCCAAGCTGGGAGCAACCTCTACATTTTCTGGGCACCTTTTTCATTGGTAGGGAAAGATCTGAAATGGGATAGCGATATGTGCGCGTAAGCTACCCGAAATCTGCGGGTGCTACGAAGATAATTTCGCCATGGTACAACGAAAAATATTGAATTAACAGCCATATAAAACCTTAGTTCAACGTTGTTTATAGTATGCATCTGCAGTTTTTTTCGATTTTCGGTTTCGGTGAATCTGCGTTTGAAGAAACGTTCATTCGACGAAATGGCGTTCGATGAAACGGTGCTCCATGAAATGTCCAGGAACGAGTTCATATCTCCATTCTTATAAAATACATTTCTATATTTTGTGTGTGTTCCGAGTAATCGATTACCCAGTAATTGGTTACTTTTCTGGCAGAGATTAACTTGTCTTTCTGATGTTCTGCACCAAGTCAAGCCCGTCAGCCTTAGTTGGGCCGTTCTTCTTTTTTAGTGACTCTAGTTCTACTATAGCAAGCGGAGGTCATTGTAATAACGTTCTGGAATCTCAGGGTCTCTCTCCCTAATCCCTTCCTACACCAGAGGTGTGGTACATGAAGCTTTTGGGGTTTAGTGAGTCATGGGGAAGTTCCACGCAATGTTCTCCCACAATCGGGTCAATGGCTTCTGGGGCCATAAATACAGTAGCCGTACAGATCTACCTCTTCTACGCGTTTGTGTTTTTTGCTGTTCTTCAGCTGTTCCGCTGTTGAACGGCTTCTTCTTTTCCTTTTCTTTCTTTCTTTTCTTCTTTTGTTTTCTTGAGGCACACAAGGACGGGTATAATTTGCGTGAATGTAGAGTAACGACCGGACTAACGCGTTACTTTTCTACTCGTTACTCAATCACATTTGGGGTCGAGTAATCGAGTAGTCGACTTTTCTTCTTTTTTTTTCTTGAGGCACATAAGAACGGGTATAATTTGCGTGAATGTAGAGTAACGACCGGAGTAACGCGTTACTTTTCTACTCGTTACTCGATCACATTTGGAGTCCAGTAATTGGTAACGGTAATCAATTAGCTTTTGCGTAGAAGTAACGGTAACGGTAATCAATTACTTTTGTCGAGTAACGGGCACAAGACTGCTTGAGGGGCCATTTTTTGTCGACCATTTTTTCCTACACCCGTACGCATGGTATCCACCACATGCGAAATCATTGTTCAGCACGAAAAGGACGTTAATCTTTAAATTTCCTTATCAACTTAGCTTATCTTGCTACAATTTACCTAGACGTTTCGTGTCCTCCGTTGCTTTCCATGCTGGAGCAGCGCTCACATTATTTTATGCCCTCTAGTCTAACGTGCGCAGCTTCGACATTATTGAAATGTTTCTCCCTGGTTTTCTTTTAAATAATCAATCAATCAATTATTGAAATGTGTTCGGTTTAGACGAAACATCGATGCGATTAGGAATTCGAGCGTCGAATTGCATGTTTGATTCGGAATTCAAACAGAATATACGACTACTCACTTCGGTTGACCTTTCCTTTTTTCCCTTTTCTTTAATTCATCTTCATATCCCCCCCCCCCCCGGTGTTTATTCACACTGTAGCAAAAAGCCGACGTCCAAAGTGAACAAGCCCACGCGCATCAATATTGGATGTCCCTCAGGGGACATTTTTTTGTGCACATTTCTTCCAGCTGATAATTTTTTCGGTGGCATTTTGATTTTTTGGGGGGCATTTTTTCCTAAACCCCTGCACCGGTGCAACTAATAACAAAAGCAGTGCCGATTTTCATACTCAGTGCAATTAAAAACTTGTATGCTTTCAAAGACAGCACCATATAAAAGTAGGATACATGGTCCTTTCACCGAAAAATTGGCGGCCACTGTGCACAGAAAACAAACAAGGGTGATCGACATAGCTGCAGACTTGCCTGCCGGAAAACTTGCATTGCCATACCGATCAGGTCGGAAAACCCTAGGCAGGGAACAGACTGGGAGATTGCGACACACATACTATCTCCAACAATCCCAAACAGCAGACGCTTTTGTCATTCCCTTACCTAATCTCGCAAAAAGAGCTGTTTCAAAGCCTTCATCAGAGGGAATGGAACCTTTCAGGAAAGGGAATCTAGGATAGGGTGTTGGATTTACGCTGCTGTGTGGCGGAGGGATTCTTTGTACCCCTTTAGCTCGCGATATGGCGCCACAGGGAGGCGCAAAATGCAGCGCGTTACCAACCTTCACATTTTATCATATATCGAGAGAACAGATAATCGGATGTGGATGATCCTCGTGTTAAAATGCTCTAGAAAGATCTTTCCTTTGCCGCTCCAGGAAACTTTCCGCATAGGTCTCTTAGTTTTTTTATCAGAGCGTGTCAAAGCTTGAGTATCCAATTTTGGTAATTTTTTGTACTTCAATAACTCGTTTAGAAAAATGTCTTGAGAAAAGCAATATTTTTTTCCTGAAGCGACAAAGCGCATTCCCGAATGCTATCCAACAAGACCAGTTTCGTGAAAATCGGTTCATTATTTACCGAAAGAGACTGCAAAGTTTGTCCCATAGAAAATACATGGGGCCGCCGGAGGTGGTATCCCCTCTTAAGGACGTCCTGAAATGATCCCGAAGTCCTCGTCCCTAAGAAATATCCCGCTGATGTAAATAAAGATGTCATTGGAAACGTCATTGCGTTGTCTAATCAGCATGTCTGGTCATGATATCACTGAGACTTCGAAATTGTGTCCCGATCGGGTATTGATTTAAAAGTACAATACAGGCATATTTTCGATGCTAATTATATTTTTTCGGCCTTATGACAACGTTCAACAGCATACAGCAAGATACTAAACAGCAAGGCAAAGTTTGTAGGCTCTTACATATCTCCTGCAATATCTCCATGTAGGGCAGAACACGCAAAACCACATGTCACATCTACTTCCCTGCCGGAACTAGAAGACATAATATCATTGGATTATTTCCACAATTCCAACAAGATCCAATGAGAAATCAGAAAGCCAATTCGTTCATTGTGTACACATCAAGCACAATATTCTCATTGACGGAATCATGTGTTTTGGAGGGAAGCTATCAACCAGAAAGAAAATATCCAAAAGAGATCGAATATGTTGCGTGGCCACCAATGCAAGAAATGAGAAGCCAACTGAAGACGAGAAAAGAAGCCAACGAGACAAATCATTTACAACTGCAGTAGTGTGAAGATATGCAACATAGCGTGGGAAGACGGTTGCACGTCCTCGCAGAGAACGAGTTCGAGGAGTCGATAAAATTGGAACAAATGATAATCTGTAATAAGCAATGTGTTGAAATTTATTCAATTTAAAAAAAATTGTTAGAAATTGTTACAAAAAATCAACCAGCGACAATACATCAGGGTATCTACCATTTTGTAATATTCAAATCCCCGGACTTTTCCATGCTTTTCCAGACTAGTTAAGTGATATCCTCTGCCTTTTTATTCTTTTTTTTAAGTAAACATATCCCACCTCTGCGCGAAACAAAAGGGAATAGAATAGAAATAGAAAGAAAAAAATGGAAACGTAGGTCGCACTGGTGCGACCAGCTGTTCCAGGACGCTCGACGTGTGGAAGCACTGAATGAATTAAAAGATTATGTCAGCACGTATGTCCTTGAGGTAGGTCATGAGTGCACACAGCGCAGGTTGCTGGTGCTGCCTCGGCCAGCTCCCCAGTACCTTCTCAACACTAAATGGTCGGTTGTCAAGTTTCGCGAGGGCGTTCTTTAGTATTCGCCGACTAGAGTCGAAGCGTCGGCAGGTGACCAGCACGTGCTCCGTGTTCTCCACAGTTTCGCAAGTTGAACAGTTCGGCGATTCAACGACACCTATCTTATGAAGGAATGCTGCTCCGAACGGGACGTTGAGTCGCAGCCGATGGATCACGGACCTAACGGTCTTGGCATCTTCGATAGGAGGCACTAGGTGCAGTTGGGGTCGATTCGCGCTAGGAACGAGTGATTCATGACGTCGCCTGTCCACATGATTTTAGAGAGGCGATCACGTAACGAGGCCAGCAAGTACTTCCCATCGAATTGCGTGAAGTAGATTTTGTGAGTAGTTCTTTTATGGTGTGCAAATGGTGCGCACCAAAGCAAAGCCAAGCAGCCTTCGTGCACTGCGCACCAACGTTGGTACAAATTTTCCGCAGCGCATCGCTGCTTCGTCCCCGTTGCAAAATAGTTCGTGTGATTTCAAATGCTTATGAATCATACCTCAAAAGTACAGGAGCCGTGGCGATTTCATATTGCTCATCTTACTTTAAGCTATTGGTTTTGCATTCCGTATGACACTGCAGTGCACATAGATGGAAGCGTTTTCGCCAGCCGCCAACCGATAAATCAGTCTGTTACGGAACGTCTAAGCGGTTGCATGTGGTTCATGGTTCTCAAACAAACGGCCGCATTCGGGCGACATTTTAACGATTTTACCCGTTTTTAAGGTATGTAGTCAATGTGTGAGACATCACGTTGCTACTACGCGGTTACCCATGCTTTTATCCCTCGTCGCAGGCAATATGATCGTTGATTGGGAGAATGCAAGATGCGCAAGTCCGACAGAGCTACTATCGGCGCTCTATGGAAAGGTATGCATATACTTCGATGCGTTCTTCGGAGTGACATGCTGCAGCAAAGTTTTTGAAATGATATTTCTTGCAGGTTAAGCTCGCATGAGGCGGCAGAAAGGGGTGCCCGCATTTGTCACGAGATGGTGAAAACACAATCGAGTTGAAGTTGGATGGCTTTCTACGCAAGAAAGGCAATCTGGACGAAATATCCACAGTCACCAGGTGTAGGGACTCAGAACGGCATGATCGCCGATGATATCTCAGTGCTCCAACTTCTTCTCTTTTTTTTTTCGTCGTCGTGAAGTTCGGACATCGTAGATAGGGTAAAGTGGGGCAAGTTGAGACAGAAATTTGCAATTGAATGTGAATTTTTTTTTTTTTTTTTTCGTGCGTTTTTAAACAATAACTAGCGGTAGACACATTCCCAGGGGGTCAAGAGCTCCTAACCTGTAAATGCGGAACGGACGTAGCCGGTCTAAAATAAGCACAGAACAAGAAATTAAAAAAATGCAGTTTGTCTCATCTTGCCCCAACCTTCCGGGCATGATGAGACACCGCGTCAGGCAAGATGAGGCATGCCGTTGTAATAAACTATACAAAATTAGTTTTTGCAATCCAAGCAGACAAAGTAAAGCCCGTGGGCCCCTACCATAGCTTGGCAGCCTCACTCATGAGGTCCCTCATCAGGCCGCCTCGCCCTCACCTCACGACGATGAGGTGAGGGTGAGTGAGGCCAGACCACGCTGAATGTCCCTCATGTGGGACCCTCGAGTGGGCCTCATGAGGCCAGTCGTCGTGAGGCCATCAATACGTGAGGGTACAACGTATTCCGTGAGGAGCCTCACGGATGAGGCCGTGAGGCCCTTGGGCATGAGGCCGTGAGGCGTTGGGCCGTGAGGCGTGAAGAGCCTCACGGATGAAGGGGGAGCCACAGTATCCCCTCGCTTGTAGAAGGTGTGCGGCAGATGACATCTCTCTGCGCGAAGGGCCAATGAAAATTCGAAGATCTTCGAGGATCACCATGTTCTGTTCTTAGGTTAAATTCCTCGATATACAGGGTGGTCCACCAACCATGATAGAAATTCGTAGTAAAAAACGTTGGCCCCGGAGAGATATGCGGTCAAGGGATTTTTTTTCTGCCAATCACTTCTGCCACATATTGGTAACATTTATATTTCATTTCAATTGATGGAAAGTTAATTTCTTGAATTGAACTCTGAAATTTTCCAAGGCAACCTGACGTTTTCTTTGCGGAAATGGGTTCCCCGTGGTCATTTACTCAGTATAGCACATAGTAATTCCACTGGTAGTGCAATGGCAATTGCCGAAATAAATTCGTCGAAAATCCGTGGAGATGAGCCCTTGGCTCAGCCTCTTTTTTGACGGCTCTAAGTTTGAGCGCAAAGCTGCGAAGAAAGGAGGTTACATTGACACGCCACACGAGGGGGAAAGGGGTACAAGCCTTACCCACGAAACAAACACGCGCGGTGAGGGCGGGAATCAGAGCTATCCTATCAAAAATGAGGTCACCCGACGTGTTGACAGGTAGGGAAGGAAGTGCATCCAGTGCATCTTTGTAGCGGTTTGGCACTCTGGTCTCAGTGAATGCAGTGAACAAGTAAACGGCAGCGATGGCAAGGACCGTGTATTCCAACTAAGAAAAAACAAGGATGATCATTCCTCTCGGGGCTGCAGGTATGGACTATGACAGAGCAGTCCTCAAATACAGTGAAATGCTTCCAGGAACTAGGGTGGTGAGCTTTTGTACCATAAGGCATGCATTTTTGAGACTGTCCGCGAGAGTAAAGTTCTATTGCATACCCAGAGGCGGTCACACCCAATCACTTCCAGTGAGTCGAGACAAACGGACAAGTCCCTGAAAGAAGTAGGAGATGATCTCCACGTAAAATCTGCGCACCCTGGTAAAGTGAGTACAGACATCAAAGTCAAGTGTGGTGAGGATACTACACAAGCTCTACCCACGTACCACGTTCCACGTGAGCCTTCATCAACATTTCCAGCCGGGCGACAACGAGAAATGACTGGATTTCCGTAACTGGATTCAATGTCAGACCTAGGAAAGCAGAAACTTTGTGAACAGTGTCATTTGGGCTGATGAGGCCCACTTCTGCCATGGCAGAAGTGGGCCTCATCAGCCCAAATGACACTGTTCACAAAGTTAGCGCTCAAGTGAATCGCCACAACGCGCATTATTGGAGCCAAACAAACCCACACTAGCTACGGGAGTGCAATCCTTCGCTTCCATATGCACACACACACACACACACAAAAAGCTTTATTGTGAGATGCATAAAAATTATGCATGTGTAGCATATAATACGTATATGTAGATGTACAGCTAGTGGTAGTGTCGCTCATGATCTCAGTTGTCTCGCGACGTAAACACCCAATTATTATTATTAGCTAGTGGTAGTGCTAAAAAATCCTATCCTACATGTGTCTGCCATTGCTGAATATATCTACTTTCATTAAATACTGCACAATTAGCACTTGCATAGTATGGCAGATCACTGACGGTTGTGTTTCTTTTTTGGTTCCCTTTGATTCCACATGCGTTTCCAAATATCACAGCTGCGCTTCACAACGCACTTGCTTCGTTGTCAGGTTGCAAACACGTAAATACTATTGCAACGCGAGGCAACCACAAGCCACTTTCCATTGGTGACGGCGAACAACCAATACAACGTTGCGGTGAATCGCTAGAGGCCCACGTTTCTCGTCAGCAAAAACCTGATAGCCACGGAGGTGGGTGCTTGCGTTCCTTGTCGTGAACGACCGCCGCGTCAAAGATGATTACATTCGACCACAAAGCACAGCTCACATGTCATACCTGCCAGCGCAAGTGTAGCAAACGATTCACACACAAAAAGCTGTTCATTATTGCGTGTTACCCGAAGGTCTGCAACGAAGAGAAATGTAATGCTTCAGTCCTCAGACACGACCAACGCCATCATACAACTTGTGAGACTGTGGGTGTGACTGGCAGACTGGTAGGCGCCACGGCCACCCGCCACCGCGCTCACAACTCGCCATGGCGAGCATTGCTTGGCATTGCGCACCACCGGTGACGTAACAGGGGCCATCGGCACAGCCGGCATTGTTCTATCCACAAGAGAATGCGCGTGGGAGAGAATGAATGTGGAAGAGAAACTTGAAGCGGGCACCTCTCTGTAGAGTGGAGCGATTTGGCCCGGGAAAATTTCGTGCATATTAGTTTCCCGGAAGAAAAAACTGTTTCCAGCAAAAAAAAAAGTATATATATACACATATATATGGGGGTTCGGGAATTTTCATAGTCCCTTTCACAAAAACAAACAAACAAGGCAAACAAGATGGGCGCCTGGGCGCAAGATCTGCTCTGTCTCCAAGGCAGCCCTCCAGTGATTGTCCCAAGCGGACATGACCTACCTACTTCATTACAAGAACCACACCCTCCACTCCAACGTCATAAATCGAGGACATGAAGTCAAGTTACAGTGGATGCCATCTCACTGTGGTATTAGAGGCAATGAGCAGGCAGAGATGCTATCAAGAGATGGCATCCTAAGAGTTCACCAATCCCATTCACCAAAAGCAACGCTGCAAGACTGCTTGACTCAAAGACGCAAGCTTATACAAACAAACGCTGGCTTAAAACACACCGAACCAGGGATTACATAGCCCACGTCGACACTGACCTACAGTGTACCTGGCGCCATGCATAGGAAATACAGCACAATAATTCATAGGATACGTCTTGGTGCCCTCACCACCAATTCTGTCCTGTTCAAACAGCACAGAGCAATATCGCCCCACCTGCAAGCTCACAGATACCACCCACCATGTCATCATCCAATGCAAGAACTTCTACAGACAGCGAGAAACACTAAGGAAAATATTAGACCGTCTCAACCACAGAAGATTTTCCTTTGCCAAAATTATGGGCAACTGGAACACAACCACACAGCAAAAAGAAGCATTCCAAGCACTCTGTGTCTTCATCAACGACACCAGGATTGCATAGAAATACTGAACCTATGCACTAATCGACAAACCACGACATCTACTATTCCTCTACCTCCTCGACCTCCACTACAGCCACCCGCGACCGGTACTACTCCTCAACATGTAAATCCAATGTCCACACAGTAAAGGTGGTTCTTTTCTCCTCTCTCTTGAATCCCGGTGGAAGGCCAGTTGTCGGTGATGATGACGGTTGAGTTGCAGGTACTCGACATCAGACGATCTTCAATAGTTGGTAACAGGTTTATTTACAGCAATAGATTTTATGTGGACAAAATTTACATCATATGGCAAAGTCACTCCGAACCTCCGAGCAGGTCCGTTTGCTACGGAGTCCGCAGGCCAAGTCCCCCTCATTTCCCAAACTTCCCTGCTCTCTGGGTTGTTTTTCGTACCCCAGTTGTCCTCCTTTCGCGCTATTCAAACGAAACACTCAGCAAAATATAACAAGACAACACCCCTCGCACAACCGTTAGCTCGACTGACCCAACGTCTTCGAACTCAAAATTTATTACCTCTTGTTGTCGGCCACGGACATGTGCGAGGAGCGGCTCACAGAAACCCGATCCTGCGTGTCTTGGAACCAGAATCTGGTGACTGCCTCCAGACCGCGTGTGTGGGAGGAACGACGGTAAAACCTCACGGTGGCCAGTCGCTTTCCGCGAAGTGCGGGAAGAAGTAAACACAAAAATAATGAGCCATTCGGTCGCAGAGGAAGTTTCCACTTAACACCTTCCACCACAAGAGTGTGACAGGGCATTTTTGTTCTGACACAATCAAAACTACTTCGTGTGCGACTCTCTCTAGTTACAACGACGAAATACATAGTACACGAAACACGCAAAGAGAATCAGCATATGCAGAGAAGACCACTTGCAGAAATTCGGGGTCCAACAAATATGCACAATATAAAAGACCGCCTCACACTGACCCAGAGAGCGCGTTTGCATTCGCGTGTTTGTCTCCCCTCCGGTTCATGACGGTAGGGTTGTCACTTTTTGTTTTCCACCGTTTCCTACGGCGGTGTTGGGACCTCGACAGTACTTCGGTACTACAGTGTGGGCTTCGCTGCACTCTCAACATTCTCATGTTGGACTGTCCGAATAGGGCATCCGCTGCCCAGGCATCGGTGCTTTGTTTCTCCTCTCGCCCTTTTATGAGGGCCTGCGGCAGTACGAGCCCACGCCTATTCTCCCTGCACAACGCATTGTCTGTCACTTCCGAGTTGTGACTTTCGTGTCTCGCGCCCCCCCCCCCCCCCCCCTCATAGCTGTGGTTTTCGAGTCGTTTCCCTTTGTTTGACCGAACAACCAATTTTTGGCTGTGCGCGGTTTTGCTTCCGTCATCTCCTGGGTGGCCACATCCGACTCTGGGACCTTTAGCCCACCTTGGAAGCATGTTTTGTCCCCTTGGACGTTAGCGGTTTTACCGTCTATTGTCGCGTTGGTTCCTGCGTTAGTCATCATACCCGAGATCAGGAGTTCCCATGCTCCTCCCGAAAGAAGGCAGTCCGTACCTGCGGCTAGTTCATCTGTAAAAGCGCAGAGTATGGATCCTGATCTTTCGGCGCCGCGGTGGCTGCTTTCCTTTCTTGGTATGCTAAGCGACAATGTTCCTGATTTCGCTTTGACCTTTTGACCGAATGCCTACACAAGCGTTACAGTTTCCATGGCTTCCACGCTTTCATTTGGAAACAAACTGGACCTCATTACTGTTAGCTCGGTACCTGTATCCACCACAGCTTGTACTATTGTGCTCCCACTACGCAGTTCGACAGTCTGCAATGCAAATACCTGTGCCGCCCCTTTCGCAGTTGCGTAGTTAGTCCTGTATTCATTCATTCCATGGTTCAACGTATCGCCAGCTACGTTAACTCCAGTGTAATCCGGCGCGGCCGACACGGTAGCCACATTCACGGCAGCTTGTACGTGCCTGTCCTCTGACTGTCTCTGAGGGCAGGCATCGTACGGCATTTTGGCCTCGATTGCCATCCGTTTTCTCTGCGCGTTGCGGTGGTCGTCCCGCCGCCTGTAACGTACGGTCCCTACTCGCCGTTCCAATACCCCTCGCCTCTTCGAAGGCGTCCACCATTTCTGCAATTTCTGCCGCGTTGACCCATTCGCTCCCCTCCTGAATCTTGACGTATTCGTACGCCGCTGGAGATATCACGGCTTTCAACTGATCGGCTACTACCAGCTCGATTAGGTCATCGTAGCTGTCGACGTCACGCGATTTAGCGTAGTACATGAGATAACTCATGAGCCTCGACGCGAAGTGTGTCCACCCCTCATCCCTCAATTTCGTCGACGTTAGAAACTGTTTCCGGTACTCTGCCGGTGCTAACCTCAGTTCTTTTAGTACGGCGTCCTTTACCGCCTTGTAGCTGTCTAGCTCGCAGTAGAAAGCTTGGAATAGAGGTGCTTTACTCGCTTAGTGACCAAAGGAAGCACTAGATGCTCTGGATTTCGTCCGGTACTTTATAGGATCGAAAAATCCCTTCTATCTCATCAAACCACACCGGCACTTCTAGGTCGGATGGCAACGGCAGAAGCACGCTTTTTAGTTTTTTAGCGTAGCGCTCAAGTGTATCCTCTCGCGATACTGGTGGGGGTGACGAGCTTCTCGACGACATTTCGCTGTTCGCACGTGATATTCGTAACTCAATGCGCCGCGCACGTTGCTTTTCAAGTTCAATTTCAAGTCTCAGCCGCTCGAGTGATACGTCCGAAAGATCACTCCCCGCCGGCGTGATACCATCCTGACTCTCTGTTGGTGTGTCACCCTGACCCGATGCCATGTTGGCCGCTACCAACCCCCCGTCGTTAACAGTGTAAACCGTACCACTGCGCGTGGGCATGCGCCAGCCAACTCTATCCTTGTCACTGACCACACTGGACCCTGAGGAGTGCAAGTAATCTCCTACCTGTTAACTGCGCTCCAACGCTGTCCACTCCCAGTTGGCTGTCCGAAGTTCCTGTTGCTGCCCGTTGCTTGTACGGCGACTCTCGCTGCAGTCCGTCGCAGTTGTGCCTTGAGTGTCGCTGTCCGTCGCGATGATGCCGTACCTCGTCTTCGGCGCTGACCGTTGCCGGTAGCGTCTTGCTCACTGCAGTCCGTCGCAGTTGTTTTGGATGCCGCTGTCCGTTGCGGCGGTCCCGTGCGTCGTTGTCTACGCCATAGGTGGGCATTTTCCTGCGGCCTCACTCATCCTCACCTCACGAAGCACGGACTTTATCAGCCTCACTCACCCTCACCAAATTTTCCTCACCAGTAACTTAACCTCAGTCACCCTCACCCTCACATTCCATTTCAATTTTTTCCCTCACGAACCTCACTTCAGGGCATCGGGATCCCGAAAGGCCTCACTATCCTCATCCTCACATGGCTTCACCTCATGAGGCTATTCCCGACCCTCATGGCCTCACGTCTCTTCATCTCATGAGGGTCCTCATCCTCACTTGTCCTCACCTCATGAGGGCTTTCATGGCCTCAGGAGTCCTCATCCTCACGTGCCCTCACCTCATGAGGGCCCTCATGTCCTCAGGACGCCTCACGTACTTTCGCCTAATGAGGACCCACATGGCCTCACATGTCCTCATCCTCACGTACCTTCACCTCATGAGGACCCACATGGCCTCATGTGTCTTCAAGTCACTAGGAGACACGCACGTGAGCCTCAAAAGAACTTCCGGTCATGTTCACATGAGACGTCGGCGTTTATCTACTGTGTAGGTAGTTGGTGCTAATGATACTGCGCGGCATTAAACTGTTTACAGGGTTTCGTGCTGTGCTTGGATAAATGTGCTGACAGTTGTTACTGTCACAGTGAGGTTTAACGTTAGTCTTTGGCATCAGTAAAGTGGAGCCCGAAATACTACAGTGCAGATGTACCGTTACGGAAATGATCGGGTGGTGGCGGGGAATAGTGCTTGAAGAGATCCTGTACTCGATTCTCAGAACCGTATGACGCTGCTGCCAGAATCGGAGGATACCCTCACAGCTGAAGTGTTTGGGCACAAAGATGGTACTTAATCGCACCTGCAATCAGGTCGTGCCTTTTTGTTGTTGTTTTTTCTTCTCCTTCTTTTACATTTCAAAGGCGCGCTACAGTCACGGGGATTCCAGTTTTCCTGGCTTCGTTTTGAGGAGACAAAGAAAGATTTTGAAAATGGGGAAAATGGGGGAAAGACGAAAAAGAGACGACGCACACAAACTCTCAATTTCAACGTCTGTTTTTCGTCTCTTCCCCAGTCTCGGGTTTTTCATCATAGATCTTTTTGATTGTTATTTGTTTGTTCTGCTTTCTTAGTTCCTTCCTTAGTACTTCCTTCAGTATTGCTGTCGCAGAGACTTTAGGGAGCCCGATAATGGCTGCTTTATGCTGTTACGAACAAGAGATGTCAAAATAAAAAGAAAGCCTCGTTACATTCCCAGCAGCGGTAACATTTGTTTAAAAAGAAAATAGAAAAACACCGCACACGGCACCTTTTGCACGACACAGCACGCGTGTGTCCAGTTGCAATCATTCGGAATTAGCGGAGGAAAGCAGCTGCACGCGCTTTCGAAAACGCGGTACAGGGCCTCTCCAAACGAGGCTGTTATTCCAGTAAACAGGCAGAAAAACGAATCGACAAGAGGTAGACTAATAAGAAGAGTAATGACTTTTCTGTAAGGTCACTTATGAAAAAGTCGCATGCCCCATTGAAGTGCGATTCTTCATGGTAGCCTTCATACAGGGTGGTCCACCAACCCTGATAGAAATTCATAGTAAAAAACGTAGGCCCTGGAGAGACATTCAGTGAAGGGATTTTTTCTACCAGTAACTTTTGTCACATATTTGTAATACTTTTATTTCATTTCAATTGACGGAAAGTTAATTTATTGAATTGAACTCCGAAATTTCCCAAGGCAATCTAACGTATTCTTTGCGGAAATGAGTTCCCCGACGTCATTTTACTCAGTATGGCGCATAACCCCACTCGTAATGCAATGGCAATTGCCGAAATAAATTCGCCTAAAATCGTGGAAATGAGAGTCCTTGGCACCGCCTCTTTTTTGACGGCTCTAAGTTTGAGCGCAAAGCTGCGAAGAAAGGAGGTTACATTGACACGCCACACGAGGGGGAAAGGGTTACAAACCCAACCCACAGAAGAGTTCCGCTGCCAGGTATCAGCTTTGCCCACGTCAGTTTCAGGGTCGCGCTCTTTTTCCTTTAGTGTTTTGCTCAGTGTGTTTGTTTGCTTTTGGGTGCGTACTCGGCTGTTTTCACTATGACCGCTGATAGCGGTCTCGTAGTTTTTCTGCACCACCTTATTGTCATGAACCTGTGTATGTGTGTGAGAGAGAGAGAGTTGTATGCGCGAACGCCTGTACGCTCTCTTCTTTTTTCAATTCGTTTGTTTCAACATGCTACGGATTTCTTTACATTCAACGCACTTCCTGTGTACTTTGATTAGGTTATCATAAGCGTAAAAGCGTTCGAAGCGTTCGCCATCTGCTGCAATGCACAGGTGGACTCTCCGAATTGTATCTTCAACGGCCCTTTTTATTTCGGATCTGTAAAGCGACGAGCAGAAAGCAGTGATTTTCCCCTGCTGGTCAGCCGCCGATCGTGGTTCGCTTTTTGTATACTTCTTTGATGCGACCCCAGAGGTAAAAGTCCATCGGCGTTAAGTCAGGAGACCTGGCGGGCCATGACACTGGACCAAATTGGCCAGCCCACTTCTCACGGAACATGTGACGGAGCAGCTGTACTGCACGCCGCGCGCTGTGAGGTGGAGCCCCATCGTGCTGAAGCCACACGCGGGTCTGTTCAGCAAGAGGCAGGTCATCAATAAAGCTGAACACGGCATCTAAAATTTCGTTACAGTAGCGGTTAGCATTTAGGGGTCCCGTGAAAAAGATTGGCCCAATAATGGCTCCGTTATAAATCCCGGCCCATACATTCAATCCCCACTCGTACTGATGCTTGCAGCTCTGATTAGCTCTGATTCCCGCATTCACCGCGGGTGTTTATTCCATGGGTAAGGCTAGTAACCCTTTCCCCCCTCGTGTGGCGTGTCAATGTAACCTCCTTTCTTCGCAGCTTTGCGCTCAAACTTAGAGCCATCAAAAAATAGGCGGAGCCAAGGGCTCATCTCCACGAATTTTCGACGAATTTATTTCGGCAATTGCCATTGCATTACGAGTGGGATTATGTGCTATACTGAGAAAAATGACCACGGGGAACCCATTACCGCAAAGAAAACGTCAGGTTGCCTTGAAAAATTTCGGAGTTCAATTCAAGAAATTAACTTTCCGTCAATTAAAATGAAATAGAAATGTTGCCAATATGTGGCAAAAGTTATTGGCAGCAAAAAAATCCATTGACCGCATGTCTCTCCGGGGCCAACGTCTTTTACTATAAATTTCTATCATGGTTGGTGGACCAGCCTGTATATGGAGGAATGAAACCTAAGAACGGAACATGGCGATCCTCGAAGATCTTCGAATTTCCATTGGCCCTTCGCGCAGAGTGATGTCATCTGCCGCACACCTTCCCCAAGCGAGGGGATACAGTGGCTTAATTCCCCTTCATCTGTGAGGCTCTTCACGAATGGACCCATGACCTCATCCGTGAGGTTCCTCACGAAAGGCCTCACGGCCTCATCCGTGAGGTTCCTCACAAAGGGCCTCACGGCCTCAACCGTGAGGTTCCTCACGAAAGGCCTCACGGCCTCATCCGTGAGGTTCCTCACAAAGGGCCTCACGGTCTCAACCGTGAGGTTCCTCACAAAGGGCCTCACGGCCTCATCGGTGAGGCTCCTCACAAAGGGCCTCACGGCCTCATCGGTGAGGCTCCTCACAAAGGGCCTCACGGCCTCATCTGTGAGGCTCCTCACGGAATACGTTGTACCCTCACGTATTGATGGCCTCACGACGACTGGCCTCATGAGGGCCCTCATGGTGGGCCTCATGAGGGACAATGCCTCACGACTGTCCTCATGAGGAACTTTCAGCGTGTTCTGGCCTCACTCACCCTCACCTCATCGTCGTGAGGTGAGGGTGAGGCGTCCTCATGAGGGTCCTCATGAGTGAGGCCGCCCAGCTATGGTCTACGCTGGCTGTCGCGGAGAAATCTCACTTACTGCAGTCCGTCGCAGCTGTGCTTCTGATCCCGCTGTCCGTCGCGGTGGTTCGGGATCCCGCCGTATTGCTGAACGTTATCGGATGAATAGCAGTACTGCAGTCCGTCTCAGATGTGCTTCCGATTCCGCTGTCCATCGCGGTGATTTGGGACGTCGCCGTTCTGCTGGACGTTGTCGGGTGAATCGCACTTACTGCAGTCCGCACCGATGTGCTTCCGATTCCGCTGTCCGTCGCGGCGCTTCTTCCGACTCAGCTGTCACGGCTCATCGTCACCAGCAGCCAATACTGCTGTCCCTGGCTGCGGCTATGAGTGACTTGCCTGTCTGTTTCATGTTGATAATCGCTGCATCTCCTCTGGCCAAGATGGGGATCCCTATCGACTGCGCCAGTAAAGATGGTTCTTTTCTCCTCTCTCTTGAATCCCCGTGGAAGGCAAGTTGTCAGTGATGATGACGGTTGAGTTGGAGGTACTCGACATCAGACGATCTTCAATAGTTGGTAACAGGTTTATTTACATCAATAGATTTTACGTGGACAAAATTTACATCATATGGCAAAGTCACTCCGAGCCTCCGAGCAGGTCCGTTTGCTACGGAGTCCGCAGGCCAAGTCCCCCAGTTGGCTGCGCCAGTAAAGGTGGTTCTTTTCTCCTCTCTCTTGAATCCCCGTGGCTGGCCTGTTGTCGGTGATGATGACGGTTGAGTTGCAGGTACTCGACATCAGACGATCTTCAATAGTTGGCAACAGGTTTGTTTACAGCAATAGATTTTACGTGGACAAAATTTACATCATATGGCAAAGTCACTCCGAGCCTCCGAAAAGGTCCGTTTGCTACGGAGCCCGCAGGCCAAGTCCCCCTCATTTCCCTAACTTCTCCGCTCTCTGGGTTGTTTTTCGTCCCCCAGTTGTCCTCCTTTCGCGCTATTCAAACGAAACGCTCAGCAAAAATATAACAAGACAACACCCCTCGCACAACCGTTAGCTCGACTGACCCAACGTCTTCGAACTCAAAATTTATTACCTCTTGTCGTCGGCCACGGACATGTGCGAGGCGCGGCTCACAGAAACCCGATCCTGCGTGTCTTGGAACCAGAATCTGGTGACTGCCTCCAGACCGCGTGTGTGGGAGGAACGACGGTAAAACCTCGCGGTGGCCAGTCGCTTTCCGCGAAGTGCGGGAAGAAGTAAACACAAAAATAATGAGCCATTCGGTCGCAGAGGAAGTTTCCACTTTACACACACTATATACCTCTAACCGGAGAACACTCTACTAGAGTGACGACCACTTTTTCTCCTCTTCATCTCCCTTTCCGCTTCCCTTCTGGTCAAGCCGCAGCCTACCACGTTTTCTCCCCTACTTTCCTTGCGTACTCAACTAAGAGAAAAAAAAGGTTTCGAGCCTGTACTAAAATAAATTGAGCTGCAGACCCCTTCTGTGTGTCACCCAGATCAATGAGCCCAGTTTCTCTCCTCTCCTCTACTCTACGGAACCCGCAAGCGGAGTAGCACCACCCCAACAGACAAGATGCTAATGTGATGTCTAAGGGTCCGCACAGGCGTGCTGTTGCATCCAATCGCAAGCAGCGTGTCCCGAACTCTGCCATTAGCGGTTGTACCCAGATATGTACATGAAGAAACTAGAAGTACATGAAATTATCGCATCGTATTCGCACCCTCTGCGCGATAGCTTAGCTGTATGGGTCCCAGACGACAGATGCGTACGCTAATATAAAGTCTAACTATAGTGTTTTGTACGCGTTTAACTTCACAACTGCCACCGTTAGCATTTTTCTTGGAATAAGGCAAAGTTTCGTAAGAGCCTTGGAACATATACATAGGGTGTTTCACATAAAGTAATATATATGTACACACTCGTATATACACTAAGAAATCTACGTGTCTGAACATTATGCGGTCAACGCTACTTATCTCGCAAGAGATTTTGTCATTATATTCCGAGCCCCTTTTATTTAATTTAATTTGAGAGTAACTGAATGTTTCCAATCGATCTAGAAAATTTGCCAAGTCAACCTCACTTTTGTTTTTTGTTCTCTTTTTGTTTCTTTTTTTTTTTAGAAAAAGAAAGCGCACGCCCGAATTACCCCATCGCATTGTGAAATACATTCCCTGCTACGTTGGTAATAGCTGAAACAAAATGAGCGGGGCGCATTTTCTTATTCAACTTTTGCAACTCTGAGTTGCTCCAAACGCGGGAAAAATAGCCGGAGTAGGCCAGAATAGCGGAAATGAGGTCATAACTCTGCTGGGAAATATAGCCCGAGGTAACCCTGGCATAGCCTTCTATATACTGAGGCTATGGCCTGGTAAAACATCTCTACTCTGCACCAAAGCAGGGTAGGCTGGGACAATGACGACACAAACCTGCGCGTGCGGCTTTGTCGTCTGCTGAACACGACACTTGGCCCTCTTCTGCTTGCTCCTGACCAAGTTTTGAAACAACAAACCGAGTTTTGTGTTGCGTACTAGAAGATTACTACCTAGATATAAAATTGGATCAGAACTATAGAGCACTTGCAAAACATACACGGTGTGCCAGCGTTTGCATTGGGAGTGTTTTCTATTCAACAAGTGCTTCGACGCCAACTTGAACTCCTTGACCATAGACCATTCAGCTTGTCCAAAGTACTTGGCCCATATGGAGCTCCCCTGCGCATCAGTGCCGGGCTCTTCGCTCCCTTTTTGCTTCCATGCAAGCCACTGGACTCCTCGAAGAGCTCTAAACAGAACTCCGACCTGTCGTCGCTTCAATCTCACCATAATTCATCCTCTCATATTAACCACTGTGAAGTGGGGTAGGGTCCTGTGGGTCCTGTGGGAAACATCCCATGTCATCATCACTTCTTCGTTTATTGTTGTTGTTGTTGTCGAGAAAGTAAGCATTTTGCAATACTGCAGGCCATGATACAGAGCTCATGTTTCTTATTCATGAAGTATGATTATTGCTCCAAAAGATGATATTCTGTCTTTAAAAATCCGATATCACTAATTAACCTCTTAGCTTAAGGAGTCCTCAATGTCTGTCACAGTCGTTTTAGTGAACGAAAGCGACGTGGTTAGCAGGGCGGCCACGCGGCCACAGCATGTTGGTTAGTTTATTATCAAGTTAGTTCAAGTTGGATGTTTGTATTTTTGTACAGGTTAGTCCAAGTTAACTGTTGGTAATTTCCCGTGCATGACTGTGCATTTTTAAACACTTTTTTCTATCACTTTATTTTGCAACGAGGATTTCGATCACTTTATTTCGAGGTACTCCTCTGAAACCTGAAATAATCTGGTGTAGTTATTGAACCCCTGTATGCAATAAGGGGATAAATCGACTTATCCCCTTCTTAGTATTTTTATTGCATTGATATATACATACTCAGTATGTAGCTGCTAAACAAACAAACTAAAAACAAACCAACTTTGTTTCTTATTTCTGAAGAATGTACCGAACTTATTTACACAGTCACTATAAGAATTTCGAATTGTCCCGGAGTCTCCCTTTAGACGATAGTTGTCCCTGAATGCCCATTACAATTTTGCGCAAAGCAGCGCTCGAAACCTCAACGCCCGCCGTCTTGCAGCGCAGGGTAACTCCAACCGCTCGAGAAATAATGTTGAAGGCGGCTACCCTGGTGTCACGTGACGCTACGTCATACCCAACTTGCGAGTTCCTCGAGTTAAATAAAAACCACGCCCGTTATCAGCAGAAGCTTGGAAAAGGGAAAGTGACAGGGCAGGTTCATGGCTTCCTCGCATTGGTTCTTTCAGAGATCTGAGCGCGACCGACAATTTGCGTCCTCTAAACAACGGTTTTCGCTATTCTTTCAGCTATTATCATTGGAACTATTATATTATATTACTTTGCAATAGAATTGGGCAAATTCGGTATGCGCTTTCTGATTCTGTCAAAAAAAAAGAAAACGTCAAGTTGAATTTGCAAATTTCGGAGTTCAGTTAGGAAAATTCAATTTCTCGCAAATTGAGTTCGATAAAAGTGCTCAGAAGTCATAACAAAATATCATCCGAGGTAGAGAGCGTCGACCTCATGGTGTTCGGGCAAGTAGATTTATACAGCGACAGCTGCTATTGCCTCGTTTCCCAAGATCGCATCGTCGCCGACGTCCCGGCATGTAAACAAGAAAACGTGAACGAAGAAGTTCGATTCTCTTCGTTTACGTTAGGCTGTTATAGGAGGTGAGTGGAAATAGGGAAAGAACACCTTCTGTGCCGAGGGGAAGGAAGAAAGTGGCGCTCGAGTAAAAAAACACCCTTAGTGATTCTGCTTCAGAGGCCACGGAGATATCGTGGACTGCTGACACACAACAACAACAACAACGTTATTTTCGGCCTTGGAGAGTGGGGAGTTTCATCGCAACAGGCGATACTCTACCCCAGTGCTTGGTGGAATGGGGGGAATTAAATAACGAGCCCCTTTACAATAACGATCGAAGTCCGATGGTGTCCAGAAATGTCAGAAGAGCTTTGAGCGCAGAGCGTTGCTGGGCTGGATTGGGCCAGGGACCAAGCAATTTCGGTAGGGAGAAAGGGCGAGAGTCCAGCTGACGAAGAGACTCGGAGAGTGTGGTTCGGGAAGGTTCGTAGTGAGGGCAATAAAGAAGAATGTGCTCCAGATCCTCAAGAGCACCACAGTGGCAGCAGGTGGGAGAATCAATTTGTCTCAAGCGGTAACGCCACTGAGCTGTAAAGGAGCTGTAAAGCTGTAAAGCTTTGTGGCGCGCACGAGAACGCGAACGGAAGCACAGAGCTCGCGAAGACCCAGCTCGTCGTGCAGTCGAAGTCGCAAAGAAGAGAGTGTGACGACCGCATCCCAACGTGCGCACCGCCGAAGTTGAGGAAAAACAACATAGTTTTTTTTAAGAGTAGCAAGCCAAGTGTTGGCTGACCTCTCTCAACACTTAACAATCAACAACAACAACATAGAGGTGAAGACCCTGCAGTGCGTGCCGCCGAAATAGAGGTAAAGTGGAATCAGCGGCAATACCTTGCACTACGTGCTGCCCGAAGCGGAGGCAAAGACGCATCTGAGGCAAGCGAAAGACGAAGGAGTCACGAAGGACTTCACTAGACAATTCAGGGAGAACCCATTTGGGTACAGTTGCTCGGTCTACGATCGCTTGTGGTTCAAGAGTGATCTCACAGCGCTGCCGATGACTTGCCATGCACTGCTTCGACTAGGATTTCCAGCTGCCGACACCACATTCCGCTTGCATGCGTCGTGTGTCCAGTATCTGTCTGCAGACGGCAAGTGCCTGACTTGTCTACGTCCAACGGATACAGGTACCCAGTGAAAGCGCCCGACCTCCCGCCGTTGCGGGAGCGGGAGACTTCCCCTAGCATTCCATTCATGCAAATCAGGTTCTTGATACACACTTGATGTACCGGTCTACAAGAAGTGTTGACGTTGGAACCGGCCAGCAGAACAGGCGCAGTACCAAACTCGAGAAAGACATGAATTGATTTAGTGTTCCAGGACCGAGACCTCGTCAAGGATACTGATCACATCACCACCTCACTCCACAGATCACAAGAAGGTACTCGTCACCCAAAAGTAGTAGTGCATACATCACCACTGTTAACATTCACCCACAACAGTTGTCGCTGGAATTCACGATACACAACCGCCCTGTGATTCCGTGACTTTTTCATACGATTCTTTTTTCTTTTTTTCACGCAAAGTGAAACACCCTGTATTTTCCACTTGTTTAGTCTAAGGTTTCTTGCTGTTGCGAGACCTAAATACTGAAACTCAACCACTCGTCTGATTGGGCTGCCGTTCAGTGTGTACTATGTAGCTACAACATTCTGGTGATTTGCTGCGACTGATAGTCATGCAAACTGTTCTGTCGCAATTGAGCGTCATTTCCCAAGCCTCACACAATGAACCGATCTGAAACAGTCCATCATGTAGTCTTTCCTGGTCATTCGCCGAGTATACGCCGAAATATGTCTTGCAGTCATCTGCGAGAAATTTGATACCTAAATCCGGGTTAATGCTTCCGGTATTAACGAAGAAAGATGAAAGTCACTGAAAAGGATAGCCAGCTGTAGGACTCGAACCCACATCTTCCTGATTGCCCATCCAGGGCTCTACCACGGTCCCTTGATAGCTTTCTGGTCATACAGCTCCGTCAAAAAGTTGGCCTAGGGACAACGGGAGCCGCGTGGTGGCGCCGCGATCGGAACGCGGTAGAATCTCCCGCTCGGGCCAGTCATGGGAACGGCAGATGCAGTGTTGTTTTTGCGCTTTTCCAGACATCCTACGAGAAAATTATTTGTTGCAATGGTTTTCTGCTACGTTGCAGCAACTATAATCGAATAATCGTTTTCTGTTCGGCATTATTTTATGCGTAAAGCTGCTGCCGACCACTTCGAGTGGCACGGATGTATTGTCGCGTGTCTCCTATCTTCAAACCCTCAACCGGAGATTCTAGCGCAGTTTATGTGCATAGGGCACGGTGGTAAGGTGATCTGTACTTTACATAGCGGGCACAGTACATTTTACAGTTAATTGCGGGCAGTTGCTGCGCCCATGACAGCGTACTAATTGACGCGATCGGCCGATCGCAATCACACCAGTCCTTTCACGAGGTACCAGATGAGTTACTCTCAATTGTTGCCACGAAGCTGATGAAGACAAAAGTATAGCGTCTAAAAAGATTCCGACTGACGGACATGTCACGAAATTTAACCGCTGTGCCCCTGTCCCGTTCATCTCTTGTTTTAGTCATCTATCGTCTGGACCTAATTTCTTTTACGAGACTGAAAAGAACCGCCATGTATCCGACATGCTTCCGTGAATCAATCTCGAGCGGCCTTTTTATCCTGCCATGCTAAAACACTTTAATGATGCGTACATTATTTAGCGTGTAAAGGACTTACTACAGTTAATCGCAGACAGTTACATGACCGCTTAGAGGGCGCGTTCACATGTAGCAACTCGGCAGCTCCACCCACAAGCAATCTTACGGCAACCGGAGAGCATGGGTTGGAATCCAACTGGTGGAGTCTTTTCCTTATCAACCGTTTGTCAAATTAGTCTTTTTTTTGCGCGAATAGATCATTATTACCTTCTAGAATGGCAATTGACATATTTTCGTGACGTTCGTAAAAAAAACAAAAAAAACGAGTATTTCTGAGCTGCAGGTGCAGGAATTGAACCCGTGAATCCACGCCCTCGGGAGCAACGTGACAGTACTCCTCTCGCTGATTGGCCAGCGCGCGAGCAACTTTTTAAGTTTTCGTTCGAGGAGCGATTACGAGCAACTTGAGTTGCTGGAGGTTGCCAGTGTCGGACGACTGTCAATAACTCCAAAGTTGTTCAGAGTTGGTGGGAAAAGCTGCTCCGTGGGAACGCTGCCTTAGTATTTGACGCGATCGCTCGTCCGCGATTACACGATTATTACAAATGTTGACATCCCTGGGAGCCAAATCAGCTCAAAAGCCCCAGTTCCATGAGCAATTTTCTTTCAGATTCTGTCCATAAAAGCACTGAGTTCGTTGTTGGTGTCTACGGCAGACGCCTTCTTTTTACGGGGTTGTTTCCCGGGCATCGTTGTCTGACGGAACGGTTTCGCACTTTCGGCGTGCTCAGATACGACGGCAGCCGTCGAATATGCGCGGCACTGCATTGACTTTGCACGCAAGCTTTGACTTTCCACGCTTGTGCAGTACTTTATCGCCGTTGATGACGAGTTCGTCGTGCCATACGACATCGCAGTGGTCAAAGTGCTCCTCGCAGACACGTGTGTGTGGAGAGTCTAAACTGAACTGCCCACCTTCAATGCGATGGATGGCACTTTTCCACTTCTCACGCTTGTCAGAATTCGCAGGAAAAGCGAACATGTACACCCCCTTGCCACCCCCCGAATACCCAGAGCGACATTTGGTAACACAGCATGTCTCTGGCATGCTGCTAGCACACGGTTACAACGCGATAACAGCCGAAAGACGTGTACTGCAATGGGAGACGCAGGCGTCTCTCTCCCGCGTTCCGATGGCAGCGCCACCACGCGGGCGCTCCGGTCCCTGGGCAAAGCTTCCCCATAGAGTTACGGAGAAGCTGCGTGACCAGGAAGCTATCAAGGGACCGTGGCTCTACCAATTGAGCTAAGCTAACACGCCTTCTCAGCGACTTCTAGGGTGCGTCATCTGAAGGGAGAAGCCCGTCACTCTCTCTCTCACTCATCCTCCTTTCACTCTTACATTTTTGCTCACTCATACACACATTCGTACGACAGGGAACAACGCTGTTAATTCGTTTCTTCGTTACTTTCTTAGGCAATTTGAGGCTTTGTATGTATTTGTCCCTTCTATGTTGTTCCAGCCTCAGAACATCAGTTCTCTCAAGCTTCCGGTATGACATATCGCCGATGCAGACAAAAAAACAAAACAGAAACAGTAACAGCCCTAGAACCGAGCCCAAGGGCGTTAGAAGCAGAATCCCCTATATTCACAAACTGTTTTCTGTCATTTTAAATCGAACAACGTGTGAAAGTCGTATTTTTTAATTCGCCCAGAAAAAAATATATGTTAGAGGACAGTTCAAACGACGCAAATCGCGCCACGTGCGACGCTCGTGCGTGGAGTAGTTTCCGCGTAGGAAAGGGGGAAAGTCGGAGGCTGCTTGTGCGCGCTTTCTTCTGGACCAACTTTGACGGGATCTAGCACCGTTGACTTTATGTCTAGGAACTGGAGGATTTTTGTGATTATAGGCTGCACCATAGGCACCGTCTACAGCCACCCACAGAACTCTGAGAGCCACAGATGTTCTATTAAAAAATGCCAAACTTGGCGTAAACGTTCAAAAAGGCCAAACTTTGTTACCAATTCTCTTCATGACGGAACGTCTGAGAACATCGAGCGTAGTCCCATTCGATAGGACGTTGAAAGAGCTTTCGTGCTGTATAAAATTCATTTTTCTCAGCCCAGTTGTTTCTGTGTTATTAGCTTGAGAATCACACATGGTAGGCAAAAATTGCCATTGTTGCATCTCAATTTTCTCAAAAATGCTATCTTCGATTTCCTTGATTTTTTTTTCAAAAGGTGGCGTCATGTCTCTACTTTAGACGCCAAGTGAGACAATCTTTTATTTTTGCCGGAGAGACGCGCAGCGATTTTTTTTTTTTTTTTGTCAGGCAGGGTGCACGAGGCTGCGGCCTTGCGCGCCCCACCCACGAGAACGCGACTTTCAACCTCTTCTTTGCTACATGTGTCCCGTTGACGGAGAAATCAATGACCACACTGCGTGAGCTTGTTCTAGTGTCCCCGGAGCATCACTTTACGTTTACCCAATGGTCTCTCAGTTCCGTCAGGCTCATTCAAACCGTGGGAGAGTACATGAGTTGCCTGTGCGCTCTTGACGAGAAGCCCCAGTTCGACGAACATACCGACAAAGCAGTGAGAAGAAAGGAAGCGCTTCGTAGAGATCTTTATCCACTGGTAACATCTTAGCTTTTGTTTCAGGTTGCCGCCAGTCCCTCAGGCAGTGTGAAAGGCACATCCTTTTCATCGATAAAAGAACGAAAACCGAAAGTTTCGAAAAACGTAAAATGTGCCCATTGTGAGACCCCTGCAGGTGGTGGCTGCCAGCATTGGATTAGCATCATCCGATAGCTTTAGACATGACCTTTCACATGATATAAAGTGACTGTGTTCAAGCGCATTCTTTGTCCGCCTAGTATCGCAAAATCACGAGTGGTATGCGAAAATTTTGCATGTTCGATCTTAATTATTTCTAAAAAGCCGGAATATTTTTCACGATTTATTCCACAGGGGCAGAATTATGCCGGTACTTTGCGCTACTGGTAAAGTACCTTTTCTCTTTTTGATTGAGACGTAGGGCTACCTTTCCGCGGGGCGATTTTTCCACAAAAAGGCGCTCTTCGTATGTTTACGAGCGCGTTTTGCTTCGTAGTCTTTGCTTTGTAATTTAATGCCCAGATGTTGCGTTATGTACTTATTTTGCACTTATGGTACGTATGTTTATTTTTTCCTTTGGAGACGCAGGGCAATACTTTCGTGGGCGACTTGAACTTGCTATTACGCACTTTCATGGGAGTAGGACGCACGACGTGTGCGTATACGCACGTGCGCATATTCACTATTCTCCCGCACATGTGCTTGAGGCAATGCACATACGCACGCTATGAGGCTGCCATGCGAGTTAATATTAAGAAGGCAGAACTACGGCCACATGGGACAGAAAGTTACAACACCTGAGAATACATATTTGTGGTCGCGTGGTTGCAGTCGCCTCTTAACTTGGGCGCAATAAGTGATAGTCCCGAAGGTGTGTATGCTCTCTTTAATTAGTTTTATGCTCCGTAGCGTTATTTCGGAACCACGACGAGTGGTACAAAACCCGTAAAACCGCTGTGATGACAGTTGCTGCTCTCAAGTATAACACGTTCGCCCTCACCGAGATGTGTCAGTGTCACCGTGGGAATCAAAATTTCCGACAGAACAACGCACAACCACGGTCCTTCAATACTCTTTCAAAGAGTATTGAGTGACCGTGGCACAACTAAAATCCCTCGTTTCCGGTAACGGTAGGTGCCTTAAACCCTCGGTGTGGTCTTCAGTAGTCCTTCTGGCATCCATGCGCTTGAACCCATTCACTTTATATCATGTGAAAGGACATGTGTAAAGCTATCGGATGATGCTAATCCAATGGTGGCAGCCACCCATAGCTGGGCGGCCTCACTCATGAGGACCCTCATGAGGACGCCTCACCCTCACCTCACGACGATGAGGTGAGGGTGAGTAAAGCCAGACCACGCTGAAAGTTCCTCATGAGGGCAGTCGTGAGGCATTGTCCCTCATGAGGCCCACCGTGAGGGCCCTCATGAGGTCAGTCGTCGTGAGGCCACCAATACGTGAGGGTACAACGTATTCCGTGAGGAGCTTCACAGATGAGGCCGTGAGGCTCTTTGTGAGGAGCCTCACCGATGAGGCCGTGAGGCCTTTTGTGAGGAACCTGACCGATGAGGCCTTGAGGCCCTTTGTGAGGAACCTCACGGTTGAGGCCGTGAGGCCCTTTGTGAGGAACCTCACGGATGAGGCGGTGAGGCCTTTCGTGAGGAACCTCACGGATGAGGTCATGGGTCCATTCGTGAAGGACCTCACGGATGAAGGGGAAGCCACTGTATCCCCTCGCTTGGAGAAGGTGTGCGTCAGATGACATCACTCTGCGCGAAGGGCCAATGGAAATTCGAAGATCTTCGAGGATCGCCATGTTCCGTTCTTAGGTTTCATTCCTCCATATACAGGGTGGTCCACCAACCATGATAGAAATTCATAGTAAAAGACGTTGGCCCCGGACTGACATGCGGTCAAGGGATTTTTTTTCTGCCAATAACTTTTGCCACATATTGGTAACATTTTTATTTCTTTTAATTGATGGAAAGTTAATTTCTTGAATTGGACTCCGAAATTTTCGGAGGCAACCTGACGTTTTCTTTGCGGAAATGGGTTCCCCGTGGTCATTTTTCTCAGTATAGCACATAATCCCACTCGTAATGCAATGGCAATTGCCGAAATAAATTCGTCGAAAATTCGTGGAGATGAGCCCTTGGCTCCGCCTCATTTTTGACGGCTCTAAGTTTGAGCGCAAAGCTGCGAAGAAAGGAGGTTACATTGTCGCGCCACACGAGGGGGGAAAGGGTTACAAGCCTTACCCACGGAACAAACACCCGCGATGAGTGCGGGAATCAGAGCTATCTGATCAAAAATGATGTCACCCGACGTGTTGACAGGTAGGGAAGGAAATACATTTTTGGACCGTTTTGCACTCCGGTCTCAGTGAATGCAGTGAACAAGTAAACGGCAGCGATGGCAAGCACCGTGTATTCCAACCAAGAAAAAACAAGGATGATCATTGCTCTGGGGGCTGCAGGTATGGATTATGACAGAGCAGTCCTCAAATACATTGAAATGCTTCCAGGAACTAGGGTGGTGAGCTCTTGTACCATAAGGCGTGCATTTGTGAGACTGTCCACAACAGGAAGTTTCCATTCCGGTACCCAGAGCCGGCCCCACCCAATCTCTGCTAGTGAGTCGACACAAACAGACCAGGCCCTGAAAGAGGTAGGAGATGATCTCCACGTAAAGTTTTTTTAAATTCCGTGTTAGCACCGCGAAGCAACTGTGGCTATGAGCGGCGTATAGACGCGGACAGATGAAGAGAGGACAGCAGGAAGGAGTGGGGGACAGGGGGGTTAGTATGCGTCCTGGGCCGACTTCAAGGGGAACTGTGCCGACATTCGTTTGGAAAGTCTTCGGAAAACCCAGGGAAAACCTCAGACAGCACAGCCGGTGACAGGATTCGAACCCGTGTCACCTCCCAGTCTCGGCGTGGAAAGCGATCACTCTAACCACTATGCCACGGGAGGTGGTTCCACGTAAAGTCTGCGCACCCTGGCAAAGTGAGTACAGACATCAAAGTCAAGTGTGCTGAGGATACTACACAAGCACAAGCACACTCCACCCATACCACGTGAGCCTTCATCAACATTTCCAGCCTGGCGACAACCAGAAACGGCTGGATTTCTGTAACTGGATCCGATGTCGGACCCAGGAAAGCAGAAACTTTGTGAACAGGGTCATTTGGGCTGATGAGGCCCACTTCTGCCATAGCGCTCAAGTGAATCGACACAACGCGCATTATTGGAGCCGAACAAACCCACACTGGCTACGGGACTGCAAGCATCAGTACGAGTGGGGATTGAATGTATGGGCCTGGATTTATAACGGAGCCATTATTGGGCCAATCTGTTTCACGGGACCCCTAAATGCCAACCGCTACTGTAGCGAAATTTTTGATGCCGTGTTCAGCTTTATTGATGACCTGCCTCTTGCTGGACAGACCCGCGTGTGGTTTCAGCACGATGGGGCTCCACCTCACAACGCGCGGCGTGCAGTACAGCTGCTCCGTCACATGTTCCGGGAGAAGTGGGCTGGCCGATTTGGTCCAGTGTCATAGCCCGCCAGGTCTCCTGACTTAATGCCGATGGACTTTTACCTGTGGGGTCGCATCAAAGACGAAGTATACAAAAGCGAACCACGATCGCCGGCTGACCAGCAGGGGAAAATTACTGCTTTCTGCTCGTCGCTTTCCAGATCCGAAATAAAAACGACCGTGGAAGATACAACTCGGAAAGCCCACCTGTGCATTGCAGCAGATGGCGAACGCTTCGAACGCTTTTACGCTAATGATAACCTAATCAAAGTACACAGGAAGTGTGCTGAATGTGAAGAAATCTGTAGCATGTTGAAAGAAACGAATTGAAAAAAGAAGAGAGCTGACAGGCGTTCGGGCGCGTACAACTGTCTCTCTCTCTCACACACACACATACACAGGTTCATGACAATAGGGTGGTGCAGAAAAACTACGAGACCGCTATCAGCGGCCATAGTGAAAACAGCCGCGTAGGCACCCAAAGCAAACAAACACACTAAGCAAAACACGAATAAAGGAAAAAGAGCGTGACCCTGAAACTGACGTGGGCAAGGCTGATACCTGGCAGCGGAACTCTTCTGTGGGTTGGGCTTGTAACCCTTTTCCCCTCGTGTGGCGTGTCAATGTAACCTCCTTTCTTCGCAGCTTTGCGCTCAAACGCGCCGTCAAAAAAGGGGCGGTGCCAAGGGCTCTCATTTCCACGATTTTCGGCGAATTTATTTCGGCAATTGCCATTGCATTACGAGTGGGGTTATGCGCTATACTGAGTAAAATGACGACGGGGAACCCATTTCCGCAAAGAATACGTTAGATTGCCTTGGGAAATTTGGGAGTTCAATTCAAGAAATTAACTTTCCGTCAATTGAAATGAAATAAAAATATTACAAATATGTGACATAAGTTACTGGCAGAAAAAAATCCCTTCACCGCATGCCTCTCCAGGGCCTACGTTTTTTACTATGAATTTCTATCAGGGTTGGTGGACCACTCTGTATGAAGGCTACCATGAAGAATCTCACTTCGAAGGGGCATGCGACTTTTCATTAGTGACCTTACAGATAAGTCATGACTCTCTTAGGCGGTCACGTTATGTTGTTGCATAAGATAAAATCCCGAGAATAGGGAACACGATTTCGAAGTCGTGTTTTGAGCGCCACACTACCTCTTGTGGATTCGTTTTTCTGCCTGTTTACTGGAATAGCAGCCTCGTTTGGAGAGGCCCTGTACCGCGTTTTCGAAAGCGCGTGCAGCTGCTTTCCCCCGCTAATTTCGAATGATTGCAACTGGACACACGCGTGCTGTGTTGTGCCAAAGGTGCCGTGTGCGGTGTTTTTGTATTTTCTTTTTAAACAAATGTTACCGCTGCTGGGAATGTAACGAGGCTTTCTTTTTATTTTGATATCTCTTGTTCTTAACAGCATAAAGCTGAATATAAAGCAGCCTTTACCGGGCTCCCCAAAGTCTGTGCGACAGCAATAATGGAGGAAGTACTAAGGAAGGAACTAACAAAGCAGAACAAATAAATAACAATTAAAAAGATCTATGATGAAAAACCCGAGACTGGGGAAGAGACGAAAAACAGACGTTGAAATTGAGAGTTTGTGTGCGTCGTCTGTTTTTCGTCTTTTCCCCAGTCTCTGGTTTTTCATCATGGAGTTGTAAGAATTTTCAAAATCGTTCTTTGTCTCCTCAAAACGAATCCAGGAAAACTGGAATCCCCGTGACTGTAGCGCGCCTTTGAAATGTAAAAGAAGAGAAGAAAAAACAACAATAAAAAGGCACGACCTGATTGCAGGTGCGATTAAGTACCATCGTTGTGCCCAAACACTTCAGCTCTGAGCGTACCCTCCGATTCTGGCAGCAGCGTCATACGGTTCTGAGAATCGAGTACAGGATCTCTTCAAGCACTATTCCCCGCCACCACCGGATCATTTCCGTAACGGTACATCTGCACTGTAGTATTTCGGGCTCCACTTTACTGATGCCAAACACTAACGTTAAACCTCACTGTGACAGTAACAACTGTCAGCACATTTATCCAAGCACAGCACGAAACCCTGTAAACAGTTTAATGTCGCGCAGTATCATTAGTACCAACTACCGACACAGTAGATGAACGCCGACGTCTCATGTGAACATGACGGAAAGTTCTTTTGAGGCTCACGTACGTGTCTCCTAGTGACTTGAAGACACATGAGGCCATGTGGATCCTCATGAGGTGAAGGTACGTGAGGCCATGAGGGCCCTCGTGAGGTGAGGGCACGTGAGGGTGAGGACACGTGAGGCCATGTGGGTCCTCATTAGGCGAATGTACGTGAGGCGCCGTGAGGACATGAGGGCCCTCATGAGGTGAGGGCACGTGAGGATGAGGACTCCTGAGGCCATGAGAGCCCTCATGAGGTGAGGACAAGCGAGGATGAGGATGGTGAGGCCTTTCGGGACCCCGATGCCCTGAAGTAAGGTTCGTGAGGGAAAAATTTGAAATGGAATATGAGGGTGAGGGCGACTGAGGTTAAGTTACTGGTGAGGAAAATTTGGTGAGGGTGAGTGAGGCTGATAAAGTCCGTGCTTCGTGAGGTGAGGATGAGTGAGGCCGCAGGAAAATGCCCACCTATGCAGCCACCACGTGCAAATGGGCACATTTTACGTTGCTCGAAACTTCCGTTTTTCGTTCTTTTACAAATGAAAAGGATGTGACTTTCACACTTCCTGTGGGACTGGTGGCAACCTGAAACAAAAGCTAAGATGTTACCAGTGGATAAAGATCTCTACGAAGCGCTTCGTTTCTTCTCACTGCTTTGTCGGTATGTTCGTCGAACTGGGGTTTCTCGTCAAGGGCGCACAGGAAACTGATGTACTCTACCACGGTTTGAATGAGCCTGACGGAACTGAGAGGCCATTGGGTAAACGTAAAGTGATGCTCTGGGGACACTACAACAAGCTCACGCAGTGTGGTCATTGATTTCTCCGTCAGCGGGATGCATGTAGCAAAGAAGAGGTTGAAAGTCGCGTGCTCGTGGGTGGGGCGCACAAGGCCGCAGCCTCGTGCACCCTGCCTGACAAAAAAAATCGCTGCGCGTCTCTCAGGCAAAAATAAAAGATTGTCTCACTTGGCGTCTACACTCTAAATCGTTTTACACCTTAAAGGGTGTAAATCAAAATGTTCATGGCGCACACCTTTTAAGGTGTATTTTAACACCCTCATGGTAATTGGGGTGTAAAGGGTGTAACGCTGAATAAAACTGCTGGGTTCGTGGCAATATGCTGGTAACTGTGTATTCACAATTACCAGCATATTGCATATAATCATCACATTGAGGTCCATATATGTATGCACATCAAGGTGATTAAATGTATGTTAACATGCACAACCGACAAACAGACAATCATGTATGGCATGGCAGCTGTATATAGCATTTCGTGAAATTGTAGACCTTCTCATGAGCAGGCACCTCCCCCTATGTGCATGTTAATTACTTAGAACGTTGCATTTATTCGTTTCTTCAAGGATTTGCAGTGTGGTACCCACAAATATCTAACCCCTGTAAAATGCATTACGTTGTTCATTATCCGCGACTCATCAGGATGTTCCGTCCTCTCCTAGCTGTATGGTGTATGCGCTTCGAAGGGAAACACCAGCATTTTAAAGATGTTGCTAGAAAAACTCGACATTTGAAGAACATAACCCTTTCATTAGCAAGAAGACATCAATTTTATCAAATGTATGTGTGGTCGCAGCCCTTCATCAGAAATACCACATCTACTGATGGTTCCAAGGAGATTCTACTTCAACATGCCCCAGAAGCAATTCAGAGTTACATTCATGACCGTGATGTTCACGCAGAATCTATAGTCCATGTCAAAAGTGCAGTTGATAATGATAACACATTTGCTGTTGGCTGTGTTGTTTCCAAAGAATCTTCCGAGGAGGACTTATCAGTGTTCGTTGAGATAGCAGGCATATATGTTATTGACTCGGGTACCATTTTTCTCATACAAACATTAACTACAGTTGAGTATGATGAGCACTATCATGCATTTGTTCTGTCTTGCAATGAGGAGCAACGTGTTTTAAAAAATTTAAGCACTATCTCAACAGATCTTCTAAATCTGCATACCTTACCAGATGGTAGACGTGTTGTAAATCCACGCCATGCACTTTTGTAATGTAACTTCCCGTTCCCTGTTGTTGTATATATTTACTTTTGTTCATGTGAACGAAAATAAACATACTCCCTTTCTACACCCAGGCGACACACTTATCACCATATTTCACCTGAGGGTGTAGTACGCCATTGTTACACCCTCAGGAACTTCCAAAACAAAGTTGTAGGGTGTGAAAGGGGTGTGATCTTTGTGAATACACCTATTTTACACCTTTAAAAGTGTGAAACGATTTAGAGTGTAAAGTAGAGACATGACGCCACCTTTTCAAAAATAATCAAGGAAATCGAAGATGGCATTTTTGAGAAAACTGAGATGCAACATTGGCAATTTTCGCCTACTATGTGTGATTCTCAAGCTAATAACACAGAAATAACTGGGCTGAGAAAAATGAGCTCTATACAGCACGAAAGCTCTTTCAATGTCCTATCGAATGGCACTAAGCTCGATGTTCTCAGAGGTTCCGTCATGAAGCAAATTGGTAACAAAATTTGGCCTTTTTGAACGTTTACGCCAAGTTTGGCATTTTTTAACAGAAAATCTGTGGCTCTCAGAATTCTGTGGGTGATTGCCGACAGTGTCTATGGTGTAGCCTATAATCACAAAAAAAAAAAAAAAAAAACTCCAGTTCCTAGACATAAAATTAGCGGTGCTAGATCCCGTCAAAGTCGGTCCAGAAGAAAGCGTGCTCAAGCAGCCTCAGACTTTCCCCCTCTCCCACGCGGAAACTACTACACGCACGAGCATCGCACGTGGCGCGATTTGCGTCGTTTCAGCTGTTCTCTAACATATATTTTTTTCTGGGCGAATTAAAAAATACGAGTTTCACACGTTGTTCGATTTAAAATGAAACTACCCTTCTGTTAGGTAAATACGGCCTGGTTCATAAAATTAGGTCCGACGAAAGACTAGTTTATGCAAACCTTTGCGATAATTTAGAATGGCCTGCAATTTTTGGGTGGTAGCCAAGGTCGTGCTGAAGACTGGAAGCTGGTAGGTTGGAATCTTACCACCCTCTATGCTGTCTCAGGTTTTCCCTGAGTTTTCCGAGCACTTTACAGACGAATGTTGGTACAGTTCCCCCTGAAGTCGGCCCAGGAAGCACATTAACCAACCTGTCCTCTCTCCATCTGTCCATATCTCTGCACCGATCACAGCCACAGTTGCTTCGCGGCGCTAACACGAAAAAAACAAAAGCACATGTGCAGTGTGTGCACAGTCTTCACTCTCAGCATATCAAGAGATAGAGCGACATCAACCTGGATTCTCTTAGCCTTCAAAATGTTATATACTCTACTGATGTTCTGTTTTTTTCCGGAGCGCTCGTCGGGGGGGGGGGGGTATGTTAATTATTAAAAGAAGGAGGGAAAGGATAGCATGCGCTACGGCGGCTAGCTATTCCCAGCAATAAAAGCAAAACAGAAGAGAAAGAAGAACGCACACCTTACTCTTTCTGTGGATCGTCATATCTTACTGACCTTCATCTTGTCATAAAGTTTCAGGTTGAGCTCTCCGCAGAATGTTTTGCATCTGGCTAATAAACACATCGATCTTTCCGCGGCGTATTTCCGGAGGATCAGACCATGTGTGAAGGAAATACCCAGCCAAGGCCGAAAATATTTGTAGCCTCGTGTGCAACAGCTATATAGGAAAACGTAGCGTATTGTGCGGCACCGCGTATACCGTGACGCCAATAAGTAATATAGATGCACATGATGTTAAAATGTATTATCGACGCGGAACAAGAACCCCACTTTGCGATGCCTTTCGCCATGCTGCGGCAGCTTGTTCGTTTACCTCCTGATCAACCGCTGTTCTTGCGCGATCCACGGACGGTAAATTGGTGGATCGCTGGCAATTTGCCCTTTCTAATATTCCTCTTAGTCAGCTATGTTTACGTTGTCAAGTACTCTGGACCGCGGTTCATGAAGAACCGCAAGCCCATGGACTTCCTCAAGCCTGTCATCTTGGCCTACAACGGAACCATGGTGGCGACCAACGCCTTCTTCTGCTACAAATTCCTCAGCAGGTCGTACATCGGTGGCGGTTACAACTTGTTCTGTCAAGGAATTGATTTCAACACCAAAGATCATACGACGTTGCAGCTTCTGAATCTCGTGTGGTTCTACACCTGGGTGAGAGTTGCGGACTTTCTGGATACGATCTTCTTTGTGCTTCGCAAGAAAGACGCTCACGTGTCGCTGTTGCACGTCGCGCATCACTGCATAGTTGTCTTCGGGTGCTGGTACGGTTTGTCCTACGGGGCTGATGGACAGTCCTTGTTCGGCATATGTCTGAATAGTTTCGTTCACGTTCTCATGTACGCGTACTATTTCTTGTCGCTCCTGGGGCCCTCTGTGCGCAAGTATTTATGGTGGAAGAAACAGTTGACGGAACTCCAGATAGTGCAGTTCTTCGCTGTCTTGGCCCACGCCTCTGTTCCGCTGTTCAAGAACTGTGGGTACCCGGTTATGCACGTTGTTATAGCGTTTCCTCAAGGTGTTTTCTTCATAGTGATGTTCGCCAATTTCTACATTCAAGCCTACAGGATGAAGCAAGCAAAGCGCAATGAGTAGATGGAAAGTGGGCAGTGCAGAGGATTTAGTGCTTCGGTCTTCGGGCAGGAAGAGCGCTTTTAGTTCATGGGTGTGGGGCGGTTGCGGCCAAGAGTAGGGCAATAGCGCGACAACAGGTTTCGAAGAGGCAATGAATGGGAATCCTCAGACCATAATGGTCAGAGCTTTTTTTTAGAAGCTGTTTTTTGTGAACTTTATGTACGTTATAACTTTACACATCCATTGAAGATTAAGCTGCTTGGTGTTTGTCTCTTGTCCCACCGTACGTGTTCGCCCAAGCTCTGATTACATCTTCAATAAACTTCGTCCACCAGCTTGCCTGCTTCCATGCTGTTTCATCAGTCAGTGTCCTTTACACATCTTAATTTTCGACAAAATATCAACCCCTTGTGCGGCCTTACGTCATCGCGTAGCGGGTGGCAGCTCCTGCCAGCTCCGGCTCTTTCACGTCTGATGAGAACTCCCACGTCTGGGGCGTTAGTTGCGACAGAGTTGGGCTGGCTACCCCTGTACACCCACACAGATCCATGTCTCTCCCGGATGTTTTCCATAATTTGGTTCTCTACCACCAAGAACTTAAACGCGTCTGATCGTTGGAAACGCGTGTCGCACGCAATCGCCATTTTCACGAGCTACTAATCAACCCCTGTGGCTTACTGGGTAGGTAATCGCCGAGACTGGGAAGCGACTCGGGTTCGAAATTCCGGCACCGGCGGTGCTCTCTGAGTACTGAGTGCGTGACGCCGTAAGGGAAATATAGGCACAGTTCCCTGTGAAGTCGGCACAGGACACACGGTTCACCTGAGCAACATACCGCCACTCCGGTAGGCAGAGGGGGGGGGGGGGGGTCGAAGTAGCTTGCCGTTGTTGGCCGCACTTAAGTGGGCACCGTCACGACTATAGCAAAAAAAAAAAAAAAGAAAAAAGAGGGGGAGAGGGGAATGGACGATCTCAAAGTGATGCATAGGCAGGATGACCGATACTGATGGGACGGAGGCACACTGTAGATTAGAGGTGCGCTAGAGTGGTCTTTCCGCGAGGCCCGTTTCTTGAAGAAAGCGCACGAGGCCGAGAGTTTTTGAAAGTCGTTCTGCATAAGAACCTTCGGGGAAGAGGACGTCTGTCAGTATGCCAGGCCTGGCGTGGGGAAGGTGAGTTTCCCGCATAGTATGGTATGCACGGCATTCTTTCAGGATATGTGCGATAGTCTCCGGATGATTACAGTGACCGCAACTGGAGTCCTCCCTGGAGCCGATCTTGAATAGTTGAGAGTTCATGAACGCAGATCTCGTGCGTAACTGATGGAGCATTGTCTGCATAACACGGGGAAGATCTTTCGTAGTAAGAGAAGGTCGATGATTCTGCATGATGTCCGGTAGGCAGATGATTTGGTAATAACACGCAGGCAGCAAACCAACCAACGGACCACCACCGTAGTGGTATGTGTCGCACGGCGGTGAAAATAGTGAAATTGCACACGTGCACGCGAGAAATAACAACGCTGCAAACACCTGACTTCTAATTTTCCTATTATTATTCTGGGACGAGAAAAAAACATATGGAGCATTACCTTTTGAGGAACCCTCGCACTTCGATGATCAAAGCTCCTGCGGATATTATGTTATGCTTGCGCTCGAAACGAAAGGCTACGGACTAAAATTACTTGCCGCTATGCGTTGGTTTACACCCACAGCAGCCGCTTCCTAAAGTTGGTACTCTTCATACAGATCATTCGTATTGCGCGCGAGAGCCCTCGTATGTTTCTCGAAGCCGCGCATTATTTCTTGTTCTTGTTTATACGTGACGGTTCGATAATGGCGATAACCTTATTCCACCAGCAGTTACTTCTAACTTCACATACTAACCCAGGCAGCACAATGTACTGAAAGTCGAGTGCAATGGGGGGTGGACGGTAAGTGTCTGCTACTGCTACAATTAAAGCACTTGAAGATGCGGAAGGGAAACTGATAATAGCAAGATACACCGAAAATCATTCGCCTGCTGATCCCAAGATCGCGGGTTCAAACCCGGCCGAGGACTGTGGCAACTTGGTGGAAGGGTACACATTGCTCAGACACGCCGTCTTATGCTAGGGACGTTAACTGTGGTGTGCCGTGTTCCGAGAGTTCGGCGCACGTTGAAGAGCCGTCAGGCGGGCAAAATTAATTCACAGATCCGACCACTGTCTCGTCGCTCATGATCACAGTTGTCTCGTGACCTAAAGCCCCGAATTATTAACATCGCGAAATATTAAGTGCTCAGCAAACAAAGGAACTGTGTCTATGGGGAGGAGAGCTGTCTGGCATTCTACAGCAACCAAACTACGGGCAGCAAAAATGATCGTGAATAGAACGCTTGAACAATACGTTATCAGTGATAAGCGCGGCTTCACGAGGAAAGTCATTCCAGAGTCTAGTTCTTCGAGGAATGAAGGATTGGAAGAAGTAATTTGTTGCGCAACGTAGTGGCTTAACTTTGAAAGCATGATCATACGCTGGGATAAATAATATGGAGGATCGGTCATTAATGTGTGGGAAGTTATCCCAGGTAGAGGTAAAGAGAGACGGGAGCCGTCGAACTCTTGTTGTACAGCCGCGCCAACAGCATTATCCGTGGCGTCAGCAACGAGGGACATGGGAGCCTCGTGACGGGGGTGACTAAGCATTGTAGCCAAAGCCAAGGCGTCTTTGACGGAGTCGAAGGCGGCTCGCCTGTCGTCGATCCAGGGTAAAGGTTCCGCGGGCCAGGGAGCTGGTTTGGTCTTGAGCAATTCTTTGAGGGGTCGAATAAGTATACCGCGCATGACGGAACGAAACGTCTATAAAAGTTGACGAGCCCAAGTAAACGACGCAGCTGGCGGACTGAGGTTGGCAGAGGAAACTCTTTGATCGCCCGAACTTTTTTGGAAGAGGGAACAAGATTCCGTCGGCTGAGATCTGATGCCCGAGGAACTCCAGGGAAAGCTTGCTGAATTTGCACTTCTGAGCGTTCATCGCGATGTTGTGCTGTTGCAATGGTGCGGAAACATGGCGGAGGTGCTGCGCGTGCTGCTCTCGACGAATCTTTGGAACCTCTACGCAGCATTCTTCAAGCCGGAGGGCATCCTTAGAAATTCAAACAGTCCGAAAGACGCCGTGATGGCAATCTTGGGAACGTCTTTGGCAGCCATCTGAATCTGATGGTACGCTTCCACCACGTCTATCTTACTGAATAGACGAGCACCGGCCAAATTCATGGTGAAGTCCTGAATATTGGGTAATGGACATCGATCTGGCTTGGTGACCACATTGAGTGCCCTGTAGTCCTCACAAAGTCTCCAATCACCCGTTTTCTTAGGGACCATGTGTAAAGGCGAGGCCCAGTCACTTTGAGACGGTCTCGCAATACCAATGCAAGCATGTGTTGGTTGGAAGCCAGCTTGAGCGACCTTAAATTTTTTGGGCGCAAGCCGACGGGGTCGAAAGTGTATACGAGAGGCCTAGTTGTTTGAATGTGAAGAACCACATCGTGGCGTACTGGAAGGGTCCAATCCGGAGGTTCCATTCGCAATTCGTCAATTCGATGAGGACAGCAAAAAAAGGCGACTGGTGCGTGGAGATGGTGACGGCTGGTGGAGGCTGCCGAACAATGGAGGGGTGCCCAGGAGTACGCAAGTTCGTCTTCGAGTCCACGATGGCTTTGCAACCGAGATCGAGGATCAAACTGAAGTGTTGCAGAAAATCCGCGCCCAGTATGTTGTGTTCAATTGCAGGAGTTTTGAACACCCACGGAAACGAGTCAAAGTTCAAGAGAAAAATTTACAGAACGTTCACCGTAAACAGAAGTGCCGGTGCCGTATGCACCTGCGATGTTGTAGATGGGGTGTCGTTCCGTTCGAATAGCAGGGATTAAACTGACTCCTGCTCTTGTGTCGACCAAGAAACGACGTCGGGATGTCCTACTGGAGACGTAGAGAAGGCGACTGGCGCTGCTGAGGGTTGATGGGGATGCGCACGCCGCCGTTAGCGACCCCTGGGACTGTTTCCCGGCCAGGCGCAAGGTGATCGACATCTTCGACCTCTTGCGACGAACTGCCAGTGCCTTCATACCAGCCTTCACACGCTTGTTCTCTTCAGGCACCGGCGTCGGCGACGCGTGAGGCTGCGGCCATCAGCGTTGGGCTGCACACGTGTCAAAACGGACGCCAGAAGGGATGTTATGTTCCTCACGTCGTCCTGCAGCTCCTCAAGGGCAGTACGACGGCCCGCTTGGTGATTTTCGGCTGACGCAGAGGGAACTGGACATGGGGCACGACCGGCAGACGGTGTGTGAGCTTCGGAGTGCTGGACGGTCGAAATAGTCGGAACTGCCACCTCCATGGCCTTATCGGCATGCCCAGCAAGTTGTGCGATGGGAAGGATGGTGGCTGTGGCGAGTACCATCTTCGCAGGTGGTGGGAGTCTCTGCAAGAGGAGCTCCTTGAGCATCTAATGGCTCATCGAAGCTAGCGGCACGCTCGCCGAGAAGATGCTGCATGTGACGCAAGAATTGCGATGGCTGCTGATCCCCAAGGTCCTCTGCGACAACAGTTGCTGAAGACGCTTGCGTTTTGAGGCGGTAGTTCGTTCGATGAGTGCCGCCTTCAGCGTATCGTACGACGTAGAAGGGGTTGTCCCATAGAGGATGTCAGCGACTTCTAAACAACGAGATTTGGCCGAGGCAGACCACACTTAGGGACGACACAAACATGTAGGCCTCAAAGCCCAGAAATCAACGACTTCTTAGGGACGCGACAAGCGACTTCTGTAGGGATGTTTGGGGGAAGCACGGAGACGACATGAGAGTACCTCGTAGCTTGGGAAGTAATACCCGCCATATGTAATTTGGATTTCACTTGTGAAAACCAAACGTTGGGGTAGGCGTTCGAGAAGGACGAAAGCCGTGCTGCTATGTGCCCAGCGCTGGGGCGAAAGGCAGGGTCGTTGCGGTCTCCCGTACCGTTGCTGGTCCTTGTCGGTGGCCCAGCAGGTTCCATTGTTCGGATCGCCAGTGTGGGAAGTTATTCGAGCTAGAGGTAAAGAGAGACGGGTCCGACCAGCAAGCCAGATAACGAAGGATTTATTCGGCACGTTCGCGCGCTGAGGCGCGCTGCGTGGGCGGCACCACCTGAGCGGCTTCGATGTTTATTTAAACTTTTATTTGAAAACATTTGTTTAAAAATTTATTTTTGTATATCTGATGGAAGAGATTCAAGGCTGAGAGCTCGCGCCGTTGTATCAACACAGGCAAATCCAGTTCACGTTTTAGTTCTGTCGGGGCTAGGCCCTCTCTACTAGTCGCTTGTACTAGGATGGTAACAGTGGCGACCACAAAATTTAGAAAAGGCGCCAGCAGAGCCCTTTAAAACAGAAATCCCAAGCATGGAGGGCCGTTGAAAAAAATTGGAGGTGGGTATTATTGTAGTTACATCATTACAGCTTAATACATCATTACCGACTTATGTCTAAAGTTGAAATTGCAAGGGCACCACCTGTAGGGGGTGCACACGTGAAAAAATTAGGGAGTGTCACTGAACATTTGGAGCGTGTAGAGGGGGTCTGGATAAATCACTGCTTGGGAGTCCCTCGGGCGGCAGAGACCCATATGATCACTGCTGAGGCTAAGGAAGCCCCGCCTGAAGTTCTTCGCTACGGGGAGACGTGTCGGCAGTACCTCCGCCTTCTAGCTTACCATCGGCGGCACCCACTAGTTATGAAGCTCCAGAGACGGGAGCACAGCAGCGTACACCCATGTGTCTTTCAACTGAAGACCAGCATACCTAACTTTGTGGTCACATCTACTGCTCCCAGCACTCCTCCTTGGATATTTCCGACACCCGGCATCTCCCTGTCGGCGCCTGAGTTAACAGGGAAGAAAGGCAACGTTGCTGCATGCGTGACGAAGCAGCTCACTCTAGATATGATGAGCTCACGTTATTAGATTTCCACAGTAGTATTTGACGGACGGCTCAACCACGAAAGAAAGTTCATCGTCTGCCTTTGTCATTCTCTCCGAGCCAATTTCAGATGGCCATCACCTCTCGCATGAAGCATCATCAACGTACGATGAGCTTTATGCTATTAGTTTTGCCCCGCGTAAAATTTCTGACAGCCCCATTCGCTCCTGGGTCGTTTTTACGGATTCCAGATCTTCGCTGCACCCAAGCAGCACAGCGCGTCGGGAAAACTTCGGTCCGACGGCGGTATGAGATACGATAGTACCGCGGCCCAACATCAGACCGGTACCGGTTTTGCAACACCGGGAACACATCGGAGCAAAATTGGGTCTTGGTACAGGAGCCCGGTGCGAACCCGACTGGTCCCCGGTACTGAGTAGTAGCCTATACCCTCACCTTCCTCCTTGCCCGCTTTTATTTTTCATTTTTCGCTTTTATGACTAGATTTTTTCAAACGGAGTACACTTTCCGAACCGAGCGATAAAATGAAAACTGACTATTTCTTCAGTATTTGCTGGATTGAAAATCGCCGCAATTTTAGTACCGACAGTTTTTAACGTACCACAGAAAAGAAAGCTTTCCTCCTACAGCTGTTCGGAAGGCGTTCTGCATCCAAAAAGAACATGACGCTCACTTGACGCTCTCATTTATTATTAGGTAAACAACAGAAGCAGATTGACTATAAGTGACCACATATTTTCCAGCCTACCAAAACCGCTACAAAGCAGCATTCGTCTGGTCTCAGTGGGGTAGTTTCATTTTAAATCGAACAACGTGTGAAAGTCGTATTTTTTAATTCGCCCAGAAAAAATATATGTTAGAGGACAGTTCAAACGACGCAAATCGCGCCACGTGCAATGCTCGTGCGTGTAGTAGTTTCCGCGTAGAAGAGGGGGAACGCCGGAGGCTGCTTGGGCGCGCTTTCTTCTGGACCGACTTTGACGAGATCTAGCACTGCTAATTTTATGTCTACGAACTGGAGGTTTTTTGTGATTATAGGCTGCACAATAGACACTGTCGACAACCACCAACAGAACTCTGAGAGCCACAGATTTTCTGTTAAAAAATGCCAAACATGGCGTAAACGTTCAAAAAGGCCAAACTTTGTTACCAATTTGCTTCATGACGGAACCTCTGAGAACATCGAGCTTAGTGCCATTCGATAGGACATTGAAAGGCCTTTCGTGCTGTATAGAGCCCATTTTTCTCAGCCCAGTTGTTTCTGTGTTATTAGCTTGAGAATCACACATGGTAGGCGAAAATCGCCAATGTTGCATCTCAGTTTTCTCAAAAATGCCGTCTTCGATTTCCTTGATTATTTTTCAAAAGGTGGCGTCATGTCTCTACTTTAGACGCCAAGTGAGACAACCTTTTATTTTTGCATGAGAGACGCGCAGCGATTTTTTTTTTGTCAGGCAAGGTGCACGAGGCTGCGGCCTTGCGCGCCCCACCCACGAGCACGAGACCTTCAACCTCTTCTTTGCTACAAGTGTCCCGCTGACGGAGAAATCAATGATCACACTGCGTGAGCTTGTTGTAGTGTCCCCGGAGCATCACTTTACGTTTACCCAATGGCCTCCCAGTTCCGTCAGGCTCATTCAAACCGTGGGAGAGTACATGAGTTGCCTGTGCGCCCTTGACGAGAAGCCCCAGTTCGACGAACATGCCGACAAAGCAGTGAGAAGAAACGAAGCGCTTCGTAGAGATCTTTATCCACTGGTAACATCTTAGCTTTTGTTTCAGGTTGCCGCCAGTCCCCCAGGAAGTGTGTAAGTCACATCCTTTTCATTGGTAAAATAACGAAAAACGGAAGTTTCGAAAATCGTAAAATGTGCCCATTGCGAGACCCCTGCAGGTGGTGGCTGCCACCATTGGATTAGCATCATCCGATAGCTTTACACATGTCCTTTCACATGATATAAAGTGAATGGGTTCAAGCGCATGGATGCCAGAAGGACTACTGAAGACCACACCGAGGGTTTAAGGTACCTACGGCTACCGGAAACGAGGGATTTTAGTTGTGCGTTGTTCTGTCGGAAATTTTGATTCCCACGGTGACACTGACACATCTCGGTGAGGGCGAAAGTGTTATACTTGAGAGCAGCAACTGTCATCACAGCGGTCTTACGGGTTTTGTACCACTCGTCGTGGTTCCGAAATAACGCTACGGAGCATAAAACTAATTAAAGAGAGCATGCACACCTTCGGAACCATCACTTATTGCGCCCAAGCTAAGAGGCGACTGCAACCACGCGACCACAAGTTTGTATTCTCAGATGTTGTAACTTTCTGTCCCCTGTGGCCGTAGTTCTGCCTTCTTAATATTAACTCGCACGACAGCCTCATAGCGTGCGTATGTGTATTGCCTCAAGCACATGTGCGGGAGAATAGTGAATATGCGCACGTGCGTATACGCACACGTCGTGCGTGCGACTCCCATGAAAGTGCGTAATAGCAAGTTCAAGTCGCCCACGAAAGTATTGCCCTGCGTCTCCAAAGGAAAAAAATAAACATACTTACCATAAGTGCAAAATAAGTACATAATGCAACATCTGGTCATTTAATTACAAAGCAAAGACTACGAAGCAAAACGCGCTCGTAAACATACGAAGAGCGCCTTTGTGTGGAAAAATCGCTCCGCGGAAAGGTAGACCTACGTCTCAATCAAAAAGAGAAAAGGTACTTTACCAGCAGCGCAAAGTACCGGCATAATTCTGCCCCTGTGGAATAAATCGTGAAAAATATTCCGGCTTTTTAGAAATAATTAAGATCAAACATGCAAAATTTTCGCATACCACTCGTGATTTTGCGATACTAGGCGGACAAAGAATGCGCTTGAACCCGGTCACTTTATATCATGTGAAAGGTCATGTCTAAAGCTATCGGATGATGCTAATCCAATGCTGGCAGCCACCACCTGCAGGGGTCTCACAATGGGCACATTTTACGTTTTTCGAAACTTTCGGTTTTCGTTCTTTTATCGATGAAAAGGATGTGCCTTTCACACTGCCTGAGGGACTGGCGGCAACCTGAAACAAAAGCTAAGATGTTACCAGTGGATAAAGATCTCTACGAAGCGCTTCCTTTCTTCTCACTGCTTTGTCGGTATGTTCGTCGAACTGGGGCTTCTCGTCAAGGGCGCACAGGCAACTCATGTACTCTCCCACGGTTTGAATGAGCCTGACGGAACTGAGAGACCATTGGGTAAACGTAAAGTGATGCTCCGGGGACACTAGAACAAGCTCACGCAGTGTGGTCATTGATTTCTCCGTCAACGGGACACATGTAGCAAAGAAGAGGTTGAAAGTCGCGTTCCCGTGGGTGGGGCGCGCAAGGCCGCAGCCTCGTGCACCCTGCCTGACAAAAAAAAAAAAATCGCTGCGCGTCTCTCCGGCAAAAATAAAAGATTGTCTCACTTGGCGTCTAAAGTAGAGACATGACGCCACCTTTTGAAAAAAAATCAAGGAAATCGAAGATAGCATTTTTGAGAAAATTGAGATGCAACAATGGCAATTTTTGCCTACCATGTGTGATTCTCAAGCTAATAACACAGAAACAACTGGGCTGAGAAAAATGAATTTTATACAGCACGAAAGCTCTTTCAACGTCCTATCGAATGGGACTATGCTCGATGTTCTCAGACGTTCCGTCATGAAGAGAATTGGTAACAAAGTTTGGCCTTTTTGAACGTTTACGCCAAGTTTGGCATTTTTTAATAGAACATCTGTGGCTCTCAGAGTTCTGTGGGTGGCTGTCGACAGTGCCTATGGTGCAGCCTATAATCACAAAAATCCTCCAGTTCCTAGGCATAAAATCAGCGGTGCTAGATCCCGTCAAAGTCGGTCCAGAAGAAAGCGCGCCCAAGCAGCCTCCGGCTTTCCTCCTCTCCTACGCGGAAACTACTACACGCACGAGCATCGCACGTGGCGCGATTTGCGTCGTTTGGACTGTCCTCTAACATATATTTTTTCTGGGCGAATTAAAAAATACGACTTTCATACGTTGTTCGATTTAAAATGAAACTGGCACTTGCTTGTCAAAAGGGAAGTACAATGAAGCACCCTTGCAGGGTCCAAGAAGACTCACTGTAGCAATATAGCCAAAAGTAAAAAGTCACAGTAAAAGAGGTAAAAAGACACGCGACGACAACCGTGTACAAGTTAAATGCAGTTGGGACAGTTCAGACATGGAGAAAATATCAGAACAGCATTTAACAGAGGCCAACGCTGTCACACAAAGTAAAACTAGAAGATGTTGTGGTGGTAAGGTTATTGAGAGTACATCGTATGTCTGGGTTCATGATGTTCAACTGATCATCTGCTCTCAAACCAGTTTTTTCTCGGGATGCTCGTCTATGTGTAAGGTTTGGTATAGTTTGTGGAATTTGTGGATCTTTTCCTGGTAATGTATACAGCAAGTTTGCATCACGAACAGCCATCCCAATTACCTCATCTGCAATAGCACTCATGAAAACTCAAACTTAATCAGCACTTTGAGAAAATACAACTTTTATCTGCGAACCAACATTTTCAAAAACACGTGAAACTTGCAAATGGTAGCGTTCGGGAATAAGGAATCATCATTGTGTAGCGTAATATCGGTGGCTGAGTCAAAAACCTGGAGTGGGACCACTTCGAAGTGGTTTATTGGACAGGTCCCACTTTGAATGTGGGACCACTTAGTGAGTAGGACCAGTTGAAAGTGGAACCAGTTTCACCTGAAGTGCAACTAGTGGAATTGATCCATTGGTCCCCTCTGCAAGTGGTCCGGGATCCGGCCACTTGGCAGCTGGGACCACTGAATGCATAATCGACAATACTACGTGGAAATGCACATATTGCTCAAGTAAATATACTGTTTATTCTGCTCAAAGCATACACTAAGCAGAAAGAAATAATAAGTGCATCTCCATATATGCGTACTACGTAGTATAAGTCTGATCACTCACTGTGTCTAGACAAAGCATATGCCTGACTGTGCGATGCACTCACGGACTGCAGGGAGCTTTACGTTTTGTTGGCCTCCTCACATCTTCTATTTTCTAAGAGAAGATAGCACATGACACTCCTGTTTTCCATGCAGGTCGCGACATATGCCCCTTCCTCTTCACGATACGTTCGGAATCTGTATCTCTTTGAGTTCTTCCTAAGTTTTTAAAATGAAACATCTAGTTAACAGTAAGCAAAACATCACGGTCATCACTCATACCTTCGAACATCAGAAGCACCACCATGTGCAGTACGGTTGCCGTTTCACCGTCCGGTTCTTGTGAAAACTCTTCCTGGAAATCGACAATGCGTTGCGCAGGGACCACTGTCACCACATTGTCTTAGAAAGCGCACTAAAATACACGCAAATACTGCACAGAAGTTACACGATCCTTGCTACGGCAACCGAAGACAAAAATCAACAAAACGAACTCACCGCAACGCGTCCAACTCTCAACTGTCACCTGTCACTGTCGCCTCTCACCCTCTCTGATCTCGCGTCTCGCCGTTTGAATTTGTAGCCGCCGTGGCAACTTGATGGTTATGCATTACATCAGCCGCTGCATGGATGCCCTAAAAGTGCGCTTTCCTGCGCCGTAAGAGGCACGGCCACGTGATATGCAATCGGCAAGGTGTCGGGGAATGAACGGGTTGAAATCATAATATTTTGCTTCTTCCTTTTTTTTTAAACATCTACCACGTGATCACGAATCGGGTAACTATCGGGGATTTTTCGGGGAGCGACCTCACAATTTTTCCCTCTCGCGTTTCTCCATTCTCTTGGTAGTGGGATACTATCGGCATATCCTCGGGTTCCTGCATTCAATGCCGGCCTTTGCAGAACCAGTAGCCCCATTGCCTTCCCAACCTTTTCCCGGTCCTCTGTGCTGCTTGGGCAGTGTGTGGCAACTATGGGACGCCGCCTGTCCCTCAGCCCTGTGGTCACTGAGATTCTGCAGGTATATAAGAAAGCAAGCGCACAGGCTCACTCTACCGTCTTCCAGTGGATCCCGGTCATGTGGGCATCCGCGGAAACGAGGACGGAGATCGAACAGCCGCAGGTGTCCCCATCATCTTATCTCGGGGGGGGGGGGGACCGCCGTTACCTCGTCTCGAGCTTCACTGGCCCCAAGATGCACTCTGAATGGCAACCTGGCATTACCACCCACTCTCTGCTTTACTCCCTTGACCCCACATTGTCCCGTACCCCCCCCCCCCCCCCATGCCGAATACCGCGTTCCTTCACCACAGTCTACCATGAGACTTAATGTGGCTTTTACGCCGGCTTTCAAACACCTCCTCGATGTCGGCGCGTCCAGCCTGTGTTGCACGTGTGGTGTGCGCGGTGACCTCCTCCTGGTCTGCGGACAGCACGATCGCGAGCGCGGCCTCATGGAAACTGCTCAGCAATGCTTGTATCAATGCTGTTCGATTTAGCCACAATTCTCGGACCATGTCGGACCCCTCACATTTGATGCAAGGCCTACGAGTTGTTGCTGAATTGCTCTCCGGCACTGAACTAACGGACGAACTCTAATAGGCCACCTTTCCATCATCATCACTTTCTTATCCCCTTCACAAGCGCAATGGGGCAGTGTACTCCCATAACGGCGGAGAATGACCCACCACATCATCATCCCATTTACGTGTGTATTTGTGTCTGTGCTTGTATCAGCCGATGCATGAAGCACGCCTGTGATAGGAGGAGACCCCTTATCTGATTACAAACCTTCTGGTGTACGATAACGAGTGTAAGCAGCACAATGTACTGGAAGTCGAGTGCATTAGGGGTGGACGGTATGTGTCTTATCAATGTTCTCTAGTTTCATGAATCTGTTCAAGGCCTTTCATCTACCCGTCCACCCCTATTGCACTCGACTTTCAGTGCATTTTGCTGCTTGGGATAAATCGGTTTGTGAAAAAGCTCATCAACGGGAAGGGTACAGCTTATGTTTCTGCTCAGGCCTTTATTATAATAAACCGTTAAAAGAATCCGGTCGTTGATGGAAGCGAAGGTCGTGCTGAAGACTCGAAGGTTGTGGGTTCGAGTCCTATCATACCCTATTTCACACCTGCCTAATGCTAATGTCGGGAATGGTATCAATTATCTTGGTTGTAGCTTGTGGTTTGTTTTATGCTCCATGTGGACTAATTGGAAGAATATAAATGGCCCTCCAGGGCTAGGTATCGTTGGTTGGTCACAAAAAAATGGCAATTTTGGTTTCACTAATGTGAGGCCCGCAACTCCACACCACCTCCACCAGTTACTTTGGGTGAAAACTCCTGTAATGATGATGCCAATGAAGAGGATGATGATGCTTAGTGGTGGTGGTGATTCCACAGAAAACAACTGCATACACACTGAGATGTCCCAGAACGCGCAAACACGCAACACGCAAACTGTCAAACAGCAAAACCCATAAAACACACGTACACTCTAAACCGAGTGACGGATAGGTGCCGTCTGATCAACTGACCAGATGACTTCAAGAGGCACGCGGTGCCTGCGAATGCTGCAGGCGCCCTGTGCCCCCTGAAACAACTGGTATCCCTGCTAGCACCAGGAGCCACAATGTATCCGACCTATTGAAGGGTTACTTGTACCCACTAATACGCGAGACACATTGTGCCTCTCGAGTTCCCTAACAGAAAGATGACCTCCAGACTTCGCAAAAAAAGAAAAAGAAAGGAAGAAAATGCTCCAAGGGCATCGAACATGAAACACAAAATTTTATTGGCTTGCACATACATTTAAATTGCATCCAATACATCATCGTTTGCCGAATGGAAAGCATACACGGTTCACTACTCCCGACACACACATATGGAGCACACGTTGCACGGACACACAACCCATCCGATGCACCAGGCAGTCCTCCAAACGTCGAACACACAATCCTCGAAACTTCGAACAGGCTGGCACTGCAAAGCTCAATGAAGATCATCCTTAGTGACGAACACGACAGTTCCTCAAACGAAATGGCCGACGAACAATTGTCCAATCAAGTGGCACCAGACACGCTTCGATGTGAGAAGCAGTTGCAATTTTGCACACGTATGTGTGACCGTTGAGACAGGAAACCTGTAAAGAAACCGGAGTGAATACCACGCTGGTATTGTTCCAACGTGAATGCTGGAATAGTACACCATTTTGTAACTCACGTCCTTGCAATCTATACAGTCCCACGGTCACCTATAACGAAAGAATACAATTAACCTCGCTTGTAACGTACAGCTTGAAGCAGAGTTAACTGGAATACCGCTTCGACTGCCGGAGCAAGATGGGAGCCACCCTGGCGGCCTTTAGCAGAAATGAAGGCAGAGGGCGTTTCGACATTTCCATTCCAGTCGGAGGGGTGTTCACTGTGGTGTGTCGAACAGTGCCCAATCAAGCTGGCGTCATCAACGCTTTTATGTTTTGGGCGACTGTGTCTGAGATAATGCGGAGAATCGATGTCATGGCACGCGCCTGAAAACAGGTTGGCGCATGGACACGCGTCATGTGAAACGCTTTGTGTGATCGAATTAAATAAATAACAACTTCTCTCTTTCGGAAAATTTACTATGCTCAGAATAGAGGATGCAAAGAGGCTTGAAATAATAAACGATGGTAATCGTGAAACCATCGTAACGAGTTTTTAAATAATAAGAAAACAATGCTTTCATGGTGTCACATTTCGCGTTTCTCGGAAGAACAGCCAATTAGTACACACAGTTTTTTGTTTTCTTTTTTTTTTACCCACAATCCTTTTTCTGAAAATTTTCCTCATCTGGATAACTTCACCGTAATTTTAGTTTTGGAAGTTTAGGAGAGGTGAGAGACGACTGGTTCGTACGTGCTAACTGGCGCGTGCCATCGGGATATCATCGATTCTTCGCAATCCCTAAGACACGGTCGCTCAAAACAAACGAGCGCAGCGTTGATTATGCTAGCCTGATCCACGACTTGTTGAAATCGCAGCGCGCCCTTGTGACTGTGGGCGAAAGCTGCCACGTTGCTGCGTTCGAGGGTATATTGGTTGGAAAATAAGCCTGTTGAAAGGGGTTGCGCGTTGTGTACATTCTGTTGGTTCAGTGCATGCGGTGTCGCTTTGAATGTGCAATGATCTGCGAGGATTGGGTCCCTTTTCCCTTCAATAGTCTAGGATGGCGACAGGACCTTTCACGCTGCAAAAAAGTCACCGAGGACGAAATTTGGCGATATTTAGGTCGCACCTCGTGTTCTCTTCGGCAAGCACATCGCGGCTGGGCATTCAAAGAAGAAGGTTTCGTCCGCAACGTGATGCTGAATGAAGAGACTGAGAACTCTGGTATTGGGCTACTAAGGGCTACCTGTACGCCGTCGATGAGAAAAGGCTTCTACACTGTATCTGCATGGTACAAGAAGGAGGATGGACGAATCGGTGGGGCTCACTGCCAGTGCGTAGCAGGGTAAGTTGTGCATTCGTTCGTTCATTAGTAGTGCGCGAATTCGTGATGGTGACATTTGCTTATTGCAGGCTCAGCGAAACTTGCCATCACGTGGCTGCTGTTCTGTTTTTCGTAGCAGATGCAGCACAGTCTGGAGTGAGAACATGCACGGATCTCCCGTGCGCTTGGATTGTGCCCTCACAAGGTTTGTACACGCTTGCTTGCTGTTGAAAATTGACTAAAAGCCTGGGGTCGTCGTCTTTATCACGTTGCTTCACTGGCTTACACAACTTTTGCTGGTGATAAAGAACGCTTGCTGTATACTGTAAAAGTATAAATTTTCGGAGGACCTAATTTTCGTGAATTTCGCGATCGAAACTTTTTCGCGAATTTAAAGTCCCTCAAAATACTGTTACAGACATAAAAAAAAGGAAGACATTGAAATAGCGACCAACAGCAGGCAACCATCAAGAGGTTCGCCTTGAAAACGCACTGTGATTTAATAGAGCATTCTGTGGCAAATCCACCGTTGAAGATTTCTACGAAAAGCTGTCGTAGACTCACTAACAATAGTTAGATTCGCGAGTTATTAGGACCGCGAAATTAACAACTTTTACGGTATGCCACTGCAGGCGGCCCAGCAATAGCGGAGGGACGATACAAATAAGTCTAATACTTCCAAACATGTTTTATTCATGTGAGCATCATCTCATTATTCATTAAAACATTTTGCAGGGAAGAAAGTCCCTTCTCCAAGACCACTGCAGGAAATACATTTCCAAAAACACTTGGTACACAAGCCAGCAAGGGAATGCAGGAGGCGTATTTACAACCCATGTGAAGAACAGCGGGATAACGAAACTGATGCATACAAAGACCTGCTTGAAGACATGGGAGACCACCACCCGTCTATGCTGTGGTTTCGGCATGCCGCCCCAAACAAGGATGCCGTTGTACCCAAGAAGCCATCTCTGCCCATCAGTGACGATGCCAACCTCAGCACGGAAGGTGCTGTACTGATCAGCAAGGAGTTTCAACGGTTCCTGAGGCCATTGACAGACGAGGAGAGGAATCGGATCACACTGCAAACCATGAATCAGTCCGAAAACAAGGAGTGGCACAAGGAGAGAATCGGACGCCTGACATCTTCACTGTTCAAACGAATTGTCAAGTGCCGCACCCCCGATGGACTATTGAAGCAGCTGCTGTACCCCAAGGACTCTGCTTATTCAGAGGCAATTGCCTATGGGAGAAGGAATGAGTCTGTCGCTGTTCGTGCTTATTGTGAACTTATGGCTGCTCAAGACCGCAATGTTTCTGTCCACAGCACTGGTCTGCATGTTCACTCACTGTACCCTTTCATAGCAGCCTCACCTGACCGTACACTCTAAGGAAAAAAGGTTGAAAACGGGTAGAAGCGCAACAGTTCTCCCCGACCTATTTTCCCTCTACTGACTGCAGGTTGAAGTTGAGCTGTTTCTGCCCTTTTGCTCAACTCTCTCCCCCTGACGGTAGAACCACTGTGGCAATCTTGTCACTATTAGGGTTCATGTGACTCTTTTTTCTTTTTGTGTGTTTCGTAGCAGAGTCACTAATGGAAGCGTAAATGGAGTCACTCAAGCGACGAGAATAGTTGAGGTTTACTAATCCTGCGCACAAAGGCGTTTGGTCCAGCTTCGAGGTCACTGTTCAAGAGATTAGCCAGAGCGACCAAACACTGAGTGTCTGCGCTTGCGCGGAATCGCTGATTGTGTAAAAGGGGTCAGTATAGAGACGAACGCTGAAAGTGACAGACCGTCGGTTTGCACGTGGACATTGCTGCACCGAAGGCCATGCGTGCGGCCTAATGGCTATGCTGAGTCGGGTATTCGCATCTCCGTGGTGGAAGGTGTTATCGGTTCAGCTGCAATGGTATGAACATAAGCAAGGTGGAGTTGGGACAGAATCAGGTGAGTTATTTTGATATTCAAGATTTTTCTTCCCGAGCGTCTTATATGCAGTGACCAGATGTGTTTTGCGCATTGCGTGCTCGGGTTGATCGGCATGTCGTCTGACACTTTTTCAGCATCCTATGAAACTGCAATATGAGCAAATGCGTTTGTGTAATACACGCAGGTCGCCATGACAACTTTAGCTCGGCACCTTATCGGCGCCCACCGGATGTGATTACAGGGTCCACTTCGAAAATGAAGAAACGGAGCCATAACATACGGTGAGCCACTGCTTGATGGGAGAAGGCACTCATCGCTCGAGTCATGTTTTTTTTTTTAGATGTGCTCTGTGTTATTTATTTATTTATTTATTTATTTGGCTTTTGCCCACTGCCAGGGTAGCCTTCTTCTTTTTGCATGCTTATTTCTGAGGGAATCACACATGTAAACATGTTTCTGAGGAGTGAAACAATTACCGTCGTTATTATTTATCGCTTATCTTAAATGCTCTATTAAAGCCATTTACATTTCAGTTCAAATCATCACTCCTGCCACGTGTTCCTCCGGGCAGATATTATTACACACCGAGCGAAGATTCGTGTGTATTTAGAGCGACACAGTAGTGTGAAACGTCAAGCCCTCAGAAGTTATCCCGATGCCCTTGTTATGGTGCATGCATGTGGAATTTATGTGCAAGACAATCCATGCAAGTGCTGTGCAGTCTGATGGATGCAACAATGGAGTCGTCTGTGTTGTGTCGTGTTTTCTTTCGTGTCTGCGTGCTCAGGGTTCTTCAAAATGGATGTACCTTTCGCATTGGTAAGCGCAAGTGTACGATTCCAATTGTGACGTAGTAATAAAATGCTGTGACCAGTAACAGTTGTCTACGTACATATTGTATCTCATCCACACAAATACTATACGTCAAGTTCTTCTCAAAAGGGCAGACGTCCTTCATGAAAGGCGGAGTAACTATTTCCCTACAAGGTCTAAATGCCCCGTCATTACGGGTAGAGATATGCCACCGGTAGGCACTGCACGAATAATAGCAGAGATTCTTACCATTTCGGGTAAAAAAATTATCTTTCAACAAGGGAGAACAGTTCTACTCACGGTAGAACTGTCTTCCTGGAATGGTTGAATATTTAGCGTCATGGGCAGATATTTCTCATCCTTGGGGTAGAGGTGTCTTCCATATGTAGAGAAAAGATAGACCCCCCAGAGGAATAACAGTTAACCACGTAGGGGCAGAATTTTGCCACTAACAGGGTAGAATTCTCTTCACACTCAGGGGTAGAACTGTTCCACCAGTGTGGTAGAAATGAAGGGGTAGAAGTGTTTCTACCCCCCACTTTCTACCCCAAAAGGCGGACAAGGGTGGCGGTATAGTTGTTCTCAATACATCCGACTACATCGCGGAAGCAGACAGGCAGTTAAGTGACCGCTCATTCTACAGAGCTATCGATCAGGATCCAACCCCTTCCTTTTGTCTTCTTATTAATAAGAAAATTGATGAACTCGTCACTAGTAAACTTATCCCGTCCCATATTTCCAAATTCTTGCGTCCTAAGAACGTTACACCAGGTAATTTTTATCTTTTGATCAAAGTTCATAAACCCAATAACCCTGGGAGACCCATTATTTCAGGAATAAACACACCGACAGAGAAATTATCCTTAGTTGCTGACCACTGCATCAAACACATCCCACCCCTTCTCCCATCCTTTGTCAAAGACACAAACGATTTCCTTTCCAAAATTAACGCTGTCCATGACCATTTCAGTAACCATGGTGACATTTTGTTGGCAACAATGGATGTCGTTTCGCTATACACTAACATTCCCAATGACGAAGGTCTCTCTGCTGTTGAACACTTCCTTAATTCTCACCCTTCCGATATTCTTCCCATGCCCGCTATCATCCCCCTTTTAGAACTAGTTCTTAGCTGTAATAACTTCGTATTCAACGATCAACACTTCGTCCAAATTCATGGCGCTGCCATGGGCTCCCGGGTTTCACCTAATTATGCCAATTTATTCATGGGTCGTTTTGAAAACTCAGCCCTCAATTCTTTCCCCCTTAAGCCACTTATATATCTCAGGTTCATCGACGACATTTTTGTCCTCTGGTCTGGTGATGAGGCATCTCTGCAGTCATTTTTTGATCACTTCAATTCTCTGCATAGCAAAATTAAATTTACCTGTAACTATTCAAGGTCATCCATCAACTTCCTTGATGTGACAGTGTCATGTAAATCTGGTAGGCTGACCACTGAACTATACAAGAAACCAACGGACAAGCGCCAGTATCTCCACTATGAAAGCTATCATCCCAATCACCAGAAAAGGAGTATTCCATATGGTCAGTTCTTGCGCCTGAAACGAATCTGCTCAGATCAGACTGATTTTGTAAAACATGCTCAGCAAATGGTATCTGATTTCGAAAAAAGAAATTACCCATTTGAACTCATCCATTACTCGTTTGCCAAATCATCTAGCCTATCCAGGGAGTCCTTATTCACCCCGAAACGTAAAGAGGACTTAAGTAATGTAGTTTTATCCACCACATATCATAAATCACTTGTCAATACCAATTCCATTCTTAGACGCCACCTCAATATATTACATGCTGACGAGCAATTAAAGGAAATTTTTCCCACTCCCCCATTAGTAGTATTCCGTAGATCGAAAAATTTGCGCGACATCCTCACGTCATCATGCATGATGAAGCGCTCGCCGGGTTGTTATCCCTGTGGTAGTACACGGTGCCAGACCTGTAAATTTATCGCGCCGTCCACCATTGCCCGTAGCACTTTGGGTGACTTCTGTTTGAAAATTCGTCATTCACTCCACTGTAATTCACCCAATATTTGTTACTTGATATTCTGCAGCAAGTGCAATTCACAATACATCGGTGAAACCTCCAACACAATGAGAAAACGATTTTATGGCCACAAATTTGATATCCTAAATGCCCGCCAAACTCCTGTCGCCATTCACTTCAATCAACCTAATCACGATTTTGAAACTGATTTGAAAATTGTATTGCTAGAATCTGGGTTCCGCACCGACATTAAACGTAAGAATAGAGAGTCCTACTTAATTTCGCAATTCAAGTGTCTCACACCAAATGGTCTGAATCTTAGTCCTGGCTCGTTATATCCGCTTATGTAAATTTAGTAGCTATATATCTATATTTATTTGTGCATAATTCTTGAATCCCCACTTTCAGTCATCGTCTGGTACTCCGTTAGATAATCCGTAACCTTCCCTTTTGTCCATTCTGGGCCACTCGTTTCCCATACTCCTGACCCCCCTTCCGCGAAACTGGGTTGGCGAGCCTTTTTGTTCACAACAACACCTTTTACTGTTCTTAAACGGTTAGAGGTCACTTATCCGTCTGCCCAGCTATTCATTGTACACAGACACGTGGCTCCATATCTCCTTTCCTCTTCCCTTTCTTTGTACAGCAGTGTCTATACTATATATACTTATGTGTGTCACCACTTCACTTTGTACCTGAGGAAGCGTGGACCTCCACGCGAAAGCTTGTACAAATTAAACTTAAACAAAAATCTTCAGTGTCGGCTTCTGTATTTTGTTTATGTGATCTACAGGACTTGACTCCCCTCTTCGTATACGCATCTACCCCAAAAGGGTTGAGAATCTGTGACAACACACTTCTATCCCAAAAGGTAGAAAATTACACCTTTTTTTCTTAGAGTGTATAGTCAGGGAACAGTCAGATGTGGGGCTGTTAGAGGTAAAATGCCCATTTTCCAAGATTGGACTTACAGCTATAGAGGCCTGTGCAGACAAAACCTTTTGTTGCACGCTGGTAAATGGAGAGGTACAGCTGCGCAGGGACCACGCATATTACTATCAGGTTCAGGGTCAGATGGGAGTCACAGGAACAACATGGTGCGACTTTGTCATATGGACCAATGCCGGAAGCACAGGGAGGTCAATTAGCATTGAAAGAATCTTTTTTGACGTTACGTTTTGGGAGACAGAAGTGCTCCCTGCACTACTGCATTTTGCAAAACACGCTTTGGTTCCCGAGCTTTTAACGCAGCGTGTGAGAAGATTAGGAAAACTGTACATAAAGGGACAGTATGTGTCATACACACAATGGAAGAATGGCTACTACATGTGTGAGCAAGGTCGTGGTCTGAAATTTAAAATAAAGAAGATGGAATAAATGCTTTAACCTACGCAACTTATCTGTCTATTGAATTTATGCGCAATGCCAGTAACTAATCACAATGCAGTTTTCTGCTCCTCAGTTGATCTAACCTAGCAGTTACATGCCTCTTGTTAAACGAACATGACTGTGAGTAAACCCACATCCATAAAAGCAACACTGGAGACATTGTAGGAGTATGTTGCAAAATTTGTATTTGGTGAACAACAACTTGCTGTGCAATATGTACAAAACATGCAGTTAGCAGATCCAGTTAGTGATCAGCTATAAGCGGCAGGCGAAAATTGCTAAGGAAACAGCATACATGAAATACTTGCTCTGCAATATCAATCATAGATATTGGGAATGGCCTATCAAGGATATGGAAAGCCTTTACTCTGCGAATGGCCCTCTCAACATGCACCCTGGCACACGCCACACGTCTTGTTTCTATAACGTCAGCACAACTCATCTGGGGTTCGTGACTCTGACGATATGGCGGTCTGTACAATGTAATGCGTGGTGGCATTGCAGGGAACACGAATCCTTTATCTACCATGATCCCATCACCTGGTTGGAGTTGGTCCAAGATGCCACTCTCCTCCACCACAAGACTATCAGAAACAGATCCACCCCACAGCTTTGACACGAAGGCAATATACCCATCGGGTGTGCAACCAATTACAGCTTTGTAGGTATTGTAGTGCTTATATGTTGAAAACGTTCGTCTCTGCGCATTCAGGGAGGAGGGTTTCTGAATACGAATTTCAGTGGCATCCAGTACCAGCCGAGTGTTCTCAAAACCTTGAAAGGACTTGGGCAAATACGGCTTTATATTCTCCACTGTTGGAAAGGTTGTTATTGCTTTGAGCTTATGGACAAGAAAATTGATCCACGTTGCAAATATACGACTGAAATGGCCCTCTGATAGCATGAAATTCCGTGCAACTTCCCTACCAGGCATGCCAGTCCTCAGGCGGACAAGAACCATAAAAAATTCGTCAATAAGCTCGGTCTCCTTCAGCTTGCCTCGTGTCTCATTTTCTTTACGGTTGCAGAGTCCCCAGTACGTCATCTTGCTGGCGTCCCGGTGGAGGTACCGAAACAGACTTGTAAACGCTTCAAAGCTTGGAAGGCCAGTGTAGAACATGGCATTGTCTGTTGATCCTCTGATAAGGTCCACATTCAAAAGCTGTGACTTGGCTTTCTCCAGGCTGCATTCCATGTATAACATCTTTGCCTTTAACTCCTCCATCTCTTTTTGCATTGATGCAATCTTCTCCGCAGCAGCTCTGTTGACAACCGCAGTGCATGATGAACAGGGCTGATGAGGATCTGAAATAGAGAGCATATTGTCTGAGGTTTGTGCAGCAGGAAAAGCAAAGAAATGCAGCAGGGAGGACGTTTTCACTACACTACACCATTTCAACATCTTACCACGGTCACCCACGCTTATTGTGCCTTCACTTGGGTTTGGGTCACTGAGGTTGACCACGTCATTGTCGATGGCTGGTCGATTAACCAATGGCTCCCAAGGGGCTTCCAAAACGCACATGGCAACAGTGTCCTGGTACTGTGCATTAATGTTATCTGTGCCCTGTCTGGAGTTTTTTTCGGACTGGCTAGGGACATTGGCATCAGTAGCCGGGGTGCTACACCTAACTGTGTCCTCAATGATGCCTGTCACTTGCACGCTGATTGTGTTCCCACTGTCTTCCTCACTGGCCTGGCTACCCCGTGAGTTACTTAAGCAGTCATTATTTCGGTGACTTTCCCTGTCAATATTCTGTCGGCTACCGTGACCCTCTGTCGATGTTGCAGCGCCACTGTCTGGGTAAATGAAATTAAGACAAACGAGTATCATTGCCACTGACTTCCTGTGACTATTACACTGCCCTACATGCATGCACGGCTAGGACTACAACCAACAGTTGAAGCATGCTCCTCATTGTTGCACGTCACACAAGAGATGTCCCATGCTCCAGGAGTACCTATGGCAATACGTGAACATCGAAACACAATCTGACGAGACTTTTCCAACAACAATACTAGATCACGCCATCTCTTATTTTTCCTTCATCACAATTTTTGTCTTCTCTATGGAACCATCTCAGAACCGGTAAGCTGTGCGTACCCACAAAAATGTTGCAGTGTCATACTGATTATAGCCTGTGCTTGTTATAACCTTTATTATCTTTTAATGCTTTGTAATCTCTGTACTGCTTCCTGCCTTATTTGCTTGTCCATCTGGCGACCTTACATGACCACTGAATGAATTCTCAATCTCGTCATCACGCATTCATCACGCGTTTTGATATTTTTTCGCGCGATTAACCGGACAATCACAACCAACTTACGAAATGGGATGAAAATTGTTTTCGTGGTTACCTGATGCGCGTCTACTTCGTTTCTTCCAGCGGGTGTAGCGGTGAAGTGTTTGAGCCGGCCTTTTCCTGTAGGTGAAAACGCTCGGCACGAAATCCGGGTGCCCTTCTGTCGTTGATGGGCTCCCTTATAATTATGGAAGAAAACATTGCTCAAGTTTTTGTCCGTGAGTACTTCAGACATGAAAAGTGCGATTAATTACCTGTAATGAAATGGGCACCACATATCCGCGAGTGAGCGTTTGGCTGCCACGGCGTGCCATCAGGCTCCTGTCTCTTCACGGCTTGGACCCACAAAAGACGTTTCCGGGGATGTAACCTTGCAGATGGGAATCGGAAAAAGCCCACGGTATTTTCTGCGCCTCCCCGATAATAGTTCGTGCAGCCAAAAGCGACACAATGCACTGGCATCTCGTTCACCTATTCACAGCCTATTCGCATGCGAGAACCATGTTTCCCAACCAAAGTGAAGCACAGTGCTCCCGCATCCCCTGGTGTCGAGAGTATCACGATCGCGCATGCGCAGTTGACTTTTCGACAAGTCGTGGATTGCGCACTCTTCGGCACGCCACAGCGAACACCCCTCAGACTAGTATGGAGATGTCAAAACCTCTTCGCCCTTTATTTTTACTAGACGCCGCCAGGGTGGCTCCTCCCTTGCTCCGCTGGTCGAAGTGGCGTTCAAGTTAACCCTGCTTCGAGCTGTACATCATCGCTTCACCGATGTAGCTGATCCTCTCGTGCCGCCATTTGCAATGCGTCCACTGTCTGCAACAGAATGTACTTCGATGGTTAAACAAGCGTAAAACGCAGGCGTCGTACGATGCATCACAGCTAGGTTGACTTACCTTAAGCAAACATTAAACCTGTACTTAAAAAGCAAGGTTGTCATCCTCCTCAAAGGCAAGGTTGCAGTGCAGACAACGAGCAAGAAAACGAGAAGGAATGCACTGCGGAAGGATACGCGGTGCCATGTCACCCCTCACCGGCGGAGCGCGGAGCAACGTAGTACGCTCCAGCGAAGGCACACATATTCAGCCGGCACACCAGTACACCGTTCAGGAGGCACACATATTATTCATCAGGCACAAAGCCGTTTCATACCGACGTGACAGCTTTGTACCTGCTGAAATTTGGCGATGGGGATCGCTGTGGCCTGCTATTTGATAACTGTTACGACTGTTTCGAGACGGTTACAATGTCCGGGAAACATTTCACTACAGCGGAGAACGCCCGGTGTCTGACATTGTGATTCCAGGGCTCAAGTACTTTTGAAGCCCTGAACGGACTGCCGTCCATTGCTGTCAGCTCCGACTGTAGAAGGCGACGAGCTTCAGTGTGTCGTACGCACGATGTCAAAATATGCACGACATTTTGACAACCCGTACATGGAAGGCTAGATATATTGGACAACGATATGCCATATGACTGAGAGCCGAGACTAAGTAGGGGAAACGTATCTGCGGTACTTTTATTTGGTAGTGGCATCCCGTTGCATTTTCGAATTTGTAGCGACTAGTATTACGCTACTTTTGACTCAAGTATAGCGGGTAGCGGTATTCCGTTACATAGTTTCGGTAACAGGCACAACACTGCTACGGACGAAAAAAATGATGCACTCGTATGCGGGACATGATGTTTAAGTCAACATTATATGTCAGCAAACATTGCACGAATTTTGGAAATAATCTGGAAAACTTCGTATTCCACAAGAGCAGGTAATATAACCAAGAGCTCGGTCGTCCGTGTTCCAGCAAGGAGACCGATGTCGACCTGCGAGGAGCAACGTTGTCAGACACGTGGCGGATTGCGCACGCTATATGACGTGAGACTTCTCAAAATTAAAAAATAATTAATGAATAAAAATTAATTAATCTGTGTGATCCTCCAGCGTCACATTAGAGAACACATATTGTGAGAATATGAAACATAATGCATGCGTGGCGCATAAAATCGATAATTCTGGATACTCGAGATTGCGCTTGTAATGCCACTTTATGCTGGATGAGTACATGTTGAGCCGTTGAAAACGGTGTGCCGGCCGATCCGTACAGCTTGCAGCTTTGTTCATCATTCGTCAAGAATATTCTTCACAGACGCGAGCTACATTCAGTATTCAGATCCGTATGTACACGTGAGTTTCTGGGTGACTTCATAGTGCGGGAAGCTGAACCAGAAGCTCCCCACATACCGGGTGTTTCACTTAAAGCCTCGGGCTAAATAATTCGCAAACGTAAGCACCAATCGACGAACATTCCTTTGACAAGTATCTGTCGGATACCACCTCTTTAAAAGCGATAAAACCCCAGTGCAGGGGACTGGAAAGGACGACACACGCACACGCACACAGCCTCTCCTCGAGGCTAACAAGATCTGACAGTTTGTCATGTTAAGTCACGAATAATTTTCGCGTAGGGAGAAGGCAGCCTTGGAGAAGCCTTTGTTCTTGTTAAGAGTAGCCATGTTAAGAATTCTTGTGTTAGTGTCCAACACACAAAACACAAGGAGAAGTGTGCAACATCTTGATGAAGATGTCAACCGGAATGCTGAGTTCGCTCCGTCTAAATACACGAAGCGGGTACCTTGTGAATAGCGGGACCGGGATTCACAACAAATATGACATCGTGAGCGTGCATTGCTGCAGTATCTTGTTCGTTACAGCGTGTTATCACTCAAAAGAACCTGTGTTCGAGATTCTTCACTTGTAATAAAGTGTTTATCAAGTTGCGTAGAGCTGCCTTCCCTGAGAGATTACGGAAACGTTCGCATGGAGACGCCGTCCATCCGCCGTTGTAGAAACGCTGCATGCGGTGAGCTCCGAGCGTTTTTTGCCAGCGTCGTTTGTCGCTGAGAAAAGCGCGACGCCATACCGCTCGCAAAACTTCTCATGCGGTTGGCGCTTAAGTGTTCGCAGTGTCGGAGATTTGTCGTGCAAGTTCACTTTTCTGCCTCGTATCTTGTCAATTTTTTTCCTTGCCATAATGTCGCGGCTCTCTCACGCTGAATTCAAATGGCAGATATCAGCTTTGAGCCCGTTGCGCAACTCGTACCAACACCGAAGAGCAACGGCAATTTCTTCTTTCTCGTTGTTGTTGCGGCTGGCACTGCACTAGATCCAATGGGCTTCGAAGACAAGATACGGGACATGGCGTGATAAGATGTCTGTGTGATTTCGAGTGGAACGAACCATTCGGAAAGTCTGTACGGTACAACCACATTCACATTTGTGTTATGTCGCTGGGCTAGTTTAATACCAATAGAACTATACTTCAAGGCACAGCGGCTGAAGCATCTGTTCCCGTTAATAAAAAGTGAATTTAATTTGTCACACCTGATAGGGGACGCACGCGGCTCAGGCAATAAGCATTTTCCTACTTTACAAGGAAACCTCTTTCTTTCCTCGCACACTCTATGATTGGAATAATCTTCCTGCAAACATGGCTAACGAACAAACTGTCTATGGTTTTGCATTTAAGTTAGAAACTGCAACACCTGTTGTAATAGACCTATCCCTGTTTGTAAACAGATGACGTCATAGTGTTCGACAGCGCCACCAATTTGGTAGAGTTGAACTACTCTCAAAGCTAGGGTCGAACAAGGTCGCGCACGAAAGCCACGGTCTTGAGGGGATTACGATGGCCACTGAAAGGGACAGGACCTTGGGTCCTACTTTTCTTTCAACAGGAGGCAACGAACAAAAGTGCCCATTCGTGAAACCCAGCCCTCCATTTCCGATTTGTTTCGGCTTCAGTGTGTTTACCAACGTCGTGATGACGTTTCTCTGGTAGAGGTCTACTGTCTGTTCACAAGTATGAGTATTGTAAATACACTAAAATAAAGTTCCCCTCAATGTTCTCTACTTCTTCACCGCCTCGTGGGTCGACGACCTTCTGCATTCGTAGCCACTGCGGATTCCTTCGATTCTGAGCGCATTTAGTTCTGCACCAATGTTTCTGCACCAACGAAGTCGCGTTTGATCAAATCATCGCCCAGATAACCACTCACATCGCCAAACTGTCCCTACCTTCAATTTATCTCGTGGTGACCCTTGATATAAAAGTGGTATCGAAGATGAAATCATTTAATTACGCACTCTGTTTATCTATATTTTATAGCTGAGTCCACGGCCGCTGGCTGTTCCCCTGCTGCAGCCTGAGAAGTAGCGTTTGGTCAAATCGTTCGTTCGCAAGTTCGTTTGTCCAAAGAACAAACAGGAGGCAAGGCCACACGCAACACACTGTATTGTTGTCTCGTGTTTGTTCTTTGGTCACTTGGAAATGGATTTACATTAAGGAGCCCAAACATCAGACATTTGGTCAAATCGTGGCCCAAGTGGCACTCACTGACTATAGATTGTCAATCCTCTATTTTAGCTCCTAATAACTCTTGATATCAACTTGATAATGACGATATCATCATGTAATTAGGTAGTCGGTATATCGTCTACAGAACATAGCTCCTTCCCTTGCTGCACCCTTGTTACAGGGTCATTCTTAACCGTGGTTCTCAATAATTGCCGTTACCCTACTTAAACGCCGTTATCCTAAACCACCGTTCGCGGCTGTTACATGGCGTGTATCATCACAGTTTGGTGTGGTCACGTGGTTTCAATCCCGCGGATTAATATTTACTAAATTGAGCACTTAGAAATAAAATTAAAATTACAGGTACATATAAAATGACTGAATGTATTCCTAACATACTTTTCCTGTATCGACCTTGTTTTTAAACTACATAGCCAAATATCCGCGGGGGTTCAACATGGCGTATCGCCAACCAACAATACGCTTTTGGGAAGACTTCTCACCGCACGGTTCCGTCGACATGCTCGCCGCCATTTTCTCGGTTTGGCAGCCTAAACTGAGGTTGCCTAGCTCCGTTCGCTCTAACCGCCGTTAGCGGCGTAAGTGCAGTTAGGTCGGCCGTGTAACTGTGGTCGAACGGCGGTTATCAGTAACCGCGGTTTGTCTAACCACGGTTAAGGATGACCGTGTAACAAGGGTATTAGAAGTCGAATTTGGCCAATTTGTCGTCCAGAAGGCAATCACAGGCGCCAAACTGCCAATGTCAGCCCGCTATCTACCGATAGATACCGATAGCTCGAAAGTCTCATACTCGTTCCCGCAGTTACACATCACCTTCATTCACTTACGCGCAAGTGACCGGGCGCGTTATCGGTGTTATTATCCAGAGGGGAAATGTTCGCCTCAGATATGTCCTCCTCTACCTGCCCGAAAATTTTCCTCGTCACGTGTTTCACGCATCATCGCACACTACGTCAGTGAACGCCGCGAATGTCGCGAACGACGGAGATGCCGGTGAACTTGTCACGTTCACACAGCAATCCGTGAATCTCGCGAACGCCGCGAAGGTGCCGAAAGCTGCAGCCCGAGAGTAGAGATTGCTTCTACTTTTGACGGGAGTGCCGGGAAAGACGCGAGTCTGGACCAATCAGCGCGCTCCGCGAGCGAGAATGCTGGGAGGGGAGAACAGCGTCGTGGACAACAAACATGGCGGATGCGTAACCTGGTCTACGAAATTCTAATCAAGACTCTCAGGTAGAGCTAAATGTTGTACGACAGCAAACGCAAGAGGAGTGGAAACGTAGACACGAAGACCGCATCACAGTAGCTGCTGAAAGAAGACGAGGAAGTAAGTTTGTCGTCTCTGTTGAGACATTTGTAGATGCCCGTCGTCTGCTGCTAAAAGCGGGCATTGCTTTACAGGTTGCTGTATAAAACGCAATAAATACGTATTTGGTAATTGTTATCACAACGACATTTTACGTATTACACGTGTGGAGCTTGAGTACAGCTCGAAGAATGAAACGGATCAGTTTTTGCAGCGGAGTACAGTGGGTGCCAGTAGTACCGCCATTCCCGGCGTTCGGAACACAGTGTAAACTAGATGGTCGCGAATGCCGTAAAAGCGGTGAATTACTTCCCTGCGTTCACGGCTTTCGATGATGTTGTGTGAACGTAGCATCACACTGTAAATTTAGCTTCCTTGCGTAGTCCTCTGCTATCCTCTGCGTAGTCCTCTGCTGAACCTGCTATCAGGCCGAGCCAGGTTTCAGAGGGGATGTACCGAAATTCTGCTCACGCGGCAAAACTGTCCGTTCTGACCCCGTTCCTCAACTTCTAGCTGATAACCGGGTTGTGTGAATCTCGTTAAAAATTCAGATTATTCAGTTATTCAGATTACAGTTATTTTCAAAAGTAAACCATTTTATTTTACCTATTCACTAACGTGGCGCACGCTTCACATAGCGTAACGTTGCTACGGGTTCCAGTATTTAACGTGCCTCGTGCAGGACGAAGTGCGTGAGAAAGTTGTATACCGCCAGGTTGTTGGCGACCTCGGACCTGCTTGAACCCGCAACCTCCCTGGGTTTAATAGGCAGACTCGTTATCAGCTGCCCCAGACCTTGAAGCATGCCCGACGGCTAATCGAAGTCGACACTCACCAACGGTAAAACAATTTCACTCTATAACTCATCAAAATGGATGCAACAGAGGTCAGTTGGAGACACTCCCCTTGGTCAACACACTGTGGAGAGAAATTATGTATCCTTGTGCACGCGCTGATTCGAAAGCGACGAGGAAAACTTGCATCGGAGAGGGGTAACCACGGACCAAGTCAATTCATTCAAAGGATATGAGGAAAACATCTTTTTCAGAGGAGGGTATCGCAAATTTATTCTACTGTAGAAGTACGGAAAACATAGTACGAGCATCGACGGCAGGCAGGCAACCATCCTGCAGAACAAAGAAGCATAGTGTTGCCGCGGGATCTTTCCTTTCAACAGATATGCTCCGGCAACTTGCTCGTATACCTCCGGGTCAGCCGTTGTTCTTTCGTGATCCACGGACTATTGATTGGTGGATCGCTGGCAATTTGCCCTTCCTGCTATTCACCTTAGTCAGCTATGTCTACGTCGTCAAGTACATTGGACCGCGGTTCATGAAGAACCGCAAACCCATGGACTTCCTCAAGCCTCTCATCTTGGCCTACAATGGAACCATGGTTGCGACCAACGCCTTCTTCTGCTACAAATTCCTCAGGAGATCGTACATCGGTGGCGGTTACAACTTGTTCTGTCAAGGAATTGATTTCAACGCGAAGGATGAAGCGACGTTGCAGCTTTTGAGTCTGGTGTGGTTCTACACGTGGGTGAGGCTTGCGGACTTCCTGGATACGATCTTCTTCGTGCTTCGCAAGAAAGACGCTCACGTCTCGCTCTTGCACGTGGCGCATCACTGCATAGTTGTCTTCGGCTGCTGGTACGGTTTGTCCTACGGGGCTGATGGACAGTCCTTGTTCGGCATATGTGTGAATAGTTTCGTTCACGTGCTTATGTACGCGTACTATTTCCTGTCGCTCATGGGACCTTCTCTGCGCAAGTATTTATGGTGGAAGAAACAGTTGACGCAACTCCAGCTCGGACAGTTCATTGTCGGTGTTCTGCATGCAGTTATACCTCTTTTTATAGATTGTGGTTATCCAGCTATGCACATCATCATTGCCTTCCCTCAGGGTGTCTTTTTTATTGTAATGTTTATGAGGTTCTACTTGCATGCGTACCTGAACAGAGTGAACAAAGTGCAGTGAATACACTTGGTTTTGAGAGACTTGGTAAAACATTCAACGAATAGCACAAAAAGAGAACGTTTGAAGCAGTTCAAGAATGCATATCTTTAAAGTGCCACAAGAAGGCAGTAAGGCTTCACGACACTTTTATTGCGACCCTCATAAACTGCTGCTGTTTAATGTATACGTAAGTTATTGTCTTTTGTTGCTGAGTAAAATAATTAAGAATATCGGTGTCTCAAACAGAACAGTATATCGTAGAGTGTTGAAGCGTGAATAAATGGTGCTGGTAGAGAGGGCTGAGCTTCATGCATCACGAAATAATCGTTGTCGACAACCTCAATCACGGATCTTTGTAGCGTCATATCCCTCTGACACGATATCGTGTTGTCTTCAGAACGGGAACGTCTCTCTATGTAACGGAGCTTAATCACTTCCATCATTCGCGAGCCAACGAGGGGCGGAGCTATCGTTAACACGAACACGTGACACGTTTCACGTGACGCGTGGCGCGCTTTTTTCGTTAACGGGGCAAAGGCTTAATCTCTTGCTCGCGTAACGACCGACGGCGTCGTCTGCCTAACGAATGTGTTCACGAGCTCACAGGCCTCATCGCCTACATGGCTCACGATCTAACGAGTCGCAAGGCACTCGGGAGCTCTAGTACGTGGTATATGACGCGCTCTTTTCGTTAAAGTCACAGGGCCGTAATCTCTCGGTCCAGTTACGACCAAATTAGATCGTTCGCCTAACGAGTGGGTCTACCCACTCGTTAGAATGTGAAACATCTTCAGTTGGAGATTTGCAGAAACGGAATTTCTGCAGAAACGAACATGTATTGCCCCACGACTGTGTACAAAATGACATGCTCCCCCTTTCATCGTATTTACACCAGTGGTTACATGAGGGCTGTGAGATATTCTCGAGAAGATGCAGATGAAGACGAGAAAGAAGACGAAGAAGTGACAACGACAAGCCATAGACAAACCATAGACAAACCATGTGAGCTATCCAAACAAAATTAAACAACCTAATTGGTCGACAAGATTACAGCCTCGTTGGCAGCTGTAGTTTGTTCAGGGCGGTGACATCACAACACCTAACGGCTCGTTACGAGCACGATAGCCTCAACGAAGAAGCTAAACGAGGAGCAGGGATTGTGCCACAGCAGGGCGTCGATAAGTTTCTTCGTTTCGTTCGTTTCGTTCGACACGCTGACGTTGAAGCTGTCCAAGAAAGATGGCGGAGTGATTCTTCGCTTGGGCGATCACACAAGCAGCGAACTGTGCCCCATGGACGTGATGGCGTCAGGATGCCTTTCAACTGGACCAGACAGATTCTGTAAAGTTCTTCCGTCCGCCAAGAAACGCTCTCCGCACCGTTTGTGAGGACTTGTGACCGTGTACTTCACTGCGTCTTGATAGCTACGGGTGTTGTGATGAACAACAAAGGCGAAATGGATGCATATACGTAGTAGTGTTCGAATTGTTCTCTTTAATAGTACATTGCGGACATAGCGTTGATGTAGCAATGAAAGGAAGAGCAAAGGATTCTGTGGATTTTCTGAGGTCGATTGTCTTGAATTGTTTCATAACATTCTCTTAACTGCTAACATGGAATTAAAACAGTTCACTGACGTTCTGTTCAAGCTCACTAGAAAACTGTTGCACTGCGAATTTATTTTATTTTTGGCGTCAGGATGCCTTTCAACTGGACCAGATAGATTTTGTAAAGTTGTTCCGTCCGGGAAGAAATGCTGTTCGCACTGCTTATGAAGCCTGACTGTAAGGCTGCGCGTTGTACTTCCATGCTTGAAGAAAAAGTTACATAAAGTTAATGAAATAATGGCGAATTCGGGTGGTCATTTCGGAGCAACTTTTTTTGCCAGATCTCGAGCAGTCATGTTCGCTTGGTCAAAATGAAGCAAATCTCGCATGTTCACGTGGCGCTTTCCGAGCGCTCGGAATTTGCTAGCTAGCACTTTTTTTGCCCGGTCTCAAAACGATCGAGCAGCAGATTGCTCAACTGTATCCGGTGTCGTCACATCCGCACTGCAACGGTGGCGAGTGCCCTCATTGGCCCGCATGTTGAAATCACGTGGTTTAGCAGACGACAGAACTCGAAGACTTGCGACCGCGACGCCCCTAGCGTGATCCAAGTACGTAAAACCGCTAGATTCCTAGCAATCATGTTTGGGTGGCAACGGTCACGTGGGTGGCAACGGTCACGTGATCCAGCTTGGTCGCCGACCTAGCAATTTCCGAGCGCTCGGCCGTTTTGCTACGAAATGACCACCCGAATTCGCTATAAGTGTTCACGCTGATACTGAGGAGAACGGGCAGCCTCCTCCTCTTTCTTCTTTTGATACTTCTGATACCACTACGTCTTTCCTTTCTGGTCTCGGACTCCCACGTGAACTAGAACTCAGCACACACTAGTTCTCGTATCATACTTAAGACCATTCTCACCCGACACCATCGTCAGGGTAGCAAAATGATTTACAATTTTTTGCGTATAGCTCGACGATTATCCTTACAGTGATGTACATGTTTGTTAATTATTTTCACACGACTAGCGAGCCATATATTGAGACGGGAAGAAAAAGAAGATGACCAATGAGCCTGGGAACGAACATTGGAACGCAAGGAGCATGTATGAGAGCACGAGAATGCGAGCTCTCGGAACAAATGAAACAGCCCTATTGGTCAGAGAAGATGCAGCCTCGTTGCCAGCCTGCTCTTTGCTCAGGGCGGTGACATCACAACACGTGAGCGCTCGCAACGTGCAAAATAACCACAAAGAAGAAGCTTCACGAGGAGCACAGATTGCGACCACGCAAAGCGCCGATAAAGTTGCTGTTTCTTTAGCCTGAACGACTTGTTCAGCTGTCTCGTGCCGTTAAGTTGAACGTGTGAAACGATTAAGCCCCCTGACTATCACCATCGTTCTGCCCTCGCGTTAAGTGGACAGAAAGAGAGTGCGCTCGGCTGAGCGACAGCCTGTATCCTTGTCAGTTAGCATGCAGGATCACATGGGTACAAGGCTTCTTCCATGGGGTGCAGGGTGCAGCTCCGCTGCTGTTCCGAAAGTATGAAGACGCTGTGATATTCAGAACCGTGGTCCCAACTTCATTCATAAACGCACATTGCTTTCCAAATTTCCATACTCCTTCGTGAGAAATTTGAGAAAAACTACCGGGCGGCGGTTCCACTTGTGACGTCATACTTGGAACTGCGCGGATTGGATAGCCACACCTAGCCAGCTCTGCCTGGCAACCAGTTTGTGTTTACACTCCGTCATGGCCGCTGTATCGTGCTGAAATAGCTGTCACGAGCTATCGGGGACCACCGCACCGTTTTATCATGTTTCTTATAAGGAATACTTCGTCTTCGAGCACGTTCTCGTTCTCAATAGCTTTGGCGGTGCTTTCTGCAGGAGGAGGAGGAGGAGGAGGAGTGTCGTTGGGAGGAACCCGAGAGGTCTGCCTGCCTGATTAGGCGGCATGTTTCTCGGGAAGGGAAAGGTGGTGGAGAGGAGGAGAGGAAAGGGTGAAGTGGAAGACCGAGCGGAATCCGCTCGGGGGGAGGATAGCTGCGTCCATGGGCCGACTTCAGGGGAACTGTGCCGGCATACGCCTATTACACATCTGAGGGAAACCCAGGAAAAACCCCAGACGGCACAGCCGGCCCGCGGATTCGAACCGCGGACCTCCCAGTCTCCAAGCGCACGCGTTACCGCTGCGCCACCGGAGCTGGTGTGTGCTTTCTGCACGCGCAGCAAGTCCGCGCATAGTGCGCTGCCAAAGCTATTGAGAATGCGTAAGTGTACGTCACACGTTAGGTGTTAGGTCTTGTTGGTAGCATGAAGCACAGTGCGGGCACAGAATGTCCGCTCACGACGGCCGTCGTTGCACAACGAGGCCATCCTGTAAGGCTTGTTAAAGAAGACTGGCAAAACTATCTTTGAGGCTATTAACGACAGCAATTATCACGGAACACACCCAAAACATTCACCTTCGCCCATAGATCTCCGCCATCGCATCGACGATTTGGCGTTAGCCAAGTCACGAGCGCTGCTAAACCAGGACGAAGCCGGGATTGGTCAGGGTTTGCCGACCACAGGACCGCCGTGCCAGGGAAATTTAAAAAAATGTTTTCTTAAAAACTACAAACAAATGGGTGAAAATTTTTCACATGTATGCTCCCTGTGCGGAAACGAACGCACAGCCCAAGCATGGCTCCATTCTGTCGCAGTCGAAAATCGGCGGAGCTGAGCTTTAAATGAAGACGATCGATGCGCTAACTTTTCTGGCCACTAGGTACCCAACACATTACTGTTGGCTAAATTTAACGCAACTAATCTGTTATGGTGGCGAGGCTTCATTTCCGGTGGGACAAATAAACCTGTGCGGTGCTAATATTGTGGGCGGCGGTGGGTTTGCAAACAGGTCTCACACGGAACACGTATACCGGGTGTTTCAGTTCAATTCCGGGGCTAACGGGTGCACCAATCGACGAACTTTGTTCGTTACAAGTATCTGTCCGATGCCACCTACAAGCTGCGCACCGTGTGAGTGAGAGGGAGGCGCTCATTATTTAAATAATAATTCAAATGAGTTTCGTAAAAACACAACTTCTAAAGCACCGCGCTGTCGGCATTAAAATGGGTACTACACCTTTTGGGACTTTCAGTGGACACCGTTTACAGAACAATTTGCCACCGAAGCGTGTGATTTGTTGCCGTAATTAATGGGTTTGGGTTTACATATTTTGTCGCGGCTGGCCGCGATGAAGCGCAGAAGGATGTAATTCATTGGTGGATAAGAGAGAGCATCCTTTTGCGCTTTATTGCGCCCATACGCGACAAAAATATGGAAACCGAAACCGATTAATCACTGCAACAAATGACCCGCTTCGGTGGAAGATTTTGCTCTAAAAGGTGTCCACTGAAGTTCCTTACAGGGGTATAACAGTGTATCTGACAACGCCGAGAGCGCCCTACTTTAGAAGTTACGTTTTTTTATGAAACTCATTTCAATTTTAATTTAAATAATGGACGCCTCCCACTCATTCACACGGTGCGCAGCTTGTAGGTGGTATCGTTAAAAATAGTCAAAAGGCGTTAAACGTTTTTTTTTTTTTACAGCGCTGGCGATGTTCTCAACATACTCCATTCCCGTGAGAAGAAATCCGAAGATCCAAGTGCTGTATTTGACCATTCTCTTTCCTTTCCACAGTGAACTTTAAACCCAAACCCTCTCCAACGAACAAACCCTGTATACCCCATTCATCGCCTTCAAAACCCACACACACCAAAAAAGTCAACAATATACTTGGTAATAAATTCAACCCCAAAACCCCCACCCCCCAATCTCCCAGAAGCAACTCTGTCTACCTTTGCCAAAACCAAATCACTAAGCTCTGTATCAATTTTTGAGCCTACACACACATCATCCCGTTGTCAAAAAACCCCACCCGACACCTGCACAACGGTAGAATCGAAATACAATTTTATAATATCTAAGAAAACACTATGTGATACACCCACAGTATTTTGAAAGTACACTAACCCAACAGATATTGCTTCCTGTACACACGAAAAAATGATATACAAAGGCAAGCTATAGAAAAGATCAACAACGTCCAAAGAGAAAAACCGAACCTTCTTATTTTCAAAGCACCTTAACTGTTCAATCAAACCGCAGGAGTTGGTGATTCTAAAAGGGTCCCCAAACTTCACCTCATTGAGACCTTTCAATAAAAAGGCACTAACGACCCCTTGCCATGTGTTCCTTCCTGAAATAACAACCCGAAAAGGGTATCCCTCCTTATGTAGCCAAATAAGAAAAAAAATCGCGTGCAGTGACCAGCACGGGCATACTTTTCACTACTCTGAAGCTTGGCTAGGCCTATTGCTGTTCTAGTCGACTTCGACCCTTCAAGGGCCCTCTTTGTTAATGGCCACTGTGCGGAGTGTCCTCCGCCGAGACGTTGAAAACCAGGATGGACCTCCAGACGGGTTCTGTCCAGCACGGACTGATAGGAGCCGTTCATCGATGGATCGGCGGCCTCCGGGCGCTATGCGCGACGACGATCCGGTCCTGCCTTCTTCGAAGGATCCAAATGCACTGCAAAATTGGTCCGATGCCACTGAAGTTGGGGATGGTGAGGATGGTGGCGTGTGGGCGCTTTGCGTCCCAAATCACACCCGGAACCGCCCAAGAACGTTCGCAGAAATGTCATGCTGGCTAACAGGAGCCCCAGAAAATTTACAACAGTTCAAGCACCTACCACTGTATCTAACAAGCAAGTTCATGGCCTGCCAAACACTGGCGGCGTGAACTATCGTCCTGAAGTTTGCCCTACATATATGCTGGTGTTGCTCGGAGAACCTCGAGTGTGGGAAACAAGAGTCCACACAGGGTTGCATTCAACCTTAATTTCAAGCATCTCATCGGCCGCTCCGACTCTATGCTTTGCTCTCGCTGTGCCGTTTTGGCGGATACGAAGCATGTGCTCCTCGACTGCCATCTTTACACCTCCCATAGAGCAGCTCTGCAGTGTCGCGTGAAATCGATCACGGCCGCACCATTCACATTGGCAACCATCCTCGGCCCTTGGTCTAACCAGGTCGACCATCGCCAAGCTCTTCAGTACTTTTTTCAGTAAGATTTTTCTCCGGGAGATAGGTCTCCTGTCTACCCTATGATGTGCCTGCGTACCTGTGTGCTGTGTGTGTGTTTTCGTGTGCTGTGGTTTTGCCTACTGTTCTGACGTCTTACTTAAAAATTTGTTTCAGAAGCCGCGCGCACCACAGAGCGCTCCCCATAATTCGGTGCCCGCGCGCGACGATTGCAGTGCACTCTGATAAGTGTGCCGTGAAATATCTTCCTCTTGTGTGACGTGGCCAAAGGATGGTCTCCAAGCGCTAACCTCAAGATCAATGTACGCCGGAGGACGCTGGGATCGTCACGTGCGGGTTCCGGATGGTGGACAGCGATCTGCGGTCCGCCCGGCATCTGAAAACAACATTTAACCCCGGGAAAAAAACGAAACCACAAGCCATACCGACCTCAAACCACTCCACTTGTGTCTTTTTCGACATGTACTACAACTCCTCATTGACATCTGAGAGCTAAAACCGATAATTAAAAAGTTAGAAAATTAATTAGCGCTAATTAATTGACAAGGGGCGATGAAAAAATATGTTTGAATAGACCACACAACTGTGAAGCACGTACAGTTAGTTCCATTTGTGTAGAGCACTCCGTTTTTCTTTAGCCCCTGGCCCTTTTTCGGTGGTACACCCTGTATATGTGGGTGTCTCCAAAAATTTAGTATCGTCGTCGTCGTGGTATCATCGTCGTATCTTTGAAAGTGGTCAACAGTACCAGGCCTCATGCATAAAACTGGGCGTTTAGTGCGATATTATGGGATAAAAATAATTGCGGGAGTCGCAAGACATCCAAAACGGTGCACAGAAACTGAAAATGTTTTGTTTACAAATGACTTAGTGACACGGGCGCAACCATCTTTAAGGTCACGTGTGCGTTGACGTTTGCTGTGACGTGTGACCAGGGCCTGTCCAGAATGCATTGCGTTCGCTCGGCACGCTTTCGTGTATGGATCAATACATTGCATGTCACACCGTGTCAGGAACCATCGACGCCGCTCTGACGCCATTTCTGGATCTCTAGCTGATAACTGGGTTGTGGAGTCTCGTTAAAAAATAGTTACGATTATTTTCAAAAGTAAGACACCTTATTTTTCTTATTCACTAACGTGATGCACGCTTCACGTAATGTAACGATGTTACGGGTTCCAGTATTTAACGCGCCTCGCGCAGGACGAAGTGCCTGAGAAACTCGTACTCTGCCACTATACGTTGTTGGCCACCTCTCAGCCGGGTTTGAACCCACAACCTTCCTGGGTTTAATGGGCGGACACTATATCAGCTGATCCAGCCAAGCCGCCTCAGACCTTGAAGCATGCCCGGTGCATAATACAGTTCCTCATCGAAGTCTATTCATTATAAGCGACAAAACAATTTCACTCTATAACTAATCAAAATGCATGCATCAGAGGTCAGAAGGAGACACTCCCATTGGTCAAGACGCCGTAGAGAGAAATTATGCATCTTTGTGCACGCACTGATTCGAAAGCGACCAGGAAGACATGCATCGGGGAGGGGTAACCACGAATCACGTAAATTCATTCGAAGAATATGAGGAAAACACCTTTTTCGTGGGAGGGTGTCCTGAACGGCCATTGATACTCCTGTATACGTACGTAATGAAAAGATAGTACGAACATCGACGACAGTCCTGCAGCCATCCTGCACAGCAACGTAGCACTGTGTTGGCGCGGGATCGTTCTCCACTCCTTTCAACAGATATGCTCCGGCAACTTGCTCGTATACCTCCTGGTCAGCCGTTGTTCTTTCGTGATCCACGGACTATTGATTGGTGGATCACTGGCAATTTGCCCTTCCCGCTATTCCTCCTAGTCAGCTATGTCTACGTCGTCAAGTACTTTGGACCGCGGTTCATGAAGAACCGCAAGCCCATGGACTTCCTCAAGCCTCTCATCTTGGCCTACAACGGAACAATGGTTACGACCAACGCATTCTTCTGCTACAAATTCCTCATGGGATCGTACATCGGTGGCGGTTACAACTTATTCTGTCAAGGAATTGATTTCAACGCCAGGGATGAGGCTACATTGCAGCGTTTGAGTCTGATGTGGTTCTACGCGTGGGTGAGGGTTGCGGACTTCCTGGATACGATCTTCTTCGTGCTTCGCAAGAAGGACGCTCACGTCTCGCTGCTGCACGTGGCGCATCACTGCATGGTTGTCTTCGGGAGCTGGTACGGTTTGTCGTACGGAGCTGATGGACAGTCCTTGTTCGGCATTTGTCTGAATAGTTTTGTTCATGTGGTCATGTACTCGTACTATTTCCTGTCGCTTCTAGGGCCTTCTGCGCGCAAATATTTGTGGTGGAAGAAACAGTTGACGCAACTCCAGCTTGGACAGTTCTTTGTCGGTATTCTGCATGCTGTTATACCTCTTTTTATAGACTGCGGCTATCCAGTTATGCACATCATCATTGCCTTCCCTCAGGGTGTTTTTTTCATTGTGATGTTTATGAGGTTCTACTCACATGCGTACCGGAACAGAGCGAGCAAAGTGCAGTGAATATACTTGGTTTTGAGAAACGGAGTAAAACATTCAGTGAACAGCGCGCAAGCAGTTCAAGAATCCATAACTTTAAAGTGCCACAAGAAGGCCCTAAGAGTTTTCACCACACTTTTATTGCGAGCCTTATGAATTGCGTTTGCTGCCTAATGTATATATATATATGAATAGATGAATAAATCAACGAGCCTTAAGACAGAAACGAATAGGAATAAGTTAAAACTAAGATTGATTATTATTCAATTATAATTATAATTATATTATAATTCACTGGCTTGCACTGTGGCATTGAGGAGTGCTCAGTCACCCTCCCAGGTGTATATCGCTCGCTGAGCGACCCCTGGTTTGCCAATTCCGAACGATGTGCAGCTACCCAGAGCTGACGAGCCGCAAACACGGCGAAACACGTGTCCTCTGGTGCTGTCGCATCGTTCCATGAGTATCTGTTTCTCTGCGTGCAGACATAGAAGCCATCTTAATCTGTAATTTTGAATTTCAAACACGTCTAGTATCATTTACCTGTTTCTTTAATGGCTTTTTTTCCTCATTATAATTCACTGGCTTGCACTGTGGCATTGAGGAGTGCTCAGTTACCCTCCCAGGTGTATATCGCTCGCAGAGCGACCCCTGGTTTGCCAATTCCGAACGATGCGTCCAGAGCTGACGAGCCGATATATATATATATATATATGTGTGTGTGTGTGTGTGTGTTTGTAACTCAAACGTCGCCATGCCAGTCCTGGACAGCTGTTTCGGCCTTGTTTGGCCTCATCAACAGGACGCAGGCAGGCAACGTTTGAGTGGATGGCGTCAGAAGGTCACGTAACATGTGATTCCTCCCGTCAGGGTGAGATAACTCACTAACTGAAAGCCCAGTGCAAAGCCAGTGAAGTATAAAATGAAAAGAGCTCCTGCTATTTTTTTCATTTTATATATATATATATATATATATATATATATATATATATGTGTGCGAGGGGTGTTCAAGTCAAACTTTCTGCCTCCTGAGTGTACAAATGGCTCGCGCTACTTCTTTTTTGTCATTTTCACACGCGACAGGCCTCCGCGTTCACCACGTGGTGCTCCAAAGTTTGTGCAAAACAGAAGACAACTGCTGGACAAGATGGCCCACAACGAGGTGCTCGCGCACATCGAACAGCGAATTGTCATGAAGTTTCTCGTGAATGAAGCCGTAAAGTCATCTGAAATTCACAGAAGAGTTCAGGCTCAGTATGGCCACGATACACTTAGCCGCAGCAAAGCGTTTCAGTGCTGCAAACGGTTCCGAGACGGCCGTACATCAGTGCAAGACGATCCCGGCCGGGGCGGCTCAGAGCCCAGTGTCAGAGTTCCTGAGAACATCCAACGTTTTTCCACGGTTTTCTGGGAGAAGACTGGCGTTGTTCATGTTGAGTTTCTGCCCAGTGGTACCACCATCAATAGTGCATATTACTGCCAGATTCTCAGGGGTGTGCATAAGGCGCTGAAGCAAAAGGGCCTCATCACCAAAGGAGTCCTCCTCCTACGGGACAATGCGCGCCCGCATACCGCGCATCTCACGACACGTCCCTTACAGGAACTTGGCTGGGAGTTGCTGCCACATCCCCCTTACAGTGCAGACCTCGCCCCCAGTGATTTCCATCTCTTTGGGCCACTGAAGGCGTTCTTTGGTGGCCGCCACTTCAGCTGCGACGACGAGGTCAAGAATGCGGTCCGATCATGGCTGCTACGCGCCAGTAAGAATTTCTACGCTGCTGTCATCCAAGCCCTCGTGAAACGCTGGGACAAGTGCATTAGTGCAGCTGGAGATTACGTTGGAGAAAAATAAAACTAATTTCTCGCCTGTAAGTTCATTTTACTTTTGCGAAAAATGAAAAGTCCCGGTTTGACTTGAACGCTCCTCGTATAAAGGGTGTTTGCGCTAACGTGTCCAGAAATTATATTTAGAGCGAGCGATAAAAGAAAAGCAAGTGGTACTGTTCTGGCGCTTGAGTAAGAAACAAGTACTGCTTCACTAGTAGCACCTGTTTCTTAGTCAACTAGCTGAAAAGTCGCACTCGTTTCTCTTTTATCACTCGCTTTAAATAAAATTGCTGGACACGTTAGAGCAAACACCCTGTATATATATATGTGTGTGTGTGTGTGTGTGCGTGTGCGCGCGTTGCTATTGTATATTGTTGTTGTATATTATATGTTGTATGCGTACATTGTATACTGTTGTATTTTGTAAAATATTTAAGAATATCAGTGCCTCAAACAGAACAGTAATGGTAGGGTGTTGAAGTGAGAATAAATAGTGCCGGTGGAGAGGGCTGTGCTTCATGAATCACGAATTAATTGCTCCCCAAGCAGCAAAATGTACTGAAAGTCAAGTGCAACAGGGGTGGACGGTATATGTCTTATCAATGTTCTTGAGTATCACGAGTCTGTTCAAGGTCTTCCACCTACCCGTCCACCCCTATTGCACTCGACTTTCAGTACATTGTGCTGCTTGGGTCTCGACAACCTCAATCACGGATCTTTGTAGCGTCATATCCCTCTGACACGATATCGTGTCGGCTTTAGAACGGAAGCTCCTTTCGATGTAACCTGATTATCACCACCGTTTGGGCACTCGCATTAAGTGGACAGAAAGAAAGAGCGCTTGGCAGAGCGACAGCCTGTATTCTTATCAGGATGACATGCAGGACGACATGGGTACAAGGTTTCTTCCATGGGGTGCAGACACAAATGATGATGATGCGCTGACTTTTCTGACCACTAGGTACCCAACACGTTACTGTTGGCTGTATATAATGCAACTAATCTGAAATGGTGGTGAGGCTTCATTTCCGATGGAACAAATGAACCTGTGCGGTGGTAATCCTGTGGGCGACGGTGGGTTTGCAAACAGGTCTCGCACGGAACACGTATGGGGAACTTCTGGTTCCTCTTCCCACACTATGAAGTTATTATAAGTCACTCACAAAAGTCACCTGTGCATACGAGTGTGGATACTGAATGTAGTTCACACATGTGAAGAATATCCACGGCGAATGATACGGAACTATCTGTACGAAACAGTCTATACGGAAGCACCGGCACACCGTTTTCATCAGCGGAACATACTCATCCATCATAAAGTGCCATTGCAAGCAGAATCGCGTGTCTTCAGAATTATCCAATTTTATGCAAATGCATTGCACGTGTCTCACACAGTAATTCTCTCAAAATGTGTTCTCTAATGTGACTCGGGAGGATCATATATATTAATTAATTCTGATTAATTAATTATTTTTGTAGTTTTGAGAAGTCTCACGTCATATAGTGTGCGCAACCCGCCGTGCGTCTGGCAACATTGCTCCTCGACATCCGTCACCTTATACCACAGCTACTGGCAGTCTTCCAAAGTGGGGCGGAGAGCTGTTGCTGGAACACGGACGACGGAGCTCTCCGAGATGTCACCTGCTCTTGTAGTATCCGAAACTATGAAGTTTTCTAGATTATTTTAAAAATTCGTGCAATGTTTACTGACATATATTGTTAACTTAAAAATCATTTAATATACGAGTGCAGTAGCGCAATACTTGCGTCGCTGCAAATTCGAAAATGTAACGGGATGCCGCTACCAAATAAAAGTAATGCAGAGAAGTTTCCCCTACTTACTCTCGGCTCTCAGTCATATCGTTGTCCAATATACATAGCGCTCCATGTGCGGTATTGTGGAAGATGTTGAGCTCATTTTGATCTCCTGTGTACGATACACGACGATGTACGATACTGTGTCAGACGCAGGGTGTTCTCCGTCGTATAGTGAAAATTTTCCGGGACATTGATGCAGACAACAAGTTTTGAACCTACGCCTTTTTTTTTTCCTTTTCATCTAATAAATATATCCCCCCCCCACGTGTGTTTTATGGGTTTTGCTGTTCGACTGTTTGCGTGTTGCGTGTTTGCGCGTTCACGCATCATCATCATCATCATCCTCTTCACTGGCATCATCATTACAGGAGTTTCACCCAAAGTAACTGGTGCAGGTGATGTGGAGTTGCGGGCCTCACACTAGTGAAACCAAAATCTCCATTTTATTTTTTATTTTTTCTTAAAACCAACCAACCATATCTAGCGATACAGGGGGGGGGGGGGGATATGTTTAATAGTGAAAAGGAAAACGGAAATGTCAGCCAGGCTATTGCCAGCTTGCTATTCCGAGAGAGAAAAGAAAAAGGAACTGTGAAACAAAAGAAATAAAAGAAAGGAAAAGATGACAGAAAAACTGGCACGCAGTGCAGTGCAGCACAGGCACGAAGGAAAGTTCGAAGAACGTCCAGTCAGAGGGCAGACGCAAGGCCAGAGTCATTTAAGAAGCGGAGCAGGGCTGTGGTGATGGCCCACTGAGTAGGCCGAGGGACGGGACCGAGGAGGGTGGCCATGGACAGTGTGTTGTAGCCCAGCTGTATTAGACGGCGATGGAGGGCTTGCCGTTGCGGGATGTGCTGCTGGCAGTGCAGAAGACAATGAGCAATGTCGCCCACCTCGCCACAGCTGGAACACAAGGGGGAGCTGGATTGGCCCATTTTGTACAGGAGCAATGGGGTGCGGGCAACGTTGAGACGGAGGCGGTGCAGCAATGATTCGTCCTGACGACTGCAGCGACACGCAATGAAAAAGCTAACCGAGGGGTCGATGGACTGCACGTGACTGTTGTAGGCGACGGCTTGTGACCTAAATGCTTGGGCACGGGTTGCACACCGGCGGCGAATAGCTAAATGGCAAGCCGAAAGTGTAAGTGGTGGACGTGCAGTGGCAGGGGTAACAGCTGCGGCGGCTCGTCTAGCAGCCGCGTCTGCGCGTGTGTTACCGGTCAGGCCCACATGACCGGGCACCCACTGAAGGGACAAAGCATGACCATTGGCACGGAGTCCGTTATACCTCTGAATGATCAAGCTGGGTATACCCTGTATGAGGTTGGAGCGGGCCGACATCAAGCGGAGGAGAGACGCCTTGCTGTCTGTGAGGACGACCCATTTCCCAGGTGGCAAGTCAGTTATATATTCTAGGGCAGTAAGAATGGCGAACAGTTCAGCCTCGGTGGACGACATGGGGTAGGGCAGTTTGTAGACCTGTTCATGGTCTGTATCGGCAACGTAAAAGGCCACGCCCGCTGCGTCAGACATTACGGAAGCATCGGTGAAGATTTGTCGGCAATGGGGATGGGTAGAGGTGAGATGGGCCAAAGCGAGTTGTTGGGCTACCACAGGGCTGATTGCCTGTTTTCGGGGAAAGTCTGGTATAGTGGCGTGAATGGGAGGCCGTTTTAAGGTCCACATTGCTGGCGCAAAGGTAGTGGCAGGTGTCGAGGACGGGAGACAGTCTCGTAAGCGGGCAACTGCTTTGGCAAAAGCGGATGCAGGGCAGCTCACAGCAATGCGGCGAAGAGGATGAGAGGGTTGCGTCAGGCAGCGGGCGTAGACGCGAAGGGTGGCTGAGTCCCGCAGAATGGGTATAGGGTGCTCATGAGCTTCGGCGAGTACGGAATATGTCTCCGTTGTTCGAAGGACACCAAGGCAAACACGGAGACTGCGGGCTTGGAGGTTCAGGAGCTCCTGCTCTCGTGTGCAGCTGAGATCATGAAGGATCGGGAGGCTGTATCGCAGTGTTCCCAAAACAAGAGCCGTATGAACTCGGTGGAGGTCCTGGCAACACGGGCCCCAGGACGCACATGCGATACGTTTGAGGACATTGACCTGGCTGGAGGCTTTCGTGGCAAGCGCCTTCACGTGAGATGACCATGTGAGGCCTTGGTCGATTGTGAAGCCCAGATAACGGCAGGTTTTCACAAAGGTTAAGGGCGAACCGTCGATGAAGAGTGGGTATTTGTGGAACGATCTCCGCGAAAAGGCCATGGCGACAGTTTTGGCGGGTGAGATGGCTAGGCCGCGGTCGGCAAGATAGTTGGAGATTGTGTTCAAGGAGCGTTGTAGACGGCGTTGAATCACATCACGACGAAGAGCAGAGGTCCAAATACAAATGTCATCTGCATAGATTGTGATGTGGGTGTGGCTGGGCAGCTGTGCAGGGAGGGAGGCCATAATGATGTTGAACAGGAGGGGGCTGAGTACGCTTTCCTGCGGGACGCCTCGGTGAACGGGATACAAGGTGGTATCTCCGTCAGCAGTGCGGACAAACAGGCAGCGGCCTGTGAGGAAGTCCCGGATCCATGATAGGGGGCATACCCCTACGTTAGCGTCCTGGAGAGCCGTAAGGATTGCATTGTGTTGGACACTGTCATAGGCTTTCTTGATATCCAGGAAAACAGCAGCGGTCAGGAAGCCGTCTGCGCGAGCCTGCTGCGTCTCACTGACCAGAGCAATGACACTATCGAGTGACGAACGGCCTGAGCGAAAGCCTATCATTGTTTCCGGGAAGAAACGGGCACTCTCAAGGTGCCAGATGAGACGGGTGAAAATCATTCGTTCCAGAGTTTTACCCACGCAGCTTGTAAGGGCTATCGGGCGGAAGGAGTCGAGGTGATGGGGCGACTGGCCGGGTTTGAGCAAGGGGACAACCATCGCCAATTTCCATTCCTCGGGTATTCGCCCCTGCTGCCAACTGTCATTGAAGAATCGTAAGAGGTGCTGCTTCCCCATATGCGGAAGGTGCTGGAGCGCCTTGTATGAGATCTGGTCTGCACCTGGGGAGGTATGTTGGGGCGAGGCACATAGGGCAGAGTCTAACTCCTCTAGTGTAAAAGGTAAGTCCAGGACTGTGTTGCTGGTAGATGGCATCGGAGTAGTAGCAGTTTGAGTTGAAGCAGGCAGGGCGGTGAGGCGGGCACAAAAGTCCTCTGCAACGTCAATTTCGGTGCGTGATGTGGCCAGAGACAAGGAGCGGAACGGGTGGCGTTGCGCTACAGGTGTCGAAAGGCCTTTAAGCACACCCCAAATACGAGACAGAGGTGTGCGGGGCGATAGGGACGATGCAAAGTTACGCCAACGGTCCCGTGTGAGTTTCTGGAGGCGTCGCTGAACAGCCTTCTGAATCCGTCTCGCAGCCTGCCGGTCATGGAGTAGGAGGGTGCGCCGTGCTCGCCGTTCTGCGCGTCGCCGGAGTGCACGGAGCCGCTCGTATTCCGCGTCTGTAGCGGAAAACTGAAGCGGGACGCGGTGCACTGTGGTTGCTTCCTGGGTTGCGGTGGCCACAGCGCGACAGAAGTCTTGCGCATTGCTTAGCCCGTCATATGCAAGGGAAGATTCGAGCACTCGCGCAAATCGTGGCCAGTCGGTCCGCTTGACGGAGTGCGAGCTGGAAGATCGGCGGCCATGCGGGATGCCGACCAGGACAGGTAGGTGGTCGCTGCCAAGGGTGTCCGCATCAACACTCCAGAGGAGCCGATGAGCGATGGACGCTGACGCGACGGTGAGGTCAAGACAAGAAGAGCGGTAAGTCGGGTAGACGAAAGTTGGAGAGCCATCGTTTAAAACGCAGAGATTCTTGTCCGCGAAGAGGTCTGCTAGTTGCTGGCCTCTGGTGTCAGTACGCATGCTGCCCCAGACTTCATTGTGGGCATTAAAGTCCCCGCAGAGCACGAAAGGCGAGGGGAGGCCAGCTATAATGGAGCCCAGCTCATCCACGTTGTATCTGACCGATGGTGGGATATATAGTGAGACTATAGTGACGTCAAGTGAGCCCACACGAACAGAGCAGCAGACGTAGTCGCCGATCCCAACTGTTCGCAGGTCGCGCTGGATCGCCGGGAGGTCGGCACGGACAAAGAGCGCAGCACGGCTGGTCTGTCCACGGGGCTCCGAAACAAAGGTCACGTAATTCGAGAGACGAAAGTCATTCTTAATGCCGCTTTCTGAGATGCATAACACAGGGAATTTGTGGCGCCACACAAACTGACGGAAGTCAAACAACTTCGATTGCAGGCTGCGTGAATTCCACTGGAAGATCGTGGTTGATTGATAATGAACCATTGAGGCGCGAGGCCGACCATTATTCATTATCGGGCGTAAGGAAAGAGCCAGTACGGAGGAGAGGTTCAGTGCAAGTATAGCTTGAACTGCAGGTAAGTCTGCCGCCGTTGGGAGCTGCTGGACGATGGCGCGTAAGGCGGCGAAGAGCATTGCGACTACAGTGTGAGATGTATTGCTTTGTCCCTCCAACAGACGGGGCTTCGGAATTTTAGGGTCTGGTGTCCGCTGTCCACTGGCCTGGGCCGCGATGCGCGCGATATGTGGCACTTGCTTGACGGCAGAAGCAAAAGACTTGGAAGGGCCGTGATCAGCGTGTGCGGGTGTCGCGGAACAGCCAGATAGGCGCGGAAAGTGAGCAGTGTGGAGATTAGTGGAGCGACGGGGTGGAGGGGCATGCGACTTTCCACTGAGCATGCGCCGTCGGTGTGCAGCTGTTGCTGCCCTTGCAACCGTACAGGCACGGTACGTTGCAGCGTGGTGGCCGCCACAGTTTGCGCATGTGGGCTCACATCGTGAGGTACATTGCTTATGATCATGTGGGCCAGAACACACTTTGCATCTTTTCGAGCTGCGGCAGTCACGAGCATAGTGGCCAAACTTCTGGCAGTTGAAACACTGCGTTGGCGGGTCTACGTATTCCGACACGGGGAAGTACGTGAAGCCGAGGGGAATCTCCGCTGGTAGCGCCTGGCCAGGTTTGAAGGTCAGGAGTACGCTACTCTTGACGATGGTGTGTGCGGACCCGTCATTCTCTCGAGAGTAGGCAAGTTCCCGTTTTACCTCAGTGACACCGCTGGAACAGAAGTATTCGAGTAGCTGTTCCTCGCTGTAACGTCGAGGGACGCCAGTGATTCTTCCGGTAGTGCGCAGGTAGGACTGTGGGATAGAGGCTTTGACTGAGATCCCTGCGACGGACCTAAGGCTCAGAAGGCCTTGCGCTGAGTGCTCCGACAAGACGTGAACTATGAGGGTGCCATGTTTGTTGATTCGGTGGTGGAGAACCTTCTCTTGCGTCGTGGTGAGTACATCATGGGCTATTGAGTTGGGGTTGACATTCCAGAAAGAATACAACTCCCCCACACATTTGAAGACAACTGGGATTCCACTTGGGCGGCTTTTCTTGTATGTGACTATTTGGAATGGTGAGCTAGGGGGGGAAGGAGGGTCGTGCGGAACATCCATGGACGTGGGCACGTCTCCGTCTGCCAGTGGGGGCGTCACCTCCTCATCATCGAAGGCGTTCAGGAGTTCCGTTTGTGATGTCCCTGATGCTGGCGTAAGTTCCCCATTGGAGCGTCTCCCTACCGGGGAGCGGCTCCTGTCGCCAGCGCTAGTCTGGTCTGATCGCCCAGGGTCAGGTGCTTCCTCGGCGTCGCGGACCCCTGGGGTCCTGCGACCCCGTCCGCCTCCTGTCATGGGTTCTCTCCTGTAGTTTGGGAGAGGAGCTTGCCTTCGGTCAGTGAAAAACGAAGGAAAATCAGAGAGCAGAGAGAGAATACGTCCTTCTAGTTCGACTACTTCTTCTTCTGCACGGGAGTGCACAGGGCCATACAGGGATACAGGGCCATTTATATTCTTCCAATTAGCCAACATGACATAAAACAAACCACAAGTTACAACCAGGATAATTGATGCCGTTTCCGACATTGACATTAGGCAGGTTTGAAATGCGGTACGATAGGACTCGAGCCAAACATCTTTCCAGTCTTCAGCACGACCTTGGCTACCATCAACGACCGGACGCTTTTACACGTTTATTATAATAAAGGCCTGACTAAAAGCATAAGCTGTGAGCCACCTTCCGGTGGCTTTTTCACAAACATATATTACACTCGTCATCGTACACCAGAAGGTTGCTTATCAGATAAAGCGTCTCCTCCTCGTGCATGTATGCTGCATGCTACATGGCATCGGCTGATACAAGCGTGGTAGCTGTGATCACTGATTATCCGTTCCCACAGAGACAAAAAAAAAGTTACTTGATTTACGTACAGAGAGATTAGTGAGGGAGAAGAGCATAGCTGTTTTCTTCTGTTTGCTTGAAAGCATTAGGGAATAGCAAGCCCACACCGTGGCTAACCTTTCCCTTTCCCTCTTACTTTGCATTAAACATATCCCCCCCCCCCCCATTGGCCGCTGCCGGAGTGCTGAGGTCAGCTAAGCTGGCTGTGTCCCGCTGGAACATGTTCTGCCGCTCAACGACACAGCAGCAGCCCTTGTTCACCTGCTGAACACATGACGTAGTCTACCACGCGATTGTCCTGGGCTAAGTGGGCTAAGGCGTCCGCGCGTTCGTGGTAACCAAGGTCGTGCTGTAGACTGGGAGGTGGTGGGTTCGAATCCTACCGCCGGCTGTGCTGTCTGAGGTTTTCCCTGGGTTTTCCGAAGACTTTCCAGACGAATGTCGGCACAGTTCCCCCTGAAGTCGGCCCAGGACGCATACTGTGGCTCATATGTGGCTCATAGCCACAGTTGCTTCGCGGCGCTAACACGCAAAAAAAGAAAAAAGACTGTCCTGGCCAGCGCGAACCTGCCCTCCCCCTCCAGGTCATTCTACCAAAAGGTCGTGAATATAAAGTGGGTCCTGACTAGGTCGAATAGGCCTGAAGCTAGACATGATTCACCTGTGGTACTTCGTTCTGAAGACTCCCCCGACATCATGGTCGCCTGAACATGGCATTATCGTCACCCATTTGCACAAGTGTGGGCCAAACAAGAACAACAATTATATTCTGACGATGAAGTGGGGAGGCTTTCCACTCTAGGAGTGGAACGCTACTCTATTAGCTAGGGGGGGGGGATATGTTTATTGAGAAAAAAAAAACAAGGAAAGGTTAGTCAGGCAAAGGCCGACTTGCTATTCCTTTCGTAAAGAGGAACGGAAAAGGAAAGGGGACGAAAAGATAGGAAGAAAGCGAAAAAAGGAAAAAAGGCGGCAAGAAAGAAAACGAAAAAAAACGAAAGAAAGAAAGCGAAAAAAAAGGGAGAAAACGAAATAGAGGAAAGAAAACGAAAAAATAGAGAGAAAACGAAAAAAAGAAAGAAAAGAAAAAAAAGAAAGAAACGGAAAGAAAAGGGAAAGAAACGTAAAAGAGGAAAGAAAACGAAAAAAGGAAAAAAAAGGAAAGAAACGAAAAAAAGAAAGAAACGAAAAAAAGGAAAGAAAACGGAATACACACACACATACACACAGACAGATACACAAAAGGGCCTTAGAGGCTGGTCGAGAGACCGGTTGCACGGAGAAAGCGCGGCGCGGAGGGCGTCTAATATGAGTCATGACAACGATGAGCGATGACGATGATGTGAAATGATGGTGATGATCGGAGTGGAAATGGCGATCCTGATCGTGATGGTGGGAATGTCCAAGGGCGCTGTTGGGGTCACAATGAGTCCTTTAGGCTAGTCCCTGGTCCAATCTCCTAAAAAACAACCACATGACGTAAGGCCTCCCTGGAGTGGGCCGCGGTGTCCCAAGGGCCGAGGATGCACGACAAGTTGAAGGAGCGGCTGCCAAGGGTGGCAAGTGTACGCCTCTCGTTGATATATGTCCGACGGCGGAGGAGTGTGTGCCCTACGTTGGCAAGGATACCACACTCGTTGCAAATAGGGCTTGCCTCAAAGCCCAGCTGGTAGCGATAGAACGGAATAAACGTAGCCTGTGGATGAGTGACTTCAGGGGACGAGGAAGGTTTGCGGGCAGCTGGTATGACAGCGTTGGGTCTACACTTCGGAAAGGGGACCTGGTTGGAATGTCGCGTTATCACTGTAGGGCAGACTAGGAATCAGACAAATGTCTGAGGAGGGATCTTTGTCTGCTCTCGAAAGTATAATGGGCGTAGAGTAGACCAACCTCTCACCATAAACAACAACAACAACATATATGTATATTGTGATGATGAAGTGGGGAGGTTTTCCACTCTAGGAGTGGAACGCTACCCCATAGCCAGGGGGCCTAATATAAGTGGTGACAATGATGAGTAATGACGATGAGAGATGACGGGAATGATCGAAGTGGCGATGGCCATGCTGAACGTGATCGTGATGGTGGGAATGTCCGAGGGCGCCGCTGGGGTCATAATGAGTCCTTTAGGCTTGTCGCCTCAAAGAAGTCAACTACGTGACGTAAGGCCGCCCTGGATTCAAAGAAGCAAAAGTCAAACAAACAAAGAAACATCATCGTCCAGTGGATCCCAGAGCTCCGTGATATCAGTGGAAATGAGAAGACGGATCCGGCTGCTCGAATTGCTCACCATAAAACAACCGCTCATAAAATCTACTTCACGCAACCTGACGCAAATGTGTTGCTCGCCTCCATACGTAATCGCCTCTGTAAAACTATGTGGACAGGCCACATCATGAATCACTCGTTTCTCTGTCGAATCGACTCCAACTGCACTTACTGCATCCCATCGAAGATGCCAAGGCCATTAGAGTCCGTCATCCGTCGCCTGCGACGCAACGTCCCGTTCGCAGCAGCATTCCTTCATAAAATAGGTGTTGTTGGATCGCCGAACTGTTGCGGAACCGTGGAGAACATGGAGCACGAGCTCGTCACCTGCCGACGCTTCGACTCTAGTTGGCGAACACTAAAATATAAAATAGGTGTTGTTGGATCGCCGAACTGTTGCGGAACCGTGGAGAACATGGAGCACGAGCTCGTCACCTGCCGACGCTTCGACTCTAGTTGGCGAACACTAAGAACGCCCTTGCTAAGCCTGACAAGCGACCTTTAAGTGTTAAGAATGTAGTGAGGAGCTGGCCAAAGCAGCACCAACACCCTGCGCTGTGTGCACTGGCGAACTACCTCATGGACATACGTGCTGAAATAATCTTTTCAGTTCTTTCACACATCAAGCGTCATGGAACAGCTGGTCGCACCAGTGCGACCTACGTTTCCATTTTCTTTTCTTTCTACTTCTATTCTATTATATCTATTCTCTCACCATAAGCATGAGATTCAGGGACGCGAACATGTACCACTTATCTGCAACAAATGGGTTCTCCAGCAATGAGCTATGGCACTTCATATCACTGACGGCAACGTACGACAAACTCATTGCTGCCGTTGCTCTATAGGAAATGAAATCTACAGCTCAATAAAAACAACACAGATATTGATAATTCTTGGCTTTACGTCGTCAGTCAACCATGGTCGTAAACCACGCCACAGTGGTCGGTCTGTAGGTGGACACGCTGCCAACTCCATCGAGGACGCGAAAGCAACGAAGAAAGTACAGTGAACCCTCGTTAATATGACCACCGGTAATATGACATGCTCACTTTATGACCGTTTTTCTTGGGAACCGTTCCGCCGCCATCTAAATCCGTCTCGTTAGTATGACAATCCGCTTATCCGACTATGACTGAGGTTCTTGTCACAAGTAAGGTCAAACACAGGTATCATATTCTCGTTATTATGACCACGTCACATAACCCGCAGAGTAGCCCCAGGGAGAGTCTACACACATACCTCAGGCAGAGAGTGACACGTGTCGAAGTAGGGCGCCAAGGTTTGGGATGACTCCTGATGTTGTTGACATCGGAATTACTCATAGCGCTTTTCGGACTGCCAAAGCACTGTAGTGCTTAAAATGGCAGTGACCACGAGACCAGATCACACTGTGCTGCTGCTCTTGTGCACCTGCGAATGGCCGGAACGAAGCGGTCTCTGAGGTCAGCGGATTGTGCGTTTCTCGTTAGAATGACAATTCGCTTTATGAGCAAAATCTGCGGGAACGGTGGAAGTCATATTAACGAGGGTTCACTATACTCATATTTTTCGCTGAAGAATCGTTCGCAGAATTCGCGGCCGCAGAATTCGCCGGCGCGCTCCGCTGCTCTGCTCAGCTGCTCTGCAGGAAGGCGGCCTTGCAGTGGAAAATTGCGTTTATGCCAATTAACGGCGAAACTGAATAAAAAATTTAAGATGTCATCGTCAACCAAAGAAGAACACCACTTAAAGAACCCTGGAAACATGAAATGCGCTAACAGTATACAGATCTCGTGCACCCCTGGATCTTTCATTTGCATCCATTACGAAGGTATGATATGCCTCCAAGCCACACGCGAAATATTTTGGCTCTGCGCGGCGGCAAAGTTTGCCAAACGGGCAGCTGAAAACCAGCTTGGCTCTTCTCCCTCAACTCGCGCAATCGGCGCCGAAATCTATCCTCTTTGTAGTGGATATCCGCCAATTTCCGTGTGCGTGACGAAAACATGAGGTTCATGTTTCATTGGGCGCCCGGACCGGAAGTTCTGTTAGTGAGTTTGTGAGAGCGGCGGCATCCGGAAAGCGATCTTCAATATGGACGTCGAAGCAAGAAATGCGGAGACTTCGAGCCCAGAACTTTTTTCTGTCCTTTCTGCGATCGAGCAGGAAATGCTGTGTGCTGAACAGTTCCGAAGCCTCATTTCAAAACGTCGCCGATGCCGCAAATGCGAGCCGAAGTCAAAGCTCTACGAACATCGATCACAGATGAAGCAAACAGGATCAGTCACCTGTCTTCGACAGACAGGTAAGCGATGAGTTTTTTTAACGCAAACTGTGATCGAATATGTAAACGCGTTCTCTGAAATTTCGTGTCCTCATATTTAATGCGTACTTGCTGTTTAAGGTGCCGGTGCGGCTGGTGTGTCATAATGCCGAAGGAGACCGAAAGCGCAGCCGAATGACAGCAATGTGAGTGCATTACAACCCACGAAGATTTCCAATTTCTTTGCCTCAATACGACTGTCCCGAAGGTGGCATATATTGAATTCCGTGGGCAGCGCGAACCTATATGAGCGACCATATTCACAAGTAAGTCACATTTTTGTTTGGTCCTGCATTAAGGTCGCTAAAAACTCCAGTATAGGGCGCACCACATAAAAGACGACACAATATAGAACTGTGAACTGGAGAAAAGCAATATATAGGCAACTCTGTAATTGTCAGTGTGCTGTGTCTTAAGTCACCTTTTTATGTATTGCCCTATGCGAAGGTTTTTAGCGTAGGCTTTTAGCGATATTTAGTGTTCTTTCAATTCACTGAAAAGTAAACAAAATGTTGGTTTCTAACAGAATACAGCATGTGTAGTAATATACAAGGCGTATGCAGATAAATTGCAGTCGCTCTCAAGTACACGTGGAAATGCCACGACACACCCCCTGTACTGTGACCGGCTACCTATTTGCCTAAACTATGTTTTATGTATACATCTGCGTAGACGATATGGATATACTGCGTATCGCCAGCTTGCAACGTGTTTTTACTACAAGCTTGGGAAAAAAAAGAACATGGTCATCACAGCCTGTGCAGTGAACAGGATCTGGCGAGCCTTCCACACAGAAATTGCCACAGGCTTCAAGTACCCAACATCCTAACTGGAGGCACCTATTCGCACAGCTCGTCTATCGCATTTAAACTAATTCGGCATCTGTATTTAGCATTAGCTCTCAGGATGATGCATAGTCCATGAGTTCAATACGTTGTGTTGAAACACAACACTAGTCCTTTTTAATGAATCTTGCGGAACGATGGATGAGCACTCCTTTCGTTTCCATTGTGTACCGTTGCTACACTGAACAATTTCTTTCGCAAGACTGATGAACAAATGAAAAGCAGAGTCTGTCTTTCAACTATGCATGTTCCTTGTAACTTCCGTATTTGTTAAGTGACCCATGCTGTTGTCCCCCCTCATGTAATGCCCGCAAGGGCCTTTGAGGTATATTCATGAATAAATAAATATCAAAATCAGAAAAAGATGTAACATCTATTGTAATACCTATCCTCCCTTTGTGTGAATGAGATATAAACATTCTCAGAAGGTATGTTGTCACACACCTCATTGTGCCTAAAGCCTAATTCCACCTCTTACATCATCTCCACATCCTCAATCTCCAAAGCTGTACAAGGCCAAAGTAATCAGGTACTACATAAAAAAGGGGGGAAGGAGGAAATTAAAAGCTGACACATCTAAATTCAAAGAAACCCTGGTGCTTTCTCGGGGCTACTCAGGACTCAGTCCTGGATGAGATCCCCATAGAAAACAGCTTTTCTGAGCCTCAGTGATTGATTCCCTTGATTGCCCTGACTGTGAGGCAATAGTCATCGGCTTGGTGGCAAGTGGGCTTGTGTCTGATAGTGCGGTTTGGAATAAAGGGAACAAGGAACATCTCTCTACGGTCTTAAGAAGGATATCAACATAACCTGTCAAGGCATAGCATTTCATATTGCTTTCAGTAAGTACAACACTGCTCATAGAAGTTGCGACTGTTCATGTTGGGAAAGCATGCTGGAGTTACCTCAGGCAGTGCATCCAGAACTGGGAGTCAGGTTCATAGAGAGCACCATATGAGAGGAACAGCGACAGTGCCCAGTGAAGACACTCCAGGAATTTTGTGCAGGTTTAGGGGGTCACGCCTTTTAACAGTTTTGATGGAAAGCAGGGTGTGTGTAACACTGACCTCTCGTGCATGAGTTCTTGTTATCTACAATCAGGTACCCATGTTCTAGTAATCTGGAAAAGCCTTAGCTCTCTTGCAGGTGTTAATGAATCTGAGTGACGTCGATACCTTCTGTGTTTCTAAACACCCTTCTTAGTTGCCCTAGCAAAAGCAAATATGTAATGCTGCAGACAATATCTAATGCTAGCACACTAATTGCTTTGCGTGTTCTCATGGAAGAAAATAACAAGCTACACCTCACACAGCCACATGTTTCGCCCCCGCATCGGACTGAACACATCAACAGATCCTCCGAAGTTCTTTACGCGAGACTGAGGATTGGGCACACATGGCTCACGCATCACCACCTACTCAGAGGTCAGGATCCGCCAGCTTGTGCGCACTGCGGTGACAGCTTGACTGTCTTGCACGTACTGGCATCCTGCCCTCACTTCGAACACCAACGCCAACAGCATTTCGCCGCATTCTACAGATACCATGTCCCACTCCACCCAGCCCTTCTACTGGGTGACACTCCTCTTGTGACGTTTAAAAATGTCATCAAATTTTTGACCATGTGTGGGTTAGTTAGTCAGATATAGATGTTAAGTATTGCTCCGCTTTTATCCAATATCACCGAACCCCTCATGTAAATATCTCATCCTGGATCACCTGATCGCTCACATTGTAGATAGCTTTAACTGCCATACTCACTTGTTATCGTCATCCTCCTCTCTCTCTTATCTTGTTCCATCTCATCGCTCATACCTGTAGATAGCTTTTAACTACCACACACTCCCTCTCTCACATCATCATCATCTCTCACATACTCACCGTAGTTTCGGCGCTCTATGGCCTTTGTTGCATTTGTGCCATTAAACCCATAATCTCTCTCTCTCTCTCTGTTCTCAGGCTCCTGAAATGGAGCTACCTCGTGCATACGCTGTGTCATGTCGGCAAAAACATAAATCAGATTGCCTTTACTTTCGAAATTGGCCCTTCAGTGCTCCATGTGACTGCAAGTATGGTGTCCCCGAAACAATGTAATGAGCTTTGTAAAACAGCAGCTTTATTTGAAAATATATTCCAAATGCCGAGTGAAGATTTCATAATGTAGCATCAGATCAAATAACGAATTACTTGCAGCGGTGTATGGTGAGGAAAGAAAATTTATCGTTTAAGGGAAAAACTGTAGATTTTCATTATGTTATACGAGAGGATCTTTTCTACAAATGGGCACGACTTCAGGTATGTGAAAATACTACCTGAAAAGTGTCACTTTTTTTTTTGCGAATTGTCGATATTCTTGGTCGCTTAATTAAACAATGAATATACAGGGTGTCCCAGAAAACGTGTCACTGAATTATAATAAAAAAACTACACCACCCAGAGTCATGCGGTCAATGGCATTTGTTCTTACTGGATTTTTGCCATCTCCTCATGTGAAAGTCGTGTAACGTAAGTTAAATTATGTAAATTTTTGCGAGCTTAAGTCGGAAATTAGCCTAGTAAAGGTCACTTTTTTACCCCACCAATGTAAAGAGCGTGTCTAATTTAGTCAAATTAATGATAATTGACAGGGATATTCAGGGGCTATCCCATCGGAAAAAATAGCCGAACATCATGGTCGCACAGAATAGCGCACGATGAATTTTTCAGCGCAATCTTTGTGAGTCCGACGAAAGGAGGTTGGAAACCCAGCCCTCCCCGACATCGCGGAAGGAGATAAAACAGGCACGGCTTATCACGTCCGACTTTCCATGGGATAATGCTTCCCCTCTCCCAATTTTAGGAACTGTTACTTTTTCTACTATCACTCTGTGGCCTGGCTTCGGAACCTCCTTTCGTCGCACTGAGAGCGATTGCGCTCAAAAAGTCATCGCGCGCTATGATCCGGTGCTCCGAAAAGCATGATATTCGGCTATTTTTTCCAATGGGATAGCTCGTGAATGTCACTGTGAATTATCATGAACTTGAGTGAATTCGGCACGCTCTTCATATTGGTGGGGTAAAAAAGTGACCTTTATTTGGCAAATTTCCGAGTTAAGTTCGCAAATATTTACATAATTAAAGTTGGAGTACATGACATTCACATTAGGAGGTGGCAAAAACCTAATAAGAACAAATGCTGTTGACCGCATGATTCTAGGTGGCGTACTTTTTTTGTTATAATTCAATGACACGTTTTCTGGGACACCCTGTAGATCAGATTCATGTTTTTACATAAGCTAACCTCCATGCAGTAGTTTATGAGCATACATAATCTCGGGATCGTGTGAGACTGCTAACATGCCGAAGATTAATCGTAAACTTGACCCAAAACGCGCTCCGTTCTTAAACTCTCACCACTTCACCAGATTTGTTCTCGTTCCATATGCACTTCAGGAAGGTAGATCCACCCTTCCCCTCTAACACCAGGCAAAGAAAGCGCAGAATTGCCGTCTCTATGTGTCAGAAGTACGCGCGGAAGGGACAACGCGTTTCATCTTTGGGAAGTTCGAGGCTCCCCCAATATTCAAGAACATCTTAAGAAAAAAAGTTTGTATCCTACATATGCTCTCCTACGGGAATGCACACAACTTTTTTCAGCAAAATCTAAGAGGTTGGAACTACACCTCTGGCTGTTTCGGCTGGAATGGCCAAGTTCCCAATCGAAGTCGACACTCATAAACGATAAAACAATTTCACTCTATAACTCATCAAAATTGATGCGACAGATGTCAGTTCGAGGCGTTCCCATTGGTGAAGACGCCTTAGAGAGAAAGTATGTATCCTTGTACATGCACTGATTCGAAAGCGACCAGGAAAACATGCATCGGGGAGGGGTAACCACGAATCCCGTAAATTCATTTGAAGAATATGAGGAAAACATCTTTTTCGGGGGAGAGTGTCTTGAACGCACATAGATTCTCCTGTATACCTACGTAATGTGATGAAAAGATAGTACGAGCATCCACGACAAGCTGGCAGCCATCCTGCAGAACAACGTAGCACTGTGTTGCCGCGGGATCTTTCCTTTCAACAGATATGCTCCGGCAACTTGCTCGTATACCTCCTGGTCAGCCGTTGTTCTTTCGTGATCCACGGACTATTGATTGGTGGATCGCTGGCAATTTGCCCTTCCTGCTATTCACCCTAGTCAGCTATGTCTACGTCGTCAAGTACTTTGGACCTCGGTTCATGAAGAACCGCAAGCCCCTGGACTTCCTCAAGCCTGTCATCCTGGCCTACAACGGAACCATGGTTGCCACCAACGCCTTCTTCTGCCACAAATTCCTCAGGGCATCGTACATCGGTGGCGGGTACAACTTATTCTGTCAAGGAATCGATTTCAACGCCAAGGATGAAGCGACATTGCAGCTTTTGAGTCTGGTGTGGTTCTACACGTGGGTGAGGCTTGCGGACTTCCTGGATACGGTCTTCTTCGTGCTTCGCAAGAAAGACGCTCACGTCTCGCTCTTGCACGTGGCGCATCACTGCATAGTTGTCTTCGGGTGCTGGTACGGCTTGTCGTATGGAGCTGATGGACAGTCCTTGTTCGGCATATGTGTGAATAGTTTCGTTCACGTGGTCATGTACTCGTACTATTTCCTATCGCTTCTAGGGCCTTCTGTGCGCAAGTATTTATGGTGGAAGAAACAACTGACGCAACTCCAGCTTGGACAGTTTATTGTCGGTATTCTACATGCGGTTATACCTCTTTTTGTAGATTGTGGCTATCCACCTATGCATATCATCATTGCCTTCCCTCAGGGTGTCTTTTTTATTGTAATGTTTACGAGGTTCTATTTGCATGCGTACCAGAACAGAGTGAACAAAGTGCAGTGAATACACTTGGTTTTGAGAGACTTAGTAAAACATTCAGCGAACAGCAACACAAAGAGAACGTTTGAAGCAGTTCAAGAATACATATCTTTAAAGCGCCACAAGAAGACCCTAAGACTTCACGACACTTTTATTGCGAGCTTCCTAAGCTGCTGCTGCTTAGTGTATACATATGTTATTGTCCTTTGTTGCTGAGTAAAATAATTACGAATATCGGTGTCTCAAACAGAACAGCAGGATCGTGTTGAAGCGTGAATAAATTTTTCTGGTGGAGAGGGCTGTGCTTCATGCTTCACTAATTAATCGTTGTCGACAACCTCAATCACGGGTCTTTTTCGCGTCATATCCCTCTGACACGATATCGTGTCGCCTTTAGAACGGGAACGTCTCTCGATGTAACTTGTGAATGTATCACCATCGTTTTGCACGCGCGTTAAGTGAACAGAAAGAAAGTGCGCTCGGCTGAGCGACAGCCTGTATTCTTGTCAGTTAATATGCAGGATGACGTGGGTACAAGGCTTCTTCCATGGGGTACAGGCTCAAATGATGATGATGCGCTGACTTTTCTGGTCACAACGTACCCAACACGCTACTGTTGGCTATATAGTGCAACTTATCTGTAAGGATGGCGAGGCTTCATTTCCCATGGCACAAATAAACCCGTGCTGTGGTAATGTTGTGGGCGGCGGTGGTTTTCAGCCAGGTCTCGCACGTTACACGTAATGGGGAGCTTCTGGTTCAGCTTCCCGCACTATGAAGTTAAAGTCAGTCACGAAACCCCCTGTACATACGAGTCTGAATACTGAATGTAGTTCACACATGTGAAGCATACCCACGACGAATGATGAAGGAAGCTGCAATCTGTACGGATCTACCGACACACCTCTTTCAACAGCTGAACATACTCATCCAGCATAAAGTGCCCTCAGAATTATAGAATTTTATTATTAATATGCATTTCACATGCCTGACACGGTATTCTCCCAAAATATGTTGTCTAACGTTACGCGGGAGCATCACGCAGATTAATTCTTTTTTTCACAAATACAGACGACGGAGCTCTCGGTGACGTAACCTGCTCTTGGAGTGTTCGAAAGTATGAAGTTTTGCAGATTATTTCCAAAATTAGTGGGACCTTGTGATGTTCACTGACATATAATGTTTGCTTAAAAATGAATACATACATTTATAATTTTTACATAATACATATCATCTCTTAGTCTGTAGCAGTGTTGTGCCTGCTATAGTAACGGAAACCGCAACTGCAAAACTAAGTAACGGAATACCGCTACCCGCTACTTGACTCAAAATTTTAGCACAATACTAGCGTCCAAATCCAAAAATGTAACGGAATACCGCTACCAAATAAAAGTAACGCAGATACGTTTCCCCTACTTACTCTCGGCTTTCAGTCACACCGTTATCCAATATATCTAGCGCTGGAGGGCCATTTAAATTAATTCCAATTAGCCAACATGCAGCATAAAACAAACCACAAGTTACAACCAAGGTAACTGATGCCGTTTCCGACATTAGCAATAGGCAGAAGTTTGGTATAGGGTACAATAAGGACTCGAACCCACCATCTTCCAGTCTTCAGCACGACCTTGGCTACCACCAACGACCGGATACTTTTACTCAATCGGCCATGCCACTGTTTGTTCGTTTTTCTTTATTTTTTTTCAGCTTCATGATATCGTATACAAGAGTAGCGCAAAATGATTTCCAAATGTACAGAATGTAGATTTGGACACAAGACGCATCGTGTGATGTGCGCGCTGACCTGCACTACCTACTTATGGACTGCACTGACCACCAGCGAGAGCGCGAGATCTTGCAGCACGGAATGCATGCAATCGACCACCGCCCTTTTACCATAGGCACCGTTCATATGCACCAAGGTCTCCGTCACCTTTGGGATTTCCTGTCATCAACAGGCCTCTCCACCATGCTTTGATCACTTGAACCCTCATCTCCATCATCATCTCGCACTATCTACAAATGGCATTGGGGCAGCGCACATCCTGCTAGCCGGTATCAGCCCCATCTCATGATCGTCTCTTTATGTGTGTGTGTATGTGTGTGTATGTCAACACAAGACACGTACTCCGTAATAACATTCTGTGGAGCCTCAAATATGATGACATTGTCATAGTATTGGAAACCTTTATATGATACAGCCGCTGGTTTCCTGTGAAATGACCATGGAGATATTTTGTCGTGTTTCCAATATATCTTTGTGTTCATATCCCGAACGAACCAACATACTGTTTTCCCGCTGCGAAAAATACGATTAAACTAAATGACTGAAATATATCATCAACGCGTACACAGTAACTTTGCACGACGAAACACCCCAATAATAGTCATCAAATAAAGTCGTTGTTGTTGCAACTTTGCATCTGCTTGTACAGCTGAACACCAGGCTCATATTGCTCCCTATCACTTTCCTTTGTTGTTTCCTTAATAAACATACCCCCCCCCCCTCATCACTTAGTGGCGTGATGCAATGTGATAGAAGAAGAAAAATATCATTTAGTCTTACGCGTTACTGTCTCGTAGGCCACAGTGATGGTTCGGATTATTGGAATTGCACTCCCGCAGAGAGGTACAAATATGGATCTCGATTACACACCTGACGTAAAATAAATAAATAAATTAACGTTAAAATGAGTAGCTGTTCCGGTCATAAGATGTGTGCAATGATAGATCATTGCTAGGAACTCGTGTGTCCTTATTGACCTCTGGAAAGGTAAACAAGTCCGTCAATCAATCACATGACGACTTCGTTTGTTGGACCAATGGTGATGACTTAGCTTCCCTAACGTCGTTCTCTGAAAAACTATGGTAACACACCAGCGTTTCCGTGAGTCGAATTTAGGTTTGCTAATATACCGCAGAATCCACGTTGGCAAAGCCTCGACATTCAGCGTGAAGCTCCCGTATTCCTGCAGACCCTTTTGTTTCAGAGTGCAGGATCTTCACTTTCTTCATAACAATGGAGTGCACGAAGCACTGCACTGAAGACATTGCGTATACATTGCGAATAAACTGCATACCTAAATATTCCTACGTCGGAAGCAGATACGTATATGCTTTTCGACAGCAACTGAATGACGTCAATAAGAAATTAGTATGTCTCGTCTGCGATCGCTTGACGCACGTGTGGCCTCTTCAAAATGTGGCTAATTCTTCCTGTAGGTAGGTCGCCCACAAGTTCGTGTCGGTGACAAATAAAAAAAAAAGCAAAGAGGAGGAAAACTCATCAAAGGCATTAATGATTCGGTCACTTGTTATATTGGTCACGCTAAGAAGACAGCCGCCGCATGCTTAACACAGCGCTGCACCTGACTTGCTAGCACCACACTAGTGAAACCGAAATCTTCATTTTATTTTCCCTTCAAATCAATGAATCACAGCGCTTCACAGTCTAACACGCTACTAACCAAACATCATCTCGAACGGCATCGTTCCAGACAAGATGGCGTAGACGCAGGCAAGCTGGTAGATCATATTCATGATCAGTAGAAATTAAACACACACTCGAGAGCTCACAAGAAAACTTTGAGCTCTCGTCTGAGTTCCCTTCCCTGTTCCAGTTCCCTCCCCTGATCTGTTGAAAACAAGAGGCGCACGGCGTACGCCTGGCGCCTTCTACACAATAGAATACAATAGAAGCAGAAAGAAAAAAATTAAAACGTAGGTCGCACTGGTACGACCAGCTGTTCCATGACGTTTGATGTGTGAACAGAATGACACAGAGGTATGATTATCTGCAATGGTTGGCCTTCATCGTGCTATGTGGCGAAGTTCCCACAGAAGTCGGCCCAGGACGCACATTCCTCAGGGCGTCAGTCATGACATTGCCCACCTCTGTGAGGCCGAAACGGTGAGCCCTTTCATCATCCGTTTTAAGAGCGTACTACTGTGCTATGAAGAAACTGCGTTGTAGACTTCACTGAGTCACTGGGCTTGTATGGGTGGTTTCGGTGTTTATTCTGGAGTCACTGATTAGGTAGTTCATGAATGTTCTTGGAGCGACTATCGCTGCGGTGAGTTTATTTGATCGGCGATTTTCGACTGACCTTCGTAAAGAGACCTTCGTTGCCAAGATCCTATATGGCCTCCCATTAGCTCGCCCAAGTCCACCTGCGCTTCAGAGCCTGGAGCAGATGCATAGGAAAGGCCTACGAAACGCCCTCGGCCTTCCTGGTTTTGCGCGTAACGAGGCCGTGTATGCGGAGGCACCAGCGCTACCTCTTCTTCTGCTCGTCACTCAGCAACTCCTCCAGCAACTTACGCGCTTACACAGAACCACCGCTGGCAAGGCCCTCATCGGGAGACTGGAAAACCGCACAGAATCTCGCTTCGCAGCCACCATCCGCACTTTCACCGAGGTAGTGCCCGCGTCACCTGCAATGCCTCGTAAGAAGCCACCTTGGACAATTTCCCATATTCACAGCGAGCTCTACTTAGCTGGACTTCGGAAGAAAAATGAGCTCTCTGACGCCGTTGTTCAGTATCTTGCCGCCGAGTGTATTGACGACGTACGGTGCTGCCACCCACATTTACACTGACGCCAGCGTTGACGACAAAATGGGCAAATGCAACAGGGCGTACTGCATACCATCATTGAAGCTAGTGTGGGCACAAAGCTTGGAAGGAGAGCTAACATCTACCAACGCAGAACTGATGGCAATAACTCAAGCGCTTAGGGCTGCAGAGACCACGAAGTTGTCAGACATCGTCGTAATCACGGATTCACGAGGCGCTATCTCACGCATCGATCGCCACTCTGAGACATGCTGTTTCGCAGGAGAGGCCCCGCACAGCTGACAAGACTTACATCCCGCGGTACTGCGGTATCGCTGCAGTGGATGCCCTCTCATAAGTGAATTTCAGGGAATGACAAAGCTGATGAGCTGGCCAAAGCAGCTACAAAAATCGAACCGAAAGGCAAGGCCCATTCAACTAGTTTCGCCTGCTGCAGAGCTATCAAAAGACATGTATGAAGGCTACCTCCCGATACGCGGACGAGAGACGGGTCTGCACCCCTACCCCGTGCAGCGAGTGGTCTCTCCAAGGCTGAGGTTCACTCCTGCTTCGCATCCGATCTCGTAGTGCCAGTACACGTGCGCCCACACTTTCAAACTCGGCCGCACTTCCAGTCCAAATTGTCACCAATGCGGTGAGCCAGAAACGGAGGAACACATTATAATGGTTTGTCCGGCTACTTTCGACGCCAGACGGGAACTCCAAAAAGCAGTGCAGCACCCTGGAACATCAGAGCTCCAAATTGAGGAGATCGTCCATCCGCGCGGCAACCTCTAGCGCCGCAAATCCGTACAGAAAGCC